>NC_090449.1:557512100-558137100 GCF_031143425.1 Pleurodeles waltl
CCAATCCTTTAACAACCCAGCGTCTTGCTGTGAATGGCCTTTGGCTATGCACAGTGGGAGTTGGCCACAGATCCACATGGCCCCCACTCTCCAGCTGATTTTAGCCCCGGAGACCACTTTTTAATGATTTGCCCACTGTTTTCCCCTTCCTTGACAATAAAATTGCAGCTATTCAGGTAAGATACTGTCCATCTGGAAACCCCAGTGCGTGGAATCCAACATAGATTATTACTAGCACGCTGCCTGTGCAGATGAGGAAATAACAAACAAAAACAGTTTGGGACAGCGTATAAGGAGCTGGGCTGCAGTCAATGCACACAGAGGAGCCAGATGTTACACACCATGCAGGGATTTGTCTGACCCTGGCGGAAGCTCCCTCCCATGGTGGCAGTGGGTGGCGCTACACAGTGAACGGGTAGGGCATGCACATTTTATCATTAGATTTGCATGCAGCAAAGTACCACCATCTGCACACCAACTCCTCAGACAGGACTATAGTTCAAGGGTGCAGTTACCTGGTGCTGTACCGGTGGTACCTGTATGGGTTCAGAGGCCCCTTCTGGTGGGAATGTCCACACACAGGGTGTTCTGTGGGCAGAGCCTGGCATGCAGGAGCATTGGAGAAGCTCCACTACCTGCCAGAGGCATGAGTGGTGAATGCATGTGTGTGTACAATGGACTCGTGCAGCTTCTGAGCACACCCAGTGCCTGGTGTCCCCTTGCTGCTTCAAAGTGCTGTTCACCTGCAAGGTCAATTAGTCCCCAGGTCCAAGACAGCAAAAAGAACCCCAAACTTTAAACACCAGGTCTGTCTGGAATTATTTGATTTCACCCCTCTCCATCCTGCAAAAGCCACTGTTGGTTGGGAAAATGCGTTGCAATCATTATTCATGGGTAGGAGACACTGTCCAATGCCTCCATCGATGGAAGCTCTTGCGTCTGCCTAGCATGCATTTTGTAGTAGCCTAAGTGAGAAGCAATAATGGTTGTACCTTATTTACATGAATGAAGAATGAATATAGTGCCTTGTGAAGATTTCTATCTCTCTTGCAACTTTTTTAAGAAACACATAACTTTTAATTGTGTTTTGCTGTTTTTACAAATAGGTACGTTTTGATGGGTTGTTGGTAAAACAGCCACCATGCAGGCATAGTGCGCTGAAGTCTGGACGTGAGATTTGTATGTATAAAATGTGTGATGTCAAGCCGTTTGACCATTGGTGCACCTGTATTGGTTGACGTTCAATTTGAAGTTGTATCTGTGTACTGTGCAGTGACATGGTTGTGGAGCATTGCAGATCTAAAACTGGATTAATGCTTTCTGCTGGCTGGTTTGGAATCATTTGTAGGACAAAAAGAAACTGCTTCAGTGGCCGTTTTATATGTGGAGTGGGGAGAGCATGGATGGCCGCAATGAGACAAAGGTAAGGGAGACAGTTCCGGTGATCTTATCAGCAAAGGGTTGGGGGGTGCTAAGGCAATAGAAGGTGTTTTCACAATATTAGTGATCAAGATTAGAGTGACCAGATGGTTGTACATCGGCTTCATCTCAATTATTTTTAGGGAGAAAAATAGAAGTACTCCCAAAGGCTGGGTTGGCATCTCCCCACCTGCAAAAAAAGTAACATATAGAGAGCCGCGGCCAGTGGCCAATAGGTCAAGGGAGCCACAGGTTGAAATAGTTTAGGAACCACTGGGGTAGGGAATTAAAATAAAGCCCCATAATTAATATTGCAGAACTAAATTAAATTAATTTATAAAAATGGCACATATCTACTATTTCATTAGAAAGGTTTTAACAACCTATTTTTACAGAAACAGAAACAATGTAACAATGAATATTATTTTAAAAAATAATTAAAATAATTGTAAATGTTTCTTAGTATCACTTTTAATAATTATTAATGCACATTGAAAAAATACTTTTTTTTCTCTAGGTGGGAATTTATTTTTTTATTTAAAGTTCAGAAAAATAATTTTATTGTAATTTAATATATTTGAATTGATTACAGTTGTAAATAAAAATAATTGAATTGTGCTACAGTATTTTTAATTTTGTTCTACATTTAAAGTAAAAATATGAAATTCATTTACATAAAGATTTAAAATAAAATGTATTTTCCTTTACTTTCCAGTTAGATCCATTTTTTAAATGTTTCTTAGACCTTACCATTTACAGATTCCACAGTTGAGGCACTGTACTTAGAACCTCAGACCTTCCTCCTCTACTTCACTGCTTGGGAGAGAAACTGACATTTCAAATAGGTCCCTCACTACTGAGACTAACAAGCATCTTGATGGGTCTACCACAGTGCCTAGGGTACAAAAACCACAGCTACCCAAATTCTAAAAAAGGGTAACTTTTGAGTGGAAGAATTTGATGTATCTATGTTGCATTTTGGGGCCTTTTCTATTGCATTTTCTAGGCCGTTCCACACAAGTAGGGTATAATGTTTATTGGGAACATGTGGCAACACAGGGTGATAGATAATTTGACGAGGCCCATAGATCCCAGAACTTTTCCTCACAGAAATATGAGGAAAATGTGCTTTTTAACTACAATTTGAAGTTTGCATGGCTGTCTGGTTAAGAAAACCTTCTGAGTACCATGCAAGGCATGCCACCCTGGACTTCCCGGGTGTCTAGCTTTTAGAAGTATGTGGACAGGGTAGGTTTACCTTGGTGCAGACTGAGCTAAGACCCAATATCCATAGCTATGGAAATTGCAAAAAGGGCCAGTTTTGAGTGGAATAATGTGTAGTGTCAATGCTGTTTTGGGCCCTGTCTTATCAAAGCCACTACTTACAAGTGGTGTGCAATTTTATCAGGAGATGTCTGGGACCTCTGGCTCATAGGAAATGCGTGAATCCCACGGACTGTGGAATTTTTCCTCTCAGAGAAATGAGGAAAGTATGTGTTTTTAGCCTAACCTTGTGGTTTTTAAGGCTTCTGGCTAAGAAAACCTTGTGAGATCCACACAAGTCACAGCACCCTGGACTCCCATGAATGTCTACCTTTCAGAAATATTTGTGATAAACATTGCAGGGCATATCTGTGAGCCTCTTGCACCACCGTTGCATCAGTTTTTATGATGCATCGGGGGCGCAAAACTTGCACTCATATCAAGGAGGCCATGCAAAGCCACTGTGCCTGGCTTTGAACAGCCTCACAGATATGGAGTAAGACAAGGCAGCACAAATCGCTGCATTGCTTTAATCTGTGCAAAGGAGGCTTTCAATAGGCACTGCAATGGGTGTTCCCATGCAACAACCATGGATTTTGACTCATCCCGACATTTACAAGAGCTTGTAGATGTGGGGATATGCCAACAAACAACTTCCCAGGGAAGGAGCAATGAGGAGAAATATCTTTATTTCTCCTAGTTTTTCCGCTTTCACTGTGTGCTGCATTCTGCAGCACTCATAGAAAGGGGAAAAGGCCTTCCAGGCTTGTTTTTGTGCAGGAAGGTGTCCTTCCTACACAAAAAAAATCCTGCCTACAATGCAGACACCCTTATACCATGGCACACTGAGCCATGTGGTGATCCACAATTGCCCTTTTAGTGCCCCCGCGTTAAACTACAGGACACTCCTTGCACTCACCTTAAGCCTGGGGAATCTGGTGTTGGTTCATGAGGGGCCAGTCTTAGCTCTGCAGGGTATTTGGTTAGAAGACGTTTTTCTCCATGGAGTATATTATTATTGTCTCAGAATTCCTCAGGAGGGGTTTTGTTACACAAATCCATATGGGAGACACTATCATATTTTCTCTGTTCTTTTTCCCTTTCCAAAATTGCTGATTTCTACTTCCTCTTCCATCACTTCCTGTCTTTCGGCGTATAAGGGTCAGAACTATCTTTCTCTTTAGGTTGTAACACCCTTCACTCCTGCTGGTGTGTCTTTGCTCCATTGCTGATTCTTCATTGGTTTGAATCATTCCTGCCATCCTGTCATCTGAAGATCATGATTCCTGTACTCTGCCTTGATCCTTCATTTCCTTCAGGATTTCATTGTCTGCAATATCTGAGTCCTGTTGCTAGTTTTGGATTCCTCATCTGCTCTAGTCCATCTCCGCCTCCTAAGAGTCTCTAGTAACCGTAATGTGTCTTTTCCCTTTGGGGTTTTTCCTCCTAGGGACTCCTCTGGAAGTCATTAGCTGCTCAGGTGTTCCATTGTCAGTAGCACAGAAAAGGTTGCCCTTTCCTCGGGCAGACCTGAACCTTCAAATTCTGAAACCATGAACCTTCTCTTTGCAACAAGACCAAGAAAATTAATTTGTCCGTTGTTTCTAGTGTGGCGGTTCTAAATGTGATGCACTGAGTTAATCCATAATTGGGGTGGGGCGTTGTGTCGATCTTCTCCAAGCAGTGGCAGTGATGGGTTGGTTCCGATGCAGTGTTTCCAGAGGTTATGCAGTGATTCCAAGTGTAATACGCCAGTCCAATTACTAAAACAGCAGTGATGCATCGATCCCGCTCTTGCAACAAGTAACACGTCAGTTCTGATCACAGAGGTCCTTTCTCCCTGTCTTGTCTCCAGCCTCCCTATAGGAGGTTAAGTAGCCCTTTCTGTTGAAGCAAGACACTGCCTATTCAGGGATAACAGTTAGCTCCTCCCTCGTATCCTGCCCAGGGTGGTCCATAAGGATGTTGATAGCCTATCAGCCACACCTAAACTCCCTTTGTGTCTGGCTTCCTTAAGAGAATGAACAAAGTCCAGCTGCCACCCAGCCCAGACATATATTAGAGACAGGCTGCAGGCACACAGGGCTAAGAGCAGGAAAATGCCAACTTTCTAAAATTGGCATTTATAAAATTGTAACAATAAATCTGACTTTACCATTAAAGAGGATATCATATTACAATTCCATAGGTACTAAATATAACATATCCTCTCCTCAATTAGGGCATACAGCTTATTAAATGTAATAGGAGCCCCAATGTTAACCTATGGAAGGGTAGGCCTCACAGTACTGAAAAGCTAATTTGGGAGTTTTTTACTACCAGGACATGCAAAACCTAAACAGTTATGTCCTGCCATTTAATTACACAGCTCCCCTGACATATGGGATACCTATAGCCTACCTTAGGGGTGACTTATATGCAATAAAAGGAGAACTTAAGACCTGGCAAGATGTTGTAAATGCCAAGTCGACATGGCAGTGTACACTGCTATTCAAGCCCTGCAATGGCAGGCCTGAGACATGTTTAAGGGCTACTTGAGTGAGTGGAACAAGCAGTGCTGCAGTCCCACAAGTAGCTTTTAATTTACAGGCCCTGGGCACACGTAGTGCACTTTATGACCAATGCCAATTGTGGATGTACAGATCAAACCATGTTTAAAGGAGGAAGCACATGCACATTACTACTGGTCAGCAGGAGTCTGAAGATGAACTAAAAGAAATCAGTAAAAAAAAAGACAAAATGTTAGAGGGAAGACCACTCTAAGGCCGTCAGGTCTAACATTGTGGGTTTGGTAGGCTTCCCTGGATGCCAGCTGAGTTACGGCCCAAAATGTACAACTCCTCAAATTGTAAACAAGGGTTGGTTTTGAATGGAAAAATGTGATTTTCCTGAGTTGCACTTTGGACCCTTTTCTATTGTGAGCGCTAAGTCCACCCACACAATTGGGGCACCATGTTTATCAGGAGATGTTTGGGAATGCTGGGTGGTGGAAAACTTGTAGATCCCCATAGATTCTAGAACTTTCCCTCACAGAAACATGATAAAAATGTAGTTTTTTTAATCCAAAGTTTGAGGTTTGCAAGAACTTCTGGGTACTAAAATCATGTAAGATTCTTTCAAGTGATGCTTCAGGGTAAGGACACCTCATAAGAACCACACGTCACACCACCCTAGACTCCCCCAGGTGTCTAATTTTCAGAAATGCCTGGGTAGGGTAGGTTTCCATAGGTGGCAGCTGAACTAGAAGCATGCCACTAAGTCAGTTAGTGGGTGAAACCTTTTTTTTTAAAAGCCTAATGGCAATTTCTATTTAGACATGAGTATAGGGCATTTTTGATGCTTAAATAAGTATAGGGCAGCGTTTAGGGACAGACAGAAGCTGGTCAACAGATCTGGGTGGATTGTGTTGATCCTTTTTGCAAGGTGCTGGATGGTTGGGTGAAGTGCAGTGAAGTAAAGGATTGCCAGGAGCTGTACAATTTGACAGCAAAAGAGGACAGGTTCAGTCTTTGTTTTGCAGATCTGCATCAACACTTGATTGATAATAAGCTCTCTGACCCAAGAGAGCTTGCTAAGTAGGTGGACAGCTGGGTTAGCACCAGGTTCCACAAGAAGGTATCTGGAGGGATCACGACAAGGGTAGGCAGGGTCCTCCTCAGAAGAAAGAGGGGGTATACAAAACAAAGGAGTCCTCAAAAGGGCCCCAAATCACCTCCTGAATTCAGGACTTACTTGACCAATTGAAAAGAAGTAAAGATGGTTCCCTGGCAGTAAGTCTTCAGAGAAGGGGCATATTTATACTCTGTTTGCGCCGAATGTGCGTCAAAATTTTTGATGCACAATCAGCGCAAACCCTGCCCATATTTATACTTTGACGTCCGACCCCGCGGGCGTCAAAATTCCACCATGTGCGTCATTTTTTGGAAGGGGGAACCAGCCTTGCGTTAATTATATGCATGGTAGGCGTTCCCTTCCAAAAAATGACTTTAAGGCCTGTGCCCCTTATTTATACTCTGACGTCATTTTGACGCACAGGAGGGGGCAGGCCTGAAAAAAAAGGCGCACAGCCTGATGGGCGCCGTTTTTTAACGCCTGGGTCAGGGCAGGCGTTAAGGGACCTGTGGGTTTGGAAGGAGTCCAGAGGTGCCCTCCCTTGCCCCCAGGGACACCCCCTGCCACCCTTGCCCACCCCAGGAGGAACCCCAAGGATGGAGGGACCCACCCCAGGGAAGTAAAGGTAAGTTCGGGTAAGTATTTTTTTCCGATTTCTTTTGTGGCATAGGGGGGCCTGATTTGGGCCCCCCTACATGCCACTATGCCCAATGACCATGCCCAGGGGACATAATTCCCTGGGCATGGCCATTGGGCAAGGGGGCATGACTCCTGTCTTTGCTAAGACAGGAGTCATGTCAATGGAGGTTGGGCGTCAAAAGAATTGGCGCAAATCCGGTTTGAGGCCTGAATTTTGCCTCAGACCTGACTTGCACCGTTTTTTGACGCACAACCCCCATTTTCCCATACGCCGGCTAACGTCATTCCATTAATAAGGCACCCGCATGGAGCGTTGGAATGGCGTTAGCCGGCGGTAAAAATTTGTACGCACAACTGCGTTGGCGCAGTTGTGCGTCAAAAAGTATAAATATGGGCCTAAGTGTTTTGAGTGTTAAAAGGAAGAGCACTTCAAGGGGAATGCCAAGTGTCCAAGTGGGCACATCACCCGACTGGTGGGCACTCACTGGGGCTGGCTAATGAAGCATTTTGGGAGGAAATTGTCCCAGATAGGTTTGGGAACAGAGTACAGGTTACACTAGTGTCCCTTGGCGACAGAGAGGGATGGTGGGTGCAGATGACCTTCATGCCTAGCAACACTAAGAAATATAGGCAGTGTGTCACCATCAATGGACGATAGGTGGAAGCTCTGGGAGATAACGGAGCAAGCATGACAATTGCCGGATGCCATCTGGTGTCCTCAGAGCAGGTAGTCCCTAATGCATTCCACCAGCTTGTTGCAGCTCATAACCGTGAGAGTCACTATCCAGTGTATCTGGTTCCCTTTGAATGGGGGGTCTCAGACTCCTTGAGGGTAGGCGTGAGCCCATCTATTCCTGTGGGATATGTATTTGGCACTGACCTGGAGCATACCACCTGGAAGGAGGTGGCACTCAGGTCCCACTTGGAGACCTTACGGTTGCCTGAGTGGGTGTGCCTGACCACACAGTCCATGGAAGCCCAAGAGGGTAATCAGGAGGGCCTGAAAGAATTACCTAGATGCCCGGCAAGAAGAGAAAGGATAAAGGACACAGGAAATCCACCCCTGAAACTCTCATGGTTCGGAAGGAACCTGATCTAGAGTGGGACTCCCTGGAGTTTAAAGGGGAGGATGTTGGTGGTCTGTGGAACCTGCCTAAGCTGACTAATTGGCAGAAGAAAGGGGATCACATGAGGGAGAACGTAGTGGGAATTCCCTACTTTTGTGGGCCTATGGCAGCAGGCCAAGGCCCAGGCAGCTGGCAACACTTCTGGGGATCACCTGATGTACTGGGAGAATGGTCTTCTGTGTAATGAGACTTAGGTTCTTGAACCTGGTGCAACACATGTTCTGGTGGAGCAACAAAATGGGGTGTATAAATAAGGATCAATGGCGCTATGGGTGATATTCTACCCCCAATAGATTACGGGGAACCTCCTCAGGGAAACACCCTACCCTAGGAGAAAAAAACAACTCCAACTACAAACTAAAGATAGCGAGGGTCCCCTCTTGTTATAAAAAAAGTGCAAGAAGAGAAATGGAAGGTGTCAAAACGAGATCAAGGGACAGGAAAATGTAACCCCCAATGATGTACCATCCATTAACGTAGTGAATTTTTATAGTCTGACTTTAACCACAGGGATTGAAACCCTTTTATCTAAAGGTCTCAGTTTTTGTCCCAGTCACTTTGGTGATCCTTGTAGATCTAAAATAGATTTGTTCAAATTTATACGTAAATTGAAACTTAAAAACTTTTTTCAATATAATTCTTCTATGAACACAGACTCTGAAGTAATTGGTTCTACATTGAGTGCATTGTCCATTAAGGATATACATGACACAGCTATCTTACTATCTTTAGCTGAAAGAGATGAGGATCCCAATATTACTACGAGAATTCTGAATGACTTAGACATAATTTCCGATAGGAGCATTTCCAGTGGTCTGAAAAAGAAATCCAGGTGGACACCCAGATCATTGGGTTCCAACTCTCTAGACAATTTTTTTGATTTGGTCTGCAAGGACTATGATAACTATCTAGCAAAGAAGAAATGTTGTCATGGTGTGAATAATTTAAGCACTGAGGAATTAACCGCATTACAGGAACTAAAACTGAATAAAGACATTGTTATCAGACAGGCTGACAAAGGTGGAAATGTGGTTATTATGAACAAAGTGGACTATGATAATGAAATTTTATCTCAACTAACAGATTTGTCTTGTTATGAAAAAATTGCACATAATCCTATCTCTCACCTTATACAAGTCATCAACAACAAATTGGTGGGGTGGCATCATCAAGGGTTACTTAGTAAAGATGAATTTATGTATCTGAAAGTGCATCACCCTCGGTATCCGTGTTTGTATACTCTTCCTAAAATACATAAAGGTTTGTCTTTCCCGCCGGGGAGACCTATTGTCTCAGGCATTCTTGGGCCTACTGAAAGGCTTTCAGAGTTTGTTGACTGTTTTCTACAGCCACTGGTACTGAATCTTCCATCTTTCATTAGAGATACCACACATATCCTGAGTATTCTCAGTGATGTAGAGTGGGATAGCAACATGCTTCTGGTAACTTTAGATGTGGTATCTCTTTACACCTGCATTAAACATGAATTAGGCTTAGAAGCCTTAAAATTCTTTCTTCACAAGAGATCAGCAAATCTATGGGACCATACTTTGATGTTATTGGATATGATTGATATAATTACTACTAACAACTTTTTCTTATTCAATAACATGTGGTTTCGACAGAAACAAGGGGTGGCTATGGGCTCCAAATTTTCTCCATCATATGCGAACTTGTTTATGGGTTGGTTCGAACACACATGCATTTGGGGCCCAGATGCCGCTGCGTGGCACACATTTATTCTGTTTTGGGGTCGTTACATAGATGACTGTCTTATGATTTGGACAGGAGGTGAGGAAAAACTCATTGAATTTTGCCATTTCATCAATTCCAATAATTTAAACATTAAGTTTACTTTTCAATTCAGTGCTGTCAAAATTGAGTTCTTGGATGTGGAACTTTTTATTTCCAATGACAAAATTCATAGTAGACTGTTTCGTAAGGCAACTGCATGCAATTCTATTTTACATGCGCGAAGTTCTCACCCGAGACATCAGGTGGCATCAATTCCCTTTGGTGAATTCATGAGGGCGCGACGAAATTGCAGTATTGATGATGAGTTCATTTCTCAAATAAATGACATGGAAAGGAGATTTTTGGCACGTGGGTATTCCCACAAAATCATAAAAAAAGCTAGGTATAGAGTTAAACATGTAGACAGAAAGGATACTTTGAAACTTAAAGTACGAAATGATATTAAAGAAGCGTCCAACCTGGTAAGGTTTATAACGGATTTCAATGATTCTTCATTGATCTTGAAAAAATATATGAACAAACATTGGAATATCCTAACGCAAGATGAATCATTGAAAAATGTAATTACTGGGGGCTTGGTGACAACATTTCGCAAAGGCAGAACTCTAAAGAGCATTTTAAGTCCTAGTTTTACTACTATCTCCTCTAAAGAAACTTGGTTATCACAAAGTAAAAAAGCGGGCTTCTACAAATGTGGGTGCTGTGGGGTTTGCCGTTTGGCGTGTCATAAGTTACAAGAATTTTCTCATGATGGCAAGACATTTACAATTCATTTCACCATGAATTGCAATTCCAATTATGTAGTGTATATTATACGCTGTAGCTGCTCTAAGATTTATGTGGGCAGCACCATACGACCACTCAGAATCAGAATAGGTGAACATGCACGGGCATTGAAGAATCTTGATATCAGATATCCCGTGGTGGCACATATTGTGTCTTGTGTTAAACAACCAACTCAGAAGAGTTTTGAATTTTTTGGATTTGACTACATCCCCCGGGATTCTAGGGGGGCAACAGGGAACTCAGTCTGCGCAGACAAGAAGCTATGTGGATAATGAAATTAAGAGCTGTAGAGACAGGATTAAATTCCGACAGAGAATTGGAATTCTTTCTGGGCGATTGATTAATTATATGATAATATCTGGACTCTGTTTAGCCTTGTATATTTTCGTGTCACACACTGTTTGTATATATATATTAACATTGTTTTCTTTATAAACATTGTATGAGATATGATGTCATAAATAAGTCTTTGTTGTCATGAGTGATTCAACTAAAATTCTCAAACGCCAGAAATTTGAAGGATTTATTTGGGTACTTCATTGACATACTTCCCCGCTAGTATTATTTTTCAGTTGGTGAGTTGGACTATATTGAAAGAAATTGATGTGGCGGTGGCTGAATTATTAATATAGTGTAGTTCATTTGCTTAATAATATTGTTGACTTATAATTATTCTTCAAAACTACTTACCTTAACAGTTTGCTTATTTGCAATATGTTATTTCTAACTGTATTCCGGTGGTAACACTGTGAACTGAACTAAGTTATTTATTTTACCTTGTTGGTGTGTTGTTTAGGCAGTAATGAACACCTTTGATGACGTACTAGTAGAAACACCCATTTAGGCATTTCTGTTCTGTTTGTTTTGAGCGTTTTTCAATTACTCATTCCATCCATACTCGTATTAGTAGTCCGTTTTCTATGACGGTAACTCGGACTCAGGAGCGCGAACCCGGAAACGTATTTATTTCCGGGTTCGGCTGCGCGCGAGCAGCGTACTCGCGAAGCGTCTTTTACTGGTAGACGCGGTAGCCATTCAAGAAGACCTTGCGGAATAATAGGGTGAGTTTTGGCTGTGATGGAGCTTGATCTCGGGCATATTTGTACTGGTTCAACGGACTTAAATTGTTTATTATGATTAGCAACGATATAATTTTTATTTATATATTAGTAAATAATGAATTTTCTTTATTATGGCAGTCATTGAAATAGCAGAGTAATGGATTACGATTTGGAGTAAAGCATTACACGATTTTGATTATTGGAAAATAGTGCTTCAGTTGAGAAGGTATATATTCTTTCTTTGCACTTTTTGGATTTGGGTAATTTTTGCGCACTTTAGGGGTATCTCCAGCTCGGCATTAGATTAGTAACGATGTGGGTGTCTTCACTTTTAGAGATTTATTGGGAGTTTTGGTTGATTGGGCTTTAGTAGATTTCACCTTACTCAGTTGGACTTTGGATTTGATTTCACTGGCTTGATCATCTGTTCTGGGTGCTCACATTTAAATTTCACCTCCTTTGGGTTTTTGGAGTGTTTACACACAGTGCAGTGGATGTTTGAGCATTTTAGTTTCAACTCATTATGTTATATTTACTTTATGATTTCCAGCCCTGAAGAAGTCGTAGGGGACATATTATTTCCCAATGACGAAACACGTGTTGGCTGGAAGGATCATGACTTGTGGATCACAGACTATGAAATGAGATTCAGATTGGGAATAAAAGACTGTGGATTCATCTATCAACCTAACTAGTTGACTCCAAGACTGTTGTGATCTTTTTTGAACTGATGCAATATAATTGATAAAATTGGTGTTGTGAAGTATTCACTAAAAAATATCTACATGTTCTGGTGGTCCCCCAGTGCAACAGGGTCTTCCTACTGCATCTGGCTTATACTCTAACCCTGGAGGGTCCCGTGGGGCAGAATAATCCCTTTAACAGGCTTGTTAGCCACTTTTACTGGACTCAAATGAGGAAGGCCTCAGATGCGTTCTGCAGGTCCTGTCCTACTTGTCAGGCCAATGGCAAGTCAGAAGGGAAGTGCAAAGTTCCCCTGCAAAATGAATTTCATTTGAAAGGATGGCCATCAACACTGTTGGGCATCTGGACCCCAAGACAACTATGGGCAACAGGTTCATCCTCATCTTGGTGGACCATGCTACATGGTACCCAGAAGCTATCCGTTTGAGTACAGTGACTACACCTGCTATGGCCAGGGCACTAATAGGGATCTTTACCCATGTGGGGTTCTCCAAGGAGGTGATGTCAGACTGAGGTACCAACTTTATGTCCAGGTACATGAAGGCCATGTTAAAGGTGTGTGGGATAACCTATAAGTTCTCCACTGCTCACCACCCCCAAACTAATCAGCTTGTTGAAAGGTTTTATCGCATGATAATGGGACTGTCAGAATCCATGCGGCAAATGTGGGACGTTCTATTGCCATGCCTTTTACTTGCCTTCAAGGAGGCACTGCAGAAAGTGGTTGGCTTAAGCTCTTTTAAACTTCTGTATTAGCACCTTGTGAGAGAACCTCTCAGTTTGGTGGAGGACTTGACTTAAGCTCCTGGGAAGGTTCCCCAGGGTGTGGTCAGCTACATGCTGGCACTCTGCAACCAGACTGTGTGCTTCCAGAAACTCACCAAGGAGAATCTAGAGGCCAGCCAGGTGGACATGAAACCATGGTATGACCAGAATGCCACTCTGATTCAGTTTCAACCTGGTCAAAAAGTGTGAGTGATGGAGCCCTTTGAGCCTAGGGTCCTCTAAGACTTCTGGTCTAGGCCTTTTGAGGTGAAAGAGCGCAAGAGCGATGTTACCTACTTGGTGGACCTTAAGACTCCCCAGAACCCTTTGAAGGTATTTCATGTCAATTGATACAAGCCCTGCTTTGAGAGGTCCTAGTTAACCTTGCTCCTAGTCACTGACGATGGGATGAAGAGGAGAGTGAAGCTTTCCCCAACCTCCTCTCTTCTATGGAGAAGGATGGGTCAGTAGAGGGTGTCAGCCTTTCCCCAACCCTGACCCTATACCATCTGAGGGACTGCCACCAGTTGTTGGTGCTGTTTGTCTCTTTATTTTCCATTACCCCAGGACTCACTGCATGGTGTGCCATGATATTGATACTCGGACAGCATATCTGTGAAGTATAACATTTACAGGTTGCCTGACAAAGTGAGAGCCAGCATTAAGGAGGATGTCTCAAAGATTATGGTATTAGGGGTTATTGAGCCCTCAAACAGCCCTTGGTCCAGCCCAGTGGTTCTGGTCCCTAAGATTGTCCCCTCCAAGTGTCACACTTGGACTTCGGGTCTGCGTGGACTACTGTGGATCAATGTGGTCACCAAGACTGATGCATACCCCACCTGCCAAGCTGATGAGCTCATAGATCAGCAAGAGGCTGCCTAGCTCCTCAGCACTTTTGACTTAACATCAGGTACTGGCAGATTGCCTCGATGAAGGGGGGCAAGGAGAAATTTGCATTCTCTATCCCAGAAGGGCCCTTCCTCGTCCAGGTAATGCCCTTCAGGTTGAAGAATGCCCCTGCTACCTACCAGAGGTTCGTCAACCAGGCCGTGGCTAGGTTGGAAAACTTCAGTACTGTCTACCTAAACAACATTGTGGTCTTCAGTTCTAGCTGGCAGGATCATTTGTGCCACCCAAAGAAAGTGCTCCGGGTTCTGCAAAGAGCAGGTCTGACCATCAAGTCCAGTAAGTGAAAAATAGGGCAGGGTCACTGATCTACTTGGGACACTAAGTGGGAAGAGTCAAGGTATAGCCCCTCCAGGCCAAACTTGAAACCATCCTGGCTTGGAAGCCCCTCCCTCAAGATCCAGACAGAGGTAAGGACTTTTTTAGGCCTTACTGGCTATTACAGGAGATTTGTCACGTGGTATGGCATCATTGTTGCCCCCTTGACAGAGCTGACTTCCAGGAAGCAACCACAGGGGCATGCCAGAATGATTTTGACACCCTGAAGGAGGTCATGTGCACAGTTCCTGTGCTCAAGGCCCCTGACTTCCCCCAATAATTCCTTGTGCAGACAGAGACCTCAGAGCATGGCATATGGACTGTGCACTCACAGCTAAATGAGGGACTGGATCAACCTGGACTGGATCAACCTGTAGCCTTCATCAGTAAATGGTTAGTTCCCAGGGAACAAAGATTGACGTGCAATAGAAAGGGAAGCTTTTGTTGTGGTCTGGGTGCTAAGAAGCTGAGCCCATACATGTTTCTGGGTTCAGAAAGAGCACCGTTCCCTCTGATGGTTAATGCAGATGAGAGGTGAGAATCCCAAAATTGCTGATGTGGTCTATTTCCCTACAGGGAATGTACTTTAAGGTGGAACACCGTCATGGAACAGACCACACCAGTGCTGATGGTCTTTCCAGTTTCTCCTGCTATAGTGAAGAGATCTCCCAAGGGGTTGGGTAGCTCTCTCCACTTTCAGCTGGGGGAACACCTGCCATCTTTAGTGTGCTTAGCCCTAACATTTTGCCTTCAGACCTCCCATTTTTGCTGACTTCATTTTTGCTGGCCTTATTATTCTGGGTACTTTATTGTTTCCGACCAGTGCTATAGTGCTTGGGCCTTCTCCATAAAACATGGTAACATTAGCATCTACCCAGTTGGAATATTTAATTTGCTATCTTAAGCAAACCCTGTGACCTGGGCCTATATATTAAATGCTACTAATGCACCTGCAACACTGATTGTGCCCCCAGATAAGTAGCCATTTAAAAATGTCTCAGGCCTGCCATTGCAGAGCCTGTGTGCCGTTTTAAACTGCCATGTCAACCTGACAAAGTAAACCTTTTGCCAGGCCCAAATCTTCCTTTTTAATATATATAGGTGGTCCCTAAGGTAGGCTCCAGACAGCCTTGAGGGTAGGGTCCAGTGTATTTAAAAGTTGGACCTGTACTTTTAAGTTGCACATGTCGCGGTAGTAAAAAACTCATACATTTGTTTTTCATTACAAGAAGGCCTATCTCTTCCATAGGATAACATTGGAATTTACTTATATCCTATCATAAGTAGAACTTCCAATTGAGAAAATATAGATTTGCCAAGGTTGGTGTATCTAGAATCAGAACTTAAAATCACAACTTATGATGAAGTCAGATTTTAAATTGGAGTTCTGAAAATGCCTCATTTTGGAAAGTGGGCACTGTCTTACATTACCCATTTGGTGCCTGCTGCCTGTCCCTGCTGACATATCTAGAGTGGAGTGAGAACTGGGCTTGGTGTATTCCTCCTAGACACCCACACACAATGGGAATTTAGATGTCACCTGATGGGCATTGATGTGCCATCGTGGGCAGGATGAGATAGAGGAGCAGGGCAAAGCCTCACTTACACCTGAATAAGCTGTGTCCTGTCCTCACGATGCTGCATAACCTCCTTTACTGAGTCTGGAGCTAGGGCAGGAAGGAAAAGGACTTTGGTCACTTCAAAAGCATGTCTTTGATGTCTCTCCCACTTAAAAGGCCCCACAGGGTATAAGTAGTGGACACTGTGGATACTCTGCCAGGAAGAAGGACTATTGTGCTGCTGAAGGAGTGCCACTCTGCTGAACTCCTGCTTTGCTGTGCTGACCCGCTGCCTGCTTACCTCTTGCCTGGGGTGAGACCGACTGGACCTCTATTTCTCCATCCCAGAACCCTGAGTGACTCCAAGGCTACTTGGCTGGCCTCCTTATCTGGAGTATCAGGGACATAAAAGACTTCTAACCATGCTGTTCCTGTAACTGGACTCTGCTATCTGTGAGTCTACCCTGCCAAGTGGTGCTAACTCAGTCCTAGACCCATAGATGTGGCTTAAGGCGCTTGCTGCAAGGGAACCTACTCATCATCTGCTGCTGGAGAAGAATGGACGTATCATGATTGCTTCGTGGAGCAGAACCGACTCATTTCCATTACTGCATGGGTTGGAACGGTTATATGATGGAACAATGCATTCCATTACCATGCGTGCATTACAACGTGAATGCCGTGACCGCACATAACCTTAGCCATGCATTTTTAGAATGAATATGCCTTCACCACACATGCATTTACAATAAATTTTGTTGTAAAGGCATGGATGGTAAAGGCTTATGTGGGATAAAAATTTCCCTGAGCCCTAAGATGGGACCCCAGCGTGACCACCCCAGCCCTAATAAAAAATACCTTGCTCCTGCCATGAGCCCTAAATACGGACCCCAGCGTGCCCCCACTGGCCCCTAGCCCTTTTATAAATACCTATCCCCTGCCCTGAGCCCTAAAACTGGGTCCCTGCATGCCCCGACCCACAGCTTTTCTAAAAAATGCCCAATCCCTGACCTGAGTCCTAAAACCAATCAATCAATCAGAGTATTTGTAGACTCTGCTAACCCGTGAGGGTCTCAAGGAGCTGAGGGGAGGGGGGTGCTACTGCTCAAATAGCCATGTCTTGAGATGTCTCCAGAAGGTAAGTAAGTCCTTTGTCTGACGCAGGTGGGTGGGAAGAGTGTTCCACGTCTTGGCAGCGAGGTGGAAGAACAATGCGTGGGACGGTGGCAAGGGTAAGGTCGGTGGAGCGAAACTGTCAGGTCGGGTGTAGAAGGAGAGTCGTCTGTTAAGGTATTATGGTCCGGTGTTGTGCAGTGCCTTGTGAGCGTGGGTGAGGAGTTTAAACCTGATTCTCTTGTTGACGGGGAGCCAGTGTAGGTCTCTCAGGTGAGCTGTAATGTGGCAGTGGCGGAGGATGTCCAGGATGACGTGTGCGGAGGAGTTCTGTATGCGTTGCAGTTTTTTCTGGAGCTTGGCCGTGGTTCCTGCATAGAGGGCATTGCTGTAGTCCAATTTGCTTACGAGGGCTTAGGAGAGCGTCCTTCTGGTTTCAGTGGGGATCCATTTGTAGATCTTCCGAAGCATGTGGAGGGTGTTGAAGCAGGATGAGGAGATGGTGTTGACTTGCTGGGTCATAGATAGTGAAGAGTCCAGGATGAATCCCAGGTTGCTTGCGTGGTCGGTTGGTGTTAGTGCAGTTCCCAGTGCGGCAGGCCACCAGGAGTCGTCCCATGTGGAGGGAGTGGAAGATAAGGACCTCAGTTTCAGGCAGCTGTTCTTCACCCATTCAGCAATGGCCTTCATTCCTTTATGAAGGTTGGTCTTGGCGATGACGGGGTCCTTAGTGAGGGAGAGGATCAGCTGGGTGTCATCAGCGTATGCAACGATGTTGAGGTTCTGAGATCGGGCAATGTTAGCGAGCGGAGCCCTGTAGACGTTAAAGAGGGTCGGGCTGATGGACGAACCCTGGGGGACACCGCAGATGATTTGGGTGACTTCAGAGCAGAATGGAGGGAGGCGGACTCTCTGAGTTCTGCTGGTGAGGAAGGAGGTGAGCCAGTCCCGAGCTCTGTCGTAGATTCCTGCGTCGTTGAGGCGTGTGCGTAGGGTGTTGTGGCATACGGTGTTGAATGCGGCTGAGAGGTCCAGGAGGATGAGGGCCGCGGCTTTGCGGTTGTCAAGTATGGTCCAGATATCGTTGCTGGTGGCGATGTGGGTGGTTTCAGTGATGTGGTTGCTGCGGAGTCCGGATTGTGATGGGTCCAGATTGTTGTTCTCAAGGAAACGGATCAGTTGTTTGTTGACAATTTTCTCTATGACTTTTGCCGGGAAGGGGAGCAGAGATATGGGCCGGAAGTTCTTGAGGTCCTTTGGGTCTGCCTAGGGTTTCTTGAGGAGGGTGTTGATCTTGGTGTGTTTCCAGCTCTCCGGGAAGGAGGCATTCTCGAAGGAACTATTGATGATCTTCTGGAGTTGGGGTACGATAACGGAGCTTGCTTTGTTGAAGATGTGGTGAGAGCAGAGGGGTCGGATGGTGAGCCGGAGTGGATGGTGTTCATTGCGAGAAAGTAGCTTCTTTCTAGCATGGTTACCCCCACTTTTGGACTGTTTGTGAGTGTGTGTCAGTGTGTTTTTACTGTGTCACTTGGATCCTACTACCCAGGACCACAGTGTTCATAGATCAAAACCTCTATGTCAGTATGTTTTGCCTGTCTCACTGGGATCCTGCTGCCCAGGACCCCAGTGCTCATAGTTTGTGGCCTAATGTGTATGCCTGTGTAGTGCCTAACTGTGTCACCGAGGCTCTGCTAACAAGAACCTCAGTGCTTCTGCTCTCTCTGCTTTTAAATGTGTCACTGTAGGCCAGTGACTTCATTTACCAATTTTAATTGGCATACTGAGTTACCGAGGGCATTGGGGTTCTAGGAGATCCATATGGGCTGCAGCATTTCGTTTGCCACCCATAGGGAGCTCAGACAAACCCTTGCATAGGCCTACCATTGCAGCCTGCGTGAAATAATACACATGTTATTTCACAGCCATTTTCACTGCACTTAAGTAACTTATTAGTCACCTATATGTCTAACCTTCACTTGCTGAAGGTTAGGTGCAAAGTTACTAAGTGTGAGGGCACCCTTGCACTAGCAAAGGTGCCCCAACATAGTTCAGGGCCATTTCCCCGGACTTTGTGAGTACGGGGAGGCCATTACATGTGTGCACTACATATAGGTCAATACCTATATTTAGCTTCACAATGGTAATTCCGAATATGGCCATGTAACATGTCTAAGATTATAGCATTGTCCCCCAATTCCATATCTGGTATTGGGGAGCCAATTCCATGCATCCTGGGGGCTCCACTATGGACCCCCAGTACTGCCAAACCAACTTTCTGAGGCTTGCACTGCAGCTACAGCTGCTGCCACCTCACAGACAGGGTTCTGCCCTCCTGGGGTCTAGGCAGACCAGTCCCAGGAAGGCAGATCAAAGCATTTCCTCTGAGAGCAGGGTGCTACACCCTCTCCCTTTGGAAATAGGTGTTACAGACTGGAGAGGGGTAGCCTCCCCCAGCGTCTGGTAATGCTTTTAAGGGCACAGATGGTACCCTCCTTGCATAAACCAGTCTACACCAGTTCAGGGACCCCCTCTCCCCTGCTCTGGTGGGAAACTGGAAAAAGGGAAGGGGAGTGATCACTCCCCTGTCCATCACCACCCCAGGGGTGGTGCTCAGAGCTCCTCCAGTGTGTCCCAGACTTCAGCCATCTTGCTTTGCAAGGTGTGGGGGCACTCTGGAGGGCTCTGAGTGGCCAGTGCCAGCAGGTGATGTCAGAGACCCCTCCTGATAGATCCATACCTGATAAGATACCCAATCCCCTTCTCAGGGTTATTTAGGGTGTCTCCTGTGGGTTCTCTTCAGATTCTGCTTGCAAGTTTCCTTCAAGAATCCTCTGTAACAACTTCAGACTTTTCTGACCTCGGATCAACCACAGCCTGCTCCAAGGAATGCTGTAACTGCAACAAAGTGTCTACAAGAGACACTTTTCTTTAGAAACCTCAGCTACAAGTCAGCAACTACAACAGTTTCCATGGTGTACATGCTCTGGGGACTCCCTGTCTTCATCCTGCACCAGAAGGACAGAAGAAATCTCCAGTGGAGTGACGGAGTCCCTCCCCTGCTCCAAGCAGGCACCTTCCAAGGCAACGACCGGTACCCTGGGACTCGTCTCATGGTGACGAGCGTGCTCCTAAGGACACAGAGGGTAGACCTCATTGATAAAGAATGTCCTGAGGTCCTGCTGAAGCAAATTGGAGGAGGTAAGACCTTGCCTTCTCTGAGTACAACAGTACCCCTGTGTATTGTGTCTTCTTCGCCACCTGAGACCTCTGTGCACTCTTTGCTAAATTCATTTGTGCAAAGCCTGGCCCAGGTCCCCAGCACTCCACCCTGTGATGCTCAACTTGCTGAGTTGTTCTCCAGTGGCGTGGGACCTTATTTTGTTGTGCTGCATCAACTGCATTTTGCACCTCATTTGAACCCAGATCCTGGGGCTTTGGGGGGTGCTGGCTGGCATACTGAGGGCTCTCTGAGGTGCTGAGAGCCTGCCAGAGTCACCAGATCCTCGGGGTTTGCGCACGTTCCCAACATGTCCACCACAAGACAGCTCCAATACTCTGATTAGAATGTCACAGAGTTTAAGAGAATCGAAGTGGGGAAAAGGGGATTAGGAAGGGAACAACTGGGAAGGAGACCTGTAGGAAACAAAAGGTTAAACAACACAACATCAGAATCAAACCACATTTAGATTCATAAAAACTCTCTGTTGAATCTAGGGTTCAATGATACTTTGAACATGAAATAACACTCTATAGAGTCTAGATTTCTGTGATACTCAGAACATGAAATAAAACTCAGTTGTGTCTACAGTTCAGTGACACTCGAAACATGGAATGACACTGTGTTGAGTCTAGAGTTCTGTGATACTCAGAACATGAAATAACACTCAGTTGAGTCTAGAGTTCTTTGATACTCGGAACATGAAATAACACTCTGTTGTGTCTAGAGTTCAGTGATACTCTAAACATGGAATAACACTCTGTTGAGTCTATAGTTCTGTGATACTCGGAACATGAAATAACACTCTGTTGAGTCTAGAGTTCTGTGATACTCGGAACATGAAATAACACTCTGCTGAGTCTAGAGTTCTGTGATACTCGGAACATGAAATAACACTCTGCTGAGTCTAGAGTTCTGTGACACTCGAAACATGAAATAACACTCTGTTGAATCTAGAGTTCTGTGATACTCGGAACATGAAATAATACTTAGACTGAGGAAACATGAATGACCTAGAACTAGACTCTAATTAGGCCTCATGAAATCTAGGTACCTGGAAAAGAATCAAGAATGGTTAGTACAATGTTTCATATGGAATTTTCATGAATTGAAACATACTGTTCTAGGAATACAAGAACCTTCTAGAACAATGTCCCAGAACAAACACTGCCTCATTACATGAGGATAAAAGGTCATCCAAACATTACCTGGAAAACAATAGGAATTGTACTAAAGACTTAACATGCACATAGAATGTAACATCTTGAATTTAACACGTAGGCCCTCATTACAACCCTGGCGGTCGGTGATAAAGCGGCGGTAAAACCGCCAACAGGCTGGCGGTGAATTTTTTTTTAATCATGACCTTGGCGGAAACCACCAACATAGACAGCCACTTTAACACTCCGAACGCCACGGCGGTACAAACAAACACCGCAGCGGTCACTGCCAACAGACAGGCGGAAGAAAAGGTTCCGCCCACTGTATTACAACAATCCAATCCGCCACCTTTTCCAGGGCGGATTCACTGCGAACAAAAACACAGTGGAAACAGGACTTGGAAGGGAAAACGCTCACCTCTACACACCCCATGAGGAATCAGGACGCCATGGAACCCGAGTTCCAGATAGTGCCAGCCTTTATCTTCCTGCTTCTCTACCAGGAACAACAAAGACGGCGGCGAAGACCACGGTGAGTACTGCACCTACGACACAGGGGAGGGGGGAGGGAAAAAAGAGTGACACACACGCGCAACACGCAACACTCCCACCCCCACCCTCACCCACTACAACACACACACAAGTACATGTTGATACATTACATTAACAACCCCCAACCTCCCCTGGAAGAATGCAAGGACAAAAGGAAATGAGTCGAACGTTTGTAATCTATTCAAAAACAGTAATCAAAAATATATATACAGTTATATACATATATTTACACTAGAAACAAATATATGCACCAAGAATACAAGTCCAAGGTATTCCACCATCATAGTCCGTTGAACACTAGGCCCAAAATGCATGGGCGAGGCCCACACTTAATACCCAATCAAAACGGTGAGAACACTGCTGGGGCATCAGATAGAAATACAACAGGCACCTCAGGGGGAAGGGGGAGCACCTCAGCCAGATCCACGAGGGGGCTCCATGCCCATTGATATATCCTGGGGAGCGCAAAGCCACAGTCTCTCAAGTCTTTTCAGTGGGTGGGTTGCCCACTGCTTTATCCTGGGGAGTGCAAAGCCACAGTCTCTCAAGTCTCTCCAGTGGGTGGTTTACCAACTGCTTTATCCTGGGGAGTGCAAAGCCACAGTCTCTCAAGTCTCTCCAGTGGGTGATTTTCCCACTGCTTTATCCTGGGGAGTACAAAGCCACAGTCTCTCAAGTGGATGTCTTTCTTCACTGGTTCTGGAGTGGGCTTTTTACCCAGAGTGCTTCATCCTGCCAAGGACAGAGGTAGCGGATGTAAATCTCCACTGGTTCTGGAGGGGGCTTTGTGCCCAGAGTGCTTCATCCTGCCAAGGACAGAGGTAGTGGATGTAAATCTCCACTGGTTCTGGAGGGGGCTTTGTGCCCAGAGTGCTTCATCCTGCTCGTGGCGGCCGTCGGAATCTTTGGCGCTCACTGGCCTGCGGTGTTTGTTGCGGCAGTGTCCTGTTCAGTGGTGCTTGTTGCGGTGGTGCCCTGTTCAGCGGTGCTGGTGGTGTCCGGTTCAACTGTGCTGGTGGCAGAGGTGTCCTGTTCAGCAATGCTGGTGGCGGCGGTGTCCTTGGCAGCGGTGCTGGTGGCGGTGGTGTCCTGTTCAGCGGTGCTGGTGGCGGCGGTGTCCTTGGCAGCGGTGCTTGTGGCGGCGGTGTCCGTGGCTTTCTTGTCCGCCGTGCAGGTTTTCCCAGACTTGCCTGTTTTACTGAGCCCCTTCCCCACCTTGGATGGTGGTGCAGCTGTCTCCACAGTCCCAACTGTACACCTGGGTGAGGCTTTGTGAAAGATTTTTTCCCTCTCTTTCGCCGGGCACTGGCCAACTTTTTGTGCTTTTGAGGTGGGGGACTGTCCGTGCTCTGGCTCCTTGGCACACTGGCTGCCCTGTTGCCTGGCACACTCCAGAAGCCGGTTACTACTGGCACCACTGTTCCCGCAGATGTTGTAGCTGATGCACTGGGTTGGGAACTGGAGAGGTGGGCCCTAGGAGACTGAAGGGGTGGGGGAGGTGAGGGGAAGAGGTCAAGGTTGGACAGGAAAAGTTTTTGGGACACACTGGGACGGGTAGATGGAGGGGGTTTGGGAGTGGAGGAAGAGGTACTAGTTGAAGGAGGTGTACGTTTGGTGACTTTGGGTGAAGGTGCATGGGCTGCAGGCTGTCGTGAGGTGGATGGCTGTTGGGTGGGTGTGTGGCTGCGTTTGTGTACCTTGGGAGGTGGGCTCACAGACACACTGGGAGAGGACACGGGATGTGTGAATGCTAGTGGGGGTGGTGACTGCACGTGAGGGTGGTGGGGTGGTGGGTGTGCTGGTGATGGAGGTAGTGGCTGACGATGTAGTGCATGCAGGTGTGAGTGGAGACGAGACTGGGAGGGAGGAGGGAGACTAGGAGGAGGGGGACACAGTGGAGCCAGTGGCTGTTGGTATGTCTGCATGTGTATGATGCTTGCATGAATGCCTGTGGGATGTGTGGTGCTTATGTTTGCCTGAGCTTCCCTTGTGTGTTGGCGTGTGTGCATGCTGGTCTGATAGTGTGCTTGGGATAGGCTGAGATACAGGGGTTTGGGTCTGGGTGGAGGAAGTTGGAGGGGGAGGCCAGAGACAGGGACAATGGCTGCCATCAGTGCTGAGGCCAGAGTTTGAAAAGCTCGCTGATGGGCTGCCTGACCAGAATGAATGCCCTCCAGGTATGCATTGGTCTGTTGCAACTGCCTCTCTACACCCTGGATGGCATTCAAAATGGTAGACTGCCCAACAGTGAGGGACCTGAGGAGGTCAATGGCCTCCTCACTGAGGGCAGCAGGGCTGACTGGGGCAGGGCCTGAGGTGCCTGGGGCGAAGGAGATGCCCACCCTCCTGGGTGACCGGCCACGGAGAAAACGTTGAGGGGCTGCTGGGAGGGTGGTGCTGGTAGGGGGGGTGGCGGCTGTACCTGTAGGTGCGGGGGCACAGATGGAGCCCGCCACTGCAAGGGAGCTCCCATCAGAGGAGAGGTCTGTGTCTCTGGTCTCAGCTCCTGTCTCAGCCATTGAGCTCCCCTCGCTCTCCATCCCACTGGTGGCTTCTAACTCCGTTGTGTCGCCCTCCAGGGCCATGTGGGATGCAGCTCCCTCCTTCTCCGGTGCCACTGCTCCTCCACCTGATGATGCTAATGCACACAAGCACAGGGAGACCACAAAAAGGGGGGGAAGACAGAAGAAAGACATGTTGAGTGCATCCAATACCGCTACAGTTGGTGGACACTACAGACACAGAAGCCCCCTGCACTACACCGTGCACTTGGAGTTCCCTAATCAATCACAGGGACATTGGTTACAAGGCTATGCCCGATTGCTGCACACATGGAAGTCACAGGAGCCTGACTAGGTGTAGATGGCTCTGTACACAGGTGGGGTAGGGTGCCACAGGGCCTGCCTTAAGAAGAGACATTGCCAACTAAACTCGCCCTGGCCTAGGGGAACCCACAGGCCACCTCCCCCACCCAGACACCTTCAATGCGCGCTGAATCAGCTGAATGAGAGTGTACTCACCCCCTTGTGGCTGCTGTGATGCCCTCAAGCGCCCATCCAACTCCGGATACGCCACCGCCAGGATCCGGAACATCAGGGGGGTCATGGTGCGATGGGCACACGTCCCACGTTGGGAGGCTATCCCCAGCTGGGCCTCCGCCGTCTTTTTTACTCCAGCGACTAATGTCCTCCCATCTTTTCCGGCAGTGGGTGCTCCGTCTGTGGTAGACCCCCAGGGTCCGGACTTCCTTGGCGATGGCACGCCAAATATCCTTCTTCGGGTGGGCGCTGACCTAGAGGAATAGTACATGGGAAAAGGAGAAGATATAACCGTCCGCACCGTCACAGTCATTGGCCAGCATCCCTACCCTTGCCATGACACACATGCACTCACCGTCGTTTCATGCTCGCCTCATTCTCCCCCCCTATCTTTCATCCACACCACTCAAAATAGCTTTTGCCCATACAGCATGCTCACAGTGTACTCACCTGTTTGTCTGGAGGACCGTAGAGTAGCGTGTACTGGGGAGGACCCCATGCACTAGTTTCTCCAACTCCTCGGTGCTGAAGGCAGGGGCCCTTTCCCCAGACACACGAGCCATTGTCTCTTCCAGACTGAGGTCAAAGCAGCACTTGCAGTGTAGGTCCTCTCCTGTCGAAGATCAGGTATCAAGTGATTGAACTGAGAGAAAATGGCGGTGATGTCCGCGGCGGTGCGTACCGTCACTGCCGGCGTACATCGTCATTGGCTCCTGGGACCCATAGGGTCCAATGTTAACCAATGGAGGATTCTGCCGCGGTCTTCATCTTCCTACCGCGACGGTGTACAACGCCAGCACAGTTACCTCATATCCCCTTTTCCCACATTACAGGTCAGGCAGCCACCATTTCAGGGGCCCACATGGCTTCATTTCCAACTATGTCACACATACCTAGGCCTAGACTCAACACACATACAGGCCACCTTTTGTGTATGATTGGTGTTCTGGGTAAACTGTGGGTACGTACCTCTCAGTTGTTTGGTTCTGTACTCGCTGTTGTCCTTCATAGGCACCGTCCGCTGGGACATGTGAGGAGTTGGCGACATCCTCCGATGTACCGACCGCTGGTGGACCTGTCGACAATGGAGGAGCGACATTTGATTATCACATAGAGGAATGACCGTGCCACAATCCAGGAACTGTGTACCCAGTTGGAGCCAGACCTGATGTCAGCAATCCACCATCCCACAGGAATCCCCCCTCAAGTGCAGGTGCTGTCAGTGCTCCATTTCCTTGCAATTGGGTCTTTTCAAACAACAGTGGCCATAGCATCAGGGATGTCCCAGCCAATGATGTTCTCCAACGTGTTGTCCAGAGTGTTGTCTGCCCTGCTGAAACACATGTGCAGAAGGTGTGCCAGTTCATCGTGGCCTGCTGTGTGCTTCACAACTTGGCTTTGCAATGACAGGTGCCTTTTCTGCAGGAGGATGGTCCAGATGGAGGTGTTCTGGCAGCTGTGGAGCCTGTAGACAGTGAAGACGAGGAAGCAGAAGAAGAGGACATAGACAACAGGAACACGGTGATCCAGCAATATTTCCAGTGAGACACAGTTAAGAACACAACACTGCCTGCTACATATGATTTAATTCTTCTACCTCTCATATGTCTGTCATTTTCACCCAGTGTATGGACACTGAGTTGTCACTTTCCCTTTCGAATTCACAGATGTGTGTCCCACTGTGTGACCTCTGCTTTGTTTCCGCATGGACTAGAGCTGTGTGACATAGGTATGTTGACATTACATTGGATATAGTATTTTGCCACAGTTATTGCTAATACACATTTTCGAAAGCACAGACTGACTCCAGTTTGTTTAGTGATTTAAGGGTGTTTATTTAAGTGCTAAATAGTGGAGGGGGTTGTAAAATGGTCAGGGGTGATGGTGGAGGAATGTCCATGGCAGAGTCCAGTCTATTAGTCTCACAGGTGCATTGTACAAAGGGGCATAGTAAGTGCAGCTAGGGCAGTTTGAGTATGGACAGGGTGACAAAGTGGGACAGATGGATGACAATCAGGGTGGTCTCATTTCTTGGCGGGGGTCTTGGCATTGTTCTCTGTCTTTGTTCTGGATCTCAGGGACCGCTTGCGGGGTGGTTCTCCATCTGCAGGGGGTTGGGTGCTGGTGTCGTGGTCATGTGGTGGTGCCTCCTGTCCACTAGCGCCGGCAGAGGTGGTGGGCAGTTCATCGTCCAAGCTAGGGTCAGGGGCCCCTTGTTGTGCCACAGTGTCCCTCCTGGTGTTGACGAGTTCCTTCAGCACCCCTACAATGGTGCCCAGGGTGGAATTGATGGATCTGAGTTCCTCCCTGAACCCCAAATACTGTTCCTCCTGCTGCCGCTGGGTCGCCTGAAACTTGGCCAGTACTGTTGCCATCGTCTCCTGGGAATGGTGATAGGCTCCCATGATGTTGGAGAAGGCCTTGTGGAGAGTGGGTTCCCTGGGTCTGTCCTCCCCCTGTCGCACAGCAGCCCTCCCAATTCCCCTGTTTCCCAGTGTCTCTGTCCCCTGAACCATGTGCCCACTACCACTGCCCCCAGGTCCCTGGTGTTTTTGGGGTGGTGGGTTAGCCTGGATTCCCTGTAGTGGAGGTCCCACTGCTGCTTGACGTTTCCTGGGGACAGATGTATGGGCCTGCTGGGGGGGGCGCTGTGCTGGTGATTCCAGAGGGGGGAAGCTCTGTAGTGGCCTGTGCCAGTGTGAGGGGAATCGACTGTCCCGAGGTCCCAGATGGGCCGGGCTGGTCATCTGAATCAGTTGGACAGAGCTGCTGTCATCACTGTGGGCCTCTTCTGTGGGGGGGGTGGACATGTCTGGACCCTCCTGTCCGGTGATGTTGGGTAGGGGTCCTACAGGGGTGTAAAGGCATGATTATTGCATCTGTGTGTGCCATGATGTTCAATGGGTGGGTGACCCTGTACCCCAGTGCTTGCATTCCTGTGTGGGACCTTGTGTGATAATGGTTTAGAGGGGTGTATGGGTATGTGCAGTGGACATTCTTTGGTGATGGGTGTCCGTGCTTTGGTGTTACATGCAGGGCTTGGTGTTGGGATGTGTGGTTTGTGATAGTGGGACATGTGTGAGGAGTTGGAGTGATGGGGGTGAGGTCGAGGGTGGGGGTATGTGATAGCATGCAGCTATGGTGGAGGATGAAGTGTTTAAGGTTTGGCTTACCAGAGTCCATTCCTCCAGCTATTCCTGCGAGGCCCTCAGGATGCAGTATAGCCAAGACCTGCTCCTCCCATGTTGTTAGTTCTGGGGGAGGAGGTGGGGGTCCACCGCCAGTCCTGTGAACAGCAATCTGGTGTCTTGAGACCAACAAATGCACCTTCCCCCGTAGGTCTTTCCACCTCTTCCTGATGTCATCCCTAGTTCTTGGGTGCTGTCCCACTGCATTGACCCTGTCCACGATTCTTCACCATAGCTCCATCTTCCTAGTTATGGTGGTGTGCTGCACCTGTGATCCGAATAGCTGTGGCTATACCCAGATGATTTCCTCCACCATGACCCTGAACTCCTCCTCAGAAAACCTGGGGTGTCTTTGCGGTGCCATGGGGTGGTGTGGGTGATGTGTGGGGTGGTGTGTGTTGTGATGTGTGGGGTGACATTTAGAGGTGTGTTGTGTGAGGTGCATGGATGTTGTGTGAGTGATGGTGTTGAGTGCCTGTCGATGCTATTGTTCTTTCTGGTGGTGTCTCTCTCTGGCCTTCTGTCACAATTGTTGTCGTAGAGGTTTGTGGGTGATGTGGGGGTGTGTTTTATATTGCATTGGGTGTGTGCGAGTGGTGTGTGTATGTGTATTGGGTGTGTGTATTTCGATTTGTCCAATGTGGTTGTGTTTTGTAAATGTGTGTTTATTTTGAGCGTGGCGGTGTGTACCGCCCATGGAATACCGTGGTTGAAAGACCGCCGTGTGGATTCGTGGGTCATGATAGAGTGGGCGTATTCTTGTTGGCGTGACAGTAGAGGTTTTGTTATTGCCATTTTTTCACTAACCTTTGGTGTGGCGGACTTGGGTAAGTCAATAACGAAAAGTACACTGTTCCTAACTCTAGGGTGAACAATTAAAGTTTAGGAGCTAGAACCCTCACACACCCGAAAGGGTGTCATGCTTCATCATCGGGAAGCTCCTCGTCAGACCGGCTGGTGCAATGTCTGACGGGCTCCCCTTTCGGGGGCTCTTTGCCGGAGATCTTTCTGATATGAGGTGGCTGCTGTTAAATTATGAAGGTCAGACACTCTGAATGGCAGGAGAGTGATAAAATTAAGATTGATTAGAAACCCCTGAACAAGTTTTAATTTAATATCTATCCAGAGGGGTTACGATCAAGATTAAAAACATAGTTAAGTGGGGAATGAGAATGATGCTCAACCACTTTAGAAAGCCTGGAGTACTGGGAAATTGTCACCTGCCCCCTAGGGTCTGGTCAACATGTTTCGCGTAATATTGGTCGTGAAAGATCCTCTAACGCTTCATCAGGACCTATAACTAACTAGACTTCTCCTGGCTGTATACACAAGAAAACACTATCTAATTACATGTATGAGAGGTAAATTGCAGTCACTTACAGCATTTACGTAAACTGTCTCGTCAATAGTCTGAAACAAAAAAAGGTCGCCCCGCCCTCTGCGTTTGGGGGGCCCCTTAGGGAGTAGCACGCTCCAGCCTATAGCTTTTTTCTATAGGCGTCCTGTAGACTACAGGGCGAGCACGACCGTGGGTAGGTGTCTCGAATTGAGGACGCCTATAGAAAAAAGCTATAGGCTGGAGCGTGCTACTCCCTAAGGGGCCCCCCAAACGCAGAGGGCGGGGCGACCTTTTTTTGTTTCAGACTATTGACGAGACAGTTCACGTAAATGCTGTAAGTGACTGCAATTTACCTCTCATACATGTAATTAGATAGTGTTTTCTTGTGTATACAGCCAGGAGAAGTCTAGTTAGTTATAGGTCCTGATGAAGCGTTAGAGGATCTTTCACGACCAATATTACGCGAAACATGTTGACCAGACCCTAGGGGGCAGGTGACAATTTCCCAGTACTCCAGGCTTTCTAAAGTGGTTGAGCATCATTCTCATTCCCCACTTAACTATGTTTTTAATCTTGATCGTAACCCCTCTGGATAGATATTAAATTAAAACTTGTTCAGGGGTTTCTAATCAATCTTAATTTTATCACTCTCCTGCCATTCAGAGTGTCTGACCTTCATAATTTAACGGCAGCCACCTCATATCAAAAAGATCTCCGGCAAAGAGCCCCCGAAAGGGGAGCCCGTCAGACATTGCACGAGCCGGTCTGACGAGGAGCTTCCCGATGATGAAGCATGACACCCTTTCGGGTGTGTGAGGGTTCTAGCTCCTAAACTTTAATTGTTCACCCTAGAGTTAGGAACAGTGTACTTTTCGTTATTGATTACACGTATTGGGAGTATGTACACTGGACCTTTAATTCTCCCGATCCCTCTTTTTGTTGGGACTTGGGTAAGTGTCTAGATTTTGTCGGATTCTGAGCTGTGGGTCATGATGGCTGTGGTGGACTTCCGCGGCGGTGTGTTGGCGGTCTTCTGCACGGCGGTAAGCGGCTTTTACCACCAATGTTGTAATGACCCCCTTAGTTTTTTTAAATGCATTAACATGAATTGTGCACATTGCTGATTTTGACAAGAATATGTAAATGCCATGAAATGGTTATGCACAATGAACATCATGAATTAAGCACAAGAAATGAACCTCGTGTCTTGCCGATTCGAATGCCACCATGTGAATGCCATGAAATGGTGGCGCACAATGAATAACATGAGTTAAGCACAAGAAATGAATCGCGCGTCTTGCCGATTCGAATGCCACTGTGTAAATGCCATGAAATGGTAACACACAATGAATAACAGGAATTAAGCACAAGAAATTAATCGCGCATCTTACCGATTCGAATGCCACTTTGTAAATGCCATGAAATGGTAGCGAACAATGAATAGCATGGATTAAGCACAAGAAATGAATTGCGCGTCTTGCCGATTCGAATGCCACCATATGAATGCCATGAAATGGTAGCGCTCAATGAATAACATGAATTAAGCACAGAAATGAATTGCGCGTCTTGCCGATTCGAATGCCACCTTGTATATGCCATGAAATGGTAGCGAACAATGAATAGCATGGATTAAGCACAAGAAATGAATTGCGTGTCTTGCCGATTCGAATGCTATCTTGTAAATGCCATGAAATGGTAGCAAATAATGAATAGCATGTATTAAGCACAAGAAATGAATCCCGCGTCTTGCCGATTCGAATGCCACCATATGAATGCCATGAAATTGTAGCGCTCATTGAATAACATGAATTAAGCACAAGAAATTAATCGCGCATCTTACCGATTCGAATGCCACTTTGTAAATGCCATGAAATGGTAGCGAACAATGAATAGCATGGATTAAGCACAAGAAATGAATTGCGCGTCTTGCCGATTCGAATGCCACCATATGAATGCCATGAAATGGTAGCGCTCAATGAATAACATGAATTAAGCACAGAAATGAATTGCGCGTCTTGCCGATTCGAATGCCACCTTGTATATGCCATGAAATGGTAGCGAACAATGAATAGCATGGATTAAGCACAAGAAATGAATTGTGCGTCTTGCTGATTCGAATTCTACCTTGTAAATGCCATGAAATGGTAGCGCACGATGAATAATAAGAATTGCACAACGAGCAAAGAATTGCGCGTCTTGCCGATTCGAATATCAGCATGTAAATGCCATGAAACACCAAACGCACATTCGCATGCACAAGAGTAAAACTGTTGTATCATGCAAATTAGGCCCAAGAACTCGAAAGCCTTTGAGAACGGGATCGGGGGCCCAGCCTGACCTCCATCTTACCACCCTGATCAAGAATCACCGACAAAGTAAAAGGGCAAGGCCTGGAAGATCAAAGTAGGCCTCCGGAACAGGAGCTCAGGAAGTTGTTGCTGCTCTGCACCGGGACCTCTGAATACTGAGCACGTGGAGCTGGGCTAGCTCCCTTATAGGTGACTTATAAGTTACTTAAGTGCAATGTAAAATGGCTGTGAAATAACATGGACGTTATTTCACTCAGGCTGCAATGGCAGTCCTGTGTAAGAATTGTCTGAGCTCCCTATGGGTGGCAAAAGAAATGCTGCAGCCCATAGGGATCTCCTGGAACCTCAATACTCTTGGTACCTAGGTACCAAATAATAGGGAATTATAAGGGTGTTCCAGTGGGCCAATCAGAATTGGTGAAAATAGTCACTAGCCTGCAGTGACAATTTTAAAAGCAGAGAGAGCATAAACACTGAGGTTCTAGTTAGCAGAGCCTCAGTGATACAGTTAGGCACCACACATGTAGGCCACAAACTATGAGCACAGGGGTCCTGGCTAGCAGGATCCCAGTGACACAGGCAAAAACAAACTGACACACAAGTAAAAATGGGGTTAACCTGCCAGCAAGATGGTACTTTCCTACACAGCCGGGCACCATATTTATGGAATGGTACAAGCCAGTGCAAAGGGTAGGCTAATGTAAAAAAAATGACGTTAGTCGAAGGGGCTGGTGGTATGGAAGAGGGGGGTTTTGTACCAAAAAATGACATTAGGCAGGCTAGAGTAAAAAAAAAGATGACTCTATCCTGCCTAGAGTCATTTTCTGATGTAAAGCTATCCATACCACATGACTCCTGTCTTAGAAAAGACAGGAGTCATGCCCACCACCCCAATGGCCAGCACAGGAGACCAGGGTCCCCTGGGCATGGCCATTGCACCCAGTGCCATGTAGAGGGGCCCATTTCAGGGCCCCCAATGGCACTTAAAAAATACTTACCTGTATGTATCTATACTCACTTGGGATGGGATCCTCCATCCACTGCTGTCCCTCTGGTGTGGGTAGGGGTGTCCCTGGGGTCTGTGGAGGGCACCTGTGGGCTTTTTCCATGGTGTTCCACCATGGAAATAGGCCCACCGGTCCCCTAATGCCTGCCCTGACCCAGGTGTTAAAAGCTTTGCACCATTTTTTGACCCCTCCTCGCTCCCGTGCGTGATTTTAGCATGAGGTATAAATATTGCGCTAAGGCCATAGAGTCAGTTTTTTGCACGGGAATGCCTATTTTGCATCTCATTGATGCAAAGTAGTTGTTTCACGCACAATAAATGACTTTAACTCCATAAATTTGGGGATAGACAGGTCTAGCACCAAAGTATAGATATGGAGTTAGTTTTGCACTGGATTTGCTTAAAAAAATGACTCAAATTCGGCGCAAAGCAAGTATAAATATGCCCCTCAGTTCACCCAATCCACATAAAATTTTGGACAACTGTTGGACTGGGCCCTTTCTGCAGAGTCATCACCAAACATTTTGCCTTCATCCACCTCTATTTTCTGACCTCGTTTTTGTTAGCTTTATGACTCTGAACACTTTAACACTGCTAACCAGAGCTAAAGTGGTGGTGCTTTCTGTTTAAAACATATTAACATTGTCTTATCCAAAACTGACATATTTAATTTATTTATAATTCCCTAGTAAAGTGCACTAGCTGTGCCCTGCGCATGTGAATCAAATGCTCCTGGGGCCCTGAAGCACTGACTGTGCGACCCACTTCAGTAGCCTTTTACACATGACTATGACCTGCCATTGCAGAGCCTGTGGTGGCTTTAAACTACCATGTGGACCTGGCAAGTTAACCCTCTTGCCAGGCCCAAAACTTCCTTTTTAAAACATATGGCTCCCTAAAATAGGCACTGGATAGCCTCAAGTGAAGGGTGCAGTGTATTTAAAAAGTTGGACATGCACTTTCAAGTTTTACATGTCCAGGTAAATAAAAAAAACTCTCACATTCGTTTTCCACTACTGCATGGCCTAGCTCTCCCATTGGTTAACATTGGGATTGCCTTATTAAATTTTATAGGTGTAGTTTCCAATTGGGAAAAGATGGGACTCCCAAGTTTGGTGTCTCTGGAATCAACGTTTAAAATCACAACTGATGGTAAAGTCCGATTTTAAATTGTAATCTGAAAATGCCACTTTGAGAAAGCTACCAATAAAACACTATACCCTGTCTGAAACAATTTGACAAGCTCAACAAGTTATTGTGTGATTAAAAAATGTTGTTAGCATGAACACATAATTTTTCATAATACATCTTCAACATTGTTTATATATTATTTACACTGATGTATTATTTTCAATTGTTTTTGAATACTTATGATTGAAGGGTCTGGTATAACACTGAAATGTGTGGGATAAATACATTTATCAATCATTGATTGATATATATGCTTTTCAGGTATATGAATTGATATGTAAAAGGGTGTTCCAAAAATGTGGATGATGTATTATCAAAAAGCATAAGATCATGCTAATTAAATTTATTTATCATGCAATAACTTGTTGAGCTTGTCAAATTGTTTCAGACAGAGTATATTGTTTTATTGGTAATTTCTAGGTGGTCCAACCTTGCTGAATAGAATGACCCAATCCCTTGGTTTCTAAAATAATGTTTCAAAAATAGGCATTTTCTTACTTCAAATCATGTGGTGCCTTCTGTCTGTCTCTGAATACACTTCTGGGGTGGGTGTCAGCTGGGCTTTGTGCATTCCCTCCAGACACCCCAACACATAGGTAGCTTAGGTGTGACTGATAGGCCATTAACATACTGATGGGCCATCCTGATGGGGGAAAGGAGCTGACACTTGAACTTGAATGGGCAGTGGCTGTTCCCACACAAAAGGGTGCATACCCTCCTGTAATGAATCTAGAGCTAGACAGGAAGGCTGTGCACTTCAAAGGCCTTTCCTTAACTTCTCCCCCACTTCAAAGGCACAGCCGGGTATAAGTACTGGACCTCAGACAGCACCACTTAAGTACACTCCTAGACCTGAAGACATTCTTCAGGAAGAAGGACTGCTGAGCTGCTCTGTTGGACTGTGCAGCACTTTCTGGACTCCTTCTCTGCTGTGCCTACCCCGCTGCCTGCAGCCTCCTTGCCTAGGATTAAGAAGAACTGGACCTGCATCTGTATGTCCCAAGAACCAAAGTGACTACAAGGGCTTGCTGAATTTCCTCCTGTTTTGAAGTCTCAAGGACATCAAAGTATTCAGACAACCCTCTGTCATCTGTGAGTCCTACCAGGCCAAGTGGTGTCAATCCAGTCCTGGGCCCATGGAAATGGGCTTGCTAGTTGTTTCATACCAGACTCCATGCATTGTTGCATCGATCAGAACTGTAGATGACACCCAGCGGATCCTCTCCCTCACCAAGGACCCTGCCATAGCTAAACCAACCTCCATGAAGGAATGAAGACCATCGCCGAATGGATGAACAACACCTCCCTGAAACGAAATTCCAACAAAACTGTCCTCATCTTCAGCTCCACCCCCTCCGCATGGGACAACCCCTTGGGGCTTGCCAGACTGGGAACGGCACCGATACCGACCGACTATGCACACAACCTAGGATTCATCGTGTACTCATCACTATCAGTGACCCAGCAAGTCCATGCCATCTCTTCCTCCTGCTTCAACACCCTCCACGTGCTTCGGAAGATCTACAAATGGATCCCCACTGAAACCACAAGGACGATCAGCCAGGCCCTCGTAAGTAGCGAACTGGACTACGACAATGCCCTCTATGCAGGAACTACGGCCAAACTCCAGAAATGACTGCAACGCATACAGAACGCCTCTCCACACCTCATCCTGGACATCCTCGCCACTGCCACATCACAGCCCACCTGAGAGACCTACACTGGCTCCCTGACAACAAGAGAATCCCCTTCAAACTCCTCACCTAAGCTCACAAGGCACTGCACAACACCGGACCAGAATATCTTAACAGACAGCTCTCCTTCTACATCCCGACCCGACACCTTAGCCCCCCGACCTTGCCCTCCCCACCATCCCACTCATCCACAGAATGACCACCCATGGCAGATTGCTCTCCCACCTCGCCGCCAAGACTTGGAACACTCTTCCCACCCACCTGCGACAGGCACAGGACCTACTTACCTTCAGGAGACACCTCAAGACATGGCTGTTCGAGCAGTAGAAGCCCCCCTCCCCTCAGTGCCTTGAGACCCTCACGGGTGAGTAGTGTGCTTTACAAATACCCTGATTGATTGATTGATTGATTGCATCCTCTTCAATGACGACGCCTTGCTGTTAAAGAACACATCACATCGCCAGCTGCACAGCTCAACGATGATGCATCACCTGCATTTAAGGGGTACGACATTCGGGCGTCTCTGATTATACAGCTGGGAATGAAAACATCTCCTACACCACTAGGATCGACAACAAAGCATCAACACCGCTGTTCCCTGCACTGCTCCTCCTTCTCCCTTTACGTAACCTCGAACCAAGGTACTGATTTTAATAGGACAAGGGTAGTCCCTATATCCGGCTTGAGTTCCATTGGTGTCAGTCTGAATTTTCAGCTTCTATCATTTGTAGCGTTACAAGATAACCCTGGTTGGTATCTTTTTGTGTGGTGTTTTCACTGTTTTACTGTTTGAAGTTTTGCACAAATACTTTACACATTGCCTCTTAATTTAAGCCTGACATCTTTGTGCCAAGCTCTCAGGGGTCAGCACAGGTTTATGTAGGGTGTGTATCTGACTTACCCTGAGCAGGATTGTGGCTCCTGCATGGACATGGCGCATACCTTTGCCAATCAGAAACCCAATTTCTAACAACAACCAGTTAATTAATACGAAAGAGATTTCCAGGATAAAATGAAGAGAGCTACCCAGCCAGACTAAATTAGACCAAGAATATCCCCCTTGTTGAGGATGTGAGAATTCCATTCACTATATACATCATTTTTACATCAAATCATTGTACAATTAGGCCCTTATTCGATAATAAGAGGAATTCACAATTGAGGCAGAAACTTACCACCTGAGATTCCAAGATTTGTAGTATTACAGCATCCAGTTTCAGAGGACACGTTTAGCCAGGTCATATCCTCTCAAATTTGTCTTAGGAAATCAGCTTAGAATGTGAAAATCAATACAGTAGTACAGATTCTTCTATAATTTCCCATCCAACAGGGAAAGCTGAAATCCCACTGTTCTTGACGACCCCTGTGCCAAATTATGAATTCTTCATAAGGTCAGGGTGTTGGCCACAGTATTTTAAAATACTTATTGGTTACAAATTTAGAAAGTATCCCAATACTTCCAGTATACCAACATATACTAGACCAATTTTGCGCTGCGCCTGATTTGCAACTGTTAACCCTCAACAGTGATTTAAAAGTACTGAATGCATGACCTTCAATTTAGAAAGCTTCTTCAAATTGTACTTCCATACGGGTCCATATCTTTCACTTTTGCTGAGAAAAGTCTGGTTAGGAGTGTACAAAGCTAATAGCAATGCTTGTTTATGTTTCATTCAGATTTGTTAAACAGCAGCAAGGGTAATGAGAAAAAACGCATTTCCAATGGAAAACACTGGCCTAACAATGGCTACATTAGCGCTATCATAGCCAAAATAGTTTATATACATAGATATAGATATCTATCTATGTATCTTTATAGATATCTTTATTTCTGTCTCTATTTACATATCTATGTATAAATATATAGACAGATAGAGATGTTTCAGATAGTCAAAACGTTACATTGCCGGAACATCCTTAGGTTTAGACAAACACCTTCTCTGTAAAATGAGACAGGACTGAGGCTCCTTTTTCAGACCTAGAATTTCCATTATGGGTCTCAGCTATAAGGGTGTTGGCTAAGATGTGTGAATTTTCATTCAGAAAACAATTCTTAGAAAAATGGACATTCAGAACATCCATTACCATAGCCTCCAACACTTTTCTGGGTAAGATCTTCTGTGTACCTGTCGCGTAGACTCTCATTATCCTAATGAGACTACTGGATTTTGAGCGGTAAGATCGTTCACAGTGTGGGGGACTAAGTCTGACCCACAGTGGAGGACCCTTGTCACTCTAAATCCGGGTTTTGCTCCGGCTAACTAGCAGTGCCTCATCTCTCCCAAATGGAAGAGACAATTGGGCAGCTGAGTGCATGACATCTTAGCACTTCCCAGGGAAGTCGTGGTCACTCAGGTCACAACCGGTTCTCTCATTCACAGTACGGGCTCATATATAAATGACAGAGGCAGTTTAAGTTGTAAAGATTGGTTTAATAAAACGACTGCATTTTAGATAGCAAAGCGTGAGCTGCAATAACCAGAACTACACAACACAGTAGGATTAAAATAGTAACGATGAGAGTGAAGCACAAGAATAAGGCTATCACAGTGCCACTAGATTATGTTCTCTCTAAGTTATATTTAGAGCACAGCATGTGAAGTTCTAAACCTGCCTTTCAGGTTCCCCCGGGAGGACATCAACCCTCATACCTGAGCAAAGGCCTGTAATCTGCATCAGCATCTGCAACGAGGCAGTCAGCATCTAGTTGTAGGTTGCTGGCCGGAATCTCTCTCTGACGTGTACTAGGACTAGGAAGTGTTTTTATAACTAACACGCAGATGTTCTAAGAAAATGTCCCTACGTAAGGATGTGTATTTTCTACGAATACTGGAGACTAAACTTCTACCACGTTTACCGGCAATGTACCAGACTGTAGCTGTGACTGAAGCACAGGGCGATCAAGAATGCATTATTTGAGAACACAGTGCTGAACTAAAAGGAAATAAAAACAAGACCGTAAAACTGGTTATTGTAAAATAACAGTGTGAGGCTGAATAAAATGTATCTAGGGCAAAGTGCACAGCGGCTTAGTATGTTAAACTAAAGTGCATGAAGCTATATTAAAAATGGCTACACTACAGACCCATCTCAACCAAACAATTTTAAGAATTGTCTTCCCAATTGTACGGTACTGATCCATCTTTTTTTTAGGGAAACTGGTGGATACCACTTGTAATCCCAGATTAGGTTTTGACATTACAACGCCTGTTTATAGAGGCAATAGTCAGGGAAAAAACTAGTCCCAGAGCATATTTAATGCTGCAGCTTCAAAAACGAAATTAAAAACAAATGTTTTCTACTCTACTTTGGTTTTCTATATGATCAGTGACAAGCAGAAAGGATCAGGTATTTTTTTGCATGTTCTAGGAAAGTATAGGAATGACAGAATCTCTATCCATGTTTCTACACATTCTGAGGTACAGAGTTTTGTAATCCCTTATTTGTATTAAATTGATAGAAAGAAGGGTGAGGGATATATAGACCAAAATTTAAGGATGGCCTTGCGCCACATAACACCACATTAGTGTCATTTTTCGGATGCTAATGTGGCATTAGATTACCAGAAACGCTACGTCATATCTACAAACTGGCGCTATGCATGCATTGCACCACTTTGTGACCTTTTGCGCCACATTATTCAAGCGCCATGCATAATGTGTGCAAAGGGAGCGTTCCGGCGTAAGGAGCTCTTGCACAGTGAAATCTACAAGATTGGGCTGAAAGCAGATGTTAAAAGGACACACCTATTTGAATTAATTGGCCTCCTTGCCCTTTGCTCTACTAGTGTACGAATTGTTGATGCTAGTGGAGCAAAGAACCACAATAGTGTAAAAAATATTGACACTGTTTTTCCCAATAATGCCATGGTGTGCCTAATCTTAAACACGGCGCACACATGGTGGCGTTAGGGGGGCTCAAGGGGTGCAAAAAAAGTGGCACTTCACAATGTGAAGCACCACTTTTCCTAAATCTGGGCCATAGAGTGTTCGGCCCTTTAAAATGTCCTCGATGCTAAGTGTAAAAAAGATATTATCAGAAGTTCGTGAATTTAAAATGATGAAATGTGGTGTAAGCCTGATTGAAATAGATTTGCACATTCTGGAACCTGGCACCTAGAAAAAACTGAGTTCTTCGAGTAAACGCCCTTCAATACCAGTTAAGTAGTAAGTACAGGAAACAGTAGATTCAAGGGACCATGGGCCATGTGTACGAACACATTTTCCCATTGACAGAGAATGGGAAAAACCCTTTGCTACATCTGGCCCCATATGTCCAGCGTTCATGGTGTTTCACTTCCTTAAACCTGGAAATGGTCATCCATTAACACAACTCACTTCTTGACAGGACTTGCAAAAGTCAAATGTTTGTAGATGTACGTAAAAGATTGAGCCGAAAGAAAAGATTTATACCTCATTTTGTAAGGCACGATACACCATTGGTGAGCGTCAGGAGCATGAAAAATGTTTTCACGAATGGTTCACAAACTAATGTTTTCAACGTCTTTTTGGTGTTGTTTATCCCCCTTTCTAATATGTTTTGTTCTATAGCCCTCTTTCTACCAATGCAAGCATTTTGATACTTGCTACGAACCTCTCCTGAACTGATGGTTTTAGGGACACGTCTTGATATAGCCAACGTCCTCCACGTTTTAGAAAGCTCATTATTCCAGTGTTCAATCAGGAGGGCATTTCAACAGAAAAAACACACTTTGACTAATATGTTATGGGGCCTACATCACAGAGCAGCATAGGAGTGCCATGAACCCTGGCAGAAAGAATATGTTAAATTCCCAATGTAAGCCCCCTTTCTTAATTCCAGAAAAGAAAACATTTGGCATTGCAAGCTACACAACCGTTTTCCTGGGAGCCAACGAATAATGAAGACCTAAATGTTAATTATGTGTCCGCTGTTGCACGAATTAATCGTTGTTCATTTCCAACTAGGAAAGCTGGCCAACAGCTTGTTTTCTCTAAAAAGAGCAATATTCTGCCAACAAAGGCCTACAGTGAGTCTCTGGGGGCAGCAAACCCTTGATTAACTTTTCTTCTTGAGAATTGTTTTTTCTCTTTTGCTTTTCTGTTTCGGCCTTGACACACATATATACAAAACTGAAATTGCATCTCATGTCCCTGTTGACAGTTATTACTTGCATCAAGTACCATCTCTACAAGCCCGCTTCGCTGATGACACCTAAGAGTGACTTGTCTATAGTATTGAAATATTCATTATAAAACTATCACATCTATCTCTTTCAACTTGCAGATCTTTCCTTAATGTTTACTGCTGCTTCTCCCTATTCAAAGCGAAGGAGTTTAAGGCAGTCAGTCAAAGCGGCTACGTCAACTCCAATTCTAAAACAGCCAGGATCGGACTGGTCTATAGGACAATCAGACAGTGCGCAGCGGGCTGGTCTGACAGGTCAGTGGGTGGGCCGTTTTTTTGGCTGTCTACAGGCCTGTTTTATGGTCTGCTGGGCCAGGTTTTACTGTTGATTTCCTTGATATTAAAACCATCACTGCCTGCAGCAATTACAAATCCATGCAGTCTTCCATAGTTTATAAAACACTTAAACAGTGTGTTTTCATAAGTTCAAAATTGCCCCAGTTTACAAACATGGGACAGTTTCTTAGCTATCTAATTGAATAATGGCTTCCTCTTTTGTTTTTGTTTCTGAGCTTCTTGTATCTCCAAGTCAAACTCTGAATACAGCCCATGTTTTTACAGCATGTGACATATTAATTGTTTTGCAATGAAAGCTTGTCGCCATCATTTAATACTCTGCGGAACAGAGGCGGCTCTTCTGCAATGGCGGAGGAGCCTTTTCCCACTGGCTAAGAGACAGCAACTGAAAATTTAAACTTTGTTTCATTATTGTTTTAGTTTTCAGCTGCTGCCTCAGCTAGAATGTGCAGGGAGGGGCCGGACTGGGCCATGGGAATGGCGTGGAGGAGTGGAGTGTACTAAGTGCTCATGTCATTTTGGTCAGCTTCTTACGCCTTCCAAACTGACATGCACTCTTAAGTTTCTCCAACCCGAAACTGCACAGACCACAGTGAACTGTCTGAGCAGAAGACCAAGCCGCTCAGAACAATCCTGATGCAGCATTAGAGCAGCACCAGGATTGCATGGGGAGCCTGTGTTGATGTCCCAGGGACTGCTTGGACACCAGGAGAGCAGAAGAGTGAGGTGACAAGCAGTGACATCGGAACTGTAAGTTTTTTTTTTATTATGTTAGTTTTCCCCACCCCCATGACATGTGCGGCAGCCGCAGAAGAGTTTACAGCTTTGTGAGAATGGTCAGCCTGCATTCTTCTTGTACAAAAAGCATAGCACAGCTCAAAAATGTATTTGACGTAAACTACAGACACTCTTCAACCTTACTTGCTTATCTGCAGAGAACAATGTAGGTCCGCAGGCCTAAAATAGTATGGGCTTGACCCCAGAAGCAGCTCACATTCTTAACTTGCTGCAGACATACAATTTGGTACAATTTGGCACCCTGTGAGGCCACAATAGATTCCAGTCAAGCAATTCAGCTGAGAAGCACCCAAGTCAACAGTGGTGCAAATTTCCTAGGCTGTTGCAAGTATATCTTCGTTTAATATTCAATTGAAAGAAAGCACTTTGGGCTATTGCTGTTATTTGAAGCACTAGAAACACATTACAATTAAGGATGAAGCCTATCTTTACATGTGTGATAGTGCCCAGTGTATTAAATGACCCTGGCAATGATATTTGATTGCCTACTACCAATTGTTGCATATCTGAAGGACATAAAAGGAATATGGGTAGTGGATTCAGCAGACTACTCCACAAAAACTGGTAGAAACGTGGAGAACCAAAATAGTAGCAATGAGCCACTGTCAGCATCAGCAACTGCTGATCCCGATTTTTCTGGCAACAAAGTGCTGCCTCGTGGAGCATATTTGGTGTGGAAAGTCAGTAATAGATTGCTGGGTGTGATGATACTAATTTGTAGTTTGTGTTTTATTGAATTTGTACAGTGATTATGCCAAATAATTCTACAGAAATATGCAAAGAGGTAACATTTCAAAATTAACCAATGAAAAACGTTGAACATTCAGGCTATGTGAAAACTATGGGGCACATTTACAAGAAACTGGGGCATCAGCGCTGATGTGCCAGTTTTCTTGCGTCACCCATGCCCCACCTAATGACACCATACGTGCCCCATATTTACAATACGGCACACCATGGCACACGTCAGGCCAATAGCGTCAAAGTTTTTGGTGCTATTGTGACGCTTTGCTGCAATAGCATCAAAAATGTTGACGCTTGTGCAACAAAGTGCAAGAAGACCCATTGATTACAGTGGGTGCACCACTTTATTGCCTGCTTTGAGCAGACGTTAAAAATGATGCCAAAAATGGTGCAAAGAAATCTTGTAGATTTTACAACGCCATTTTTGCGGGCCTCCTAATGCCGGAACGCCACCCTTGCATACATTATGCCTGAGGCAGGCAAAATGTAGTGTAAGAGGTCTCAAAGTGGCGTAATGCATGTGTTGTGCCACTTTGTAAATATGGTGCGGCAAAAAATGCATCCTTGAGCCACATTAGCATAAAAAATGATGCTAGTGTGGCACAAGGAGGTGCTCGTTGCCTTGTAAATCTGGCCCTATGTATTTCATAAATTTAAACAAGAAAGATTTTGTGTAGATCTTGGTGGCTAGGAATAGCATTCCAATGTTTCAAGACAAAGAGAGACAAAAAATGAATGCACAAAGCAGGATAATTAGACAGCTTAAGCAAGGACACAATGTGAAGATTACACAAAGGGATGTGAATATGTACAAGAGAACAAAGATAAGAAGGGCACCAGCCCATGATTACATTGAATGAGAATTCACAAGAAACACATTTGAAAGGATAATGGATGTGAGTTATCCTAGAGATACCAGGGCGTAACAAAAAGAAGAGATGGAGAAACTTTAAAAATAGATTGATGAAGGCAACAGATCTGACTTATTTTAAATGAAGTGCTTTTTCATTGGTTGGTGATTTTTCATTAGGGGTTGTATGGATTGCTGTGTCGGGGAATACGAGAGTGAGTCAGAGGGTGAGTGAATAGATGGATAAGTGAGTGCATAGATGCACAACTGGGTGATAGAGAGCATGGATGGGTGAAGCGGTGAATAATAGGGGACATGAATGAACACATATGGACGAGTGAGTGCATGGGTAGATGAAAGGGTGATACATAGACAGATAGTTGGATGACTTTTTATTGTGTGCATGGACATGTATATCAATGTATGTAATGGTACTTGTAACGTGCAAAATTGTGGTATCTAGTTAAGTGTCTAGTCATTTTATTTAAGTATTTCAAATGCTTGTTTCTTGCATTGGCTGGCAGTGTTGATTTACAAAGGGGAGAATTTAAAATGTGGGAAGGTTCCAGGGTTGGGATGATCTTTCTGTAGTGCTCTGGGGCCAGTTGCTGTTGGACTTGAATGCTACATGTTCATGGATGGGAAGCTTTCCAATGAAGAGCCCACTAGAAACCAATTTTGGAGCTTACCTTATTGCACTGGTGATGAGCGGAAGAAAAAGGAGAGCATATCAACATCTTCAAGGTTCCACAGTTTTTTATACATCCATCATTGCATTGGGAAATCTTTGGATACATCCTTGATAACATAAGGAACTTAAAACTGCACATACCAGCTGTACTCTACCAAGGATCTAGTCAAGCACTTATCAAGAATTTCACAAGGATTATGCAAGGATTTTACAAGGAAAAATAAACAACTATTGGTCCAAAAGCACTATGAAACATCATCTTTACAAACTAAGTGGCAGAATTAGGAGCCCCTCGTGCCACCTTTGCACTGCTGTAGCGTAATTATTTTTACACTAAGGTAGCGCTAAAGTGACATACCCCCCCATATTTACAAAGAGGAGCAATGCATGCATTGCACCACTTTGTAGACCCTTGCACCACCTTAATCCTGCGTCAGGAATAATGTATACAAGGGGGGGCATTCCCCCATTAGTGGGGCAGAAAAAAGAGATTTCCTTGCGCCATTTTATTTTTTTAGCACTTTTAACGCCTGCTCAGAGCAGGCGTTAAAAGGGAGCTCCCATTATTTATAATGGGCCCCTGTGTACTCTGCAGGAGTGGCACCAAAACTTTGGCACTACACCTGCAGAGTACATTAATAGCGTAAAAGAAATGATGCTATTACCCCCCACCCTGCGCCATGATGTGTTGTATTTTAAATAAGGCACACACATGCTGGCATTCGGGGGGCACAAAGGGGCACAGGAAAAGTGGCACTGCACTAGGTGCAGCACCACTTTTCTTAAATCTGACCATAACACTTTACACTTCATGCCTGTTTCTCCATCAGCGATAGGCACACCTGTGAAGAAAAGTACAGTTCAGTGGCTGTTTTTGACATTAAACTGCATTCTCTGCATTACTTTCAGACAAGTATTCTGCATTATTTAGTCAATACCATGCAAAACGTAACACCTCCCCCTTTTGTTCTTCCTACTCCAGCTGAACCACCTTTTGTGTGGTCAAAATGAAAAAAAACCCACAGTTTTACATTATTCCAGAGTATGTTTAACTAGTCTTTCTAGTGAGAGAAAAACATCTCTTTTATTACACTGTCTAGGGAGTGAAGGGCAGGATGTGTTTGAGAATCTTCCAGATTTGGGCGATGAGGGAGCAGATTTAAATGACTTTGAAATGTGCTTTAAGAAATTAGATTTGCACTGTCTTTCAATACTTGATTGGTATCATTTCGGTGTGAGGGAACCGAAAGCTAATAAAAGTGTGGAGGAATATGTGACGTGTTTGAGAAAATTAGCGTTCACCTGTAAATTTGGGGCTACATTAGAAGAACGCAGAAGGGATCAGTTCATGTTGAGGTGTCCCAGTGACAAAATCAGGCTTGAATTATGGATAAAAGAACATCCTCCCTTGCATGAAGAAATTTGCATTGTCAAAGCATTGAGCATATGTAAGCTTGTGTGGAACAGTTTGAAAAGATTAAAAAGGTTACTATCTGCAAAGTACATGTCAAGGACAATGTGTAAGACCAAGGATGATAGTAATAACAAAGTCACACAGGCACAACCAACTAAATTCAAAAGTGGAGTATGTTTTAGATGTGGAAACACAGGGGATTTTGCCTCATTAAAGAAATGTCCTGCAATGGATGTTATATGTAAAGTTTGTAACAAAAAGTGTAATGTCGCTAAGTGTTACAGTTCATCCAAAGGTACCACTCAAGAATCTGTGAAATTTATAGATGATTGAATTTTGTCTGTATATACTAAAGAATGGTCAAAACACAAAAGAAGATGTAAAGATTGAGATGTTATTTGATTCTGGATCATGACTCACTTTGATTTCTAATGAATTATTTGACAAATAAATTATTGACAAGATTAATCGGAAAGAGCCTGATGTGGTGCCTGGGGCCTATGGAGGCCAACCTATCTATCTGAGGGGGTATTTTGAATTTATAATCAAATTCATAAGTAATACAATTTGGGGGGAAGGATATGTTCTAGTGAAAGGTGAAATTGTGTTAAATTGGCCACATGAGAGAGAGCTAGGGATCATACTGGATCCAAATTCTCCTACTCCTGTGATGATCAAGGAAGACTACATAAGAGAATTGCAGTTATATACTGTAAAATAACTTAAGGTTCAGCAAGGGGATTGTTAGAAATGAGGTCTCTGTTTGGCAGTCAGTTTGCACTCTGTCCATGCAGGGAACCTCCCTTTAGTCTGGGTAAGGGAGTTACACTCCTAAGACAACCCATACTCAACCCCTTGGTAGCTTGGCACAAGCAGTCAGGCTTATGTCTAAGGCAATGTGTAAAGTATTTGTACCAACACACACAGTAACACAGTGAAAACAACACAAAAGTGACATAACACCAATTTAGAAAAATTGCCAACATGTATCTAAATCAAAGAAGACCAAAACAACAAAAACCCAACATACACAAGCAAAGTTATGACTTTTTAAATTAAAAAGGGTCGTAATCCATAGAAATCAATGGATATGTTGTTTTTTAAACGAAGTACCTTGTTACGTCAAAAATAAAGCTGCACGGATGAACGTGCATTGGAAAAGTCAGTGATGCATCGATTCCTTACTCACAACTGAGGCCGTACTCATTTTGTCTCCGGTTGGGTAGGTGATATGTAATTTTACTCTCCCGCAGAAGAGCGATGCATTGATTTCCAGATAGGCAACCTCAAGTCCCTGCAGCTTCACTGTGGTTTTGACGGCCAGCGACGATGCATGTGAAATTCCAGTGCACAGTGGTGAAGAGCTGCGCTACTTGGGTGATGCAGCGATTTTGGCAGCCGCACAAGGGTGTCGCGTTCATTTCCCAGCCGCAATGCAGGTGGTGCATCAATTTTTCAGAGTCAAAGCAAGTGCTGCGTTCAGTTTTTCTCCCACATGTCTCCTGTAGATGGATTTCAGTCTTGGTTTCACCAGCTTCTCCATTCAAGGGCCCATGGACTAGACTAGGCACCACTTGGCAGGGTAGAAGTCCCAACAAGATAGTCCAGGTGCTGACAGAGGAAGCCTTTGATGGCCCTGAGACTTCAGAACAGGGGGCAAGCTCAATCCAAGCCTTTGGAGACACTTCACAAGCAGGAAAACACAGCAAAATCCAGTCTTTGTCCTCTCAAAAGAAGAAGCCAGCAACTGCAGGCCAACCCAGAAAAGCACACTCACAGGAAAAGGAGCAGTACTCTGCCTCAAGCCCTCCAGCTCTTCTTCATGACAGAGGTTTTCCTTGATCCAGAAGTAATCTAAAAGTCTGGGGTTTTGGATCCACTACTTATGCCCCTTTCTGCCTTTGAAGTAGGCAAACTTCAAAGGAAAGTCTCTGTTGTTGACAAGATCCTGCCTTGCCCAGGCCTGGCCTCAGACACATACCAAGGGATTGGACACTGCATTGTGTGAGGACAGGCACAGCCCTTTCAGGGGTAAGTGTCAGTTCCTCCCTCCCCACTCTAGCCCAGGAGACTCATCAGGATATGAGGACTACACCCCACCTCCCTTTGTCACTGTCTAGAGGGAATTCACAAACAGCCCAACTGTCAGTCTGACCCAGACATGGATTCCACAAGCAGGCAGAGGCACATAATGGTTAATCAAGAAAATCTCCACTTTCTAAATTTGGCATTTTCAAACTAAGAATCTAAAAACCAACTTTACCAAAAGGTTTATTTTTGAATTCTGAGTTCAGAGACCCCAAACTTCAACCTCTATCTGCTCTCAATGGGAAACTGTATTTGAAAGATATTTAAAAGCAGTTCCCATGTTAACCTGTGAGAGAGATAAGCCTTGCAACAGTGAAAACCGAATTTGGCAGTATTTCAAAAAGGGAAGGTTGGGCCTGGCAAGTGAGTGCACTTGTCAAGTCAAATTGGCAGTTTAAAACTGCATACACAGACTTTGCAGTGGCAGGTCTGAGACATGTTTGCAGGGTTACGCATGTGGGTGGCACAACCAGTGCTGCAGGCCCACTAGTAGCATTTGATTTACAGGCCCTGGGCACCTCTAGTGCACTTTACTAGGGACTTACTAGTAAATAAAATATACCAATCATGAAAAAAGCCAATTACATATACAGTTTCCACAGAGAGCACTTGCACTTTAGCACTGGTCAGCAGTGGTAAAGTGTGCAGAGTACCCAAACTAGCAAAAACAGAGTCCAGCACCCAGTCAAAAACATAGAATGTAGAAGCAAAAAGGACAGGGGAAACCACGCCAATGGTGCCAGGTCTAACAGGGATGAATTTGCTAGTTTTTGTGATACGTTCCCGGAAGTCTTCAGTGGAAACATGGGTTGCTTGAAAGGTTATGTACACCAAATGAAAATCAAACAAGGGTCAAGGTCAATTGTTGCAAAAGTGCAATCCATTTCCATGAGATGCTGTGGTGGCCAAAATTAAAAAGTTATGCAGAGAGGGTATGATTGAACCTGTTGAGAGTTCTGAAAGGGTTGCATCTATTGTGGTCACACTGAAACATTCTGGCGGAATCAGATTGTGTGTGGACCGAAGAGATCGCAACAGGTTTGGAAATAGCCACTATTTTCCTCTTCCCAACATAACCAAGATGGTGTCTCTACTACATGGTGCTAAGTACTTCCCCACCTTGGATTTGACTGGGGCTTATCATCAGATTGGACTGCATCCCAACTCCAAGGAATGTATCACATTCATAACTCCGTATGGGACTTATTGATTTGTGCGTATGCCTTGTGGCTTAGTGTCAGTGGCAGCTGTTTCACAGTGTATAATGTACTGGTTGTTTGGAAGTATGTTGGGTGCCAAGTGCTTCCAAGATGATATCCTAATCTTCGGTGACACTAAACAGGTGCACGATGAGAGGGTCCAGGAAGTTTTGAGCATATTGAGAAATAATGGATTGACTCTCAGGTTGAGTAAATGCTCTTTTTTTAAAAGATGATTGAATATGTAGGTCACAGAGTAAATGCTGAGGGTCTCTCCCCCAAAAATAGAACTTGGCCACTAATATAATGAATCTATATAGTCCAGAAAAAAAGATGATCTTTTATCATTGTTGAGAATGGAAGAATTCCATGCAAACTTTTTACCAAACTTGGCTTCCAAAACACTGCATATGAGAATATTGCTTAAAAGAGGAGATGAGTTTCTGTGGGATCATGAGTGTGAGAAGTAATTTTCAAACATCAAAAAACAATCCGCTCATAATTTGAGTTTTTGATCCTACTAAGGATTGTGTTGTAATGACAGATAGTAGCATGAAGTGACTTGGTGCCTTCTTGACGTAAAGGAAGGGAGAAGAATCTGTATTTAGACCCATTGCCTACATCTCCAGGTCATTGTGTGAGGCAGAAGAGAAATATTCCATGATTGAGAGAGAGGCTTCGAGTGTTTTTTGGTCAGTCAGAAAATTTTGAAATTTTAGCCCTCATTTACAAAGATCGTGGTGCAGGGCAGCACAGTAAGTGCTTTGCTGCACCACCCTGCACCACTGGGAAAGGGCAGATATGAGCCGTATCTACAAGATACAGTGCATTTCTGTCCTCTCCTCCTGTGCTGGTGCACAAATTGCTAACTAGCACCAACGCAGGCACCCTTGCACCATGGTGACAAACACCCGACAATACAGTGACAATAACAGTACACTCACTATACAAAATACAAGTTTTGGAAGAATAATTATACAAAATTACACAGGACACAGCACAATGTACACAACAAACACTACACAAATCCACCAGCACCAAAATCACACAACCTCACACAGTCACAGAGAAACAAACTGTAGAGTGAAATTGAAACTACACTCACTGTAGAATGTCTGCAGGCAGGATGTCCTGGTACATCACTTTCTGGGCGTTTTTCAATCATGTGTCTTTTTTTAAGCATGATGGTTTTGCGTCGTATTTTCACACTATTAGCGAGAAAAAGGCCTGTGGACGTGTTATAGATGCACAGGGGCTATGCGTCTATTACCTTAGGGGTATTGCATGGCAAATGCATATGCGTGAAAAATGTTCATGCATGACGACATTGAGTGGATTTTTGAATTGTGCGCCTTGAGTGAAACGTGAGTGACTTCACATGTTACATGGGATGTGCAACTATGGTGTATATGTGTTATGGCAACATGTGGGTGTATGTCCAGTACTGTCTTTACAGTGACAATAGTATGTTGGACTGATGGGTTCCTTTGTGAGTTTGCTACATGTGATTACTCAATACCTCATGTACATGTGCATGTGTAGCTACACTGTGTCCACAGACGTGTTGGCATGTGTGTTATGAGGGTATACCTGTGTACGTAAACTATTTTGGATGTGGACTACATTGTTATGTCTGAGATACAGATGTACACATACCTACAACACCAAACATGTTTGGTGGCCTATGTACAACACGTGGTAATGCATGTGACAACCATGAAAGTTTCTACACATGGTACTCAGTGGACTTGAACTGCATTAACATCACATCAACCCAGCCAATTAGCGTGTGTATGTGTGTTCACTCCGTGTTGTGTTATTAGATTTCCTTTAATGTTGCTCTGCTACACGTGTGCCATTTGTGCCCCTATGCACCGTAGTTGTAGGAGATGTCATGTACATGTGTTGTGGAAGATTGGTATCTGCCCTGTGTTTGTATAGATGTGTTTTGTGATTTCTGTCACATATGACCACAGTGGTGTGTTCATGGGGTGTGAAACATCACATTACTATCTTCCTGCATGGACGCATGTTGCCATTTGACAAATGCATGTCTTGTCACATCAGTGCCACCTGTGTTTCCGTATGTCGGAACATATGTGTAGCTCATTTTACAGTCACCGATCTAGTGATACCTCTGCCCTACTTTTGTGCTAGGTTGCCTTTTGCTCTCAATCCTTACACATTCCATGCCTGAGCTAATACAGTGGTCCATGTGTACTGACATATGTGGCAAATGTGTGCATGCCATCAACTAGACACCCATATTTGTCCACATCAGGTTAGTAATGACTGTCACAACCAATGGCATACCACTGTGTCACAGTGTTGCAGTCTGGCCTAACTGCCAGCCCACACATCATCACAAATGTGTGAGTTCCTATATCAACACAAACCCATGGCTGCATGTGAAGAGGTAAGTCAACGGTGCCCCAGTTTAATCACCCCCCTGTGCACATGCTCCAAGCCCCCGACAATGATATATGCTCATGTAGCTAGATCAGTGGTGTGTGGGTTCATTGAGCAGGGACCTAGCCTCTTCATATTTGCCACCCAGCAGTACTATGCACATTCCCCAACAGACAGACACATGCACAACTGTGGTCATACAGTCCTGGATCTCACATATACCACTGCTGTACTTGATGTCAGCTTTCCTTTCTCACGTACATCACTCGGATCTTAGACATTTTGCACATGTGACCTGTTCTGATGTCCTTAGCATTTCCCTTGGGCATCTTTTTGGGCTTGTATCTGTGTTCTGACTGCAACATTGGAAATGTGCCAGGGTACAGATGGTGTTATCTGTCTCAGCTTCCCATCATGGTGGCATGCGATGGACAAATACCATAGTATGCAAGTGGCCAACATGACTGGGTGATGTACTGACCTGGCTACCCTCTCTGTACAAATGTGAAATGTTGACATGTAGACATTGAAGTGTTGTACAGTCAGTGTTGGTCTACGTGTGTCCCTTCTCCATATTTTCTCCATATATTCCTGCACTACTGATGAGATATATTGTCACCTATATTGCTCCCATTCTTTAGTCTGTTTGCTCTTTGATCACATCTAATACTGCAACATTGTCTACACATATATGGACATGATGCAACATGTGACTTGTGTTCATGGAATATGTTTACATCTTTTTGCCTGTGCGGCTTTATTTTTTACGCTAACCAGGTACTGTGTGTAACAACAGCATTCTCACTGTTTTCTAAAGATTAAGGGGGTCATTCCTACATTGGCAGGCGGCGGTCGCCGCCCGGCAAGCGGGAACCGCCACTTGGCCGCTCTGCGGTCAAAAGACCGCGGAGTCCATTCTGGCTTTCCCACTGGGCTGCGGGCGCCCGCCAAGGGAGCGCCCGCCGGCCCAGCAGGAAAGGCCCTGCAACCCAGAAGCGCTGCTCCGAATGGACCCGGCGGTGTTGCAGGGGTGCGACGGGTGCAGTTGCACCCGTCGCGATCATGCTGGGGCCCTGTTAGGGGGCCCCTGCACTGCCCATGCCAGTGGCATGGGCAGTGCAGGGGCCCCCAGGGGCCCCACGACACCCGTTCCCGCCATCCTGTTCCTGGCGGTAAAAAAAACGCCAGAAACAGGGTGGCGGGAAGGGGGTCGGAATCTCTTATTTATGTTGGGTTTTTGACAGTTTGGTCTTGTTTTGTTTAGATAAATATTACCTGTTTTTCTAAACCTGTGTTGTGCCATTTTGTAATGGTTCACTGTATTACTGTGTGTGTTGGTACAAGTACTTTACACATCACTTCTGAAGTTAAGCCTGTCTGCTCGTACCAAGCTACCAAGGGGGTGAGGTGGGTTAACTGAGGGTGATTCTCTTTTACCTTAAGTAGAGTGAGGGTCCTTGCTTGGACAGGGGTAACTGACTGCCAACCAAAGACCCCATTTTTAACAACTATACATGCATTGTGACACTTAAGGGCATATTTAAGAACCCCAAGTGCCACCAGAGCGACACTTTTATTGACGCTCCGGTGGTGCTATGACCTGCCACATATTTTAAAGGTGGCATTATGCCAATTTTTGTAGCTTGATGCCACCTTGTAACTGTGGCCCCTTCAGGCGCGGCCCTTTGCGTGGAAGGGGTAATGCAATGGGTGTTGCTGTGGGCGTGCCAGAGCAACACTAATAGCATTTTCTTGCTCCATCAGATTTATGAGTTTTTGTAAACCTGAGGCAGCACCAATATCTAACCCCACCCCAGGGGTTAGGTATGCAGCGTGTGACAAGCTGGAGCAGAAGCGCTATCATGTTGTCCTGGCAGTTTCCAAGGATCCTTCTGTTTTTTTTTCCTTGAGTGTTCGTGTGTGAGCCTGTTTTTATCGCCTGGTCTGACCAGGCGTTAATTATTGGCACTAATTGGACTTTGCAACATTTTTTAAGTCTGCTTTCTTCGTTAGCGCCATAAGTTTATGAGGGTAGCGTTAATGTTAGCCTATGAAAGAAGCAGGCCTCAAGGAGGTGGAAAACAAATTTCTGGGTTTTCCACTACCAGGACATATGAAACACACAGATACATGCCCTGCCCTTTACCCACAGAGCACCCTGCCCTCTGGGTTACCTAGGACCTACCTTAGGGGTGACTTATGTAGAAAAAAATGAGTATAAGGATTGGTAAGTACTTTTAAATGCCAAGTCGAAGTGGCAGTGAAACTGCATGCACAGGCCTTGCATTGACAAGCCTGATGCATGGTTAAGGGGCTACTTATGTGGGTGGCACTATCAGTGCTACAGACCCACTCCTATCATTTAATTTACAGGCGCAGGGCACATGCAGTGCACTTTACTGGAGACTTACAAATAAACTAAATATGCCAATTGGGTATGAGCCAATGTCACCATGTTTTAAGGGAGAGAGCATATGCAGTTTAGCATTTGTTAGCTGTGGTAAAGTGCGCAGAGTCCTAAAACCAGCAAAAACCGGGTCAAAAAATGGAGGCAGGCAGGCAAAATGTTGGCGGTGACCACCCTAAGGCTGTCAGGTCTAAAGGTACTCAATACCTACACCTTAGTAGGAGGTAAGTCAGTCACCCGGGGGGGACTGTAAATCTGCAGTCTTTGCCTCTGCAGCAGGTGCTCAGTCTAACAAGCTTTCTCTCTACTATTGAATGTGGCATTCATGCCACACAACCGCACAAGCTTGATTATAAATATCACACTTTACAGTAAAAGAGGCTCCATCACATGACCACAAATGGGTATGGGGTCTGGTAATCTCATGTAAATTGAAACAAGATTAGATTGCAAATTTTATAAATGAGGGGACACACTTGTTGTGTTCCCTCTTTCCCCAAATTCATTCCAGAGACCAGGTGAAGGTTGACACCATGATTATTTCAACATTTCTCCATCAGCATCACAGGGCCATAAACAGCCCACAGCATTAGATCTAGTGTGTTTTTTGCTTATCACATAGCATTACATTATATCTTAGCCCCTTGCTGCCAGGTTTTTTAAATACTTACAAGTGGCAGGTTTATGTTTCCAGTGTTCCATTTGTTTAGTTTCTGTCTGATGTGATGCTATATCACAAGAAGAAAAGTAGTGTATTGCAGAGATCTAAAGTATTGTTTATTCTCTGAATTTTGTTACATATAATTTTATACCTAATGAAATAATAAAAGAGAAAGTAGAATAATGTAATACCCTATATGGTTCTCGTTGCTTGCCTTAAATATAACCTTAGAAGGTGTCCATATCACAAGCCATTGCTCAAACAATGGCGTGCCTAATATATACCTAAAAATACACAACACCACTACAAATGGAGGAGAGTGAATTTGAAACAGTATGATATTTTACTTCAGAGCGTCTCGCATGTATGGTGGATTGTGATATATTGAGAGGACTACATTATGTGTTGAAAGAAATAACATATTATTAGGATGAAGACTATTTTATGTACTCAGTTCCTGAATAATTAATTTTCTAAATTGTTAAAATCTGAAATTGGTGGTGATTTATGTTGAGTTTGTTGCTACCTGTCGTCTTCGAGGAGTGCGAGTCTTATGTGAAACAATTTCTTTATAATTCAGGATGTCTCTTTTGGAAAACAATGTGTTTTCTCAGATTGGTCTAGATTTACTATTACTGAGACAGATTCATGGAAAATGGCACTGCACCTAGTGCAGCGCCACTTTTCTTGTGCTCTTTAGCGCCCCACCAATGCCACCTTGTGTGTGCCATATTTAAAATACGGCGCACCATGGTGGTAATTAGGGGTACTAGCGTCATCACTTTTTATGCTGGTCAATGGCTTTGCAGAATTAGCGTCAAAAATGTTGAGGCTAATCCTGCAAGCACCCAGAGGGCCATTGAAAACAATGGGAGCCTTTGTTTAATGTCTGCTTTTAGCAGGCATTAAAAATGCCAATAAAATTGATGCATCAAAAATCTCTTGATGCACAATATGTCACATGCAGAAACAATAACATGGCATTCACATCCTCACAGGTACCCCAGCCAATGTCACTGGAGAAGAGGTGCAGCAACATCCAGTCCCCCCCCAAAAGAGGCCCACATTGATGACTACAGCTCTGCTTGCCTGGATCTGTGATGACCAACCTGGCCCATCAGGGACCTCTGGACAGTCGAATACCCAGGCACACTCTCACACCACCACAGAGCCTCACCCTCAGGAAACACCACCACAGCACCCACCCAGCAGGCCCATACCGCTGTCCCCAGGACACATCAATCAACAGTGTGCCCACCACTACAGGGACCCCAGGCCACCCCTCAAACACAGGATGATCAGGGACCTGGGGTCAGTGGCAGTGGGCACACAGATGAGGAGACAGAGGCACAGGACAACAGGGAAGCTGGGAGGACTACTGTGCAACAGGGGGAGGACAGGCCAACGGAATCAACTCTCCACCAGACACTCACCGGGATCCTGGGAGCATACCAACATTCCCAGGATCCGCTGGGCCAGATACTGGACAAGTTGCAGGAGAACATGCGGCTGCAGGAGGGACAGTACAAGGGGATCAGGGAGGACTTGAAGGACATCAACACCACCCTGGTCTCCATTGCAGGAGCGCTGGCAGTCATGGCCAACACTATGAGGGAGGCAGTGGCACACCACCGGGTCCCTTACACTAGCCAAATTGATGAACAGCCCTCCACCTCCACTGCCGCTAGTGGACAGGAGGCCCGCCACAGGGCCAACAGGCCACCAGCACCCCTCACCCTGCAGAAGGAGAAACACCCCGCAAGCGCTCCCTGTGATCCATGCAGAAGCCTGAGTCTATTGCCAAGACCCCTGCCAGGAAATAAGACTCTCTTGATTGTCACCCTTGTGTACCACTCTCTCACCCTGTCCACCTTGAACTGCCATTGCTCTACTTCCTATGCTCCCTTGGACAAGGCACCTGTGATACAAATAGACTGGACTCTATCCTGGACTTTCCTCCATCATGAACCCAGCCCATTCCACTACCCCATCTACTTCTTAGCACTTAAATAAACACCATTTGAAAAAATACAAGTACAGAGTATGTCAAATGTTTTAACTATGTATTCGTTTAACAAGGTTTAAACATTGCAATTCAACTGAACAGTAATATATACATAGGAAAGACCTGTGGTTGGCTGCAGTCAACACTACAGGAGAGAAAGTGGGGCACACATATCTGCAAATAGAGATGCCAAAGGGTACAGTGAGTGGCCATAGAAGTGGGAAAAACAGCCTGCCAGTGACAATCTCAAACACAAAACTGTCAATTAAATGTGAATTTACACTGTCTTACCTGTGTGTCATTGGAAGTAATTGATGAATGATTGCACTTCTGTTATCCTCATCCTCATACTCTGCCTCCTCATCTTCACTGTCTAGAGGGTTCACTGCTGCCTCATGGACATCTCCAGCCTCCTCCTCCTGCAGAAAAGGCACCTGGCTACACAAGGCAAGTTTGTGCAAAATACAGCATCTGGCAGACCTTCTTGGGTGAGTAGCACAGGGATCCACCAGTTAGATGGAGGCAACGAATCCTGGCCTTCAGGAGGCCAAAAGTACTCTCTATAATTCTTCTTGTTCGCCCATGTGCCTTATTGTAACGTTCCTCTGCCCTTGTCCTGGGAGTCCTCACAGGGGTCAGTAGCCATGAGAGGTTGGAGTAACCTGAGTCACCTGCAAATATTGAGGGACAATTGTTAGTCACACACTAACCCTTAGGGCCCACACCATACCCATACACCAACATATACTGGGTGGGAACCAGGGCTCACCTATTAGCCACACCCTGTACCTCTGGAGTTGAGCCATCACATTTGGGATGCTGCTGTTTCTCAGGATAAAGGCATCATACACAGACCCAGGATATTTAGCATTGACGTGGGAGATGTACTGGTCTGCCAGGCACCATCTGTACAATCATGGAGTGAAAGCTCTTTCGATTTCTGAACACCTGTTCATTTCGCCGGGGGGGGGGGACAAATGCAATATGTGTTCCATAAATTTCCCCAATAATGTTGGGGATATGTCCCATTGCATAGAAATCAGCTTTCACTGTGGCCAAATCCTCCACAGGGGGGAAAGCGATGTAGCTGACATGTGCTTAATCGGGGCAGACAACACTCTGGTCAGCATGATTGAGACATTTCTACTGCCTAGCCCACTGTCACTTGGAATGAGCCAGTTGCCAGGAAATGGAGCACTGACGGCTCTAGCACAAGAGGGGGGATACCGGTGGGGTGACAGATAGCAGGGGTTAGGTCAGGCTGCAATTGGACACACAGCTCTGTGATTGTGGCCTTGTCCAGTCTACAGGTGAGGCTAATGTGCCTGTCCTCCATTGGTGCCAAGTCCACCAGGGGTCTGTACACAGAGGGATGTCTCCATCTCCTATTCATCTGCAGCGGTTGTAATCTATGTGGCAAAATGGTGAGCAGCTGGTCATTATCTCTTAATTCAAACCACTACAGTTCAATGCATGTTGTGATTGTAACAGTATTTTGTTGCAGATGTCCAAATGGTGCATTTGTGTACTGTGATGCAGTTAGGATCCATGGCCTGCCCCCCCCCCCCAGAAATGGCTTCTGCCTGCCATGGGACAGGTGGAAATGAGGTAATATCTCTGACGTTGTGCGCTGTTGCAGAAGGCGGTCAAAAACTGCCGTCCAAATCCTCATTGGTTAACATTGGGCCCTATGGGGTACAGTGGCCAATGGTGATGTACGTCAGCGGTTGCGGTATGCACCGCCACGGACGTCACCACCATTTTCTATCTGTTCACTCACTTGCTACCTGACCTTCAACAGGAGAGGACCTACACTGCATGTGCTACTGTGACCTGTGTCTGGAACCTACCATGGTGCATGTGCCTGGAGAAAGGGCCCCTGCCTTCACCTCGGCCGAGTTGGGTAGACTGGTGGATGGGGTCCTACCCCAGTACCGAATGCTGTATGGGCCTTCAGATCAACAGGTGAGTACACCATGTGTACGATGCATCGTGCGTAAATGCATGGAGTGCTGTGTGTGAAGGCCCCATGTAGGGGGTGGCTGGTGGATGGGCCCTGGGCAGAGTGCAGCATGTATGGTGGGCCATGTCTGTGCTAATGGGGATGGGAGGGCATGGTGGGTCATGAATGTAATAGGCAGGACGGTCGGACTAATGCCTTTCCCTGTGTCCATTGCCCTGCAGGTCAGCGCCCATCAAAAGAAGGGTATTTGGCATGCCATCGCCAAGGAGGTGCGGACCCTGGGGGTCTACTGCAGGCGGAGCACCCACAGTCGGAAATGGTGGGAGGACCTGAGATGCTGGGCACGGAAGACTGAAGAGGCCCAGCTGGGGATTGTGAGAAAGTAGCCTCTTTCTAGCATGGTTACCCCCACTTTTGGCCTGTTTGTGAGTGTGTGTCAGTGTGTTTTTACTGTGTCACAGGGATCCTGCTAGCAAGGACCCCAGTGCCCATAGTTTGTGGCCTAATGTATGTGTTGTCAGTAGTGCTTGAATGTGTCACTGAGGCTCTGCTAACCAGAACCTCAGTGCTTATGCTCTCTCTGCTTTTAAATTTAGCTAGTGAGTTCATTTACCAATTTCAGTTGCCACACTGGACCTCCCTTATAATTCCCTAGTATATGGTACCTGGGTACCCAGGGCATTGGGGTTCCAGGAGATCCTTATGGGCTGCAGCATTTATTTGCCACCCATTATTTCACTGCAGCCTGTGTGAAATAACGCACACGTTACTTCACAGCAGTTTTCACTGTACTTAAGCAACTTATAAGTCACATATATTTCTAACCTTCACATGCTGAAGGTCAGCTGCAAAGTTACTAAGTGTGAGGGCACCCTTGCACTACCAAAGGTGCCCCCACATAGCTTAGGGCCATTTCCTGGGACCTTCTGAGTGAGGGGAAGCCATTACACGCCTGCACTACATATAGGTCAATACCTATATGTAGCTTCACAATAGTAAATCCAAATATGGCCATGTAAGGTTTCTAGGATCATGGAATTGTCCCCCCATTCCAAATATGGTATTGAGGAGCCAATTCCATGCATCCTGGGGGCTCCACTATGGACCCCCAGTACTGCCAAAACAGCTCTCTGAAGCTTGCACTGCAGCTACAACTGCTGCCCCCTCACAGACAGGGTTCTACCCTCCTGTGGTCTGATTAGCTCAGTCCCAGGAAGGCAGAACAAAGCATTTTCTCTGAGAGCAGGGTGGTACACCCTCTCCCTTTAGAAACAGGTGTTACAGGCTGGGGAGGCGTAGCCTCCCCCTGCCACTGGAACTGCTTTGAAGGGCACAGATGGTGCCCTCCTTGCGTACGCCAGTCTACACCTATTCAGAGACCCCTTGTCCCCTGCTCTGGAACAAAACTGGACAAAGGAAAGGGGAGTGACCACTCCCCTGTCCATCACCACCCTAGGGGTGGTACCCAGAGCTCCTCCAGTGTGTCCCAGACTTCCGCCATCTTGCTTTGCAAGGTGTGGGGGCACTCTGGAGGGCTCTGAGTGGCCAGTGCCAGCAGGTGACGTCAAAGACCCCTCCTAATAGGTCCTTACATGATAAGGTAGCCAATCCCCCTCTCAGGGCTTTTTAGGGTCACTCCTGTGGGTTCTCTTCAGATTCTACTTGCAAGTTTCCAGCAGGAATCCTCTGCAACGACTACTTCATACTCTGACCTCAGATCAACCGCAGCCTGCTCCAGGAACCGCTGTAACAGCAACAAAGTATCCACAAGGGATACTTTTCTTCTGCAACTTCAGCTCCCACCAGCAACTGCAACAGTTTCCATGGTGTGCACACTCTGAGCACTCCCTGTCTTCATCCTGCACCAGAAGGATCGATGAAATCTCCCCTGGGGGTGACAGAGTCACTCCCCTGGTCATGCAGGCACCTTCCAAGTTAACGACCGGTACTCCTGGACTCCGCTCACAGCAACAGGCTTGCTCCTCAAAACACAGAGGTGGACCCCATTGACGCAGAGTGTCCTGACGTCCTGCTGACGCAATTTGGAGGAGGTAAGACCTTGCCTTCCCTGAGAGCCACAGTAATCCTGTGCACCACATCGTCTTCACCTCCTGAGGACTCTGCGTACTAGTTGCAAAATTCCTTCATGCACAAACTGGCCCAAGCACCCAGCACTCTATCCTGTGACACTCAACTTGCTGAGTTGACCTCCGGCGGCGTGGGAACCTTCTTTGTAGTGCTGCACCAAACGTGTTTTGCACCTCCTTTGTCCCCATGTCGCTGGACTTTTGTGGGTGCTGTCTGGCATCCTGAGGGCTCTCTAAAGTGCTGAGAGCCCCCTCTTCCTCCTCACACAGAGTTGAGGTCCCCAGGTCCCTACTGGGTCCAGCCAGTGCCATTTTGACGCAAAATGCAACTTTGTTGTAACCAAGGGTTGTTGGCGACTTCCAACACGAAATCACATCTGCATCCATCTTCACATCGTGGGACATCCTTTGCATCATGCAGGAACCCACTGGCATCTTCCTGGGGTTGAAGGGGAGAACCATCTTGCCTGGCATGTTACCCCAATTTTTTAATTGTATGTATGTTTGTTTTTGCCTGTGTCACTGGGATCCTGCTAGCCAGGACCCCAGTACTCATAAAGTATGCCCTGTATGTGTTCCCTGTGTGGTGCCTAACTGTATCACCGAGGCTCTGCTAACCAGAACCTCAGTGTTTATGCTCTCACTGCTTTTAAAATTGTCAATGCAGGCTAGTGACTAATTTTACCAATTCTCATTGGCACACTGGAACACCCTTATAATTCCCTAGTATATGGTACCTAGGTACCCAGGGTATTGGGGTTCCAGGAGATCCCTATGGGCTGCAGCATTTCTTTTACCACCCATAGGGAGCTCAGACAATTCTTACACAGGACTGCCAATGCAGCCTGGGTGAAATAACGTCCATGTTATTTCACAGCCATTTTACACTGCACTTAAGTAACTTATAAGTCACCTATATGTCTAACCCTCACTTAGTGAAGTTTAGGTGCAAAGTTACTTAGTGTTAGAGCACCCTGGCACTAGCCAAGGTGCCCCCACATTGTTCAGTGCAAATTCCCCGGACTTTGTGAGTGCGGGGACACCATTACACACGTGAACTACATATAGGTCAATACCTATATGTAGCGTCACAATGGTAACTCCGAACATGGCCATGTAACATGTTTAGGATCATAGAATTGGTATTGGGGATACAATTCCATGCATCTCCGGGGCTCCAGCATAGAACCCGGGTACTGCCAAACTAACTCTCTGGGGTTTTCTCTGCAGCTACCGCTGCTGTCAATCCTCAGACAGGTTTCTGCCCCACCTGGGGTCTGGGCAGCCCAGTCCTAGGAAGGCAGAAAAAACTATTTCCTCTGAGAGGGGGTGTTACACCCTCTCCCTTTGGAAATAGGTGTTAAGGGCCTGAGAGGAGTAGCCTCTCCTGGCCTCTGGAAATGCTTTGAAGGGCACAGATGGTGCCCTCCTTGCATAAGCCAGTCTACACCAGTTTAGGGATCCCCCCAGCCCTGCTCTGGCAAGAAACTGGACAAAGGAAAGGGGAGTGACCGCTCCCCTGACCAGCACCTCCTAAGGGGAGGTGCCCAGAGCTCCTCCAGTGTGTCCCAGACCTCTGCCATCTTGAATGCAGAGGTGTGAGGGCACAATGGAGACCTCTGAGTGGCCAGTGCCAGCAGGTGATGCCAGAGACCCCTCCTGATAGGTGCTTATCTCTCTCTGTAGCCAATCCTCCTCTGAAGGCTATTTAGGATCTCTCCTGTGGGTTTCTCATCAGATAACGAATGCAAGAGCTCACCAGAGTTCCTCTGCAATTCTCTCTTCGACTTCTGCCAAAGATCGGCCATTGACTGCTCCAGGACACCTGCAAAACTGCAACAAAGTAGCAAGAAGACTACTAGCAACATTGTAGCTCCTCATCCTGTCAGCTTTCTCGACTGTTTACTGGTGGTGAATGCTCTGAGGGCTGTCTGCCTTCACCCTGCACTGGAAACCAAGAAGAAATCTCCTGTGGGTCGACGGAATCTTCCCCCTGCCAACGCAGGCACCAAACTTCTGCATCACTGGTCCTCTGGGACCCCTCTCATCCTGATGAGCGTGGTCCCTGGAACACAGGAGCTGTGTCCAAGTGTCCCCGATAGTCCAGTGTCCCTTCTGTCCAAATTTGGCAGAGGTACGTCCTTGCCTACCCACGCCAGACAGTAATCCTGTGAACTGCATAAACTGCAGCTACTAGGGCTTCTGTGCCCTTTTGCAAGACTTCCTTCGTGCACAGCACAGCTCAGGTCCCGAGCACTCCGTCCTGCATTGCCCAATGCCCTGATTTGGACTCCGACTTCATGGGACCCTCTTTTGTTGTGCTGAGATGACTGTCGCGCTCAGATCTTCTGAACGCCTGTTCAGGTGCTTCTGCAGGTGCTGCCTGCTTCTGCATGGGCTCTACATGTTGCTGCGCACCCCCTCTGTCTTCTCCTCCAAGGGGCGACCTCGTAGTCCTTCTTAGGCCCTGGCAGCACCCAAAACCTTCAATCGCGACTCTTGCAGCTAGCAAGGCTTGTTTGCAGTCATTCTGCATGGAAATAACTCTACATCCTCCAGCACCCCATGGGACATCTTCTGACCAAAGGATAAGTTCCTGGCACCTTCCGTTGTCACAGAATCTTCTGCTTCTTCAACCCGGAGGCAGCTCTTTTGCACCTTCATCTGGGTTTAGTGGGCTCCTGCCCCCCGGACACTTGCTTGACTCTTTGACTTGGTCCCCTTCCTTTTCAGGTCCTCAGGTCCAGGAATCTGTCTTTAGTGCTTTGCAGTCAGTTGTTGTCTTTGCAGAATCCCCTATATAGACTTTACTGTCTTTCTGGGGTAGTAGGGTAACTTTACTCCTACTTTTCAGGGTCTTGGGGAGAGGGTATCTTGGACACCCTTAGTGTTTTCTTACACTCCCAGCGACCCTCTACACACTACACTAGGCCTGGGGTCCATTTGTGGGGCGCATTCCACTTTTGGAGTGTATGGTTTGTGTTGCCCCTATGCCTATTGTCTCCTACACCATCCTATTCTGTTCTACAGTTTTTGCACTACTTTTCTAAGTGTTTTACTTACCTGATTTTGGTTTGTGTGTATTTTTTGTGTATATTACTTACCTCCTAAGGGAGTATATCCTCTAAGGTACTTTTGGCATATTATCATTAAAATAAATTACCTTTATTTTTAGTAACTCTGAGTATTGTGTTTTCTTATGATATAGTGCTAAGTTATATAAGTGGTATATTAGGAGCTTTGCATGTCTCCTAGTTCAGCCTAAGCTGCTCTGCTATAGCTACGTCTATCAGCCTAAGCTGCTAGAACACTTCTAATCTACTAATAAGGGATAACTGGACCTGGCACAAGGTGTAAGGACCACAAGGTACCCACTATAAGCCAGGCCAGCCTCCTACAAGGGTGCATTCCTGCAGTCTTCGTCCAACCAGGGACTCTTCAGTAGCACCCTCTTCTGGGTTGGCAGGTGCTCCCGTCCTTCCAGGAACTTCTTTCGACTTCTGGATTTGGTTGGTTACTGCAATAATCCATAACACGAAGTGTAGTGTGTCCTAAGGAAACTTGCAGTACTTTACTCCTGCTTTTCTGGGCTCTGGGCGGGGTAATTTACTTACCTGTACTGTATTCTTACTCTCCCAGCGATTCTGCACACTACACTTGTCTAGGGGGAATTTGTGATTCACATTCCACTTTCTTAGTATATGGTTTGTGTTGCCCCTAGACCTATTTTCTCACATTGCATTCTATAACATTTACTATTGTTTTCACTATCCTATGTCTAATTACTTATCTTATTTTGGTGTCAAGTGTATATACTGTGTATAATACTTACCTCCAGAAGGAGTATTGCCTCTAAGATATTTTTGGTACTGTGTCACCCAAATAAACTACCTTTATTTTTGGTAACACTAAGGGGGTCATTACAACCCTGGAGGGACAAGACCGTCAGGGCTGTTATGACGGCAGCACCGCAACAGGCTGGCGGTGCTTCCCAGGTCATTACGACCGTGGCGGAAGCAGCGCTGCCCAGGGGATTACGGGTCCCCTCAGTCTTTTCCTGGCGGTTTGACAGGGCCCAGTGCAGCTTTTCACTGTCTTCATAGCACGGGCGCAACACCGCCGGCTCCATTTGGAGCCGGCTCCTGTGTTGCAGCCAAGATCCCCGCTGGGCCGGCGGGCGGAAACTAGGTTTCCGTCCACTGGCCCAGCGGGGACCTCCAAATGGCCGCAGCGGGGTGCGGCCGCATTGGCGGCCACCCGGCGGTCCGATCTTGACGGTCGTAATAAGGGCCTAAGTATTGTCTTTACTTGTGAACAAGTACTGTGTAACCATAAGTGGCATTGCATGAGCTTTACATGTCTCCTAATTCAGCCTAAGCTGCTCTGCTATAGCTACCTCTATCAGCCTAGGCTGCTAGAACACTACTATATTTCACTAATAAGGGATAACTGGACCTGGAATAAGGTGTAGGTACCCAAGGTACCCACTACAAATCAGGCCAGCCTCCTACAGGGATATCATCCCAACGAGGAAGGGGTGCCCGTCGAACCCTGACCCCCATTATGGCCCACATACTGGTGGTGGCCCATCTGGAGCTGGATGGGTGCTTGGGGGCATCACAGCAGCCACAAGGGGGTGAGTACAGTGCCCCACAATTCAACTTGCACCTGGTGGGGTGGTATCCGGGAGGGGGGTGTGGGCCCTGTGGCTGCCCCTGGGGCCTGGCCTGGTATTGCAGGGCTGGTCCCATGTTGGCCAGGGTTCTGATGTGGAAGAACTCCAACCAAGCTAGTAGGCATTCACTACTGGGCAGGGGTCTGTGGGTTTCAGGTATGCTGCAATTGGCGTTAGGTGTCCCTATTCATAGCCTGGTGGCTAGCATTGTGACTGGTAGTTCATTGCCTAGTGCGTAGGGCTGTTGCCTGTGTGTGAGTGTGTTGTGTACACCAACGGTGGTGTTGTTGCACAATTGACCATGTGAATCCTTTGTGTCTCCCCCCCTTTTTGTTTTGTCACCCTGTTCTTATGTACATTAGCATCATCTGGCCGAGGAGCAGAGGCACCGGCGATGGAGGAAGCTGCATCCCACAGGACCCAGGAGGCCGAATCCATCGACGGTGAGGGTACCAGTGGGTCGAAGGGCAAGGGGAGCACCACAGCGGAGACAGGACGTACAGTACGGGCACGGATTCCTCCTCTGGTGGAAGCTCCCTGGTGGTGGCAGACACCTCTGTGCCCATCCCAGATACAGGTACAACCGTCACCTCCGTACCAGCACCGCCCTCGCAGCAGCCCCTCAGCAGGTTTCCCATGCCTGTTCACCCAGAAGGGTGGGCATCTTCTTCACCCCAGGCACCTCAAGCCCTGCCCCAGTTAGCCCTGCTGCCCTGAGTGAGGAGGCTATTGACCTCCTGCGATCCATCTCTGTTGGGCAGTCAACCATTGTGAATGCCATCCAGGGGCTGGCAGCCCAAATGCAACAGACAAATGCATTCCTGGAGGGCATTCACACTGGCATGGTGGCCCAACATAGATCAATCCAGGCTCTGACCTCCTCTTTGATGGCAGCCACTTTCCCTGTTTCTAGCCTCCCCCCTCCAACTTCCTCTACCCAATCCCATTCCCCTCAACCCCAACCTATCCGAGGCACACAGTCAGACGAGCATACACCCAGGACAACACACAAGAGTGGACATGGCAAACACAAGCACCACGCTTCATCCCACAGGCACTCACACATACACCATCCAGAAGCAGACATACCAACATCCACTGCCTCCACTGTGGCCCCCTCCTCCTCACCCTCTACCTCCCTCCCAGTTTTGTCTCAACTCACACCTGCATGCATTACATCCTCATCCACTATCCCCATCACTATCACACCTAACAGCACATGCCCCTCACTGGCAGTCACTACCCCCACTTCCACGCACATGTCCTGTGTGTCCTCTCCCACTGTGTCTGTGCTACCTCCTCCCAAAGTACACAAACACAAGCACTCAGACAACCAACAGACATCCACCTCACAACAGCATCCAGCCCATGCACCTGCATCTAAACTGTCAAGAATCCCCAGGGTGCCTCCTGCGTTATCTGTCAGCATCACCAGGGATTAGGGTTAAATCATATCTCTGTTCTTGGTTAAACCTTCATGTTTCTAAGTAAACATAATGTGTTGTGTTACACAATTGGTTTTATCAATGCTTGTTTGTTAATGTGAGTAGGTATAGAAATGTGTTTCTAATTGGGTGTGGTGTAGACATGTGCTTCTAATTGGGTGTGGTGACTCATCCACATGTGGAAACTCAACTGCTTTCCTGATTGGCTATAAATAGCAGAGTGAAGCATGCCTCCCTGCTTGGCATTGTTTTGCTTCCTGATCGCAGCATCTGATTTGACAGTCCAGCCCCTGCTGTCATCCTCTTATTCAGGACTTTTGAGCCAATTCTTTTCTTTCTTCCTGTACCAGCTGACACCAGGCATTCCTCCAGCACTCCAGAAAGGACTGCAGCTAATTGACTAGTATTCTCCAGGGAGTTTGTTCTTTGAGCGCCACTCTTTCCTAGAACAGCTGGTGTATTTCAGACCTCGTATTTTGCCAGAGTGCTTATCTTGAAGAGACAAATGCATTTCTGAACATTCTACATTAATATTGTAGTTACTTGCCTAAATGTGCTTTAGGAAATCTGCTTGAGCTCAAGTACTACAAAAAGTGACAGTGCAATTTTAAAAGAGCATTTACGTGACTTTTCTTTCTCTAATAACATAACTCTTGGATTTAAATTGTGTCATTCATGCCTGTGTTTCAGGTTTGAGGAAATTGCTTTTGTAGGGTTTTTCACACACACGGTGAAACCAAACCAAACTATGCCACCCTAACTGTTTAAACCCAGAGTGGACATTTATATTTCTTGGATTGTTTTTGTTCCTTTTAGTTTAACTCTATGCATGCAGGAAAGTTTTACGTGTTATAATGAATGCCCTTGTTTGTCTTTGTTGTGCATGATAAGTACAACCACAGTTCTAATTGTAGTGTGCAACAGTGAATCTCTGTGAAGCCAGCCCTAGTGTCACAGTACTTATTGCTATAGTACTCAGTTTGGGTTTTTGGTAATGCAGTGTTTGTAATTGTGACAACAGTTATTATTATCAAAGAAAAGTGCTGGAGCATCCCGGTGTTCTTCTACCGCTTCTGTGCCCATGTCAGAAAGAGAGATTCAGTTTCAAGGAAGTTGAGTGCACTAACTCTACTATCACTCTGTCAACAACGACCTGCCCCCGAAGATACAGGGTGACTGGCTGGACCGGCAAGACGTGGCAGTGTTTTGTCTCGTTCTCTTCCACTCCCCCTTTCCTTTAGGGACACCTGTTGGGGTTTCTGCGTCCACCAGGAAGTGTTGAGAGGTGTTCCTGGAGGTCGGGGCATACCATCGCCCCTGCATACATCCTGCTTTTCAGGTGAGTAGCCCAGTCTCGACACAAACACAGCAGACAGACACCTCCTACCACCACTCCCTCTTCCTCCACTCCCAAACCTTCTCCCTCTTCCTGTCCCAATGTCCCTAAGAAGCTTTTCCTTTCCAGCATTGACCTCTTCCCTACACGTCCCCCAGTCCCTCACGTCAGGCCAGGGTGGTCAAAACCCTGGCAAGCACCTCAGCCGCCCAGTCCATGGGCACAGTAGTGCCCACAGCTACTCCAGGTGGAAGAGGATCCCGGGCACCAGGCAGCCACACTGAAAGGGTGCCTGCACCAAGTGCTGCAAGGAAGGGCAAGGAAGCACCCATAGCTGCTGCAAGGAAGGGCAAGGAGGCACCCCCAGCTGCTGCAAGGAAGGGCAAGGAGGCACCCCCAGCTGCTGCAAGGAAGGGCAAGCAGTAATCCCCGGCTGCTGAAAGGAAGGGAAAGGAGCAGTCCCCAGCTGCTGCCAAGAGGAGCAAGGAACCATCCCCAGCTGCTGGCAGGATGGGCAAGGGGCCTGCACCAGCAGGCAGAAAGGACAAGAGGCCTGGTGATGGGACTCAGAGCCGCCACCACCAACCATGGTGGTTTAGCCGTCCGAGGCTGCAGGGGATGGGCTGGAGCCTCCCCCCACCACTGCCAGCAGCAGCAGCCCCAGTGGGCAGCCTTCTGAGGCTGCAGGGAATGGAATGGAGCTTCCCCCCACCACTGTCAGCACCGCCACCAGTACCGCCACCAGCACCGGCATCGCCACCAGCACCACTGCCAGCAGAAGCAGCAGCAGCCCCAGTGGGCAGCCCTCCGAGGCTGCAGGGGAAGGGCTGGTGCCTCCCCTCACCACTGCCAGCACGCCACCAGCACCACTGCTAGCAGCAGCATCCCCAGTGGGCAGCCGTCCGAGGCTGCAGGGTAAGGGCTGGAGCCTCCCCCCACCACTGCCAGCTCCACCATTAGCAGCACCACTGAGCAGCTGTCACTGGCGGCGGACAGTGTGTAGTCCTGCATCCATGATCTGTTGTGTGGCCTGGCCCATGCAAATTCTATGGGTCTGACACCCAGGTGAGAGACTGTGACCTTGCACTCCCAAAGATCTGCATCACAGGGCACGATCCACTCACCCCATCCTCATCATGATGAAGCTCACTGGGCACAATGCCTCCTCAAGAACCAGTGGAGAAGCCATCCACTCACCCCATCCTCCCCAGGATGAAGCTCACTGGGCACAATGCCCCCTCTAGAACCAGTGGAAGAAGCCATCCACTTACCCCATCCTCCATAGGATGAAGCACACTGGGTACAATGCCCCCTCCAGAACCAGTGGTAGAAATCACCCACTTGTCATACTGCGGCCTTGCTCTCCCACGACCAAGCAGTGGGCAAATCACCCACTTGTCAAACTGTGACCTTGCACTCCCCAGGAACAAGCAGTGGGCAAATCACTCACTTGAGAGACTGTGGCTGTGCACTCCCCAGGACCAAGCAGTGGGCAAGTAACCCACTTGTCAGACTGTGGCCGTGCACTCCACAGGACCAAGCAGTGGACAAATCACCCACTTGAGAGACTGTGGCCTTGCGCTCCCCAGGACAGAGTAATCAACATGTTGCCCCCTCCATGATCAGTGGCATTGTACCATGTTCCGGCTGAGTTGCCCCCCCATTCCCCATCCCCCTGAGGTGCCTGTCTATTTTTGACCTGATGCCCCTGCAGTGTTTTCTCTGTGTTGTTGCAGGAGTAAGGTGGGGCCTTGGACTTTTTAATGTGTCCCAGTGTCCCTACATTTGTGAATATGTACATACTTTTTGAACTTGAAGCATGTATTTATAGTATTTTATCTTATTACACTCACTTTAATAAATTCCTTTTGTCCTTGCATTATTCCTGAGGGGTACAGGGTGTATATGTAATGTTACTGCATCTGCTGTGTGTAAGGTGTTGGGAGTGGGGGTGTTGCGTGTGTGCGTCACTCTCTATTTCCTCCCCACCGCCCCTGTGTGCTAGGCGGCAGTATTCACCGTGGTCGTCTTCGCCGGTGTTGGTGTTAGTAATGGAGCAGAAGGTAAAAGAGCATGGGGAAGACATGCAACTGGGCTCCATGGGGGCGTGGTTCTTCCTTGTGTCTCCAGAGGTGAGTCGAGTCCCTTCTGTGAAGTGTTTCCACCAGCTTTTTAATGCCGTTGGTATCGCCCCGGAAAAGGTGGTAGATTGGTGTCTCATAATACAGTGGGCGGAACATTGTCTTCCGCCTGGCTGTAGGCGGCCACCGCATTGGTGCCTGCTGGTTTTGCCCTGGCGGTCGCTGTGTTAAAGTGGCTGTCTGTCTGAGTGGTTTCCGCTGGGGCTTATAATTTCATATTTATTACCGCCGGCCTAATGGCGGTATTACTGCCACTTTATCACCGACCGCCAGGGTCGCAATGAGGGCCTATGTCTGGCACAGTCATATTGTGGTGCAAGGGGTTTCAAAGTGGTGCAATGCAAGCATTGTGCCACTTTGTAAATGTGGTACGGTGTTTTTGGCCTTCCAATGCCACATTAGCATAAAAAAGTGACACTAATGTGGCGTTGGAATGGCACTAGGCTCTCTTAAATGTGGGCCTAAATCTTTTAATCAAACCACTCATAAATTTAAACTGCCAGTCTTTCACATCTTAAGAAAGCATATGCCAAATGTCTGTTACCACAGAAAAAAAGCTTCAAAAAAGGGCACTGATGGTAGAGTCTTTACAGGTGATGTTTGAGAGATATTGTCCTAAATAAAATGTGCACCCCAAAAACTTGCACTTTTTTTTTCATGGGCACCCCACACACATGCCAATTTTTTTCTGTTAGCAGAGGGCATACACAGTGACTTCAGGTTGGATAGGACCAGATTGTGGGACTCTTGCTGGAAGGACTTCAAATTACTTTTCAGACCTTGAATAACCGTGCCTGATGGTTTTGTTTTGCAAAATCAATATTGGTGCTGTTGGGAGTATAACAAGAACATTTTCGATTGATTGGTCATGACGTCTTAATGACGACTTTGGCCATGTCCCATTGCTATGGGACGAAACGTGATGGCTGTGTCAATGTTCTTATGTTTTTTAAGCAAGAAATAAAGAATGAACAATTCAAATATACTTTTTCTATGGAATCTACGTGAGAGCTAATGTGATGATATGTAACTTCGAAGCAGAATTTATGGAAGGATATTAATACCCTATTTTTAGCTCATAGTAGTTTTGACTGCCATCGAGAGTACCTCCCCTTTATTACTGTGTTGGATGTCATTTTGGGGCATTCTTATGGGACAGTTGGCCTTGGGAGTGGAGCACCTTTTATAGGAAACTATACGGAGTCCAGCAATTAATATCATAATTGTTCCTTTGTTCTTCTCTGGAATTATAAACAATAAAGAGGTTAACAACTTCAAAGCATGTGTGTGAGTGGTTCCCAATCCCTGCTTGTAGGAAAGTGGCGTATTATGCCAGAGCAAAATGAAATTGAAAAACTGGTGGCCAACCTTCAGGATGTGACCTGGATGTATGCCAGACATCCCTTGACACCAGATTTGTGTTGGGAGAGAGAATGCATTTTATTTGACACCTAACATGAGATATCTAGGTGGAACCATCATGGAGCTACCAACCGGGTCTGCGAGGGCTTGAGCCCCATGTTATCCTATGAACCGGCCAGCACTTACAGTGTACTTTAATGGGAAAGATATTATAGAGACATATAAGCTCATGCCTGCATATCTGTACCTTAAATATAATTCATCGTGCCTCCTGGGCTACAGAAGCCTTCCTTAGGGATTTCTGACTTATATGTAAGGTAGCACATGGGACTGTGCCCTCATGGTGAGGGCACAGTCAAACTCGGGCAGCCTGCACTGCAGTGGCATTCTGCAATGGCACGCCTGCCATCAGCAATGTGTGTAGATCACCTAGGGTGGCACAAACTTTTGGTGCTGCTCTGGAGACCCCTTCCCCACCTATGTCCTGGGTACCATTTACTGGGGTGCTTATAAGGGGGTAAAGCCCTTGACAATCAGGGAATTGTCAAGTCATCAAATTGGTTTAGAATGAGAGCACAAGCACTGGGGCCTGGTTAGCAGGCTTCCAGTGCACTAACAGTATCATACACATCAGCACTGGGGCAAAAGGTGGCGGATGACCATACATAAAGGGACACTTTCCTACAATGCACCTCCACCCCCAGCACCCCATAAGCTTCTGAGTTGCCTTCCAGAGTGATCTGTGTCCAAATGACCTCATCTAGGGTGTATGGGCTGGTTATCTGCTCCTGTCCTACCTGCCATCTGGACCTTCCATGCTGTCACCATAGCCTAGCGTTCTGAGAATCTCGACTTAGTTACATGGATGTGTGAGGGGCCAGTGGTGCACTCATGGGGGATGTTCCTCAGATCCCATGTCCAACTGCACCAAGTAAGTGTTCAAGCAGCCAAACGGATCCTCTCCCTCCCTCCCACATCTCCCCCCCCCCACATGTAACTCCATGTGTACTGTCAACTCAGCCGTGGCCCACTTCATCCACTTCATCTCGGTCCACCAGTGGGTCAGACTTCCATGCCATGGTAGTGTATCTTTTCGCTAAAAGCAAGGCCAGAGTCTGGAAGGGCAGTAGGCCCTTTGCTTTCCTGGTAATGGGACCTGTGTCTAGTAGGCACCAGACTGGGTCCAGTGATAGCAGATATTCCATCACCCCTGATACACTCTGTGTCACCTGCATCCATAACTGGGATATCACCGGACACAACAAAACCATATGCAGAAAGTCTGCAAAGGTTGTCATACAATTGAGATACTCACTCCTCACCCCTGTGTATATCTTCCCCTATTTCTCTGGGGACTGGTAAGTGTGGTGAAGATAATTGAATTAAACCAGTCAGAACCGAGGTTTGCATGACACTTGTTGGACCGATTGGAGACAGTGATTCCATAAGTTGTCTGTTATACCAATGGTTAGTGTGGGCACTCCACCAGTTGTTAAGTGTTCCAATTCCACCGGATGAGTGAGCCTAAATTCAGCATAGAGGTAGGTAACGACCCTGCTGCACCCCCCAGTCAGCAGTGCTTTTAGTGGGGTCACCATGGGTGGTACATCATTACTAATGCCCAATGTCCTCCACATCACCATCTTCAGGGTCAAATAGAGCAGAAACTGTCCCGGCCCCTGTCCATAATTGTCTGCCAATTCCTCAAAGTTGAGCAATCCACCATCCAATGTCATGTTTGCCCATGTCAAATTCTCATGGTACTCCTGCGGATGGTAGGGCAGCTTGCTGGTCTTCTGTTAGTGGTGTCAAATGAAATAAATAGGACTTGTCACAATTAATGCACAGTCCGGATACTTGCCAAAAGTCCTCCAGTCCCACTATCGCCTCAGGGAGCACTCTTGGTTCTGCCCTACGGTATATTAGTGCATCATCTGCATAAATGATACAACATGAGTCAGCCCTTGTACCAGTAGTCCCATTGCGGTGCTCATTCTCTCAGCAAGCATGCCAGTAGCTTTAATGCTAGAGTGAAGAGTATGGGGGACAAAGGAAACCCCTGTTGTGTTCCCCTTTCTATCAGGAGAGGGACTGAGATCACTCCCCTAGTTCACACCTGGGCAATGGGCATTGTATACAACAGTGTCACACACTTTAGGAAGGTTGGTCCAATACTCATTCTTGTCATTACTGCCATGAGATACGGCCACCCCAGCATTCAAATGGCTTTTCAATGTCTAGGCATGCACCTGTTCATCTGCCGCAAAGCTCCTTGCCCAGTCCATGATGCAGAACAATCAATTCAGGTTAAGGAAGCAGTGTGTCCACTGTCATTATCAATGATTTACAAGCAATCTACTAAGTATCTTGTTATCCAAATTTAAGAGGGACAGGGCGGAGTAGGATGTCTCTTTCAGGGTATCCCATCCGGGTTTTGGGAGGAAAACAATAAACGCCTCTCTCCTGGATGTAGAAAAGTACCATCTTTCTTGGCATGTTACCCCCATTTTTACCTGTATGTCAGTGTGTTTTTTCCTGTCTCACTGGGATCCTGTTGATCAGGACCCCAGTGCTCATAGTTTGTGGCCTAATGTGTGTGCTGTGAACAGTGCTTAACTGTGTCACTGAGGCTCTGCTAACCAAAACCTCAGTGCTTATGCTCTCTCTGCTTTTAAATTTGTCACTACACGCTATTGACTTCATTTACCAATTTTAATTGGCACACTGGATCCCTCTCATAAGTCCCTAGTATATGGTACCTAGGTACCCAGGGCATTGGGGTCCAGGAGATCCTTATGGGCTGCACCATTTCTTTTGCCACGCATAAGGAGCTCAAACAAACCTTTTCACAGGCCTGCCATTGCAGCCTGCGTGAAATAGTGCACACACTATTTCACAGCCATTTTCACTGCACTTATATGTCTAACCTTCATTTAATAAAGGCTAGGTGCAAAGTTACTAAGTGTGAGGGTACCCTTGCACTAGCAAAGGTGCCCCCACACAGTCCAGGGTCAATTCCCCACGTGTGCACTACGTATAGGTCAATACCTATATGTAGCTTCACAATGGTAACCCTGAATATGGCCATGGAAGCATTCTAAGATCATGGAATTGTCCCCCCATTCCAAATCTGGTACTGGGGACCCAATTTCATGCATCCTGGGGGCTCCACCATGAACCCCCAGTACTGCCAAAGCAGCTCTCTGAGGTTTGCACTGCAGCTACACCTGCAGCCACCTCACAGACAGGGTTCTGCCCTCCTGGGGTCTGAGCAGCTCAGTCCCAGGAAGGCAGAACAAAGCATTTCCTTTGGGGGGAGGGTGTTACACCCTCTCCCTTTAGAAATAGGTATTAGAGGCTAGGGAGGGGTAGTCTCCCCCAGCCTCTGGAAATGCATTGACGGGCACAGTTGGAGCCCTCCTTACATCAGCCAGTCTACACCAGTTCAGGGACCCCCAGTCCCTGCTCTGGTGCAAAACTGGGCAAAGGAAAGGGGAGTGACCACTCCCCTGTCCATCACCACCCTAGGGGTGGTGTCCAGAGCTCCTCCAGTGTGTCCAAGACTTCAGCCATTTTGTTATCCAAGTCGTGGGGACACACTGGAGGCCTCTGAGTGGCCAGTGTCAGCAAGTGATGTCAGCGACCCCTCCTGATAGGTCCATACCTGATAATGTACCCAATCCCTCTCTCAGGGCTATTTAGAGTCTCTCCTGTGGGGTTCCCTTCAGATTCTACTTGCAAATTTCCATCAGGAATCCTCTGCAACTACTATTTCAGCCTCTGACCTCGGATTGACCGCAGACTGCTCCAGGAACCGGTGTAACAGCAACAAATCTAGAAGGGATACTTTTCCTCTGCAACTTCAGCTACAGCAAACAGCTGCAACAGGTACCATGGTGTGCAGGCTCTGGGGACTACTTGTCTTCACCGTGCACCAGAAGGACCAAAGAAATCTCCCGTGGAGTGACGGAGTCACTCCCCTGCTCTTGCAGGCACCTTCTAAATCAACGACTGGTTCTCTTGGACTCCTCTCCTGGCGACGAGCGTGCTTCTTGGAACACAGGTGGTGGACCCCTTTGACACAGAGACCCTCATTACCATCTTGGCGGTAAATACCGCTGCGCGCCGTGCTGACGGCCGCCAAGATTCCACGGTGGTATACCACTACCCATATTATGACCAACACAGAGAAATCCGCCACTATACAGACACCCACACAAGTCCACCAGCCCAAAGGTCAGTGATAAATTGATGGTACCAAAACCCACACCGTTATGCCAACAGAAATACGCTGACAGCATCAGGACCCATGAATCACTGCGGAGGTCTTTCAACTGCGGTAAACCATTTGGGGTACACACCGCAGTGCTCAAAATACACACACACTAACAAAACTACACCACAATACCCAAAATCCTTTACAATGAAAAAAAATATTTACAACTGAGAGAGAGACAAGCCAGGAGCACCAACCCAATCTGAGCCACATAACACCATCACCCATACACCATCCACACACCTCACAGCACACCCCCAACACATCACCTCAGATACCCTCACACATACCACTCACACTATACCCATAGCACCAGAAAGACATCCCAGGGTCTCTGAGGAGGAGCTAAGGGTCATGGTGGAGGAAATCATCCGTGTAGAGCCACAGCTATTCGGATCACAGGTGCAGCAGATGTCCATTGCAAGGAAGATTGAGCTATGGCGGAGAGTCGTGAACAGGGTCAACGCTGTGGGACAGAATCCAAGAACAAGGGATGACATCAGAAAGAGGTGGAACGACCTATGGGGGAAGGTGCGTTCTGTGGTAGCAAGACACCAGGTAGCGGTTCAGAGGACTGGCAGTGGACCCCCAACTCCTTCCCCACAACTAACAACATGGGAGGAGCATGTCTTGACGATCATGCATCCTGAGGGCCTCGCAGGAGTAGCAGGAGGACTGGGCTCTGGTAAGTCAAATCATAACTACTTTATCCTCCCCTACCTGCATGCCATCACAAACTCCTACCCCTACCCTCACCCCATCACCCCACCACCTCACATACACCCCACCATCACAACCCACACATCCCAATACCAAGCCCCTGCATGCAAAAACAATGCATGGACACCCATCACAGACCTGCATGGACACTCATCACCACAGCATGAACACTAGTGACCATCACTTAGCCAACCAATTCACAACTCACATAAGCCAAAGCTGCCTTGCAATAACAACTGTAAAGGGAAACATACCCATGCACAAGATATCACATGCAGATTCAATAACACTGCATTTCATCCCCACAGGACCCCCACTCAACGTCCCCGGAGAGGAGGTGCCACCAACATCCAGTCCCTCCCCAGAAGAGGCCCATAGTGATGACAGCAGCTCTTCAGGCCTGGATCACGATGACCAACCTGGCCCATCAGGGACATCTGGACAGGTGGTTACCCTGGCACAGTCCCATATCACCACAGAGCCTCCCCCATCAGAAAACACCAGCACAGCACCCACCCAGCGGGCCCATGCCTCTGTCCCCAGGACAGGTCAATCATCAGTGTGTCCACCACTACAGGTACCCCAGGCAACCCCACAAACACAGGATGATCAGGGACCTGGGGTCAGAGGCAGTGGCACACGGTTCAGGGAACAGAGGCACAGGACAACAGGGACACTGGGAGGACTGCTGTGCAACAGGGGGAGGACAGGCCCAGGGAACCCACTCTCCACGAGGTGCTTGCATGGAACCCGGGAACATACCAACATTCCCAGGAGACCTTGGGCCAGATACTGGACAAGTTGCAGGAGACCCTGCGGATGCAGGAGGGACAATACCAGAGGATCAAGGAGGACCTCAAACACATCCACACCATCCTGGTCACCATTGCAGGGGTGGTGGCTGCCATGGCCAACACCAGGAGGGAGACAGTGGCACACCAACAGGCCCCTGACACTAGCCACACCAATGAACAGCCCTCCACCTCCGCCGGCACTAGTGGAGAGGAGGCCCCACCACAGGAACAACAGGCCACCAGAACTCCACCCCCTGCAGAAGGAGAACCACCCCGCAAATGGTCCCTGCGATCCAGTCAGAAGCCAGAGAACATTGCCAAGACCCCCTCCAGGAAATAAGACTCTCCTGATTGTCACCCTTCTGTCCCACTCTGTTACCCTGTCCACCTTGAACTGCTATTGCTCCCCTTCCAATTCCCCATTGGACGATGCACCTGTGATACCAATAGACTGGACTCTACCCTGGACATTTCTCCATCATCAACCCAGCCCAATGCAATACCCCCTCCACTTATTTGCACATAAATAAACACCCTTGAAACTAATACAAGTATGGAGTCTGTCAATTGATTCAAATATGTATTCATTTAACAAGCTGTAAACATTGCAATTCAACTGTACAGTCATGTATACATAGGTATGACCTGTAGTGGGCAGCAGGGAATACAACAGGAGCCAGATTGGGGCACATAGATCTGAAAATAGATATTCCAAAGGGGACAGTAAGTGGTCATACAATATGGAAACTCAGGCTGCCATGTACAATGTCCAACAGAAAACTGCAATGCAAAGTGACGTTACAGTGTCTTACCTGTGTGTCACTGGAAGTACTGTTGTATGAGTGATCTTCTGTTGTCCACATCTTCTTCCTCTGCCTCCTCTTCCTCACTGTCCACAAGCTCCACCGCTGCCACAAGACCATCTCCAGGATCATCTTCCTGCAGAAAAGGTGCCTGATGTCTCAAGGCCAGGTTGTGCAACATGCAACATGAAACGATGATCTGGCATACCTTCTTGGGTGAGTAGTACAGGGATCCACCTGTCAGATGGAGGTACCGGAACCTGGCCTTCAGTAGGCCAGAGGTTCTTTCAATGATACTCCTTGTTCGCCCATGTGTCTCATTGTAACGCTCCTCTGCCCTTGTCCTGGCATTCCTCACTGGGGTCAGTAGCCATGAGAGGTTAGGGTAACCAGAGTCACCTGCAAATATTTGAGGGATACCTGTTAGACATACACTCACCCTTAGGGACAACCCCACACCCATATACCTACATCAACTGGGAAGGGACCATGAGCTTACCTATTAGCCACACCCTGTGCCTCTGGAGTTAATGTAGGAAAGTACCATCTTGCCTGGCACGTTACCCCCATTTTTCACTGTATATATGTTGTTTTAGTTGTATGTGTCACTGGGACCCTGCCAGCCAGGGCCCAGTGCTCATAAGTGTGCCTGAATGTGTTACCTGTGTAGTGACTAACTGTCTCACTGAGGCTCTGCTAATCAGAACCTCAGTGGTTATGCTCTCTCATTTCTTTCAAATTGTCACTAACAGGCTAGTGACCAATTTTACCAGTTTACATTGGCTTACTGGAACACCCTTATAATTCCCTAGTATATGGTACTGAGGTACCCAGGGTATTGGGGTTCCAGGAGATCCCTATGGGCTGCAGCATTTCTTTTGCCACCCATAGGGAGCTCTGACAATTCTTACACAGGCCTGCCACTGCAGCCTGAGTGAAATAACGTCCACGTTATTTCACAGCCATTTTACACTGCACTTAAGTAACTTATAAGTCACCTATATGTCTAACCTTTACCTTGTAAAGGTTAGGTGCAAAGTTACTTAGTGTGAGGGCACCCTGGCACTAGCCAAGGTGCCCCCACATTGTTCAGGGCCAATTCCCCGGACTTTGTGAGTGCGGGGACACCATTACACGCGTGCACTACATATAGGTCACTACCTATATGTAGCTTCACAATGGTAACTCCGAATATGGCCATGTAACATGTCTATGATCATGGAATTGCCCCCTCTATACCATCCTGGCATAGTTGGCACAATCCCATGATCCCAGTGGTCTGTAGCACAGACCCTGGTACTGTCAAACTGCCTTTCCCGGGGTTTCACTGCAGCTGCTGCTGCTGCTGCTGCCAACCCCTCAGACAGGCTTCTGCCCTCCTGGGGTCCAGCCAGGCCTGGCCCAGGATGGCAGAACAAAGGACTTCCTCTGAGAGAGGGTGTTACACCCTCTCCCTTTGGAAAATGGTGTGAAGGCAGGGGAGGAGTAGCCTCCCCCAGCCTCTGGAAATGCTTTCATGGGCACATTTGGCGCCCATTTCTGCATAAGCCAGTCTACACCGGTTCAGGGACCCCTTAGCCCTGCTCTGGCGCGAAACTGGACAAAGGAAAGGGGAGTGACCACTCGCCTGACCTGTACCTCCCCTGGGAGGTGCCCAGAGCTCCTCCAGTGTGCTCCAGACCTCTGCCATCTTGGAAACAGAGGTGCTGCTGGCACACTGGACTGCTCTGAGTGGCCAGTGCCATCAGGTGACGTCAGAGACTCCTCCTGATAGGCTCCTTCAGGTGTTGCTAGCCTATCCTCTCTCCTAGGTAGCCAAAGCCTCTTTTCTGGCTATTTAGGGTCTCTGTCTCTTGGCATTCCTTAGATAACGAATGCAAGAGCTCATCCGAGTTCCTCTGCATCTCTCTCTTCATCTTCTGCCAAGGAATCGACTGCTGACCGCGCTGGAAGCCTGCAAAACTGCAACATAGTAGCAAAGACGACTACTGCAACTCTGTAACGCTGATCCTGCCGCCTTCTCGACTGTTTTCCTGGTGGTGCATGCTGTAGGGGTAGTCTGCCTCCTCTCTGCACTAGAAGCTCCGAAGAAATCTCCCGTGGGTCGACGGAATCGTCCCCCTGCAACCGCAGGCACCAAAGAACTGCATCACCGGTCCCCTGGGCCTCCTCTCAGCACGACGAGCAAGGTCCCTTGAATCCAGCAACTCTGTCCAAGTGACTCCCACAGTCCAGTGACTCTTCAGTCCAAGTTTGGTGAAGGTAAGTCCTTGCCTCCCCACGCTAGACTGCATTGCTGGGAACCGCGACTTTTGCAGCTACTCCGGCCTCCGTGCACTTCCGGCGGAAATCCTTTGTGCACAGTCCAGCCTGGGTCCACGGCACTCTAACCTGCATTGCACGACCTCCTAAGTTGTTCTCCGGCGATGTGGGACTCCTTTGTGCGACTTCGGGTGAGCACCGTTTCACGCATCCTCGTAGTGCCTGTTTCTGGCACTTCTGCGGGTGCTGCCTGCTGCTGAGAGGGCTCTTTGTCTTGCTCGACGCCCCCTCTGTCCCCTGACGCAATTGGCGACATCCTGGTCCCTCCTGGGCTACAGCAGCATCCAAAAACCCTTTCGGTGGGAAAACACTTCTGCACAACTCTCCACGGCGTGAGGGATCCGTCCTCCAAAAGGGAAGTCTCTAGCCCTTGTCGTTCTTGCAGAAACCTACGCTTCTACTGTCCAGTAGCAGCATCTTTGCACCCACAGCTGGCATTTCCTGGGCATCTGCCCATCTCCGACTTGCTTGTGACTTTTGGCCTTGGTCCCCTTGCTCCACAGGTACCCTCGACTGGAAATCCATCGTTGTTGCATTGCTGGTTTGGGTCTTTCCTGCAGAATTCCCCTATCACGACTTCTATGTCCTTTGGGGAACTTTAGTGCACTTTGCACTCACTTTTCAGGGTCTTGGGGTGGGCTATTTTTCTAACCCTTACTATTTTCTAATAGTCCCAGCGACCCTCTACAAGGTCACATAGGTTTGGAGTCCATTCGTGGTTCGCATTCCACTTTTGGAGTATATTGTTTGTGTTGCCCCTATCCCTATGTGTCCCCATTGCATCCTATTGTAACTATACATTGTTTGCACTGTTTTCTAATACTATTACTGCATCTTTTGATATTGTGTACATATATCTTGTGTATATGTGCTATCCTCATACTGAGGGTACACTCTGAGATACTTTGGCATATTGTCATAAAAATAAAGTACCTTTATTTTTAGTATATCTGTGTATTGTGTTTTCTTATGATATTGTGCATATGACACTAAGTGGTACTGTAGGAGCTTCACTCGTCTCCTAGTTCAGCCTAAGCTGCTCTGCTAAGCTATCATTATCTATCAGCCTATGCTGCTAGACACCCTATACACTAATTAGGGATAACTGGGCCTGGTGCAAGGTGCAAGTACCCCTTGGTACTCACTACAAGCCAGTCCAGCCTCCTACAGTTAAGACTTCACATATGGAATACTGCTATTTCTCAAGATGAAGAAGACATCATGCACAGAGCCAGGATACTTGGCATTCACATGGGAGATGTACTGGTCCGCCAAACACACCATCTGCACATTCAGAGAGTGATAGCTTTTTCTATTCCTGAACACTTGTTCATTCCTCGGGCGGACTAATGCTACATGTGTACCATAAATGGCACCAATGATGTTAGGGATATGTCCCAGGGCATAGAAGTCAGCATTCACTGTGGCCAAATCCTCCACCTGGGGAATACGAAATAGCTGTGTATGTGTTTCAGCAGGGCAGACAACACTGGTCAACACGTTGGAGAACATAGGCTGTGACATCCCTGATGCCATGGCCACTGTCACTTGGAAGGAACCACTTGCCAGGAAATGGAACACTGACAGGACCTGCACTAGAGGGGGATACCGTTGGGCTGGCGGATAACTGAAATCAGGTCTGGCTCCAATTGAGCACACAGCTCTTGGATTGTGGCCCTATCAAGTGTGTAGGTTAGGATAATGTTTCTGTCCTAAATTATTGTCAGGTCCACCACGGGACTGTACACAGGAGGATGTCTCCATCTCATATTCATCCTCAGCAGTTGAAGTCTGTGAGAAAAACAGTGAGCAGAGGGTCATATTCACACATCTATTGAAATAATGATGCATCTCTTCCTTTACAGAAACAGTATGTGAATTTGACAGTCAGTTGATGTGTCAATGTCTGCTGTGACGCAGTTAGGTGTCGTGGCCTATGCCCCCTGAAATAGTGGCTGTCTGACCTCTCAGGAGAGACAAGTGGAAATGAGGCAATTCCGCTGGCGTTGTGCGCAGTAATGGTCGGCAGTCGACGACCGCCGCACAACTTCGCATTGGTTAACATTAGGCCCTATTGGTTCCAGGAGGCAATGGCGATGTACGACGGTGGTGACGGTACACACCGCCGTGGACGTGACCAACATTTTCTAACTGTTCACTCACTTGCTACCAGACCTTCAACAGGAGAGGACCTACACTGCAAGTGCTGCTGTGACCTGTGTCTGGAAGCGACAATGGCTCATGTGTCTGAGGAAAGGGCCCCTGCCTTCACTTTTGAGTAGTTGGAGAGACTGGTGGATGGGGTCCTACTCCAGTACACTTTACTCTATGGTCCTCCAGACAAACAGGTGAGTACACTGTGAGCATGATGCGTGGGCCATGAATGTATGGAGTGCAGTGTGTTTAAGCCACATAAAAGGGGGGCTGAGGGGTTCTGGGCAGAGTGCTGCATGTCTGGTGGGCAATGTATGTGCGTAAGGAGATGGGAGGGATATGGTGGGCCATAAGTATGACAGTCCGGACGGTATGACTAATCCATTTTCTGCTGTCTTTTTCCTACAGGTCAGAGTCCATCAGAAACAGGATATTTGGCATGCCATCGCCAAAGAGGTGTGGACCCTGGGGGTCTCTGACAGGCGGAGCACCCACTGCCGCAAACAGTGGGAGGACCTGCGCTGCTGGGCAAGGAAGACTGTGGAGGCCCAGCTGGGGCTGGCCTCCTAAAGAGGAAGGGTTGCCTGTCATACCCTGAACCCCCTGATATTCTGCATCCTGGCTGTGGCCTATCCGGAGTTGGATGGGTGCTTGAAGGCATCACAGCAGCCACAAGGGGGTGAGAACAGATTCAGAATCATTACTTTGTGCGCCTTAAGGTTTTACCTGGGTGGGGGATGTGGACTGTGGGTGCCCCTATGCCAGGGTGAATATGGTAGGGTAGGTCCCTTGTTGGTCAGGCTCTGAAGCACTCCAACCCCAATGGTGTTAGTGGGTATCTGCTACTGGGAAGGGCCCTGTTTGTTTCAGGTGTTCAGCTGATGGCGTTATGCTATGTACCCCATGGGCTGGTGACTATGTTTGTAACTGGTAGTGCATGGCCTAGTGCATCGGGCTGCTGCCTGTGTGTTGTGTACGCCAACAGTAGTGTTGTTGCTGGCATTGACCAAGTGTATCCTTTGTCTCCCCCCCCTATTTGTTTTGTCACCCTATCCTTGTGTGTATTAGCATCATCTGGCGGAGGAGCAGAGGCACCGGCGACGGACGGAGCTGCATCCCACATGGGCCTGGTGGCCGAATCCACCGACAGTGAGGGCACCAGTAGGACAGAGGGCGAGGGGAACACCGCGACGGAGACAGGAAGGGACACTACAGACAGCGACTCTTCCTCTGATGGAAGCTCCCTGGCGGTGGCAGAAACCTCTGTGTCCACCCCAACTACAGGTACAGCCGCCACCCCTGCTACCAGCACTGCCCTCCCAGCAGCCCCTCAGCATGTTTCCCGTGCCCACTCACCCAGGAAGGTGAGCATCTCCTTCGCCCCAGGCACCTCAGGCCCTGCCCCAGTCAGCCCTGCTGCCCTCAGTGAGGAAGCTATTGACCTCCTGAGATCCCTCACTGTTGGGCAGTCAACCATACTGAATGCCATCCAGGGTGTTGAGAAGCGTTTGCAACAAACAAATACATACCTGGAAGGCATTCACTCTGGTGTAGCGGCCCAACAGAGAGCATTTCAGGCTCTGGCCTCCCCACTGATGCCAGCCATTGTCCCTGTCTCCAGCCTCCCCCCTCCAACTTCCTCTACTCATTCCCAATCCCCTTAACCCCAGCCTATCCCAATCACACCTTCAGACCAGCATTCACCCAAATCAACACACAGAAGTGGCTCAGGCAATCACAAGCACCACACTTCATTTCACAGGCACTCACAAAAGCTCCATCCTCATTCAGACACAGCAACATCCACTGCCTCCACTGTGTCCCCCTCCTCCTCCTTGTCCACCTCCCTGCCAGTAGCGTCTCTACTCACACCTGCATGCACTACATCCTCATCCACTACCTCCATCACCAGCATGCCCATCAATACACACCCCTCACTGGCAGTCACCACCACCACATCCATGCACACGTCCCCTGTGTTCTCTCCACTGTGTCTGTGACCCCTCCTCTCAAAGTACACAAACACAAGCACATACCCACCCAACAGCCATCCACCTCACAACAGCATCCAGCTCATGCACCTGCACCCAAACACAGCAGACTGACTGTAGGAAAGTACCATCTTGGCTGGCATGTTACCCCCATTTTTTACTTGTGTGTCAGTTTTTTGCCTGTCTCACTGGGATCCTGCTAGCCAGGACCCCAGTGCTCATAGTTGTGGCCTGAATGTGTTCCCTGTGTGGTGCCTAACTGTGTCACTGAGGCTCTGCTAATCAGAACCTCAGTGCTTATGCTCTCTCTGTCTTTAAAATTGTCACTGCAGGCTAGTGACCATATTCACCAATTCTGATTGGCACACTGGAACACCCTTATAATTCCCTACTATATGGTACCTATGTACCCAGGGTATTGGGGTTCCAGGAGATCCCTATGGGCTGCAGCATTTCTTTTGCCACCCATAGGGAGCTCAGACAATTCTTATACAGGACTGCCACTGCAGCCTGAGTGAAATAACGTCCACGTTATTTCACAGCCATTTTACACTGCACTTAAGTAACTTATAAGTAACCCATAAGTCTAACCCTCACTTAGTGAAGGTTAGGTGCAAAGTTCCTAAGTGTGACGGCACCCTGGCACTAGCCAAGGTGCCCCCACATAGTCCAGGGCAATTCCCCCGGACTTTGTGAGTGCGGGGACACCATTACACGCGTGCACTACATATAGGTCAATACTTATATGTAGCTTCACAATGGTTACTCCGAACATGGCCATGTAACATTTCTAAGATCATAGAATTGTCCCCCCAAGCCAAGTCTGGTATTGGGGTGCCAATCCCATGCTCCCCCGGGGCTCCAGCAAGGACCCTGGGTACTGCCAAACTGACTCTCTGGGGTTTTCTCTGCAGCTACCGCTGCTGCCAACCCTCAGACATGTTTCTGCCCTCCTATGGTCTGGGCAGCCCAGTCCTAGGAAGACAGAACAAAGGATTTCCTCTGAGAGAATGTGTTACACCCTCTCCCTTTGGAATTAGGTGTGAAGGGCATGAGAGGAGTAGCCTCTCCTGGCCTCTGGGAATGCTTTGAAGGGCACAGATGGTGCCCTCCTGGCATAAACCAGTCTACACCGGTTCAGGGATCCCCCAGCCACTGCTCTGGCATGAAACTGGACAAAGGGGAGTGACCACTCCCCAGTCCATCACCACCCCTGGGGTGGTGCCCAGAGCTCCTCTAGTGTGTCCCAGACCTCTGCCATCTTGAATGAAGAGTTATGAGGGCACAGTGGAGACCTCTGACTGGCCAGCAGGTGACGTCAGAGACCCATCCAGATAGGCTCTTACCTGGTTAGGTAGCCAATCCTCCTCTGAGGACTATTTAGGGTCTCTCCTGTGGGTTCCTCTTCAGATAACGAATGCAACAGCTCACCAGAGTTCCTCTGCATCTCCCTCTTCGACTTCTGCCAAGGATCGATTGCTGACTGCTCCAGGACACCAGCAAAACCACAAAAAAGTAGCAAGAAGACAATCAGCAACATTGTAGTGTCTAATCCTGCCGGCTTTCTCTACTGTTTCCTGGTGTTGCATGCTCTGAGGGCTGTCTGCCTTCACCCTGCACTGGAAGCCAATAAGCATTCTCCTGTGGGTCGACGGAATCTTCCCCCTGCTACCACAGGCACCAAACTTCTACATCACCGGTCCTCTGGGTCCCTTCTCATCTTGACGAGCGTGGCCCCTGGAACACAGGAGCTGGATCAAAGTGACCCCCACAGTCCAGTGGTCCTTCTGTCCAAATGTCCAAATTTGGTGGAGGTAAGTCCTTGCCTCCCCACACCTGACAGTAAACCTGTGTACTGCGTGATCTGCAGCTGCTAGGGCTTCTGTGCACTTTTGCTAGACCTCCTTTGTGCACAGCACAGCCCAGGTCCCCAGCACTCCGTCCTGCATTGCTCAACTCACTGAGTTGACCTCCGGCTTTGTGGGACCCTCTTTTGATGTGTTGAGATGACCGCTGTGCTCAGATTTCTGCAGGGGCTCTCTCTGTTGCTGAGCGCCCCTTCTGTCTCCTCCACCAAGGGATGACCTCTTGGTCCTTCCTGGGCCCTGGCAGCACCCATTATCTTCAACTTTGACTATTGCAGCTAGCAAGGCTTTGTTTGCAGTCTTTCTGTGTGGAAACAACTCTGCATCCGCCAGCACACCGTGGGACATATTCTGACCAAAGGAGAAGTTCCTGGCTCCTTCCGTTGTTGCAGAATCTTTGGCTTCTTCCACCCGGAGGCAGTCCTTTTGCACCTTCATCTGGGGTTTAGTGGGCTCCTGCCCCCCCCCCCAGGACACTTGTGTGACTCTTGGATTTGGTCCCCTTCCGTTGCAGGTCCTCGGGTCCAGGAATCCCTCTTCAGTGCTTTGCAGTCAGTTATTGTCTTTGCAGAATCCCCTATCTCGACTTTACTGTCTTTCTGGGGTTGTAGGGTAACTTTACTCCTACTTTTCTGGGTCTTGGGGTGGGGTATCTTGGACACCCTTAGTGTTTTCTTACACTCCTTGTGAACTTCTACACACTACACTAGGCCTGGGGTCAATTTGTGGTTTGCATTCCACTTTTGGAGTATATGGATTGTGTTGCCCCTAGGCCTATTGTCTCCTATTGCAATCTATTGTGTTCTACCGTGTTTGCACTACTTTTCTAAGTGTTTAACTTACCTGATTTTGGTTTGTGTGTATATTTTGTGTATTTTTTTGCTTTCCTCTTAAGGGAGTCTGGGGGTCATTTTGACCCCGGCCGGCGGCGGTAGCCGCCGGCCTGGCTGGGACCGCCAGAAGACCGTCCCGCGGTCAAAAGACCGCGGCGGTCATTCCGGGTTTCCCACTGGGCTGGCGGGAGACCGCCAAAAGGCTGCCCGCCAGCCCAGTGGGAAACACCCTTCCACGAGGAAGCCGGCTCCGAATGGAGCCGGCGGAGTGGAAGGTGTGCGACGGGTGCAGTAGCACCCGTCGCGAATTTCAGTGTCTGCTAAGCAGACACTGAAATTCAAAGTGGGGCCCTCTTACGGGGGCCCCTGCAGTGCCGATGCCATTGGCATGGGCACTGCAGGGGCCCCACGACACCCCTCACCGCCATCCTGTTCCTGGCGGTCGAAACCGCCAGGAACAGGATGGCAGTGAGGGGGTCGGAATCCCCCATGGCGGCGCAGCAAGCTGCGCCGCCATGGGGGATTCCTCAGGGCAGCGGAAAACTGGCGGGACACCACCGGTTTTCCGGTTCTGACCACGGCCATACCGCCGCGGTCAGAATGCCCTCAGGAGCACCGCCAGCCTGTTGGCGGTGCTCCCGCCGACCCCGGCCGGGGTCGGAATGACCCCCTCTGTCCTCTGAGATATTTTTGGGATATTGTCACTAAAATAAAGTACCTTTATTTTTAGTAACTCTGAGTATTGTGATTCTTATGATATAGTGCTATATGATATAAGTGATATAGTAGGAGATTTGCATGTATCCTAGTTCAGCCTAATCTGCTCTGCACTAGCTACTTCTATCAGCCTAAGCTGCTAGAACACTACTAATAAGGGATAACTGAACCTGTCACAAGGTGTAAGTACCACAAGGTACCCATTATAGGCCAGGCCAGCCTCCTACACTGACACCACCTACAACCACTCCCTCTTCCTCCACTCCCAAACCTTCACCCTCTTTCCACCCCAATGTCCCTAAGAAGCTTTTCCTAGCAACATTGACCTCTTCCCTCCCCCTCCCCCGTCCTTCACCTCAGGCCAGGGTGGCCAGAACCCAGCCAAGCACCTCAGCCACCAAGTCCACGTCCGCTGTGGTTTCTGCAGCTGTCAGAGGCTCTAAGGGGGCACCCGTCACCCCAGCCAGTGTGCCACCAATCCCTGCCAAGGCCAAGAAGATTCCGCCACCTGGCGGGGTCAAGAAGCGGACGGCATCCAGCAAGGAGAAGGAGCCACAACCACCCAGCAAGGCCACGTCAAAGACTCCAGCTGTAGACCCAAGGTGACACCACCATCTGCCAAGGGCAGGAAGGGGCACAGAACGCCAACCCTCATTTTGTATATATTGTATATATGGTACATACTGTTCATTTATTTATGTACGTATTTCTAAGTATTTCTAATATTACACTAATTTGACTCCATTCCTTTTGTCCTTGCATTATTCCTGAGGGTCACAGGATGTACTTGTAATGTTGTTGCATGTGTTTGTGTGTATGGTGTTAGGAGTGGGGGTGTTGCGTGTTGCGTGTTGCGTGCGTGTTTAACTCTCTTTTTCCTCCCCCTCTCCCTTGTGTACTAGCTGCAGTACTCTCTGTGGTCGTCATTGCCGGCATTGGTGCTCCTGGTATATGAACAGCTACACCAGCATGGGGAGGACCTGCAGCTTGGGCTCCATGGCGTCCTAGTTCTTCCTTGAGTGTCAAGGGGAGAGTGGTTTCCCTTCAAAGTACTGTTTCATTCGTGTTTTTGATGGCATTCGTACCGCCCTGGAAAAGCTGGCGGATGGGCGGGTTGTAATGGATTTGGCGGTACATTGTCTTCCACCTGGCTGTTGACGGTTACCGCCGCAGTGTTTGTTGCTACCGCCGTGACGATCGGAGTGTTAAAGTGAATGTCTGTGTTGGCAGTTTCCACCGTGGTCATGATTCCATTTTTGTTACCATCAGCCTGTTGGCGGTATTACTGTCGCTTTAACACCGACCACCAGGGTTGTAATGAGGGCAAGACTGTCCTAAGGTCCTGCTGTCCAAATTTGGAGGAGGTAAGAGCTTGCCTTACCCGTTAGTGACAGCACCCCTGTGCCCCGCGTCAGCTTCACCTCCTGGGTCCTCTGTGCACTATTTGCAAGAATCCTTCAAGCACAACCTGGCCCAGGTCCCCAGCATTCTATCCTGCTGCTGAGTTGTTCCCACGGCGGCATGAGACCTTCTTTTGAAGAGGGCCCCATCTTCCTCCTCAATCTGAGTTGAGGCCCCCAGGTCCCTCCTGGTTCCAGACAGTGTCACTTTAACGCAAAGCGCAACGTTGCCGAAACCAAGGCTTGTTTGATGAATCCAGCACCGAAATACACCTGCATCCAACATCTCTTCGTGGGACATCCAGTGCATCACACAGGAACCTGCAGATATCTTCCTTTGGTGCATTTCTGCAGTCTTCATCCAACCAGGGACTCTTTTTTTGCAACCTCTTCTGGGTTGGCAGGGGCTCCTGTCCTTCCTGGAACTTCTTCCGACTTGTGGACTTGGTCCCCTTCCATTGAAGGTCTTCAGGTCCATGAATTCACCATTTGTTGTTTGCAGTCGTGTAGGAAAGTACCATCTTCCTTGGCATGTTACCACCATTTTTACCTGTATGTCAGTATTTTTTGCCTGTCTCACTGGGATCCTGCTGGTCAGGACCCCAGTGCTCGTAGTTTATGGCCTAATGTGTGTGTCTGTATAGTGCTTGACTCTGTCACTGAGGCTCTGTTAACCAGAACCTCAGTACGTTTGCTCTCTCTGCTTTTAAATTTGTCACTATAGGCTAGTGACTTCATTTACTAATTTCAATTGGCACACTGGTCCGCCCCTTATAACTCTCTAGTATATGGTACCTAGGTACCCAGGGCATTGGAGTTCCAGGAGATCGATATGGGCTGCAGCATTTCTTTTGCCACCCATAGGGAGCTCAGACAAACCCTTCCACAGACCTGCCATTGCAGCCTGCGTGAAATAACGCACACATTATTTCACAGCCATTTTCACTGCAGTTAAGTAACTTATAAGTCACCTATATGTCTAACCTTCACTTGCTGAAGGTTAGGTGCAAAGTTACTAAGTGTGAGGGCACCCTTACACCAGCAAAGGTGTCCCCACATAGTTCAGGTCCATTTCCCCGGACTTCGTGAGTGCAGGGACGCCATTACACGTGTGCACTACATATATTTCAATACCTTTATGTAGCTTCACAATGTTAACTCAGAATATGGCCATTCAACATGTCTAAGATCATGGAATTGTCCCCCCCCCATTCCAAACCTGGTATTGGGGAGCCAATTCCATGCATCCTGGGGGCTCAACTATGGACCCCCAGTACTGCCAAACCAGCTCTCTGAGGTTTGCAGTGCAGCTACAGCTGCTGCCACCTGTGGTCTGAGCAGCTCACTCCCAGGAAGACAGAACTAAGCATTTCCTCTGAGAGCAGGGTGTTACACCCTCTCCCTTTGGAAATAGATGTTACAGTCTGGGAAGGGGTAGCCTCCCCCAGCCTCTGGAAATGCTTTGAAGAGCACAGATGGTGCCCTCCTTGCATAAGCCAGTCTACACCGGGACAGGGACCCCATGTCCCCTGCTCTGGCATGAAACTGGACAAAGGAAAGGCGAGTGACCACTCCCCTGCCCATCCCCACCCTAGGGGTGGTGCCCAGAGCTCTTCCAGTGTGTCCCAGACTTTAGCCATCTTGCTTTGCAAGGTGTGAGGGCACTCTGGAGGGCTCCGAGTGGCCAGTGGCAGCAGGTGACGTCAAAGACCCCTCCTGATAGTCCATACCTGATAAGGTAGCCAATCCCCTTCTCAGGGCTATTTAGGGTCTCTCGTGTGGGTTCTCTTCAGATTCTGCTTGCAAGTTTCCTTCAGGAATCCTCTGAAACTACTTCATCATCCTCTAACCTCGGATCAACCACAGCCTGCTCCAGGAACCGCTGTAACAGCAGCAAAGTATCCACAAGGGATACTCTTCCTCTGCAATTTCAGCTCCAGCCAGCAACTACAACAGTTTCCACTGTGTGCACGCTCTGAGGACTCCCTGTCTTCACCCTGCAACAAAAGGACCAAAGAAATCTCCCATGGGGTGACGGAGCCACTCCCCTGCTCCAGCAGGTACCTTCCAAGATGATGACCAGTACCCTTGGACTCCTCTCACAGCAACAAGCGTGCTCCTAAGGACACAGAGGGTGGACATCATTGTCACAGACTGTCCTGTGGTCCAGCTGATGCAATTTGGATGAGGTAAGACCTTGCCTTCCCAGAGAGCGAAGGTACTCCTGTATACTGTGTCTTCTTCACCACCTGAGGCCTCTGTGCACTATTTGAAAAATTCCTTCGTGCACAGGCTGGCCCAGGTCCCCAGCACTCTATCCTGCAATGCTCATCTCGCTGAGTTGTTCTCCGGTGGCGTGGGACCTTCCTTTGTTGTGCTACACCAACCACGTTTTACACATCCTTTGTCCCCATGTCCTGGGACTCCCGTGGGTGCTGTTTGGCATCCTGAGGGCTCTCTAAAGTGCTGAGAGGCCCCTCATCTTCCTCAGACAGAGTTGAGGCCCCCAGGTCCCTCCTGGGTCCATCCAGTGCTATTTTGACACAAAATGCAATTTTGTCGTAACCAAGGCCCCTCTTCCTCCTCACACAGAGTTGAGGCCCCCAGGTCCCTCCTGGGTCCATCCAGCGCCATTTTGACGCAAAATGCACTTTTGTCGTAACAAAGGCTTGTTGGTGACTTGCAACACAAAATCACATCTGTGTCCATCTTCACGTCGTGGGACATCCTTGGTACATGACAAGGGTGTGGACAAAGATAAAAAATCATCAGAGTTTTCATAAGGCCCTCAAAAATCCTCTGGGGGTGGTGGGTACAAATTACTTCTCACAAAGATAAGAAACCTTGGTGTTATTTGTGTAGAGCCAAAGGCCATTGGACAACCGACAGTCATTGTCCAAAGAAAAACACCAAACCTCCCACCACCACAGCCCCAACTACAACCACTTGTGCCCCTAGTAATAGCAGTGGTGGTGGGAAAAGCACTTCTTATAGCCAATCAAAGGGTGTAGCTGGGCTCACCATTGATAGTGTAGTTGGGGTTGGTCTAGTTAGGGAGATCACTGAGGCTGTTTTAGTCTCTGATGGTGGCATTGACCTAGCCACTTTAGTTGCTTGTTCCCTTAATATGGAAAGGTATAAGCAGCTAACCCTGATTAATGGTGTTCAGGTTGAGGCCCACAGGGACACAGGTGCCAGTGTCACCATGGTGATGGAAAAACTGGTTGCCCCTGTGCAGTAACCTACTTGGTCACCAGTACCAATTGACAGACGCTCATAGCAACACTGTAAGCCACCCCATGGCTGTTGTAACTCTCAACTGGGGGTTACTCGTCCTAAGAAAGTTGTGGTAGCAACTGATTTACCTGTAGAATGTCTGCTAGGCAATGATTTGGAGACTTCAGCTTGGGCTGAAGTGGAGTTGAAGTCCCATGCATCAATGCTGGGCATTCATGGGCATATCTTTGCTCTTACCAGGGCTCAGCCCAAGAAGCAAAGAGGACAGGGAAACGTGGATCCTGAAATAATGGACCAAGTGCTCCCAAAAACTAGGGGTATGAAGAGCAAACCCTTGTCAACTATCCCTCCCTTCACAGACGATTCCCCTTTTGAGAAAGAGGAATTCACTCCCTGTGCAGAACCTACACCAGAGGAGCTGGAAGCTGATACAGCTCAGCGTTCGGGTACAGGAGGTCTGCCAGGGAAGAGCTGAGTGTGGCACAGCAAACCTGTCCCACATTGGAGGGCCTCAGATAGCAAGCTGGCAAGCATCAAAATGGTGATGTCACTGACACACACAGAGTTTATTTGGAGAATAATCTCCTTTATACTGAAGAAAGGGACCCTAAACCTGGTGCTACCAGAAGACTGGTCATCCCCCTTCAGTACATGGAATTCCTCCTAACTCTGGCTCACTACATCCCTTTAGCTGGGCATTTAGGCCAGAGAAAAACATGGGACAGACTTATTCCACATTTTCACTGGCCCCATATGCCAGAAGACAAAATAGAGTTGTGTTGCTCTTATGTGACCTGCCAAGCCAGTGGCAAGACTGGTGGCACCCCAAAGGCCCCCTTGATCCCACTGCCAGTGGTTGGGGTGCCCTTTGAAAGGGTAGGGGTTGATATGTTTGGCACTCTTGACCCTCCAACAGCTTCTGGCAATAGATTTGTCCTTGTGGTGGTGGACCATGCCACAAGGTACCCAGAAGCTATCCCCTTAAGGACCACTACAGCTCCTGCAGTGGCAAAGGCCCTCCGGGTAATCTTTTCCAGGGTGGGCTTCCCTAAGGAAGTGGTGTCAGACAGAGGTAGTAACTTCATGTCTGCATACCTAAAAGCAATGTGGAAGTAGTGTGGTGTTACCTACAAGTTCACCACCCCTTATCATCCACAAACTAATGTACTGGTTGAGAGGTTTAATACAACTCTCAAAGGTATGATTATGGACTCTCTGAAAAACTCAGAAGGAGATGGGATGTCCAATTACCATGCTTCCTTTTTGCCTACAGGGAGGTACCCCAAAAAGGAGTGGGCTACAGCCCCTTTGAATTTCTATTTGGTCTGCCTGTTAGGGGTCCCCTTGCTCTTGTTAAGAAGGGTTGGGGACAACCTTTAAAAGCTCCAAAACTGGACATAGTGGACTATGTACTTGTCCTGAGAAGTAGAATGGCTGAGTACATGAAAAGGCCAGCAAAAAACTTCAGGCCAGCCAAGAGCTCCAAAAGCAATGGTTTGACCAGAAGGCTGTCCTGACAGAGTACCACCCAGAACAGAAGGTGTGGGTATTGGAGCCTGTGGCCCCAAGAGCACTCCACGACAAATGGAGTGGACCCCAAATAATTGTAGAAAAGAAAGGTGAGGTCAACTACCTGGTGGGCCTGGGCACTGCCAGAAGCCCCCTCGGGGTGCTCATTGTCAATCGCATAAACCTTGCTATAACAGGGCTGACTTAACCCTGCTGATGGTAACAGATGAGGGACAGGAAGAAGAGAGTGACCCTCTCCCTGATCTCTTCTCCACCACTGAAACCGATGGTTTAGTGGAGGGAGTGGTTCTGGCAGACTGCCTTACTGCTGAGCAGAAGAAAGACTGTAAACATCTCCTTGATCAGTTTTCGGAACTCTTCTCACTCACACCTGGTACAACTACTTGGCACGACCATGCAATTGACACTGGAGACATTTTACCTGTCAAAAGTAAAATTTACAGGCAACCTGACCATATCAGAGATTTCATAAAAGCTGAAGTTCAGAAAATGTTTGACCTTGGAGTTATTGAGCCCTCTGATAGCCCCTGGGCCAGCCCAGTGGTGCTTGTCCCCAAACCGCATAGCAAAGAAGGAAAGAGAGAAATGCGGTTTTGTGTGGACTAAAGGGGTCTCGATACAGTAACAAAACAGATGCTCACTCTATACCCAGGGCAGATGAGCCAAGTATCTAAGCACTTTTGTCTTGACTACAGGGTATTGGCAGATCAAGATGTCAGAAGATGCTAAAGCAAAAACTGCATTTTCTACCATAGGAGGGCATTATCACTTCACAGTGATGCCCTTTGGTTTGAAAAATGCACCTGCCACTTTTCAGAGGCTGGTGAATACAGTCCTCCATGGTTTGGAAGCTTTAAGTGCAGCATATTTGGATGATAATGCTGCATTTAGCTCCACCTGGGATGATCACCTGGTCTACCGCTGGAAAGTTATGGAGACCCTGCAAAAGACAGGCCTAAGTATCAGGGCTTCAAAGTGCCAGATAGGGCAGGGGAAAGTGGTTTATCTGGGCCACCTGGTAGGTGGAGAACAGATTGCACCACTTCAGGGGAAGATTCAGATAATTATGGACTGTGCTCCCCCTGCAACTCAGAACCAGGTGAGAGCCCTCTTAGGCCTCACAGGGTACTATAGGAGGTTCATTAAGAACTATGGCTCTATTGCAGCTCCTCTTAATGACCTCACTAGTAAGAAGATGCCTAGAAAGGTATTGTGGACAGCTAGCTGTCAAAAGGCTTTTGATGAGCTAAAACAGGCCATATGCTTTGCACCTGTCCTAAAAAGCACTTGTTACTCCAAGACGTTCATAGTCCAGAGTGATGCTTCTAAATTAGGGGTGGGGACAGTGCTATCACAGCTTAACACTGGGGGCCAGGATCAACCTGTTGCTTTCATCAGCAGGAGGTGGACCCCTAGAGAAAAGCATTGGTCTGCTATAGAGAGGGTGGCCTTTGCTGTGGTTTGGGCACTGTAGAAGCTGAGACCCTACTTGTTTGGGACTCACTTCATTTTTCAGACAGACCAGAGCCTCTATTATGGCTTAAACAAATGAAAGGTGACAACCCTAAATTGTTGAGGTGGTCCATTTCCCTACAGGGGATGGACTATACAGTAAAACATAGACCTGGGAGTACCCACTCCAATACTGATGGACTCTCCAGATATTTCCACTGCAAGGTTAGCTTTACTGTCCCTCGTTTGGGTGGGGGGGTTGTGTAGGAAAGTAGCATCTTCCTTGGCATGATACCCCCATTGTTACCTGTATGTCAGTATGTTTTTGCCTGTCTCACTGGGATCCTGCTGGTCAGGACCATAGAGCTCATAGTTTATGGCCTAATGTGTGTGTCTGTATAGTGCTTGACTGTGTCACTGAGGCTCTGCTAACCAGAGCCTCAGTGCTTATGCTCTCTCTGCTTTAGAATTTGTCACTGTAGGCTTGTGACTTCATTTACTAATTTCAATTGGCACACTGGACCCCCATTACAAGTCCCTAGTATATGGCACCTAGGTACCCAGGGCATTGGGGTTCCAGGTGATCCATATGGGCTGCAGCATTTCTTTTGCCACCCACAGGGAGCTCAGACAAACCTTTGCACAGGCCTGCAATTGCAGCCTGCGTTAAATAACGCACACCTTATTTCACAACCATTTTCACTGCACTTCAGCAACTTACAAGCCACCTATATGTCTAACCTTCACTTGCTGATGGTTAGGTGCAAAGTTACTAAGTTTGAGGGCACCCTTTCACTAGCAAAGGTGCCCCCACATAGCTCAGGGCCATTTCCCTGGACTTTGTGAGTGCGGGGACGCCATTAAACATGTGCACTATATATAGGTCAATACCTGTATGTAGCTTCACAATGCTAACTCTGAATATGGCCATGTAACATGTCTAACATCATGGAAGTGTCCCCCCATTCCAAATCTGGTATTGGGGAGCCAATTCCATGCATCCTAGGGGCTCTAGTATGGACCCCCTGTATTGCCAAACCAGCTCTCTGAGGTTTGCAATGCAGCTACAGCTGCTGCCACCTCACAGACAGGGTTCTGCCCTCCTGGGGTCTGAACAGCTCAGTCCCAGGAAGACAGATTAAAGCATTTCCTTTGGGAGGAGGTTGTTACACCCTCTCCCTTTGGAAATAGGTGTTACAGCCTGGGAGGGGTATCCTCCCCCGGCCCCTGGAAATTCTTTGAAGGGTACAGATGGTACCCTCCTTGCATAAGCCAGTCTACACTGGTTCAGGGACCCCTTGTCCCCTGCTCTGGCATGAAACTGGACAAAGGAAAGGGCAGTGACCACTCCCCTGTCCATCACCAACCTAAGGGTGGTGCCCAGAGCTTCTCCAGTATGTCCCAGACTTTAGCCATCTTGCTTTGCATTGTGTGGGGGCACCCTGGAGGGCTCTGAGTGGCCAGTGCCAGCAGGTGACATCAGATACCCCTCCTGATAGGTCCTTACCTGATATGGTAGCCATTCCCCCTCTCAGGGCTATTTAGGGTCCCTCCTGTGGATTCTTTTCAGATTCTGCTTGCAAGTTTCCTTCAGGAATCCTCTGCAACTACTTCATCATCCTCTGACCTCGGATCAACCGACGCCTGCTCCAGGAACTGCTGTAACAGCAACAAAGTATCCACAAGGGATACTTTTCTTCTGCAACTTCAGCTCCAGTGCAAAACTGCAACAGTTTCCATGGTGTGCACGCTCAGAGGACTCCCTGTCTTCACCCTGCACCAGAAGGACTGAAGAGATCTCTCGTGGGGTGACGGAGTCACTCCCCTGCTACAGCAGGCACCTTCCAAGATGACGACCAGTACGCTTGGACTCCTCTCACAGCAACGAGCGTGCTTCTAAAGACACAAAGGGTGGACATCATCGACATAGACTGTCCTGAGGTCCTGCTGACGCAACTTGGAGGAGGTAATCCCTTGTCTTCCCAGAGAGCGACGGTACCCCTGTGTACTGAGTCTTCTTCACCTCCTGGGGCCTCTGTGCACTATTTGCAACATTCCTTTGTGTACAGCCTGACTCAGGTCCCCAGAACTCCGTCTTGCGATGCTCAACTTGCTGAGTTGTTCTCCGGCAGAGTGTCACCTTCCTTTGTTGTGCTGCATCAACCAAATGTGCACCTCCTTTGTCCCCGTGTTCTGGGACCTCCTTAGGTGCTGGCAGGCATCCTGAGGGCTCTCTAAAGTGATGAGAGCCCCCTTTCCGCCTTACATAGAGTTGAGGCCCCCAGGTCCCTCCTGGGTCTATCCAGCACCATTTTGACGCAAAATGCTTTTTTGTCGTAACCAAGGCTTTTGGTGACTTCCAACAGAAATCACGTCTGCAACAACATTCACGTCGTGGGACATCCTTTGCATTTTACAGGAACCCACTGGCATCTTCCTAGGGCGCATTCCTGCAGTCTTCGACTAACCAGGGACTCTCCTTTTGCACCCTCTTCTAGGAAGGACAGGGGCTCCTGTCCTTCCTGGAACTTCTTTTGACTTCTGGACTTGATATCCTTCCTTTGCAGGTCTTAAGGTCCAGGAATCCAGCAGTTGTTGTTTGCAGACTGGTTACTGCAAAATCCCAATCACGGGGTGTAGTGTGTCCTAAGGAAACTTGTAGTACTGTACTCCTGCTTTCCTGGGCTCTGGGTAAGGTAATTTATTTACCTTTACTGTATTCTTACTCTCCCAGTGATTCTGCACACACTACACTTGTCTAGGGACGAATTTGTAATTTGCATTCCACTTTCTTAGTATATGGTTTGTGTTGCCCGTAGACCTATTTTCTCCCATTGCATTCTATAGAAATTCCTCTTGTTTGCATTGTTCTATGACTACTTACTTGCCTAATTGTGGTGTCTAGTGTACATATTGTGTATACTACTTACCTCCAGAAGGAATATTGGCCCTCATTACAACATTGGCAGTAAATGCCGCTTACCGCCGTGCAGAAGACCGCCAACACACCACCGCGGAATTCCGCCACAGCTATTATGACCCACAGCTCAGAAACCCCCAAAATCTAGACACCCACACAAGTCCGCCACACCAAAGGTCAGCGATAAGCTGGCAATAACAAAACCTCCACCGTCACGCCAACAGGAATACGCCCACACTATCACGATCCACAAATCCACACGGCGGTCTTTCAACCGCGGTATTCCATTGGCGCTACACACCGCTGCGTTCAAAATACACACATTTACAAAACACAGCCACATTGGACAAATCAAAATACACACACCTGATAGACATACACACACCACTCCCACACACCCAGTACAGTATAAAACACACACCCACATTACCCACAAACCCTTACTACCAAAAAAGTTGAAGAAGGCCATAGAGACAGCAAAGCAAAGACAACACCAGCATACAGAGGCACACAATACCATCACACATTCACATCCGCGCACAAAACACCACACACCCCTAAACATCACCCCACACATCACAACACACACCACCTCACACATCACCCACACCACACCATGGCACCGCAAAGACACCCCAGGTTTTCTGAGAAGGAGCTCAGGGCCATGGTGGAGGAAATCATCCGGGTAGAGCCACAGCTATTCGGATCACAGGTGCAGCACACCACCATAGCTAGGAAGATGGAGCTATGGCGCAGAATCGTGGACAGGATCAATGCAGTGGGACAGCACCCAAGAACACAGGATTACATCAGGAAGAGCTGGAACTACCTTCGGGGGAAGGTGCGTTCCGTGGTCTCAAGACACCACATTGCAGTTCAGAGGACTGGCGGCGGACCCCCACCTCCTCCCCCACAACTAACAACATGGGAGGATCAGGTCTTGGCTATACTGCATCCTGAGGGCCTCGCAGGAGTAGCTGGAGGAATGGACTCTGGTAAGTTAAAACTTTCACTACTTCATCCCCCACCCTACCTGCATGCTATCACATACCCCCACCCTCGCCATCACCCCACCCCTCCAACTCCTCACATATGTCCCACTATCACAAACCACACATCCCAACACCAAGCCCTGCATGCAACAACAAAGCATGGACAAGCATCACCATTGCATGTCCACTACACATACCCACACAGATCCCTAAACAATTATCACAAAAGGTCCTACACAGGAATCACAGGAAGCACTGGGGTACAGGGTCACTCACCCATTGCACACCAGGGCACACACAGATGCAAAAATGATGCCTTTACACCCCTGCAGGAACCCTACCCAACGTCACCAGACAGGAGCTCCAGGCATGTCCACTCCCCCCAACAGAAGAGGCCCACAGTAATGACAGCAGTTCTGTCCAACTGGATCTAGATGACCAGCCCGGCCTATCTGGGACCTCAGGACAGTCGGTTCCCCTGACATAGTCAAAGGCCACCACAGAGCCTCCCCCCTCAGGAATCACCAGCACAGTGCCCACCTAGCGGGCCCATACCTCTGTCCCCAGGACACATCAAGCAGCAGTGTGTCCACCACCAGGAAAACCGGGGAACTGGGAGGGCTGCTGTGCGACAGGGGGAGGACAGGCCCAGGGAACCTACTCTCCACGAGTCCCTCTCCAACATCGTGGGAGCCTACCATCATTCCCAGGAGACGATGGCAACGGTACTGGCCAAGTTTCAGGCGACCCAGCGGCTGCAGGAGGGACATTATTTGGGGTTCAGGGAGGAACTCAAATCCATCAATACCACCCTGGGCACCATTGTAGGGGTGCTGAAGGACCTCGTGAACACCAGGAGGGACACTGTGACACAACAAGGGGCCCCTGACACTAGCTTGGACGATGAACTGCCTACCACCTCCACCGGTGCTAGTGGACAGGATGCATTGCCACAGGACCACAACACCAGCACCCCATCCCCTGCAGATGGAGAACCACCCCGCAAGCGGTCCCTGAGCTCCAGGACAAAGACAGAGAACAATGCCAAAACCCCTGCCAAGAAATGAGACCACCCTGATTGTCATCCTTCTGTCCCACTTTGTCACCCTGTCCATCCTTAAACTGCAGTAGCTCCACTTCCTACGCCACTTTCGACAATGCACCATTAGACAAATAGACTGGACTCTGCCATGGACATTCCTCCACCATCACCCCTGACCATTTTACAACCCCCTCCACTATTTAGCACTTAAATAAACACCCTTAAATCACAAAACAATCTGGAGTCAGTCTGTGCTTTCACAATTGTGTATTTGCAATAACTGAGTGAAATAGCAATGTCCATTGTATTGTCAACATACCTATGCCACACAGCTCTAGTCCATGAGGTAACATAGCAGAGGTCACACAGTGGGACCCACATCTGTGAAATCGAAAGGCAAAGTGACAAATCAGGGTCCATACACTGGGTGAAAGTGACAGACAGATGAGAGGTCGAACAATTTTATCAGATGTAGGAGGCAGTGATGTCTTCTTACCTGTGTCTCACTGGAAGTATTGATGGATCACAGTGTTTCTGGTGTCTATGTCCTCTTCTTCTGCCTCCTCTTCTTCACTGTCCACAGGCTCCACAGCTGCCACAACACCTCCTTCAGGACCATCCCCCTGCGGAAAAGGCACCTGTCGTGGCAAAGCCAAGTTGTGCAGCATACAGCAGGCCACGATGATCTGGCACACCTTCTTTGGTGAGTAGTATAGGGAACCACCTGTCATATGGAGGCACCTAAACCTGGCCTTCAGGAGGCCAAGGTCCTCTCTATAACCCTCCTAGTTTTCCCATGTGCCTCATTGTAGCGTTCCTCTGCCCTTGTCCTGGGATTCCTCACTGGGGTCAGTAGCCATGACAGGTTGGGGTAGCCAGAGTCACCTGCAAATGTCGAGGGTTTCTGTACACCTGTTCACTCCTGCGGGAGGGACCAAGGCCCCATGTGTCCCATCAATGGCACCTATGATGTTGGGGATATGTCCCAGGGCAAATAAGTCACCTTTCACTGTAGGCAAATCCTCCACCTAAGGGAAAACGATGTAGCTGCACATGTGTTTCAGCAGGGCAGACAACACTCTGGACAACACATTAGAGCACATTGGCTGGGACATGCCTGATGCAATGCCACTGTTGTTTGAAAGGACCCACTTGCCAGGAAATGGAGTACTGACAGGACCTGCACTAGAGGGGGGATTGCTGTGGGATAGCAGATAGCTGACATCAGGTCTGGCTCCAGCTGGGCACACAGTTCCTGGATTGTGGCATGATAAAGTCTGAAGGTGACTATTACATGTCGCTCTTCCATTGTCGACAGGTCTACCAGCGGTCTGTACACCGGAGGATGCCGCCATCTCCTTATCTGCCCCAGCGGACGTGCTCTGTGGATAAGAACAGCGATCAGAGGATCAGCCAACACTGAGGTACGAAATAAATTGTCAATCCACTATGTGCCTGTCTTAGTGTGTATGCAAGGCCTACATTGGTGTGACACATTTAAATTAATGCCATGTGGCCCCCTGAAATGGCGGCTGCCTGACCTGCAATGTGGGACAAGGGGATATGAGGTAACTGCGCTGGCGTTGTACACCGTTGCAGTAGGCGGTCGAAGACCGCGGCGCAATCCTGCATTGGTTAACATTGGACTCTATGGGTCCCAGAAGCCAATGATGATGTACGCCGGTGGTGACAGTACGCACCGCCACGGACGTGACTGCCATTTTGTCTCTGTTCACTCCCTTGATACCTGATCTTCGACAGGAGAGGACCTACACTGCAAGTGCTGCTGTGACCTCAGTCTGGAAGCGACAATGGCTCAAGTGTCTGGGGAAAGGGCCCCGGCCTTCACATCCGAGGAGTTGGAGAAACTAGTGGATGGGGTCCTCCCCCAGCACACGCAACTCTATGGTCCTCCAGACAAACGGGTGAGTACACTGTGAGCATGCTGTATGGGCAATGCCTGTTTGGAGTGGTGTGGGTAGGAGCTGGGGAGGGAATGAGGCATGCATGAAACGACGGTGAGTGGATGTGTATCAGGGCAAGGGTGGGAATGTGGGCCAATGACTGTGACGGTCCGGATGGTTATAGTTTTTCCTTTTCCCCTGTACTATTCCTGTAGGTCAGCACCCACCAGAAGAAGGATATTTGGCGTGCCATCGCCAAGGACATCCAGGCCCTGGGGGTCTACCACAGACAGAGCACCCACTGCCGTAAAAGATGGGAGGACATTCGCCACTGGAGCAAGAAGATGGCAGAGGCCCAGCTGGGGATGGCCTCCCAACGTGGGAGGGGTGGAAGTCGCACCATGACCCCCCTGATGTACCGGATCCTGGCGGTGGCGTATCCGGAGTTGGATGGGCGCTTGAGGGCATCACAGCAGCCACAAGGGGGTGAGTACACTCACATCCATCTGATTCAGAGCGCATTGAGGTGTCTGGGTGGGGGAGGTGGGCTGTGGGTTCCCCAAGGCTAGGGCGAGCCTTGTAGGCAAGGACCCTTTGTGAGGCAGGCTCAGTGGCACCCCATCCCCACCAGTGGTAAGAGCCATCTACACCTAATCAGGCTCCTGTGACTTGCATGTGTGCAGAAATCGGGCATAGACTTTGTACTCCATGTCCCTGTGATCAATTAGGGAACTCAAAGTGCATGGTGTAGTGCAGAGGGCTGCTGTGTCTGCAGTGTCCGCCAACTGTACCGGTACTGCATGCACTGAACATGTCTTTCTACTTTCTTTCCCCCCCTCTTTGTGGTTTCCCTGTTCATGTGTGCATTTGCATCATCAGGCGGAGGAGCTGTGCCACCAGAGCAGGAGGGAGCTGCATCCCAGATGGCCTTGGAGGGTGGGACTACTGACTCAGAATTCACCAGTGGGTCGGAGGGTGAGGGGAGCTCCACGGTGGAGACAGGAGCTGAGACCAGCGACACTGACTGCTCCTCTGATGGGAGCTCCCTTGTGGTGGTGGGCCCCTCTGTGCCCACCGCATCTACAGGTACAGCTGCCACCCCCCCTACCAGCACCGCCCTCCCAGCAGCCCCTCAGCCTGTGCCCCGTGGCTGCTCACCCAGGAGGGTGGGCATCTCCTTCACCCCAGGCACCTCAGCCCCTGCCCCAGTCAGCCCTGCTGCCCTCAGTGAGGAGTCCAGTGACCTCCTCAGATCCCTCACTGTTGGGCAGTCTACCATTCTGAATGCCATCCAGGGTGTAGAGAGACAGTTGCAACAGACAAATGCATACCTGGAGGTCATTCATTCTGTCCAGGCAGCCCAACAGCAAGCATTTCAGACCCTGGCCTCAGCACTGATGGCAGCCATTGTCCCTGTGTCCAACCTTCCCCCTCTAACTTCCTCCACCCAGACCCAATCCCCAGTACCTCAGCCTATCCCAAGCACACCATCAGACCAGCATGCACACACCTCAACACACAAGGGTAGCTCTGGCAAACATAAGCACCACACATCCCACAGATACTCACACAAGCATCATACCCATGCACACAAGCCAACAACCACTGCCTCCACTGTGTCCCTCACCTCCACGTCTCCCTCCTCCCTCCCTGTCACGTCTCCACTCACACCTGCATGCACTACATCTTCAGCCACTACCTCCATCACCAGCACGCCCATCACCACACACCGCTCATGTGCACTCACCACTCCCACTACCATTCACACATCCCCTGTGTCTTCTCCCAGTGTGTCTGTGAGCCCTCCTCCCAAACTACACAAACGCAGTCACACACCCACCCAACAGCCATCCACCTCACGACAGCCTCTAGCCCATGCACCTTCACCCAAAGTCAGCAAACGAACACCTCCTACAACCACTACCTCTTCCTCCACTCCCAAACCCTCTCCATCTACCCATCCCAGTGTGTCTAAAAAACTTTTCCTGTCAAACCTTGACCTCTTCCCTTCACCTCCCCCACCCGTTCCGTCCCCCAGGGCCCACCTTTCCAGGTCCCAACCCAGCACCTCAGCCACCACATCACCGGGAACAGTGGTGCCAGCAGTAACCAGCTTCTGGGGTGCGCCAAGCAGCAGGGCAGCCAGTGTCCCAAGGAGCGAGGCCAAGGACATTCCCCCACCGCCAAAACAAAAGAAGTTGCCCACAGCCCAGAGGGAGAAGGCCAAAACACCTGCCACCAAGGGCACAGCCAGGACAACAGTTGGGAGTGGCAAGACAGCTGCGCCACCATCCAAGGTGGGGAAGGGCCAGAGAAAGAAAGGGAAGTCGTTGCCAACGTGCACGGCGGACAAGACTGCCACAGGCACCGCCACGTGCACCGCCGCCATGGGCACTGCCGCTCAGGACACCACCGCCAGGAGCAGGCTCAGTGAGCTCTCCACCAGCACCGCCGCTCAGGGCACCGCCGCCAGCAGCACGCTCAGTAAGCCCCCCACCAGCACCGCCGCTCAGGACACCGCCACCAGAAGCACGCTCAGTGAGCCCCCAACCAGCACCGCTGCACAATGAGCGCCGCAAGCACCGCCGCTACAAAGCCCACCGCCAGCGGCAACGCCACATCCTGTGCCAGTGGCACCACCGCAGACATGGCTGCCATCCCCAGTGGTCATTCGTACGAGGCTGGTGGTCAGTTCCAGGGGCCTGGACAGCTTCCATGTTGCCCCACCATCAGTGGAGTGTCAGATCCACTTCCTCTCACCATCGGCAGGATGAAGCACTCTGGGCACCAAGCCCCCTCCAGAACCAGTGGAGAAAGGCATCCACTACCTCTGTCCTTGGCAGGATGAAGCACTCTGGGCTCCAAGCCCCATCCAGAACCAGTGAAGTATCACATCCACTACCTCAGTCCTTGGCAGGATAAAGCACTCTGGGCACCAGGCCCCCTCCAGAACCAGTGGAGAAACGCATCCACTACCTCAGTCCTTGGCAGGATGAAGCACTCTGGGCACCAAGCCCCCTCCAGAACCAGTGGAGAAAGGTATCCACTACCCCAGTCCTTGGCAGGAGGAAGCACTCTGGGCACCAGGCCCCCTCCAGAACCAGTGGAATATCACATCCACTACCTCTGTCCTTGGCAGGATGAAGCACTCTGGGCACCAAGCCCCATCCAGAACCAGTGAAGTATCACATCCACTACCTCAGTCCTTGGCAGGATGAAGCACTCTGGGCACCAGGCCCCCTCCAGAACCAGTGGAGAAAGGCATCCACTACCTCAGTCCTTGGCAGGATAATGCACTCTGGGCCCCGAGCCCCCTCCAGAACCAGTGGAGAAAGGCATCCACTACCTCAGTCCTTGGCAGGATGAAACACTCTGGGCACCAGGCCCCCTCCAGAACCAATGGAGTATCACATCCACTACCTCTGTCCTTGGCAGGATGAAGCACTCTGAGCACCAAGCCGCCTCCAGAACCAGTGGAGTATCACATCCACTACCTCAGTCCTTGGCAGGATGAAGCACTCTGGGCACCAGGCCCCCTCCCGAACCAGTGGAGAAATGCATCCACTACCTCAGTCCTTGGCAGGATGAAGCACTCTGGGCACCAGGCCCCCTCCAGAACCAGTGGAGAAAGGCATCCACTACCTCTTTCCTTGGCAGGATGAAGCACTCTGGGCACCAAGCCCCTTCCTGAACCAGTGGAGAAAGGCATACACTACCTCAGTCCTTGGCAGGATGAAGCACTCTGGGCACCAAGCCCCCTCCAGAACCAGTGGAGAAAGGCATCCACTACCCCAGTCCTTGGCAGGATGAAACACTCTGGGCACCAGGCCCCCTCCAGAACCAGTGGAGTATCACATCCACTACCTCAGTCCTTGGCATGATGAAGCACTCTGGGCACCAAGCCCCCTCCAGAACCAGTGGAGAGTGTTATCCACTTAGAAGACTGTGGCTTTGTACTCCCAAGGATAAAGCAGTGGGCAAACCACCCACTGGAGAGACTTGTGAGACTGTGGCTTTGCACTCCCCAGGGTGCAGCAGTGGGCACACCACCAACTGGAGAGACTTGTGAGACTGTGGCTTTACAATCCCAGGATAAAGCAGTGGGCAAACCACCAACTGGAGAGACTTGTGAGACTGTGGCTTTGCACTCCCCAGGATAGAGCAGTGGGCAAACCACCTACTGGAGAGACTTGTGAGACTGTGGCTTTGCACTCCCCAGGATACCTCAATGGGCATGGTGCCCCCTCGTGGAGCTGGCGTTGTGTACTCATCTGGCTGAGATTCCCTCCCTTCCCTTCCCCCTGAGTTGCCTGTTTTATTTTGATCTGATGCCCCTGCAGTGTTCTCTCCTTTTTGATCAGGTATTGAGTGTGGGCCTTGCCCATGCATTTTAGGCCCAGTGGTCCACGGACTATGTAGGTGCAGTACATGGACTTGAATTCTTGGTGTACATATTTGTTAATAGTGTATATATATTTTTGAGTAATTAATTTTTGCTGATTACAATCGTTCAACTAATTTCCTTTTGTCCTTGTGTTCTTCCAGGTGGGGCTGGGGGGAAATGTAATGTTGCAGCATGTATTGGTGTGTGTGTTGTTATGGGTGAGGGTGGGGGTGTTGCGTGTTGCGTGTGTGTGTCACTCTCTTCCCCCCCTCCCGTGTGTCGTAGATGCAGTACTCACTGCAGTCATCGCCGCCATCGGTGGTGCTCCTGATAGAGGAGCAGGAAGACTATCGCAGGGAGAATTTGGAGTTCTGGGTCATGGCATCCTGGTTCCTCGTGGGATGTGTAGAGGTGAGAGTTTTCCCTTCCAAGTCCTGTTTCCGCCGTGTTTTTGTTTGCGTTGAATCCGCCCCAGAAAAGGTGGCGGATTGGCCTCTCATAATGGTGTGGGAGGTACATTGTCTTCCGCCTGTCTGTTGTAGGTGACCGACATGCTGTTTGTTTGTACCGCCGTGGCGGTCGGAGTGTTAAAGTGGCTGTCTATGTTGACGGTTTCCGCCATGATCGTGATTCCATTTTTTTACCGACAGCCGGTTGGCGGTCTTACCGCCGCTTTAACACTAACCGCCAGGGTTGTAATGAGGGCCATTGTCTCTAAGATATTTTTGGTACTGTGTCACCCAAATAAATACCTTTATTTTTGGTAACACTGAGTATTGTCTTTATTTGTGTTTAAGTACTGTGCAACTATGAGTGGTATTGCATGAGCTTTGCATGTCTCCTAGTTCCACCTAAGCTGCTCTTCTATAGCTACCTCTATCAGCCTAAGCTGCTAGAACACTACTACAGTTTACTAATAAGGGATAACTGGACCTGGTATAAGGTGTAAGTACCCAAGGTACCCATTTAAATCCAGGTCAGCCTCCTACAAGTCATGCTTGGTTCTTGCAATAACTCTAATCACGACTTGTAGTTTGTCGTAAGGAAACTTGCAGTACTTTACTCCTACCTTCCTGGGCTCTGGGGTGGAGTATGTTACATACCTTTGCTGTATTCTTACCCTCCCAGTGATTCTCTACACACTACTCGTGTCTAGGGGGGAATTTGTGATTCGCATTCCACTTTCCTAATATATGGTTTGTGTTGCCCCTAGACCTATTTTTTCCCATTGCATTCTATAGCATTTTCTGTGGTTTACGTTATCCTGTTTCTATTTACTTACTTTATTGTGGCGTCTAGTGTATATATTGTGTATAATACTTACCTCCAGAAGGATTATTGCCACTTCAATATTTTTGGCCTTGTGTCACCCAAATAAGCTACCTTTATTTTTGGTAACACTGAGCACAGCTGCTCTGCTATAGGTACTTCTATCAGCCTAAGCTGCTAGAAAACGACTACATTTCACTAATAAGGGATAACTGGACCTGGTGTAAGGTGTAAGTACCCAAGGTACCCACTATAAACCAGGCCAGCCTCCTACACTGGAGCCTGAGAGGGGCCCTTAAGACAATTACTCAGACACCTCCAGAAATTTGGGGGCTAACTGGGCATGAAAAGCAACACAAAATTCAATCAGGAAACCGTCTGTTATCGGCAGGCCTGGAAGGCAGCACAGAACTCAATTGGTAAACCATCTGTTATCAGCAGCTGTCCCCACACAATCAACTTGATTGTCCCATTTTGCCAAGGTTAATGGACTGTCAAGGTCCTGTTTAAGTAGAGGGTTGACTGGGGGGTTCCTATCTTGTTTAAATATTCCATGGCCGTCTCCTGTGTCACTCAGATAGTGTCTGCATATAGCTCCCTATAATAACCCTCAAACGCCTTATTTATCTCCTATTGGGAGTTCACCATTAGCCCAGTTTGTACGTGAATAGCAGCTATTTGGGCAAGGTAAGATTCTGCTTTCAATAGCTATGCTAAAAGTCTGGGACTGTCCTAGTGAGTGAGATTGTGTATTCGACCCCTTGGGATATCCACACTAGCACACCCCTGGCATATCTGGAAAACGTTGTACCAAAGATCCCCCTACAAACATTTACACAATTTGGAGAGTTCCACTGCTGTTATGTGTATCTCCTGTAAACATATGAAGAGTACCTCATTCCTTTTCAAGTAGGCATAAACCCTGGGTCTCTTCACAAATTGTCCCATGCCTCTCATGCTCCACCTGAGCAGTCTGTTTCCTGTATGGCCATGTTGAGTATTGGTATGTGTCCGCAAAAGGGTCTCTGTTACAGTGGTTTGCTATATAGAACCATCAACACACATAATCATAGAAAATATTTCCCTGAAACTCCCCTCCCCAGGCCGCATCACAGAAGTTCTGAATCCAGTGACTAACAGTAGAAAAACTTGTAGCCAATAACAGGTCTCTGTGAATGGTGTGGGGTGTCTTGTGGGAAACAACATCCACAGTAGGCTAGCACAAGCAAACCCCAGTGCCACACCATATCAAGCATCTGCCCTACCCCACTACCTCTGTAAAACAAGTCCCCAGTCCTCTGGTCCAGGACACCGGTTCATCCGGGGTCACCCACACCACCAGGGAAAAAGAATACATCTTCACAGTCATCTATACATGAGATCTGATGTCATCAGGTTGACCTGGGACCCACCTTGTAAGACCTCTGGGATCTCATCAGGAAGGGATCTATTTGGCGAGAGTGACACATTGGTATCGAAGTTCCCATACCCGTGGCAGGCATCACAGAGCATTCTAGCTCAGCCACCCCCTGTGCTCTCTCCTGTGCCGCATGCTCCCTTAATGTTTGCCTTCATATGCCTGCTTCTCATCTTCCTCCAGCCTCCTTCTGCCTCACACCTGTTCTCCAGCCAATTCCAGACCTCCTGTGCTGAGAGAAAAAGGAATGTCTTGTCCCCTTCAAAAACCCTCAGCTTAAATGGAAAGATTAATGCTTTCTTGAGCCCAAGATACCACAGCTTCTGTTTTGCTGAGTAGTAGGATTCCCTCTGTCTCTGAACATACACCACACAGTCAGAGAAAATTGTGACTGTGTTATCTAATATCCATCTTCCACGGGCCCTTGGTTCTGGTAATTTGTAGTATGTTGCTTCTGTCATGGAAATTGAACAAGCGGTCGTGGGGGCATCCCCGGTGTGAGGGCCTGGCCAGTACCCGGTGAGCCCGCTCCAGAGAGAAGAAGGTGGTCATCTTTCCCCCCAGTACCGTCTGCGCCAGCCTCCAGTCTGTGCTTAGGTCTTCAATCCTTTCTAGCAGGCCCACCATCCTGATATTATTGCAGCCTGAGCAGCCTTTCATGTCATCCGGTTTAGGCTGCAATTGTTCTGCCTTTCATTGCAGGGACTCAGTCTTTGTATGTGACATATTCATGCTGGGTTGCAGTTCTACTTTGGTGGACTATTGCGTGGCCACTTTTGATTTCAGTTGCTTCTGCTCCTCTAATACGATAACCATGTCTATAATCAAAGTGTTCAATTTTAGTTCTAGGGACGTTTTTAAGGTTTGTATTGCTGTAAGGAGCTCCGTGAATTTGGCTTCGGAGTCTTGCATCACATGCTACACAGTAGCTGGTGACAAGGGCTGGGGTGCACAAGCATCACTTGTGGAAGGCAGCGGCAGGCCCTCACCTGATTTGGTCCCCTTCTGCTTTACCATTTTGGTTTCAATTTATGAATGAGGGTCATGCCTGGGCCCAGCCAGTAATTTCTTCATATGGCAGGGTGTTGTTCACCCAATTGCCTGCCTCTTCATGCTTGGCAGCTGTACCAGCCCCAGCACTGCCCGCCCCCCGGCAACTGTGATCCTGGGAGGGAGCATGATGCAGCCATTCTGCTCCCATGCACAATCCAGGAAACTAAACGATTACGTAAGCGGGCTACTCGGACTGGGGATTAGACTCACTCCCCCTCACCCAGATGGCACTATGTCATAGGAGGCCCAGCAAGTGGTTGATGACCAGGCATGGGGCCTTCACTACCCTTCCCTTATGGTGCCCACTCAGAGTAGGTGAGCAGTCCCCTGTTCATTCATGTTTCTTTCCAGAAGAGGAGGGGATTGTAACTAAACCTTGGAGCCCTCTCTCTTCACATCTGCGTGGCACGTCAAACTTAGCCCGGATTCCGGGCGTCCTCTCTGGTCTCACTTTTGGCCTTTAAGGCTGCAGCTAGCAGTTCTCACACCACACTTACTGCCAGAAGAAGTGGAGAAGAAAGCACTGCTCGTCCCCTCCTGTTGGTCTCGAGAGTCTGCACAGAAGCGGGCCCACCTCAATCACAGTTGCCTCAGATGCCCATGCACCCCAATGCCACCGTTGCACCACTGTGGCTTTCAGTACAGGTAAGTGCACTCACCAACATCACTCCAGTATGCAGCAACCCACCCATCTGAGCCACCGCCAGAGCTCATGGCTTGCAGGCTTCGGATGTGCCATGAAGACTCCAGGAAGCACCCCTGGTTGCGTTACTCTCCAGCAGGAGCACAGGATCTCAGGCCGTCACCCAGCAGACCACTGTGGTCAGTGTGAAGGGATCCCAGCACGATCTAGCAGGATCCTGTGGCATCAAAGCAGATCTCGCAACTATGCAACTGCTCCAGCTGTCATCTTGACCATGCACCCTTCTTTATACTGTGTACGCAGTGACCTCCACTGGAGGAATATTCTGGTCTGCTGGACAAGACAGGAGAAAAAAGCCCAGTAATGTTGTCTATATTTGCATCATAAAAGAGTATTGAGATGCCAGAGATAAATAAATATATCCTGAACTGAAAAGTCCTCAAATACAATATTTTTTGTTGTGGGAAAATATATACATAGAATAGTAAATGACATTCAATGTCAGTCTTGTTGGCCTCTTGTCATATCTATTTAAAAACTGGTTCTTCAGTCAATGGTTATTAAGCGAGCCGCATGTAAATCAAATTCAGGTGATCTAAAATCTAATGACCAGACGTGAAAGATATATTGTTGCTTACCGGAGTGCACAACTTCATATGTTCATTCCAGTATATCATCAGTGCTTCTTCCAGAACCAACAGAATAGTTTAATGAATGTATTGAGGGACGCTTTCTCTGTCTCTCACCTTGATTTTGCCATGTGTTCCATTTTCTATGAACTTGTTTAGTGTGCAAATTTAGAGATACATTTCAAAAACTGTTTTTTAATCATTTTTATGAACTTTATGACATAAGTGGGGTTACTGATGTATTTAAAAACAGTGGGTGGCTTGAAGGGTGTTAGACTTTTCATCCTTGGCGTAGTCTCCATTAACTTTTTGCCTCTGTTTCCCAGGTTGTTGATGTGTGCTGGACTCTGTTTTTGCTGTTTTTGTTACCCTGGGCACTTTACCCCTGCTAACCAGTGCTCGTATACAAAATGTGCATGTAAATGGTATAGGAGGCTGGCCTGCCTTATAGTAGGTAGCTGATGGTACGTACACCTTGTGCCAGGTCCAGGTATCCCTTATTAGTAGATTAGTAGTGTTCTAGCAGCTTAGGCTGATAGAGGTAGCTATAGCAGAGCAATTTAGGCTGAACTCGGAGACATGCAAAGCTCCTACTAGACCACTTATATCATATAGCACTATATCACAAGAAAACCCAATATTCAGAGTTACTAAAAAAGAATGTACTTTATTTTAGTGAGAATATGCCAAAGTATCTCAGAGGATATATTCCCTTAGGAGGTAAGTAAAATACACAAAATATAGACACAAACCAAAATCAGGTAAGTAAAACACTTAAAAAAGTAGTGTAAACACTGTAGAACACAATAGAATGCAATAGGAGAAAATAGGCCTAGGGGCAACTCAAACCATATACTGCAAAAGTGGAATGCGAACCACGAATGGACCCCAGGCCTAGTGTAGTGTGTAGAGGGTCGCTGGGAGTGTAAGAAAACACTAAGGATGTCCAAGATACCCCACCCCAAGACCCTGAAAAGTAGGAGTAAAGTTACCCTACTACCCCAGAAAGACAGTAAAGGCGAGATAGGGGATTCTACAAAGACAACAACGGAATGCAAAGCACTGAAGATGGATTCCTGGACCTGAGGACCTGCAAAGGAAGGGGACCATGTCCAAGAGTCACGCAAGTGTACGGGGGGGCTGGAGCCCACTAAACCCCGGATGAAGGTGCAAAAGTGCTGCCTCTGGGTGGAAGAAGCTGAAGATTCTGCAACAACAGAAGATGCCAGGAACGTCTTCTTTAGTCAGAAGATGTCCCACGGTGCGCTGGAGTATGCAGGGTTGTTGCCACACAGAAAGACTGCAAACACTCCTTGATAGCTGCAATAGTCGCGGTTGATGTTTATGGGAGCTGCCAGGGCCCAAGAAGGACCAGGAGGTGGCCCCTTGGAGGAGGAGACAGAAGGGGTGCTCAGCAACAGAGAGAGCCCACACAGAAGCAGGTAGCACTCACAGACGCACTTGAACAGGCGTTCAAGAAATCTGAGCACAGTGGTTGTCTCAGCACAACAAAAGAGGGTCCCACGAAGTGGAGGTCAACTCAGCGAGTTTTGGCAATGCAGGACAGAGTGCGGGGGACCTGGGCTGTGCTGTGCAAAAAGGAAGTCTTGCAAAAGTGCACAGGAGCCCTAGCAGCTGCAGATCACGCAGTACACAGGATTACTGTCTGGTGTGGGGAGGCAAGGGCTTACCTCTACCAAATTTGGACAGAAGGACCACTGGACTGTCGGGATCACTTGGATCCAGGTCCTGTGTTCCAGGGACCAAGCTTGTCAAGATGAGAGGGGACCCAGAGGACCGGTGATGCAGAAGTTTGGTGCCTTTGTTAGCAGGGGGAAGATTCCATTGACCCACGGGAGATATCTTCTTGGCTTCCAGTGCAGGGTGAAGGCAGACACCCCTCAGAGCATGCACCACCAGAAAACAGTTGAGAAAGCAGGCAGGATAAGGCGCTACAATGTTGCTGGTAGTCTTCTTGCTACTTTGATGAGGTTTTGCAGGCGTCCTGGAGCAGTCAGCGGTCGATCATTGGCAGAAGTTGAAGAGAGAAGTGCAGAAGAACACTTGTGAGCTCTTGCATTCATTATCTGATAAGAAACCCACAGGAGAGACCGTAAATAGCCCTCAGAGGAGGATTGGCTACCTAACCAGGTAAGAGCATATCAGGAGGGGTCTCTGATGTCACCTGTTGGCACTGGCCACTCAGAGGTCTCCATTGTGCCCTCACGCCTCTGCATTCAAGATGGCAGAGGTCTGGGACACACTGGAGGAGCTCTGGGCACCACCCCTGGCGTGGTGATGGACAGGGGAGTGGTCACTCCTCTTTCCTTTGTCCAGTTTCGTGCCAGAGCAGGGGCTGGGGGATCCCTGAACCAGTGAAGACTGGTTTTTGCAAGGAGGGCACCATCTGTGCCCTTCAAAGCATTTCCAGAGGCCAGGAGAGTCTACTCCTCTCAGGCCCTTAACCCCCATTTCCAAAGGGAGAGGGTGTAACACCCTCTCTCAGAGGAAATCCTTTGTTTGGCCTTCCTGGGACTGGGCTGCCCAGGCCCCAGGGGGGCAGAAACATGTCTGAGGGTTGGCAGCAGCGGTATCTGCAGAGAAAATCCCAAAGAGTTATTTTGGCAGTACCCGGGGTCCATGCTGGAGCCCCAGGGATGCATGGGATTGGCACCCCAATACCAGATTTGGCCTGGGGGATAATTCAATGACCTTAGACATGTTACATGGCCATGTTCGGAGTTACCATTGTGAAGCTTCACATAGGTATTGACCTACATGAGGTTCACACGTGTAATGGTGTCCCCGCACTCACAAAGTCCGGGGAAATTGCCCTGAACAATGTGGGGGCACCTTGGCTAGTGCCAGGGTGCCCACACCCTTAGTAACTTTGCACCTAACCTTCACTAAGTGAGGGTTAGACATATAGGTGACTTATAAGTTACTTAAGTGCAGTGTAAAATGGCTGTGAAATAATGTGGACGTTATTTCACTCAGGCTGCAGTGGCAGTCCTGTGTAAGAATTGTCTACTGGAACCCCAAAACCCTGGGTGGCTAGGTGCCATATACAAGGGAATTACAACGGTGTTCCAGTGTGCCAATCAGAATTGATAAACTTAGTCACTATCCTGCAGTGTCAATTTTAAAAGCAGAGAGAGCATAAACACTGATGTTCTGGATAGCAGAGCCTCAGTGATACAGTTAGGCACCACACAGGGAACACCAACAGGGCCCAAGTTATGGGCACTGGGGTCCTGGCTATCAGGATCCCAGTGACACAGGCACAAACAAACATACACACAAGTAAAAAATAGGGGTAACTGTAGGAGGCTGGCCTGGCTTGTAGTGGGTACCACAGCTACTTACACCTTGTGCCAGGTCCAGTTATCCCTTATTAGTGTAGAAGAGGTGTTTCTAGCAGCTTAGACTGATAGAAGGGAGCTATGGCAAAGCAGCTTAGGCTGAATTAGGAGACATGTAAAACTCCTACTATACCACTGGTTTCACATGCATAATATAATAAGAAAACACAATACACAGAAGTACTAAAAATAAAGGTACTTTATTTGTATGACAATATGCCAAAAGTATCTCAGTGAGTACCCTCAGTATGAGGATAAGATATATACCACAAGATATATGTACACAAACCAAAACTTTGCAGGTAATAGCAAGAAAAGTAATGCAAGCAGTGTAAAGTTACAGTAGATTGCAATAGGAGCACATGGGTATAGGGGCAACACAAACCATATACTCCAAAAGTGGAATGCGAACCACGAATGGAGCCCAAGCCTATGTGAGCTTGTAGAGGGTCGCTGGGACTGTAAGAAAACAGTGAGGGTTAGAAAAATAGCCCACCCCAAGACCCTGAAAGGTCGGTGTAAAGTGCACCTACTACCCCCAGAGAGCACAGACGTCGTGATAGGGGGATTCTGCAGGAAGAACAAACACCAGCAATGCAACAACAGTGGATTTCCGGACCTGAGTACCTGTAAGACAAGGGGACCAAGTCCAATAGTCGCAACAGTTTCGAGAGGGGGCAGGAGCCCAGGAAATGCCAGCTGAGGGTGCAAGGAAGCTGCCACCTGTTGGAAGAAGCTTGGAGTTCTGCAAGAAAGAAGAGAGCTAGGAACTGCTCCTTTGGAGGATGGATGCCCCACGTCACGATGAAGCTTGCAGAGGTGTTCCTACACAGAAAGACCGCAAACAAGCCTTGCTAGCTGCAAGGGTCATAGTAAGGGTTTTTGGATGCTGCTGTGGCCCAGGAGGGACCAGGATGTCGCCACTTGGAGGAGGAGACAGAGGGGGCGCCCAGCAAATCAAGAAGCCCTCACAGAAGCAGGCAGCACCCGCAGAAGTACCTGAACAGGCACTTAGAAGAAAAGTGAACCAGAGTCCACCCAAAGTCACAAAATGGAGTCCAACGACGCCGGAGGACAACTCAGAAGGTTGTGCACTGCAGGAAGGAGTGTTGGGGACTCAGGGTTGGCGGTGCATGAAGAAAATCCTGGAAGAGTGCATAGGAGCCAGAGCAGTTGCAAATCACGCGGTACCCAGCAATGCAATCTAGCGTGGGGAGGCAAGGACTTACCACCACCAAACTTGGACTGAAGAGTCACTGGACTGTGGGAGTCACTTGGACAGAGTTGCTGAGTTCCAGGGACCATGCTTGTCATGCTGAGAGGGGACCCAGAGGACCAGTGATGCAGTCTTTTGGTGCCTGCGGTTGCAGGGGGAAGATTCCTTCGACCCACGTGAGATTTCTTCAGAGCTCCTGGTGCAGAGAGGAGGCAGGCTACCCCCAGAGCATGCACCAACTGGAAACAGCCGAGAAAGCCGGCAGGATTAAGCAATACAAGGTTGCTAGTAGTCGTCTTGCTACTTTGTTGCGTTTTGCAGGCGTCCTGAGCAGTCAGCGGTCGATCCTTTGGCAGAAGGCGAAGAGGGAGATGCATAGGAACTCTGGTGAGCTCTTGCATTCGTTATCTGGTGAGATCCCCAAAGCAGAGACCCTAAATAGCCAGGAAAGGAGGTTTGGCTACCTAGGAAGGAGGATTGGCTACCAAGAGAGGTAAGAGCCTATCAGAAGGAGCCTCTGACGTCACCTGCTGGCACTGGCCACTCAGAGCAGTCCAGTGTGCCACAGACACCTCTGTTTCCAAGATGGCAGAGGTCTGGGACACACTGGAGGAGCTCTGGGCACCTCCCCTGGGAGGTGCAGGTCAGGGGAGTGGTCACTCCCCTTTCCTTTGTCCAGTTTCACGCCAGAGCAGGCCTGGGGGATCCCTAAACTGGTGTAGACTGGCTTATGCAGAGATGGGCACCATCTGTGCTCATCAAAGCATTTCCAGAGGCTGGGGGAGGCTACTCCTCCCCAGCCTTCACACCTATTTCCAAAGGGAGAGGGTGTTACACCCTCTCTCAGAGGAACTCCTTTGTTCTGCCTTCCTGGGCCAGGGCTGCCTGGACCCCAGGAGGGCAGAAACCTGTCTGAGGGGTTGGCAGCAGCTGCAGTGGAGACCCCGGAAAGGCAGTTTGGCAGTACCCGGGTTCTGTGCTAGAGACCCGGGGATCAATGGCAGAATGGCATTGGGGTGACAATTCCATGATGTTAGACATGTTACATAGCCATGTTTGGAGTTACCATTGTGACGCTGTACATAGGTAGTGACCTATGTCCAGTGCACGCGTGTAATGGTGTCCCCGCACTCACAAAGTCCGGGGAATTTGCCCTGAACAATGTGGGGGTACCTCGGCTGCTGCCAGGGTGCCCACACACTAAGTAACTTTGCACCCAACCTTCACCAAGTGAAGGTTGGACATATAAGAGACTTATAAGTTACTCAAGTGCAGTGGTAAATGGCTGTGAAATAACGTGGACGTTATTTCACGCAGGCTGCAGTGGCAGGCCTGTGTAAGAATTGTCAGAGCTCCTTATGGGTGGCAAAAGAAATGCTGCAGCCCATAGGGATCTCCTGGAACCCCAATACCCTGGGTACCTCAGTACCACATACTAGGGAATTATATGGGTGTACCTGTATGCCAATGTAAATTGGTAAATTTAGTCACTAGCCTGTTAGTGACAAATTTGGAAAGCAGAGAGAGCATAACCACTGAGGTTCTGGTTACCAGGGCCTCAGTGAGACAGTTAGGCATCACTCAGGGAACACATACAGGGCACATACTTATGAGCACTGGGGCCCTACCTGGCAGGGCCCCAGTGACACATAGACTAAAACAACATATATACAGTGAAATATGGGGGTAACATGCCAGGCAAGATTGTACTTTCCTACAGTAACATGCCAGGCAAAATGGTACCTTCCTGCACAACACCCCACAAACGAGGGACAATAAGGCTAACCTTGCCCAGATGAGTCTTCATTGTCTAAGTGGAAATATCTGGAGAGTCCATCTGTACTGGAGTGGGTACTGCCAGGTCTATGTTCCACTGTATAGTCCATTACCTGTAGGGAGATGGACCACCTCAACAATTTAGGGTTTTCACCTTTCATTTGTTTTAGCCAAAGTAGAGATTTGTGGTCTGTCTGAGTAACAAAGTGAGTACCAAACAGGTATGGTCTCAACTTTTTCAGTGCCCAGACTACAGCAAATACCTCCCTCTCTATGGCAGACCAATGCTATTCTCTAGGGGTCAACCTCCTGCTGATAAAAGAAACAGGTTGACCCTGGCCCTCAGTATTAAGCTGTGATAGCACTGTCCCATCCCCCAATTCAGAAGCATCAGTATGGACTATGAACTTTTTGGAGTAACAAGGGTTTATTAGGAGAGGTGCAGAGCAAACGGCCTGTTTGAGCTCATCAAAAGCTTTCTGACAGCTAGCTGTCCACAATACCTTTTTAGGCATCTTCTTACTAGTGAGGTGATTAAGAGGAGCTGCGATGGAGCCAAAATTCTTGATGAACCTCCTATAGTACCCTGTGAGGCCTAAAAATGCTCTCACCTGGGTTTGAGTTGTAGGGGAGCCCACTCCATAATGGTTTGGATCTTCCCCTGCAGTGGTGCAATCTGTCCCCCACCTACCAGGTGGCCCAGAAAAGCCACTTTCCCCTGCCCTATCTGGCAATTTGAGGCCTTGATAGTGAGGCCTGCCTTTTGCAGGGCCTCCAAACTTTCTACAGGTGGACCAGGTGATCATCCCAGGTGGAGCTAAAGACAGCTATATCATCCAGATATGCTGCACTAAAAGCTTCCAACCCTTGCAGGACTGTGTTCACCAACCTTTGAAACGTGGCAGTTGCATTTTTCAGACCAAAGGGCATTACAGTGAATTGATAGTGCCCTCGAATGGTTGAAAATGCAGTCTTGGGTTTAGCATCTTCTGATAATTTAATCTGCCAATATCCTGCAGTTAAATCAAAAGTGCTTAGATACTTGGCAGAAGTCAGTGTATCTATGACCTCATCTGCCCTGGGTATAGGGTGAGCATCAGTCTTGGATACTTGGTTGAGCCCTCTATAGTCAACACAAAACCTCATCTCTCTTTTTCCATCTTTACTGTGAGGTTTTGGAACCAGCACCACTGGGCTAGCCCATGTGCTTTCTGAAGGCTCAATCACTCATAAGTCTAATATTTTCTGAATCTCTTGTTTTATGCAGTCCCTGACATGGTCAGGCTTCCTATATATCTTACTTTTGACAGGTAAACTGTCTCCAGTATTGATTGTATGCTCACACCAAGTAGTGGTACCTGGTATCAGTGAGAAGTGTTCAGAAAACTGACTTAAGAGATTTACACAGTTGTCTTGGTTCTCAGCAGTAAGACAATCAGCAACTACTACTCCCTCCACTAAGCCATCAGCTTCAGTGGTGAAGAAGAGATCAGGGAGAGGGTCACCCTCTTCTTCCTGTCCATCAGTTGCCATGAACATGGTGAGATCAGCCCTGTCATAGTAGGGTTTTAAGCGGTTGACATTGAACACCCTAAGGGGACTCCTGGCAGTGCCCAGGTCTACCAAGTAGGTAACCTCACCCTTTTTTTCAACAATGAGATGGGGTCCACTCCATTTATCCTGGAGTGCTCTTGGGGCCACAGGCTCCAATACCCACACCTTCTGTCCTGGGTGGTACTGGGTCAGGACAGCCTTCTGGTCATGCCATTGCTTTTGCAGCTCCTGGCTGGCCTGAAGGTTTGTACCTGCCTTTTTCATGTACTCAGCCATTCTTGATCTTAGGCCAAGTACATAATCCACAATGTCTTGTTTTGGAGATTTTAAAGGTTGTTCCCAACCCTCCTGAACAAGTGCAACAGGACCTCTCACAGGGTGCCCAAAGAGGAGTTCAAAGGGGCTAAAGCCCACTCCTTTTGGGGGTACCTCGATGTAAGCAAAAAGGAGGCAAGGTAATAAGACATCCCATCTCCTTCTGATTTTTTCAGGGAGTCCCATTATCATACCTTTGAGAGTTTTATTAAACCTCTCAACCAGACAATTTGTTTGTGGATGATAAGGAGTAATGAACTTGTATGTTACACCACACTCCTTCCACATTGCTTTGAGGTATGCAGACATGAAGTTACTACCTCTGTCTGACACCACTTCCTTAGGGAAGCCCACTCTGGAAAATATTCCCAGGAGGGCCTTTGCCACCTCAGGAGCTGCAGTGGTCCTTAAGGGAATTGCTTCAGGGTACCTAGTGGCATGGTCAACTACCACCTGGATAAACCTATTGCCTGAAGCTGTTGGAGTGTCATAGGGGCCAACTATGTCAACCCCTACCCTTTCAAAGGGCACCCCAACCACAGGAAGTGGAATTAAGGGGGCATTTTGGAGTGCCACCAGTCTTTCCACTGGCTTTGCAGGTCACACAAGAGCGACAAAACTCTTTGGTTTCCTCTGACATACAAGGCCAGTGAAACAGGGGAACAAGTCTGTCCCAAGTTTTACTTTGGCCCAAATGCCCAGTGTAGGAGGCTGGACTGGCTTGTAGTGAGCACCAAGGGGTACTTGCACCTTGCACCAGGCCCAGTTATCCCTTATTAGTGTAAAGGGTGTCTAGCAGCTTAGGCTGATAGATAATGGTAGCTTAGCAGAGCAGCTTAGGCTGAACTAGGAGACGTGTGAAGCTACTACAGTACCACTTAGTGTCATATGCACAATATCATAAGAAAACACAATACACAGTTATACTAAAAATAAAGGTACTTTATTTTTATGACAATATGCCAAAGTATCTTAGAGTGTACCCTCAGTGAGAGGATAGGAAATATACACAAGATATATATACACAATAGCAAAAATATGCAGTATAGTCTTAGAAAACAGTGCAAACAATGTATAGTTAAAATAGGATGCAATGGGGAAACATAGGGATAGGGGCAACACAAACCATATACTCCAAAAGTGGAATGCGAACCACGAATGGACCCCAAACCTATGTGACCTTGTAGAGGGTCGCTGGGACTATTAGAAAATAGTGAGAGTTAGAAAATTAGCCCTCCCCAAGACTCTGAAAAGTGAGTGCAAAGTTCACTGAAGTTCCCCTAAGGACAAAGAAGTCGTGTTAGAGGAATAATGCAGGAAAGACACAAACCAACAATGCAACAACGCTGGATTTCCAATCTGGGGTACCTGTGGAACAAGGGGACCAAGTCCAAAAGTAACAAGCAAGTCGGAGATGGGCAGATGCCCAGGAAATGCCAGCTGCGGGTGCAAAGAAGCTTCTACTGGACAGAAGAAGCTGAGGTTTCTGCAGGAACGAAAAGGGCTAGAGACTTCCCCTTTGGTGGACGGATCCCTCTCGCCGTGGAGAGTCGTGCAGAAGTGTTTTCCCGCCGAAAGAACACCAACAAGCCTTGCTAGCTGCAAATTGTGCAGTTAGCGTTTTTGGATGCTGCTGTAGCCCAGGAGGGACCAGGAGGTCGCAAATTGGACCAGGAGAGAGAGGGGACGTCGAGCAAGACAAGGAGCCCTCTCAGCAGCAGGTAGCACCCCGAGAAGTGCCAGAAACAGGCATGCGTGAAACGGTGCTCACCCGAAGTTACACAAAGGAGTCCCACGTCGCCGGAGACCAACTTAGAAAGTCGTGCAATGCAGGTTAGAGTGCCGTGGACCCAGGCTAGGCTGTGCACAAAGGATTTCCGCTGAAAGTGCACAGGGGCCGGAGTAGCTGCAAAAGTCGCGGTTCCCAGCAATGCAGTCTAGCGAGGTGAGGCAAGGACTTACCTCCACCAAACTTGGACTGAAGAGTCACTGGACTGTGGGAGTCACTTGGACAGAGTTGCTGGATTCGAGGGACCTCGCTCGTCGTGCTGAGAGGAGACCCAAGGGACCGGTAATGCAGCTTTTTGGTGCCTGCGGTTGCAGGGGGAAGATTCCGTCGACCCACTGGAGATTTCTTCGGAGCTTCTAGTGCAGAGAGGAGGCAGACTACCCCCACAGCATGCACCACCAGGAAAACAGTCGAGAAGGCGGCAGGATCAGCATTACAGAGTTGCAGTAGTCGTCTTTGCTACTTTGTTGCAGTGTTGCAGGCTTCCAGCGCGGTCAGCAGTCGATTCCTTGGCAGAAGGTGAAGAGAGAGATGCAGAGGAACTCGGATGAGCTCTTGCATTCGTTATCTAAAGTTTCCCCAGAGACAGAGACCCTAAATAGCCAGAAAAGAGGGTTTGGCTACCTAGGAGAGAGGATAGGCTACTAACACCTGAAGGAGCCTATCAGAAGGAGTCTCTGACGTCACCTGGTGGCACTGGCCACTCAGAGCAGTCCAGTGTGCCAGCAGCACCTCTGTTTCCAAGATGGCAGCGGTCTGGAGCACACTGGAGGAGCTCTGGACACCTCCCAGGGGAGGTGCAGGTCAGGGGAGTGGTCACTCCCCTTTCCTTTGTCCAGTTTCGCGCCAGAGCAGGGCTAAGGGGTCCCCTGAACCGGTGTAGACTGGCTTATGCAGAATTGGCCACATCTGTGCCCAACAAAGCATTTCCAGAGGCTGGGGGAGGCTACTCCTCCCCTGCCTTCACACCATTTTCCAAAGGGAGAGGGTGTAACACCCTCTCTCAGAGGAAGTCCTTTGTTCTGCCATCCTGGGCCAGGCCTGGCTGGACCCCAGGAGGGCAGATGCCTGTCTGAGGGGTTGGCAGCAGCAGCAGCTGCAGTGAAACCCCAGGAAGGGCAGTTTGGCAGTACCAGGGTCTGTGCTACAGACCACTGGGATCATGGGATTGTGCCAACTATGCCAGGATGGCATAGAGGGGGCAATTCCATGATCATAGACATGTTACATGGCCATATTCGGAGTTACCATTGTGAAACCACATATAGGTAGTGACTTATATGTAGTGCACACGTGTAATGGTGTCCCCGCACTCACAAAGTCCGGGGAATTGGCCCTGAACAATGTGGGGGCACCTTGGCTAGTGCCAGGGTGCCCTCACACTAAGGAACTTTGCACCTAACCTTCACCAGGTAAAGGTTAGACATATAGGTGACTTATAAGTTACTTAAGTGCAGTGTAAAATGGCGGTGAAATAACGTGGACGTTATTTCACTCAGGCTGCAGTGGCAGGCCTGTGTAAGAATTGTCAGAGCTCCCTATGGGTGGCAAAAGAAATGCTGCAGCCCATAGGGATCTCCTGGAACCCCAATACCCTGGGTACCTCAGTACCATATACTAGGGAATTATAAGGGTGTTCCAGTAAGCCAATGTAAATTGGTAAAAATAGTCACTAGCCTGTTAGTGACAATTTGGAAAGAAATGAGAGAGCATAACCACTGAGGTTCTGATTAGCAGAGCCTCAGTGAGACAGTTAGTCACTACACAGGTAACACATTCAGGCACACTTATGAGCACTAGGGCCCTGGTGAACAGGGTTCCAGTGACACATACAACTAAAACAACATATATACAGTGAAAAATGGGGGTAACATGCCAGGCAAGATGGTACTTTCTTACACAACCCCCCCCCCCAGACGAAGGACAATAAGACTAGCCATGACCTGATGAGTCTTCATTGTCTAAGTGGAAATATCTGGAGAGTCCATCTGCATTGGAGTGGCTACTCCCAGGTCTATGTTCCACTGTATAGTCCATTCCCTGTAGGGATATGGACCACCTCAACAATTTAGGATTTTCACCTTTCATTTGTTTTAGCCAAAGTAGAGGTTTGTGGTCTGTCTGAACAATGAAGTGAGTGCCAAACAGGTATGGCCTCAACTTCTTCAGAGCCCAGACCACAGCAAAGGCATCCCTCTCTATGGCAGACCAACGCTTTTCTCTAGGGGTCAACCTCCTACTAATAAAAGCAACAGGTTGATCCTGGCCCTCAGAATTAAGTTGTGATAGGACTGCCCCTACTCCGAATTCAGATGCATCAGTTTGGACATAGAATTTTTTAGAGTAACAAGGGCTTTTCAGGACAGGTGCAGAGCACATGGCCTGCTTCAGCTCCTCAAAAGCTTTCTGACAGTTTGCTGTCCATAATACCTTTTTAGGCATCTTTTTGGAAGTGAGGTCATTAAGAGGGGCTGCAATGGAGCCATAGTTCTTAATGAACCTCCTGTAATACCCAGTGAGGCCTAGGAAGGCTCTCACCTGAGTCTGTGTAGTAGGGGGAACCCAATCAATGATTGTTTGGATTTTCCCCTGTAGTGGTACAATCTGTTCCCCACCAACAAGGTGTCCCAGATAAACCACCTTACCCTGCCCTATCTGGCACTTTGAAGCCTTGATAGTGAGGCCTGCCTTTTGCAGGGCCTCCAAAACTTTCCATAGGTGGACCAGGTGATCATCCCAGCTGGAGCTAAAGACAGCTATATCGTCCAAATATGCTGCACTGAAAGCTTCCAGCCCTTGCAGGACTGTGTTCACCAACCTCTGAAAAGTGGCAGGTGCATTTTTCAAACCAAAAGGCATTACAGTAAACTGGTAATGTCCTCCAATGGTTGAAAATGCAGTCTTAGGTTTAGCATCTTCTGACAATTTGATCTGCCAATACCCTGCAGTCAAATCAAAAGTGCTTAGATACTTGGCAGAAGCCAGTGTATCTATGAGCTCATCTGCCCTGGGTATAGGGTGAGCATAAGTTTTGGTTACCAAGTTGAGACCTCTATAGTCTACACAAAACCGCATTTCCTTCTTTCCATCTTTGGAATGGGGTTTTGGTACAAGTACCACAGGAGAAGCCCATGGACTGTCCGAGTGCTCAACCACTCCTAGTTCTAACATTTTCTGGACCTCTTGCTTTATGCAGTCCCTGACATGGTCAGGCTGCCTATAGATCTTACTTTTGACAGACAAGCTGTCTCCAGTATCTATAGTGTGCTCACACCAAGAAGTGGTACCTGGCACAGTAGAGAAGAGTTCAGAGAATTGATCTAGGAGGTTTATGCAATTGTCTTTCTGCTCAGCAGTAAGACAATCAGCCAAAACTACACCTTCCACCAGAGCATCTTGTTCTGTGGAAGAGAAGAGATCAGGTAGAGGATCACTGTCTTCTTCCTGTCCCTCATCTGTTGCCATGAGCAGGGTGAGATCAGCCCTGTCATAGTAGGGTTTCAGGCGGTTTACATGGAGTACCCTAAGGGGACTCCTTGCAGTGCCTAAGTCAACTAAATAGGTGACTTCTCCCTTTTTCTCAACAATTGTGTGGGGTCCACTCCATTTATCTTGGAGTGCTCTTGGGGCCACAGGCTCCAAGACCCACACTTTCTGCCCTGGTTGGTACTGAACCAAAACAGCCTTCTGATCATGCCATTGCTTCTGGAGCTCTTGGCTGGCCTGAAGGTTTTTACTGGCCTTTTTCATGTACTCAGCCATTCTTGATCTGAGGCCAAGTACATAATCCACAATATCCTGCTTAGGAGCTTTTAAAGGTTGTTCCCAACCCTCCTTTACAAGTGTGAGTGGACCCCTAACAGGGTGTCCAAAAAGAAGTTCAAAGGGGCTTAAGCCCACTCCTTTCTGGGGTACCTCCCTGTAGGCAAAAAGGAGGCATGGTAGAAGGATATCCCATCTCCTGCGGAGTTTTTCAGGGAGACCCATAATCATGCCTTTGAGAGTTTTATTAAATCTCTCCACCAGTCCATTTGTTTGTGGATGATAGGGTGTTGTGAACTTGTACGTTACACCACACTCCTTCCACATGGCCTTTAAGTATGCAGACATGAAATTGCTTCCCCTGTCTGATACCACTTCCTTTGGGAAGCCCACCCTGGAAAATATTCCCAGGAGGGCCTTTGCCACTGCAGGTGCTGTAGTGGTCCTTAAAGGAATAGCTTCAGGATATCTTGTGGCATGGTCCACTACCACCAAGATAAACCTATTGCCTGAAGCAGTAGGAGGGTCAAGGGGGCCAACTATGTCAACCCCTACCCTTTCAAAGGGAACCCCAACCACAGGCAGTGGGATAAGGGGTGCCTTTGGGGTGCCACCTGTCTTGCCACTGGCTTGACAGGTTTCACAGGACTTACAAAATTCCTTTGTGTCCTCAGACATTCTAGGCCAATGAAACAGGGGAACACGCCTGTCCCAAGTTTTCATTTGTCCTAGATGCCCAGCTAGGGGAATGTCATGTGCCAGGGTTAGGAGGAACTTTCTGTACTCCTGAGGAATCACTAATCTCCTGGCAGCTCCAGGTTTAGGATCACTATGCTCAGTGTACAAGAGGTTGTCCTCCCAGTAAACTCTGTGAGAGTCACTGACATCCCCATTAGCCTGTTTGACAGCTTGCTGTCTGAGACCCTCTAATGTGGGACAGGTTTGCTGTGCCACACTCAGCTCCTCCCTGGCAGGCCCCCCTTCACCCAAAAGCTCAGCAGTGTCTGCTTCCAGCTCCTCTGATGTAGGTTCTGCACAAGGAGGGAATTCTTCTTCCTCAGAAGTAGAATCCACTGTAGAGGGAGGGATAGTAGGAAGTGGTTTGCTTCTACTAGCCCTAGCTTTAGGGAGCACTTGGTCCATTGTTCCAGGATCCAAGCTTCCCTGTCCTTTTTGCTTTTTGGCCTGAGCCCTTGTCAAAGCAAAAATATGCCCTGGGATGCCCAGCATTGCTGCATGGGCCTCCAACTCCACATCTGACCAAGCTGATGTCTCCAAATCATTTCCTAGTAGACAGTCTACAGGTAAATCTGTGGCTACCACAACTTTCTTTGGACCAGTAACCCCCCCCCCAGTTGAGATTAACAACAGCCATGGGGTGGCTAAGTGTGTTGTTGTGAGCATTGGTTACTTGGTACTGGTGACCAAGTAGGTGTTGTTCAGGGTGGACCAGTTTCTCTATGACCATAGTCACACTGGCACCAGTGTCCCTGTAGGCCTGAACCTCAACACCATTTATTAGGGGTAGCTGCTTGTACTTATCCATATTAAGGGGACAAGCAACTAAGGTGGCTAAATCAATAGCCCCCTCAGAGACTAACACAGCCTCTGTGGCCTCCCTAACAAGGCCAACCCCAACTAAGTTACCAATAGTGAGCCCAGCTACTCCCTTGGATTGGCTATTAGTAGGTTTGCTCCCACCACCACTGCTATTAGTAGGGACACTAGGGGTAGCAGTAGGGGTTGTAGTGGTAGGAGCATTGGTGCTTTTCTTTGGACAACTGGGATCTGTTGTCCAATGGCCTTTTATTTTACATAAATAGCACCATGGTTTCTTTTCCTTGTTCTGATTAAAAGAGGATTTGGGCCCACCACCCCCACCAGAGTGTTTTTGTGGGCCTGATGAAGACTCATTTTTAGATTTGTCCCCACCCTTGTCAGAAGACTTACCATCCTTCTTTTTGTTGCCATCTTTGTCACCCCCTGTATGAACTTTTCTGTTCACCCTTGTTCTGACCCATTTGTCTGCCTTCTTTCCCAATTCTTGGGGAGAGGTCAGATCAGAGTCCACCAATACTGGTGCAACAAATCAGACACACAATTATTAAGAAGATGCTCTCTCAGGATCAAGTTATACAGGCTGTCATAATCAGTAACTTTACTGCCATGTAACCACCCCTCCAAGGCCTTCACTGAATGGTCAATGAAATCAACCCAGTCTTGTGAAGACTCCTTTTTGGTCTCTCTGAACTTTATCCTGTATTGTTCAGTGGTTAAGCCATAACCATCCAGGAGTGCATTCTTAAGAACTTGGAAATTATTAGCATAATTTTCTTTCACAGTAAGGAGCCTATCCCTACCTTTTCCACTAAATGATAGCCATAGGATAGCAGCCCACTGCCTTTGAGGGACATCCTGTACAACACAGGCCCTCTCAAGTGCAGCAAACCACTTGTTAATGTCATCCCCCTCCTTATAAGGGGGAACTATCTTGTGCAGATTCCTGGAATCATGCTCTTTTGCAGGATGACTATGGGGAATACTGCTGCTGCCACCATGGGTTTCTAAACCCAACTTCTGTCTTTCCTTCTCTATTTCAAAAGACTGTCTATCCAAATCCAGCTGTTGCTTTTTAAGCTTCAGTCTGGTTTGGTCCACCCTCAACTTATTGAGTTCCCTCTCTAACATTCTGTCATCAGGGTTGGTGGGAGGGACATTCCTAGATACAGAGGTATGATGGGAATGAACAGAAGGAGACCTGTCCCTTACAGAAGCCACCCTAACAGCTTGGCTAACAGAAACATTACTACCAGTATGGTGAGAATAAATGCTTTTGCTATGATGTGAGACAACACTATTTGTATGGTGTGGCTCATCATCATTACCAACTATGCTAGACTGTCTAGTAATGGGCAGGCTAGGAAGTTTCTTTCCTGAATCTTTTCCTGGGGGAGTCCCTGAATCAGATTGGGAACTATTAGGTACTTTTTCAACAGATGGGGCACCTATAGCCTTATCTTGTTCTCTAAGCATGTTAAGTAACAGTTCCAAGGAAGGATTCTTCCCTACACTCAAACCTCTCTCTACACAGAGACTCCTTGCTCCTTTCCAGCTAAGGTGGTCATATGCAAGTTTGGACAGATCAACATTTTGGCCTGTGCCAGACATTTTTAGAGAGAGTTAAAGTGATAGAAAAAGAGAAAAAAGTTTTCAGAACTTTTTAGAAAGACAGAAAAAAACTTTTTTAACTTTTAAGAACTTTTTGAAAGTTTAGAAGTACTTTTCAGCACTTAGAAAAGAGTGAAAAGAGGAAATGCAAAATTTTGGCTATGTGTATATACACTGACCTTGTTTTGTATATTTTTCTCTTATGAAAAGTACAATGACAAGAGTGGTAAGTAGTCTCAAAGCACTTATCCCACCACTGCACAACCAATGTAGGAGGCTGGACTGGCTTGTAGTGAGCACCAAGGGGTACTTGCACCTTGCACCAGGCCCAGTTATCCCTTATTAGTGTATAGGGTGTCTAGCAGCTTAGGCTGATAGATAATGGTAGCTTAGCAGAGCAGCTTAGGCTGAACTAAGAGACGTGTGAAGCTACTACAGTACCACTTAGTGTCATATGCACAATATCATAAGAAAACACAATACACAGTTATACTAAAAATAAAGGTACTTTATTTTTATGACAATATGCCAAAGTATCTTAGAGTGTACCCTCAGTGGGAGGATAGGAAATATACACAAGATATATATACACAATAGCAAAAATATGCAGTATAGTCTTAGAAAACAGTGCAAACAATGTATAGTTACAATAGGATGCAATGGGGAAACATAGGGATAGGGGCAACACAAACCATATACTCCAAAAGTGGAATGCGAACCACGAATGGACCCCAAACCTATGTGACCTTGTAGAGGGTCGCTGGGACTATTAGAAAATAGTGAGAGTTAGAAAATTAGCCCTCCCCAAGACCCTGAAAAGTGAGTGCAAAGTGCACTGAAGTTCCCCTAAGGACAAAGAAGTCGTGTTAGAGGAATAATGCAGGAAAGACACAAACCAACAATGCAACAATGCTGGATTTCCAATCTGGGGTACCTGTGGAACAAGGGGACCAAGTCCAAAAGTCACAAGCAAGTCGGAGATGGGCAGATGCCCAGGAAATGCCAGCTGCGGGTCCAAAGAAGCTTCTACTGGACAGAAGAAGCTGAGGTTTCTGCAGGAACGAAAAGGGCTAGAGACTTTCCCTTTGGTGGACGGATCCCTCTCGCCGTGGAGAGTCGTGCAGAAGTGTTTTCTCGCCGAAAGAATGCCAACAAGCCTTGCTAGCTCCAAATCGTTTGGTTAGCGTTTTTGGACGCCGCTGTGGCCCAGGAGGGACCAGGAGGTCGCAAATTAGACCAGGAGAGAAAGGGGACGTCGAGCAAGACAATGAGCCCTCTCAGCAGCAGGTAGTACCCAGAGAAGTGCCAGAAACAGGCACTACGAGGATGCATGAAATGGTGCTCACCTGAAGTTACACAAAGGAGTCCCACGTCGCCGGAGACCAACTTAGAAAGTCATGCAATGCAGGTTAGAGTGCTGTTGACCCAGGCTTGGCTGTGCACAAAGGATTGCCGCCGGAAGTGCACAGGGGCCGGAGTAGCTGCAAAAGTCGCGGTTCCCAGCAATGCAGTCTAGCGAGGTGAGGCAAGGACTTACCTCCACCAAACTTGGACTGAAGAGTCACTGGACTGTGGGAGTCACTTGGACAGAGTTGCTGGATTCGAGGGACCTCGCTCGTCGTGCTGAGAGGAGACCCAAGGGACCGGTAATGCAGCTTTTTGGTGAATGCGGTTGCAGGGGGAAGATTACGTCGACCCACGGGAGATTTCTTCGGAGCTTCTAGTGCAGAGAGGAGGCAGACTACCCCCACAGCATGCACCACCAGGAAAACAGTCGAGAAGGCGGCAGGATCAGCGTTACAGAGTTGCAGTAGTCGTCTTTGCTACTTTGTTGCAGTGTTGCAGGCTTCCAGCGCGGTCAGCAGTCGATTCCTTGGCAGAAGGTGAAGAGAGAGATGCAGAGGAACTCAGATGAGCTCTTGCATTCGTTATCTAAAGTTTCCCCAGAGACAGAGACCCTAAATAGCCAGAAAAGAGGGTTTGGCTACCTAGGAGAGAGGATAGGCTACTAACACCTGAAGGAGCCTATCAGAAGGAGTCTCTGACATCACCTGGTGGCACTGGCCACTCAGAGCAGTCCAGTGTGCCAGCAGCACCTCTGTTTCCAAGATGGCAGAGGTCTGGAGCACACTGGAGGAGCTCTGGACACCTCCCAGGGGAGGTGCAGGTCAGGGGAGTGGTCACTCCCCTTTCCTTTGTCCAGTTTCGCGCCAGAGCAGGGCTAAGGGGTCCCCTGAACCGGTGTAGACTAGCTTATGCAGAATTGGCCACATCTGTGCCCAACAAAGCATTTCCAGAGGCTGGGGAAGGCTACTCCTCCCCTGCCTTCACACCATTTTCCAAAGGGAGAGGGTGTAACACCCTCTCTCAGAGGAAGTCCTTTGTTCTGCCATCCTGGGCCAGGCCTGGCTGGATCCCAGGAGGGCAGATGCCTGTCTGAGGGGTTGGCAGCAGCAGCAGCTGCAGTGAAACCCCAGGAAGGGCAGTTTGGCAGTACCAGGGTCTGTGCTACAGACCACTGGGATCATGGGATTGTGCCAACTATGCCAGGACGGCATAGAGGGGGAAATTCCATGATCATAGACATGTTACATGGCCATATTCGGAGTTACCATTGTGAAGCCACATATAGGTAGTGACCTATATGTAGTGCACGCGTGTAATGGTGTCCCCGCACTCACAAAGTCCGGGGAATTGGCCCTGAACAATGTGGGGGCACCTTGGCTAGTGCCAGGGTGCCCTCACACTAAGTAACTTTGCACCTAACCTTTACCAGGTAAAGGTTAGACATATAGGTGACTTATAAGTTACTTAAGTGTAGTGTAAAATGGCTGTGAAATAACGTGGACGTTATTTCACTCAGGCTGCAGTGGCAGGCCTGTGTAAGAATTGTCAGAGCTCCCTATGGGTGGCAAAAGAAATGCTGCAGCCCATAGGGATCTCCTGGAACCCCAATACCCTGGGAACCTCAGTACCATATACTAGGGAATTATAAGGGTGTTCCAGTAAGCCAATGTAAATTGGTAAAAATAGTCACTAGCCTGTTAGTGACAATTTGGAAAGAAATGAGAGAGCATAACCACTGAGGTTCTGATTAGCAGAGCCTCAGTGAGACAGTTAGTCACTACACAGGTAACACATTCAGGCACACTTATGCGCACTGGGGCCCTGGTGAACAGGGTCCCAGTGACACATACAACTAAAACAACATATATACAGTGAAAAATGGGGGTAACATGCCAGGCAAGATGGTACTTTCTTACACCCAGCCAAAGGAATGTCATGTGTCAAGGTAAGAAAGAACTCCCTGTATTGCAAAGGGATGACCAATCTCCTGGCAGCTCCAGGTTTATGGTGCCTTGACTCAGTATACAGGAGGTTGTCTTCCCAATACACCTTATGGCTATCACTGGCAACCCCGTTATGCTGTTTGACAGCTTGCTGTCTTAAACCCTCTAGTGTGGGACAGGTCTGCTGTGCCACAATCAGCTCTTCCCTAGCAGGCCCCCCCTGCACCCAAAAGCTCAGCAGTGTCTGCTGCCAGCTCATCTGGTATAGGTTCTGCACAGGGGGAGGATTCCTCTTCCTCAAAAGGGGAATCTTCTGGTTAGGGAGGGATAGTGGGCAACTATGTACCCCTCCTATCCCTAGCTTTAGGGAGCACTTGGTCCATTCTTTCAGGATCCAAGTTTCCCTGTCCTTTTTTCTTTTTGGCCTGAGACCTTGTCAAAGCAAAAATATGCCCAGGAATGCCCAGCACTGCAGCATGAGCCTCCAACTCCACTGCAGCCCAATCTGATGTCTCCAAATCATTGCCTAGTAAGCAATCTACAGGTAATTCAGTGGCTACCACAACTTTCTTTGGACCAGTATCCCCCAGTTGAGATTCACAACAGCCATGGGGTGGCTAAGTGTGTTACTGTGAGCATCAGTCACTTGGTACTGCTGACCAAGTAGGTGTTGATCAGGGTGAACTAGTTTCTCTATGACCATAGTTACACTGGCTCCTGTGTCCCTGTAGGCCTCAACACCATTGATTAGGGGTAGTTGCTTGTACTTACCCATATTAAGGAGACAAGCAACCAAGGTGGCAAAGTCAATGCCACCATCAGAGACTAAAACAGCCTCTGTGGCCTCTCCAACAAGACCAACCCGAACTACACTGCCAACAGTGAGCCCAGCTACACCCTTGGATTGGCTATTTGTAGTAGATTTCCCACCACCGCTATTACTAGGGGCACCAGAGGTTGTAGTTGGGGATATGGTAGTGGGAGCCATGGTGTTTTTCTTTGGACCAGTGGAATCACTTGCCCAATGGCCTTTTGCTTTACATAAATAACACCACAGCTTTTTCTGATTGTGAGAAGATGATTTGGGCCCACCATCCCCAGAGGATTTTTGTGGGCCTGATGAAGACTCAGAATGTTTTTTATCTTTGTCCCCACCTTTTTCAGAAGAAGTACCATCCTTCTTCTTACCATCCTTGTAACCCCCTGTATGAACTTTTCTGTTCACTCTTGTTCTGACCCATTTGTCTGCCTTCTTTCCCAATTGTTGGGGTGAGGTCACATCTGTGTCTACCAAGTACTGGTGCAACAAATCAGACACACAATTGTTCAAAATATGGTCTCCAGGATTAGATTATACAGGCTTTCATAGTCAGTCACCTTACTGCCATGTAACCAACCGTCTAAGGCCTTCACTGAACAGTCTACAAAGTCTGTCCAGTCTTGAGAGGACTCTTGTCTGGTGTATCTGAACTTAATCCTGTATTGTTCAGTAGTTAAGCCAAATCCATCCAAGATTGCATCCTTCAAAACTTTCAAATTGTTAGCATCACTTTCTCTGACAGTGAGGAGCATATCCCTACCCTTACCAGTGAAAGACAGCCACAAGATAGCAGACCACTGCCTTTGAGGGACCAACTGTACCATACAGGCCCTCTCAAGTGCAGCAAACCATTTGTTAATGTCATCCCCCTATCTTATGCAGGTTTCTGGAATCTTGCTCTCTAACAGGATTGCTATCAAAAACACTGCTGCTGCCGCCATGGGTAACTAACCCCAACCTCTGCCTTTCTCTTTTGACATCCAGAGATTCCCTGTCTAAGGCCAGCTGCTGCTGTTTAAGCTTCAGCCTGGCCTCTTCCAACCTCAGCTTTCTGAGTTCCCTTTCCATTAAGTTATCCTCAGTGTGGGAGGCGTGGGAATTGTGAGACACAGAAGAAATGTGGGAATTGGCAGAGTTGGACCTGTCCCTAACTAGCAGGACACTAGTAACCTGGCCTTTAGGACTGACTGGTGCCCTTCTAATGTGTGACCCCCTCCCACTACCAGTGTCATTAGGTGGCCTGTTAACTGGCAGGTCCTTGGAAGAGCCGTCCCCAGCATCCTCAGGGAACTACTCTGATTCTGGCTGGGTATCCCCCTCCTATACCTCCTGATCCTGGGATGCGCCAGATTGGTTCTGGTCACTTTCTAGGAGAAGGCTAAGGAGAAGATCTTTTGTAGGATTCTCACCAATTGCTAAACCTCTTTCAATGCAGAGACCGCTCAAACTTCTAAAGTTTAGATTCCCATATGTTGCCTGGACAATTGTGGGAGTAAGCTGTACTGCAGACATGATAGAAAAGGTTTAGAACAGAAAGAGAAAAACGTTTTTGGAACTTTTTAAAGAACAGAGTAAAACTTTTTCAAACTTTTTCAAACTTTTCAAAGTTTTCAGAAACTTTTCAGAAACTTTTTAGAAAGTCTTAGAGAAGGAAAGATAAACTGTTTAGGATACTGTGTATATTCTGAAGTATTTGGTATATGTTTTTCTTATGAAAAGCACCAATGACATAGTGGTAAAGCAGTTACAAGTACTTAGCCCACCACTGCACCACCAATGTGGGAGGCTGGCCTGGCTTATAGTGGGTACCTGATTGTACTTACACCTTGTGCCAGGTCCAGGTATCATTTATAAGTAGATTAGTAGTGTTCTAGCAGCTTAGGCTGAACTAGGAGACATGCAAAGCTCCTACTATACCACTTATATCATATAGCACTATATCACAAACAAACACAGTACTCAGAGTTACTAAAAATAAAGGTACTTTATTTTAGTGAGAATATGCCAAAAGTATCTCAGAGGATATACTCCCTTAGGAGGGAATTAAAATACACAAAATATACACACAAACCAAAATCAGGTAAGTAAAACACTTAGAAAAGTAGTGCAAACACTGTAGAACACAATAGAATGCAATAGGAGACAATAGGCCTAGGGACAACACAAACCATATACTTCAAAAGTGGAATGCGAACCATGAATGGACCCCAGGTCTAGTGTAGTGTGTAGAGGGTCACTGGGAGTGTAAGAAAACACTAAGGGTGTCCACGATACCCCACCCCAAGACCCTGAAAAGTAGGAGTAAAGTTACCCTACTACCCCAGAAAGACAGTAAAGGTGAGATAGGGGAATCTGCAAAGACAACAACTGACTGCAAAGCACTGAAGATGGATTCCTGGACCTGAGGACCTCCAAAGAAAGGGGACCAAGTCCAAGAGTCACGCAAGTGTCCATGGGGGGCAGGAGCCCACTAAACCCTCGGATGAAGGTGCAAAAGGGCTGCCCCGGGGTGGAATAAGCCAAAGATTCTGCAACAACGGAAGGTGGCAGGAACTTCTCCTTTGGTCAGAAGATGTGCCATGGCGTGTTGGAGGACGCAGTGTTGTTTCCACGCCGAAAGACCCCAAACAAGTCTTGCTAGCTGCAAGAGCCACGTTTGAAGATTATGGGTGCTGCCAGGGCCCAGGTAGGACGAGGAGGTCACCTCTTAGAGGAGGAGACAGAGGTGGCACCCAGCAATAGAGAGAGCCCATGCAGAAGCAGGCAGCAGAAGCACTTGAACAGGCGTTCAAGAAATCTGAGCATGGCGGTCATCTGAGCACAACAAAAGAGGGTCCCAGGAAGTCAGAGGTCAACTCAGTGAGTTGGGCAATGCAGGACAGTTTGCTAGCGTCCTGGGCTGTGTTGTGCACAAAGGAAGTCTTGCAAAAGTGCACAGGAGCCCTAGCAGCTGCAGATCACGCAGTACACAGGTTTACTGCCTGGCGTGGAGAGGCAAGGACTTGCCTCCACCAAATTTGGACAGAAGGACCACTGGACTGTTGTGGTCACTTGGATCTATTTCCTGTGTTCCAGGAACCACACTCGTCAAGATGAGAGGGGACCCCGAGGACCGGTGATGCAGAAGTTTGGTGCCTGCGGTAGCAGGGGGAAGATTCAGTTGACCCACAGGAGATTTCTTCTTGGCTTCCAGTGCAGGGTGAGAGCGGACAGCCCTCAGAGCATGCACCACCCGGAAACAGTTGAGAAAGCCGTCAGGATTAGGTGCTACAATGTTGCTGGTAGTTTTCTTGCTACCTTGTTGCAGTTTTGCAGGCGTCCTGGAGCAGTCAGCGGTCGATCCTTGGCAGAAGTTGAAGAGAGAAGAGCAGAGGAACTCTGGTGAGCTCTTGCATTCGTTATCTGACGAGAAACGCACAGGAGAGACCCTAAATAGCCCTCAGAGGAGGATTGGATACCTAATCAGGTAAGAGACTATCAGGAGGGTTCTCTGACGTCACCTACTGGCACTGGCCACTCAGAGGTCTCCATTGTGCCCTCACACCTCTGCATTCAAGATGGCAGAGGTCTGGGACACACTGGCGGATCTCTGGGCACCACCCCTGGGGTGGTGATGGGCACGGGAGTGGTCACTCCGCTTTCCTTTGTCCAGTTTCACGCCAGAGCTGGGGCTGGGGGATCCATGAAGCGGTGTATACTGGTTTATGCACGGAGGGCACCATCTGTGCCCTTCAAAGCACTTCCAGAGGCCTGGAGAGACTACTCCTCTCAGGCCCTTAACACCTATTTCCAAAGGGAGAGGGTGTAACACCCTCTCTCAGAGGAAATCCTTTGTTCTGCCTTCCTGGGACTGGGCTGTCCAAGGGGGCAGAAACCTGTCTGAGGGTTGGCAGCAGCGGTAGCTGCAGAGAAAAACCCAGAGAGTTAGTTTGGCAGTACCCGGGGTCCATGCTGGAGCCCCGGGATGCATGGGATTGGCACCCCAATACCAGATTTGGCTTGGGGGATAATTCTGTGATCTTAGACATGTTACCTGACAATGTACGGAGTTACCCTTGTGAAGCTACACATAAGTATTGACCTTTATGTAGTTCACACGTGTAATGGTGTCCCCGCACTCACAAAGTCCAGGGAAATTGCCCTGAACAATGTGGGGGCACTTTGGCTAGTGCCAGGGTGCCCACACACTTAGGCCCATATTTATACTTTTTTAGCGCCGCATTTGCGCCGCTTTTTGACTCGAAAACAGCACAAATTAAAAAAATACAATTGTATTTTGCAAGTTTGCGCCGCTTTCGCGTCAAAAAATGACGCAAATGTGGCGCTAAAAAAGTATAAATATGGGCCTCAGTAACTTTGCACCTAACCTTCACTAAGTGAGGGTTAGACATGTAGGTGACTTATAAGTTATTTAAGTGCAGTGTAAAATGGCTGTGAAATAATGTGGACGTTATTTCACTCAGGCTGCAGTGGCAGTCCTGTGTAAGAATTGTCTGAGCTCCCTATGGGTGGCAAAAGAAATGCTGCAGCCCATAGGGATCTCCTGGAACCACAATACCCTGAGTTCTTAGGTACCATATACAAGGGAATTATAAGGGTGTTCCAGTATGCCAATCAGAATTGGTCAAATTAGTCACTAGCCTGCAGTGACAAGTTGAAAAGCAGAGAGAGCATAAACACTGAGGTTCTGGATAGCAGAGCCTCAGTGATACAGTTAGGCACCACACAGGGAACACATACTTGCTTTAACCATTTCTGTGACTCTGACTGTTTGTGGATTCCCTGTCTGGGCCAGTTTGATAGTTGGGCTGGTTGCACCTCACACTAGCCAGTGTCACAAAGGGAGCTGGGCTGTAGTCTTCATTTCCTGATGAACCATCTGTGCTAGGAGTAGGGGAGGAGTGGTCACTCACCCCTAAAAAGGGCTGTGCCTGCCCACACACAATGCAATCTCCAACCCCCTGGTGAGTGTCTGGGGCCTGGCCTGGGCAAGGCAGGATTTCACAATTAAGAGAGACTTTGCTTTGAAGTAGGCCTAATTCAAAGGAGAAAATGGGTGTAAGAAGGGCACCCAAAACCACAGACTTTAGAACACTTCTGGAAACCAAAAGGAACCTCTGCTTGGAGAAGAGCTGAAGAGCTGATGAAGAAGAGCTGCCCTGCCTGTGACTGTGCTTTGTGGAGCCATCCTGCAGTTGCTGCTTCTGCCTGTGCTCGAGGACAAAGATTGGACTTTGTGTGCCTTCCATTTTGTGAAGAAGTCTCCAAGTGCTTAATTTAGAGCTTGCCTCCTGTTGTTTGAAGTCTCAGGAACAGCAAAGACTACTCTCTGCCAGCCCCTGGAGTCCTTGGAGAGACACCTACTCTGCCAAGTGGTGCCCATCCAGTTCCTAGGACCCTGAAAGGAGAAGCTGGCAGCCTAAGAGGGAGAAATCCATGCACCGACCGATGTGCGGGGAAAAGATCGACGCAACTGTGATCTGTGGCTGAAAAATCAACATGCTGCTGGTTTCGCAGCTAAACATCGATGCACGCCTGCAATGTGACCCGAAGATCGATGCCCGAGGCAGGAGAAACGACGCACAGCACCGCTGACGGAGGCTGGTGAGATCGTAAACTGCACTGCGTGATTTTCGGATCATCGTGAAGCTGGATTTCTGACACAAACACCACTGGGCATGTAAAAATGACACAAGGCCTGCCCAGACCTGAGAGTGCTGACTGGATTGTCGCATCGCTCTCCTGCAGAGAGAAGAAACCCCGACTGCTGACCCGACGAAAGGAGAAACGACGCAAGGTCTTGCTCTTGAGTGAAATCGATGCATCGCAAGCCCTTTTTGACGCACACTCGCCCAAGCAGGGTTATTTTTGATGTGCCTGAGGTACATTTTCACGCTAACAGCGTTAATGTGAACTTAAAATTACATGAAGACTCTTTTTGCATTTTTAGTTATAATTTGACTTGTGTATTGTGGATTTTTGTCGTTTTGGTCTTGTTTTGTTTAGATAAATATTCTCTATTTGTCTATACTTGTGTTTTGTCATTTTGTAGTGCTTTCATTAAGTTACTGTGTGTGTTGTTACAAATACTTTACACCTAGCACTCTGAAGTTAAGCCTACTACTGGTGTCAAGCTACCAAGGGGGTAAGCAGGGGTTAGCTGAGGGTCATTCTCTTTTACCCTGACTGGAGTGAGGGTCCTTGCTTGGACAGGGGGTAACCTGACTGCCAACCAAGGATCCCATTTCTAACAAAGGGTTACTTTAATTATTGGTGACAAGGTACCACTGCTGATCTTTGCTAGGTCTGGAGTGTCTCGGTGGTGAAGGTGCATCTGCTGCCATCACTGTTTCATACAGATACGAAATAACAGCTTATTTCTCACATATGTCTCTCAGCTTCAGAATCTGGTTACGCTTTACAGGAACCAATAGGTTGACATGGTTCATGGTGCTTCTTTCATTTCTTAATGCCTGTGAAGTATTTTCAGTTGGAATTAAATATATCTGATTTATTTTACTAGCCCTTCAATAACAAGCGGCTATTAGGTTGACACATTCAGTTGCCGTTTTAGAAAGCTCTGCTCTATGAGACCATATTTAGCCATTCATGTGTTTCCCTCGTTCCATTCCCATTTCTGACCTTTCGCTGTTTCGCTTTTTTGTTTTCTGATAATTTATGGTATGCTCTCTCTAGAGTTGTGTTTACCTTCACTCCAGCTGAAGTTAAACATGGGACTAATTTGGCTTTGTCCAGGTCACTGAACCATGTCTATCCAGTTACCATTTAGACTGTCTAGCCGCTGAACAGAATATATATATTTTTTCCACAGACAAGTATGCCTCACCTCTTCCTTGTGTGATACATACACGTATCTAAGAGTTCGTCTCTCAGAATTGTACATAAGTTGTACATTAATTTTACAGGCCTGATAGCAACTAGGATAGCAGCTATAACGAATATTTTTAAAAGAGGTTTATATTTTTGTCAAACAATCCAAATTTGAAAGCTACTGTCAAATATCTATATTGCTTGATATTGTCAGGGGTTAATATGTTATACACTAACCGGTAAAAAAAAATACAGAAAAATCACACTTCTAGTTTAAGGAGTCAAAACAATTAATCTAGGTAAATGGGAAAGCAAGGACATCTGCCCGGGATGGGTTACATTGGGTCAAACTTCCTAATCGTTATCGTAAACTGGGGATGGGGAAGCTAACATCCCTATGGGGTTTCTACTGTGTCAGTCTCAAGTTTGTTCTGTGTGGGATACATTCTTCTTCTATTAAGACAGGACGGAGACATGTATCTTTTCATACAAAGGAGTACAATGTTAAAATAAAGGATAATGTAACTAGTCCAGCCGAGTTATGACATCATGAGAAGCCTTCAAAGTCTATAATACTACAATGGGAAATTAGCATTTGTGGCATTATTTGTAGTTGTTTTATAATGTTAAAAACTGCAACTTGTTATCATGGTTACAGTTTGTACAGTGAATGCATTGTAGTGTGTGATGGAAACATGAGCTCTGGAAAACAGGCCTGCTTTTTTTTCTGAGGAGAGCTGTTCAAAATGAGCAAACTATTGAAGTAAGTATGTGTTTGAATTTCGTGTTTTCGGAGGCTTATGTTAAGACTGGGAATAATGAAAAATGTCCTTTTTCTGAAGTTCTTTATTAAAGGAGATTGCCGAAATGTGACTATGAGGAGAGGTCGCCTTTCAAGTTCCATCTTGAAAGAAGGTGAGGAGATACTTTAATAGTAGGCTTCCTTGGACTTCTAAAATTAGAATAAGGCTATTGTTCCCTATTTTGTTAGGCAAAACAGGAACCAAGCATGACTTGAATCCGTCTCGCTAAGCAGGACACTGCGCACAAGAAATGTATACAAGATTCCAGTGAGCGGGGCTGGATCCCACACATAGACAGGTTCCTGGAGGGATTCTGAAAAACAAAGGTCGATTTTAAGGCTAATGGTATCCCACTGTGCACACGGGGCTTTACATGACTTAGCATATAGAAATAAAATGGACTGGGCTTCTGCTTAAAATCACTGCAATGACAAATGGCAGGGAAATGTGTCTTTGCTTTGTAGAAAAACCTAGTTTTAGATATTTGAATAGCCGGTGCTTAAACTGTGCCTCTAAAAAAACAAGCCCTTGTGGGCAGTGTGTAGTTAATATATAAAATTGTGACCTACTACATATTGGGAATACTATGCCCCCAGAATAAATAGTTATCCAAGAGTCGTTTTACTGTGTGGTTAAACTTGCAGTTTCAGAAATGAATCAAATATATTTTTCAATCTCTTTAAAATAATCGATTTCAATATTGAAAGGTGATTTTTGATAAATCACATGGAAAAGTAACTTTCACAAAGTTTGTTTGTGTAGCCTGAGAAGAAAACGGTTTTGATCCTGTTTGAATCTCATCACTACTTTAGAGGCTCAACACACTGCTAATATTCTTCCTTGGTAGAGGACAATGGCTTGACCTTTAGGCTTAGTAAGACAGGGGTTTTGTCAACAACTGGCCACTTAACATGTATTAGGAGGGTGGCAGCGGTGGAAGAACAAAAGACAGCCTTAGATCTTATTCTTTTGACTTGGTTATGTCAAATGAGGTTGGCAGGAACTGCCAATCCTAGACTTTCTGGCTTCAATTTCAGCAGGGACATAATCACTTTAGACTCTACTATGGTGGAGGATGCCTTGTAGAATAAGGGAGTGACCAAGGAAAGACCAGACCCTCTCTAGGTGGAGGAAGGGGTTAGCCCTCTTGCATTTGGGGGTTCTAGGAGGGAATTTTCACCGTAGACCAAGCGAGAAAGTGTTGAAAATGAAGGTTTTGAATGGGTGAGAGAGGTGTTAGGACTGGGTGAAGAAAAACATCTAATCACTAGCTAGTGCACAGGATAAGGCTGGCACCTCACCACCACCTACTTAGAACCTTCTTAGACCTGTAGGAAAAATGAAGAAAACTGCTGCTGGCAACATGGAACTGGAACTGCTCTCCAAAGGTCAAGTGATTGTCATCCTGTTTGCCTGCTCCACAGACACAAAAAAAGAAAGACTATTGTCCTCAAGAAGGCCCAGCTGGCCAATGATGAGAGGACCTTGCAGGAGCCCTGGTTAGAGGGTCCCGTTCCCTAGAAACCTTCCCTCAACACCTTGGGATGGCAGGAGAGACCAGAAAGAATTTTCCTTGCAGTTAGAGACAATTTGAATTCAGTTTTTGTCCTTCTGGATTCCTGGGACAAGGCACTGAGGCTTGAACAGGGAGGGCACACCCATAGCAGGGAAGAAAAACAAATTTGCCACCCTTGAAGCTTTTTGCTGCATTGAGCCAGGTTCAACGAAACATTGCAGTAAAGGTATTCAACCATGCGGAGCCCTACCTCGCAGCAAGTTCCAGCCTTGCCCCACTGGGGTGATTCTGTGAACCAAAAAGGTAACCAAGTCTGAAGGTTGAATCTTATACTTGGGCAAAGCAGTAGCATAGTGAACTCAGAGGCTATGAAATTCAGTTTATACCCTCACAGGGCTTTTCTACTTAAATAAAGGGAACAAGGGGAAGCTCAGTGATGATGTATTTGACTCAAGTGACCCTCACTTGTTGCATCCCAGAATCTTTCTGCATTGCAATATTTTGACCTCTAAAAATTAGAATATGTCCCAATTCAAATCTTCCACCAGGTTGACCCGCTTAGTATGTCTGACCTCCATTCAATGGGGATCTGCCTGAAATTAAGCCTAGTTTCCCTTCAATCACCAACTGATATTTTAAATTGGTGTTTTACTTTTTCTAAGCATGTAATGCCTTAAAAAATTTCTTTTAAACATTTATCTTGTTCCATTTATCTGACATTGATCATTTGATGTATTTTTTCTTATTACAGTTTTTCTAGTTTAATACATTATTTTGGGAATCTAATTATTTTGTTTCTTCACTTTAAATATGTTGCTACTGCTTGAACTTGACATGCAATTCTCTGGAGAATTGCATGCTTCTTGTGACATAAGTACAATTTCACTGAGACTGGCATTAAGACCTAACAAGTGTGTGTTAATTAAATTGGTAAATATGTATCCTACCCAAATTAATTCCCCAATTTCTAACAACAATAATACAACATAAACATATTTGGTTCTCTCATAGCATCTATTCACAAGGAGTATCAATCTTTCTTCAAGAGAAAACACCCAGGATCACTTGCAATCAGAGGTCTAGACTCATGTGGTTACATAGATGCTGGCAGATGGTCAGCCAGTCCACTAGGGTAATGCTCTCTGACACACTGATTAAGGGTCATCTGTCATATTCAGCAAGTTCTGCCAGCCCGGTGGTGATTTGTGCATGGTGCAGAGAGCTGGTGCTGTGGTGGCTTGCTTCACAGCACTACAGGTTTGACAAGTGGGCATCATGTTTAAAGTCATGCAATGTACTATAAGGCATATATGGGCAGGAAAAATAATGATATTTGCACAACCCCCATATTAAAGCTATATTAAAGCCAGATGCAAAAGCTTAACTCAGCGGAGGTGTGTGGAGCGACTTTAGGCAAAGTGAAATTTAGTTAACAAAGACCCAATAAAGTATGTCTGCTCAGCCAAAGTTATATGCAAACACTACTTTTATTAATAACTCATGTACATCTTAATTTGTCTACAGTAAAGATATCAATTGAAAATATGCAGCATAATACAAAACCCAAATGCACAATTGTGAGAAAATGAACCTGTCATTAAACAACAAGAAGGGTAATGTATAATGGGTAATAGCCCGTGGTGAAATCAAATGGTAAGGGACATGTCATACAGGGCCGGCTTTAGCACTGGTGGTGCCTGGTGCGACAATCTTTTTTGACACCCCACTACTCCCCCCCATGACTCCCTCCTCAGATTCCCTCACTACATCCACCAAAAGTGCCCCTCATTAGTAATCTGGCTTTACTAATATTAATGTATATCGACCCAAACCAACCCTTTTTAGCAACATTAGGAACAGATAATGAAAGACTGGGGAAAAATATAGGCCCTCATTATGACATTTGCGGTAAATTCCACTTACCGCCATGGTGACAGCTGCCAACATACCACCACGGTGGCGAATATCCGCTCTCCATATTGTGACACACACACACACCAATCCGACAGAATACTGCTACATACACAAATCCTCCAGCCCAAAGGTTAGTGTTAAAGTGTTGGTACCAACACCCATACCGTGACACCAACACAACAAACGCCCACTGCATCATGACCAACAAATCACCACGGCGGACAATCAAAGGCGGTAAACCATTGGCAGTACACACCGGCGCGCTCAGAATGGACACCCAAATACTAAAGTACACAACATTGGCCAATACCAGAAACAAACACCTGACACTCATACACACACTACACCCACCCACCCACAGCACTATAAAACACACACCCACCTCTCCCACAACTCTTTACGTATACAAATTATTGCCTCCAGACTGACACCAAGATCACTGCGACAACTAGACATACACACCACAAACACCCATACATCCCTCACGCATCCCACTACGCACACCCAACTACAGTGCCTAACACCCACACACTTACACACACCACACAACACCCATGTCCCGACAAAGGCACCCCCGTTTCACTGATGAGGATTTGCGGGTCATGGTGGAGGAAATAGTCAGGGTAAAGCCACAGCTGTTTGGAGCACAGGTACAGCAAATACCCATTGCCAGGAAGAGGGAGCTATGGCAGAAAATCGTGGACAGGGTGAACTCCCTGGGACAGCATCCAAGAACAAGGGATGACATCAGGAAGAGGTGGAACGACCTACGGGGGAAAGTACGTTCTATAGCAGCAAGGCACCAGCTCACCATACAGAGGACTGGCGGTGGACCCCCACTTTCTCCCCCACAGCTCACAGCATGGGAGGAGCAAGTCTTGGCAATCCTGCATCCTGAGGGACTCACTGGAGTTGCCAGAAGACTGGACACTGGTGAGTCCATATTTATTACTTATCAATCCCCATACCTGCATGCCATCTCACACCCTCACCCTCACTCCCATCATGCCACTCCATTCCACACACTAACCTACATATATGACTTACCCCAATGTCCAACCCGGCATGCAATACCAATGCATGGAGAGCCCTCCCAGCCCTGCATGAACACCCATCACTAAAGCATGCACAGCATAGGGGAACTAACAATCCCACAATATCAACATACACGAACCAAGGTGGCAGGGCAACCGCAACAATAGAGGGGAAGCTAGGGATGTACAATATGTCACAGGCATGAAGCACAATACATCACTTACATCCCTGAAGGTGCCCCAGCCAATGTCATCAGAGAGGAGGTGCCACGACAAACCAGTCCCCCAACAGAAGATGCCCCCAGTGATGACAGTAACTCTGGACTTCGGGACTTGGATCAACAACCTTGCCCATCAGGGACCACTGGATAGTCGGACACCCCCAGCCCACTCACAGTACACTAAGGAGCCTCCCCATCAGTATCCAACACCACAGCACCAACCCAGCATCCCCACACCTCTGTCCCTAGGACATGTCAATCAGCAGTGTGCCCACCTGTACAGGGACCCCAGTCCACACCTCACACCCAAGACAATCAGGGACCTGGGGTCAGTGGCAGTGGGCACACCGTTCAGGGGACTGAGGCACAGGGGAACAGGGACACTGGGAGGACAGCTGTGCGCCAGGGTGAGGAGAGGCCCAGGTAACTGACTCTCCAGGATGCACTCACCAAGATCCTGGGTGCATCCCAACAATTCCAGGACACAATGGGCCAGATCCTTGACAACATGCAGGAGAACACGTGGCTGCAGGAGGAACACCATCAGGAGATCAGGGAGGACTTGCAGGCCCTCAACACCACCATGGTCTCCATAGCAGGGGTACTGGCAGACATGGCCAACATCATGAGGGAATGGACAACACACCAGCGGACCCCTACCACTAGCCAGTCTATTGACCAGCCCACCACTTCTGCTGCAGCTAGTGGGCAGGAGGCCCAGCCAAAGGACCCACAGGCCTCCAGCACCCATCCCCCTCCACCCCATAAACGTTTCCTGCGACCCAGACAGAAGCCAGAGACTTGCCAAGACAAAGACCACATCAGGAAATGTGACTCTCCTGATTGTCCCCCTTGTGTCCCACCCTGTCACCTTGTCCACCTTGAACTGCCTTTGCTTTCCTTCCTATGGCCCCTTGGGCACTGGACCTGTGCTACAAACAGACTGGAACAATACCCTGGACTTTCCTCTACCATCATCCCATTCCATTGCACTTGACCCTCAATTTTATAGCACTACACTAAACACCCTTGAACACAACTTGATTGATAGTATTTTACTTGAGTTGAGAATGTGCATTCAGGGGAACAGTCACATCTGGTGCAAATGATATAAACACTGTGATAGCATACAATTAAGGACCTGTAACTGTCTGTAGTAATCACATCAGGGCACTGTTGTCATATCACCAACATCTGTAAAATGACAAGCCACAGGTGACAGTTGAGATGCAAAGGAAGTGAATGCCATCATTCTGCAGTCACACAGATGAAATCAATAGTCAGAGCAATAGTCAGAGCAATGATCAGTTCCACTGTCTCACCTGTGTCATTGGAAGTATTGACTGATGACTGATGTTCTGTTTACCACATCCACATCCTCATCCTCTGCCTCCTCATCCTCACTGTCCTCAGGGTCCACTGCTGCTACAGGGCGTCTCCAGTCTCCTCCTTCTGCAGAAAAGGCACATGTCGTCTGAGAGCCAGGCTGTGCAACATGCAGCATGCCACTACTATCTGGCAAGGATCCACCTGTCAGATGGAGGCACCTGAACCTGGCCTTCAGGAGGCCGAAGGTCCTTTTGATTATTATTCTGGTTCACCCATGTGCCTCATTATAATGGTCCTCAGCCCCTGTCCTGGCATTCCTCACAAGGGTCAGGAGCCACAATAGGTTTGGGTAGCCAGTGACTTGAGGATAACACCTGAAGGTGCACACTGAAACACACTGGGTGGGGACTCTGGCTCACCTATTAGCCACACCCTGTGCCTCTGTAGTTGGGCCATCACATTTGGGATGCTGCTATTCCTCAGGACAAAGGCATCATGCACCAATCCAGGATACTTGGCAGTGACGTGGGAGATGTACTTGTCCGCCAGGAACACCATTTGCACATTCATAGTGTGGAAACTCTTCCAATTCCTGAACACCTGTTCATTCTTGTGGGGTGGACAAACGCAATATGTATACAGTCAATCGCCCCAATAATATTGGGGATATGCCTCATTACATAGTATCTTGCCTTCACAGTGGCCAAAACTTCCTCCTGGGGAAAACAAAATAGCTGCACATGTGTTTCACCAAGGCAGACAAAACCCTTGACAGCACGTTTGAGTACATTAGCTGTGACATTCCTGCTGCCAAGCTCACTGTCACTTGGAATGAGCCAGTTGCCAGGAAATGGAACACTGATAGCACTTGCACAAAAAGGGGGATCCCAGTGAGATGATGGATGGCTGATATCAGGTCAGGCTCCAATTGGGCACATAGCTCTGTGATTGTGGCCCTGTCCAGGCTATAGGTGAGTATAATGTACCTGTCCTCCAGTGTAGTCAAGTCCACAAGGGGTCTGTACACAGGGGGTTGTCTCCTCCTCCTATTCATCTGCAGCGGTAGGTATCTAAGTGACACAAGAGTGTTCTGATCGTTGTCCACCACCATGAAATGGCGACTGCCTGTTTTGTATCTTGGGACAGGTGGAAGTGAGGTAACTCCGCCGACGTTGTGCGTCATGGCGGACGGCGGTCTTGCACAGCCGTGCAATTCCTCATTGGCTAATATTGGTATTTATGGAATACAGTGGCCAATGGGGATCAGCGTCGGCGGTGACAGTGTACACCGCTGCAGACGTGAACACCATTTTCTATCTAAATACTCACTTGTTTCCTGACTTTCCACAGGAAAAAACCCACACCGCATGTGCTGCTCTGACCTGTGTCTGGAACCTACCATGGCCCTTGTGACCGAGGAAAGGGCCCCTGCCTTCACTTCAGAGGAGTTGGAGCGAATGGTGGATGGGGTCCTACCCCAGTATGGACTTCTGTATGGGCCTCCAGACCAACAGGTGAATACACCTTGGGCACGATGCATGTGGGAAGGATGCATGGAAATGTGTGTGGAAGCATCGTGTCATGGTGGGGGGATCTGGTGGTAGTGTACATGGTGGGCGCCGGACGATGTGTATGCTAATGGTAATGGAAACGGGATTGGTGTCCCATATGTGTGACAGGCTGGATTGTATGTTTAATCGTGTCCTCCTGTCTGCATTCTCGCTGCAGGTCAGCACCCACCATAAGAAGGGATTGAGGCATGCCATTGTCAAGGACGTGCGGACCCTGGATGCCTACAGCAGGCAGAGCACCCACTGCAGGAACAGGTGGGAGGACCTGAGACACTGGAAATGGAAGATCCAGCTGGAGATGTCCTCCCAATGAGGAAGGGGTGCCCGTCAGAATCTGACCCCCCTGATGGTGCGCATACTGGCGGTGGCCTACCCAGAGCTGGATGGGCGCTTGAGGGCATCCCAGCAGCCACAAGGGGGTGAGTACAATGGGCGTTACTATAATAATTGGTAGGTGGCATGGGATCCAGGTGGTGCCTGTGAGTTAGTGGGTGCCCCTTAATGCCAGGCCAGACATTGCAGCGTGATCCAGCTCAAGGGTTATGGGTGTATGGCAAATGCAGGTAACCTAGCTCATTTGCATACCATGTCAGTCAGGGCTTTGTAGTTCCCAGAAAAGTGTGCAGTTGGCGGTGCTTGGCCCTCATCTTGCTGTGGCATCTAGCCTAATCAATGGCAGTGCAATGCATAGTGCTCAATCCTGATCCCTGTGTGTGACGGTGCTGTGTATGCCAACTGTGGTGTTGGTGCTGTAATTGACCCAGTGTTTCCTTTCTCTCTCCCCCCTTTTTGCTTCTGATATCCTGTCCATGTGTGCATTAGCATCATCTGGCGGAGGAGCAGGGGCACCGGCGACATGACCCAGGAGACAGAGTCCACTGATGCTGAGAGAACCGTTGGGACGGAGGGCTAGAGGAGCACCATGGCAGAGACAGAAGGTGACAACACTGACTCAGATACCTCCTCCAATGGAAGCTCCCTGGTGGTGGTAGATACCTCTGTGACTACCCCAGCTGCAGGTACAGCCGCCACCCAGTACCAGCACCGCCCTCCCAGTAACCCCTTAGTGAGTTGCCTGTGCCTGCTCACCCAGGAGGGTGGGGATCTCCTTCGACCCAGGCACCTCAGGCCCTGCCCCTGTGAGCCCTGCTGCCCTGAGTGTGAAGGCTATTGACCTCCTGAGATCCATCTCTGTAGGGCAGTCAACCATTGTGAATGCCATCCGGGGGCTGGCATCCCAGATGCAGCAATGCAATGCATTCCTGGAGGGCATCTTCTGTGGATTAGTGGCCCAACAGAGATCGATTCAGGTTCTGGGCTCCTCTCTGATGGCAGACATTGTCCCTGTTCCTACCGTCCCCCCTCCAACTACCACTTCCCAGTCGCAGTCCCCTCAACCCCAACCCATCCCATGCACAAATACAGACGAGCGTGCACACAAGACATCACACAAGAGTAGCACAGTCAAACACAGGCACCACAATTCAGCCCACAAGCACTCATGCAAACACCAGACAGTTGCAGACACAACCACATCCACTACTTCCACTGTCTCCCCCTCCTCATCCTCCCCCACCTCCCTCACAGTCACGTCCAAACTCACACCTGAATGCACTGCTTCAACATCCACCATCAGCATCACCACACCAAGCAGCACACACACCTTACTAGCAGACACTTCCACAACATCAATCTATGTGTCGCCTGTGTCCTCTCCCACCCTGTCTTTCCCCCCCTCCTAAAGGACACAAACGCAGGCACTCAGACACCCAAAAGCCATCTACCTCACATCAGCACACTACCCATGCACCTGCACCCAAGTCCAGAAGATGTACTCCTCAACAACCACTCCCTCAACCTCCACTCCCATCCCTCCTCCCTCATCCAGCCCCACCGTCCGTAAGAAGCTTTTCCTTGCCCATCCTGATCTCCTCCCTCCCCCTTTCTCCCCCGTCCTGCCCATAAAAGCAGGGTCCCAACGACCCAGCCCAGCACCTCAGCCAAACAGTTCACTGGGACAGTGGAGGAACCTCCTAGGCGTGGAGGCAAGACAGTGAAGGATCCCACTCCACCAGTCAGGAAGGAGTAGAAACCCTCACCTCCTGCCATGAAAGGGAAGAAGCCCTCACCTCCTGCCATAAAAGGGAAGAAGCCCTCACCTCCAGCTGAGAGACAGCAGCCCTGGCCTCCAACAGAAGCTGCCCAGGAGAACTCTTCCCCTGCTCTTCTCCTGCTGAGACACAGCAGCCCTCACCTCCTGCAGAGGCTGGCAGGGTACCAACACCACCACCACCATTAGGCATGAGGCCCTCATCCCCTGCTGAGACACAGCAGCCCTCACCTCTAGCAGAGGGAGCCCTTCGGTAATTATGCCCCTGCACAGTTCTGTGTGCATGTTGTCAGGAAACAAGTTGGGCCTTGGACTGTGCCATGTGACAATGTGAGCCCTTAGTACTTTGGACTGGGCATTGGCCCTTTGTGGACAAATGTACATATATCTTTGTTTTCCAATTGGTTCATTTGGTCGCTGTTCCCATTCAATTCATTCTCATGACTGCCTTATTGTTGTCCTTGCATTATTATGCCATGTGTTGTGTGCCATTGGTTTACATCTGCAGCTGGTTGTGTGTATGGTGTGTGTGTGTTTGATGTGTGTTGTGCTTGTGTGTGTCACTCTCCGTTTCCTCCCTCCCTCCCTTGTGTGCTAGGTGGCTGTACTCAACTTCATCGTCTTCGTCGGCATTGGTGTTCCAGGTGGAGCATGGCAAAGAAGAGCATCAGGAAGACATGCAGTTCCGGTTCCATGGCGGCGTTGTTCTTCTCTGTGTTTCTGATGGTAAGTCTTTCGTCTTCTGTTCAGTGCTTTCGCCAGGCTTTTGATGGCATTGGTATAGCCCCAGAAATCATGGTGGATTGCAGTGTCATGATATGGTGGGTGGTACCTTGTCTTCTGCCTGGCTGTTTATGGCTACCGCCGTGGTGCATGGTGTTAACGCCCTGGCGGATGGTGTGGTACATTGGCTGTCTATGGGAGTTATGGCCACCATCGTCTTAATTTGGCTGTAATTACTGCAAGCCTGTTGGTGGTATTTTTGCCACTTTATCACTCACCGCCAATGTCACAATGACCAGCATAATGTCCTAACCTATTTTATGCACTTTGCAGGCAGCTCTTTGATGACATTTCATAACAATCACTGTTCTATATTAGCATTGTATCTTATGAAGTGCAGTAACAGAAGGCTCTTTGTAATCCACTCAGCTAGCCTCATGAAATACAGATCTAAATTCTGAACTGTATGCGTTCTTTGCAGCAGGCATATTAACCTTCTGCATCACTGTTGGAAAGTACCATCTTGCCTGGCATGTTACCCCCATATTTCACTGTATATATGTTGTTTTAGTGTATGTGTCACTGGGACCCTGCCAGTCAGGGCCCCAGTGCTCATAAGTGTGCACTGTATGTGTTCCCTGTGTGATGACTAACTGTCTCACTGAGGCTCTTCTAACCAGAACCTTAGTGGTTATGCTCGCTCTGCTTTCTAAATTGTCACTAACAGGCTAGTGACCAATTTCACCAATTCACATTGGCATACTGGAACACCCTTATAATTCCCTAGTATATGGTATTGAGGTACCCAGGGTATTGGGGTTCCAGGAGATCCCTATGGGCTGCAGCATTTCTTTTGCCACCCATAGGGAGCTCTGACAATTCTTACACAGGCCTGCCACTGCAGCCTGAGTGAAATAACGTCCACGTTATTTCACAACCATTTACCACTGCACTTAAGTAACTTATAAGTCACCTATATGTCTGACCTTCACCTGGTGAAGGTTGGGTGCTAAGTTACTTAGTGTGTGGGCACCCTGGCACTTGCAGAGGTGCCCTCACATCGTTCAGGGAAAATTCCCCGGACTTTGTGAGTGCGGGGACACCATTGCACGCGTGCACTATACATAGGTCACTATGTATAGCGTCACAATGGTAACTCCGAACATGGCCATGTAACATGTCTAAGATCATGGAATTGTCACCTCAATGCCATTCTGGCATTGGGGAGACAATTCCATGATCCCCGAGTCTCTAGCACAGACCCGGGTACTGCCAAACTGCCTTTCCTGGGGTTTCACTGCAGCTGCTGCTGCCAACCCCTCAGACAGGTTTCTGCCCTCCTGGGGTCCAGCCAGGCCTGGCCCAGGAAGGCAGAACAAAAGACTTCCTCAGAAGTCCTTTGGAAAAAGGTGTCAGGACTGAGGAGGAGTAGCCTCCCCCAGCCTCTGGAAATGCTTTGATGGGCACAGATGGTGCCCATCTCTGCATAAGCCAGTCTACACCGGTTCAGGGATCCCCCAGCCCTGTTCCGGCGCAAAACTGGACAAAGGAAAGGGGAGTGACCACTCCCCTGACTTGCACCTCCCAGGGGAGGTGCCCAAAGCTCCTCCAGCGTGCCCCAGACCTCTGCCATCTTGGATTCAGAGGTGTGCTGGCACACTGGACTGCTTTGAGTGGCCAGGGCCAGCAGGTGACATCAGAGACTCCTTCTGATAGGGTCTTACCTGTGTTACTAGCCTATCCTCCTTCCTAGGTAGCCAAACCTCCTTTTCTGGCTATTTATGGTCTCTGCTTTGGGGAATTCTTCAGATATCGAATTCAAGAGCTCACCAGAGTTCCTCTGCACTTCCCTCTTCACCTTCTGCCAAAGGATCGACTGCTGACTGCTCAGGACGCCTGCAAAACCACAACAAAGTAGCAAAGACGACTACTGCAACCTTGTATCGCTTCATCCTGCCAGCTTTCTCGACTGTTTCCTGGTGGTGCATGTTCTGGGGGTAGCCTGCCTCCTTCTTGCACCAGGAGCTCTGAAGAAATCTCCTGTGGGTCGACGGAATCTTCCCTCTGCAACTGCAGGCAACAAAAGACTGCATCACCAGTCCTCTGGGTCCCCTCTCAGCATGACGAGCATAGTCCCTGGAACTCAGCAACTCTGTCTAAGTGACTCCCACAGTCCAGTGACTCTTCAGTCCAAGTTTGGTGGAGGTAAGTCCTTGCCTCCCCACGCTAGACTGCATTGCTGGGTACCGCGTGATTTGCAGCTGCTCCGGCTCCTGTGCACTCTTCCAGGACTTCCTTCGTGCACAGCAAAGCCAGGGTCCCCGACACTCTAACTTGCAGTGCACAACCTTCTGAGTTGTCCTCCAGCATCGTGGGACTCCCTTTTCTGACTTCGGGTGGACTCCGGTTCACTCCTCTTCCAAGTGCCTGTTCCAGTACGTCTGCGGGTGCTGCCTGCTTCTGTGAGGGCTCCCTACATTGCTGGGTGCCTCCTCTGTCTCCTCATCCAAGTGGCGACATCCTGGTCCCTCTTGGCCACAGCAGCATCCAAAAATCCTAACTGCGAACCTTGCAGCTAGCAAGGCTTATTTGCCATCTTTCTGCATGGGAACACCTCTGCAAGCTTCTTCACAACGTGGGACATCCATCCTCCAAAGGGGAAGTTCCTTGTCCTCTTCGTTCTTGCAGAAACCAAAGCTTCTTCCATCCAGTGGCAGCTTCTTTGCACCCTCAGCTGGCATTTCCTGGGCATCTGCCCCATCTCGACATTGTCGCAACTCTTGGACTTGGTCCCCTTGTTTCACAGGTACTCAGGTCCAGAAATCCACTGTTGTTGCTTTGCTGGTGTTGGTCTTCCTTGCAGAAACCCCCTATCACGACTTCTGTGCTCTCTGGGGGTTATAGGTGCACTTTACACCTACTTTTCAGCGTCTTGGGGTGGGCTATTTTTCTAACCCTCACTGTTTTCTTACAGTCCCAGCGACCCTCTACATGCTCACATAGGTTTGCAGTCCATTCGTGGTTCGCATTCCACTTTTGGAGTATATGGTTTGTGTTGCCCCTATACCTATGTGCTCCTATAGTAATCTACTGTAACTTTACACTGCTTGCATTACTTCCTTTTGCTATTACTGCATATTTTTGGTATTGTGTACATATATCTTGTGTGTATTTGGCATCCTCATACTGAGGGTACTAACTGAGATCCTTTTGGTATATTGTCATAAAAATAAAGTACCTTTATTTTTAGTATATCTGTGTATTGTGTTTTCTTATGATATTGTGCATATGACACCAGTGGTATAGTAGGAGCTTTGCATGTCTCCTAGTTCAGCCTAAGCTGCTCTGCTATAGCTACCTTCTATCAGCCGAAGCTGCTAGAAACACCTCTTCTACACTAATAAGGGATAACTGGACCTGGTACAGAGTGTAAGTACCCCTTGGTAACCACTACCACACTCATTTTGTTCTTTTCATAAGAGAAAAATAAACAAAACAAGTTCAGTGTATGTACACCTAACCCAAAAGTTTTGCTTTTCTCCTCTTACACTATTTGCTAAGTGCTGAAAAGTACTCCTAAACTTTCTAAAAGTTTCAAAAAGTTTGAAAACGTTTTTTTTCTGTCCTGAAACTTTTTCTCTCTTCTATCTGTCTCTAAACCTTCTTCTATCATGTCTGGTGTAGGAACTCCTCTTAATTTGGTCAGTACAATTTATGACAATTTTAACTTTAAGAGCCTAAGGAGTCTCTGCATTGATAGAGGTTTAGTGGTAGGAAAGAACCCTACTAGAGAATTTCTGTCTAACATGCTTGTTGAGAATGATAAGGCCCAGGGTGGCACTTCATCTGAAAATTTAGTAGACAGCTCACACTCTGACTCAGGGGAGCCCCTTGAGGTAGTGGTACAGGGTTCTCTTCCTAATCTGCCCCTTAGCAGAACACCTAGCATAGCTGGTAGTAATAGAAGCTCCCATCACAGTAGCAATGTTTTTGTTCCTGGAGGCCAGGTTGTTAGAGTGCCAACTGTTAGGGACAGGTCTCCCTCTGCTCATTCAAATCTTTCTTCTGTGTCAAAACATTCCCAACACACCCACCCTGATGATAAGATGTTAGAAAGGGAACTCAATAAGTTGAGAGTGGAAGAGACCAGGAGGCTGAAGCTTAAACAGCAACAGCTGACTCTAGACAAGGAATCCCTAGACTTAGAGAAGGAGAGACAGAGGTTGGGGTTTGGACCCCATGGTGGCAGCAGCAGTATTCCTGATAGCAATCCTGTGAGAGAGCATGATTCTAGGAATCTGCATAAGATAGTTCCCCCTTACAAGGAGGGGGATGACATTAACAAGTGGTTTGCTGCACTTGAGAGGGCCTGTATGGTACAGGGGGTCCCTCAAAGGCAGTGGGCTGCTATCCTATGGCTATCTTTCAGTGGAAAGGGTAAGGATACGCTCCTTACTGTAAAGAAAAGTGATGCCAATAATTTTACAGTTTTGAAGAATGCACTCTTGGATGGATTTGGCTTAACCACTGAACAATACAGGATTAAGTTCGGAGAAACCAGAAAAGAGTCCTCACAAGACTGGGTAGACTTTGTTGACTATTCAGTGAAGGCCTTGCAGGGGTGGTTACATGGCAGTAAAGTTTCTGACTATGAAAGCCTGTACAATCTAATCCTGAGAGAGCATATTCTGAATAACTGTGTGTCTGATTTGTTACACCAATATCTAGTGGACTCTGTTTCTGACCTCTCCCCAAGAATTAGGAAAGAAGGCAGACAAATGGGTCAGAACAAGAGTGAACAAAAAAGTTCATACAGGGGCTGACAAGGATGGCAAGAAGAAGGATGGTAAGTCTTCAGACAAGGGTGGGGACAAATCTAAAAATGAGTCTTCTTCGGGCCCACAGAAGCACTCTGGTGGGGGTGGTGGGTCCAAATCCTCTTCCAATCAAGTAAAAAAACCATGGTGCTATTTATGTAAAGTAAAAGGCCATTGGACAACTGATGCCAGTTGTCCAAAGAAAAGCACCAAGCCTCCCACTACCACAACCCCTACTGCAACCTCTAGTGCCCCTAGTAACAGCAGTGGTGGTGGGAGCAAACCTACTACTAGCCAATCCAAGGGAGTATCTGGGCTCACTTTTGGTAATTTAGTTGGGGTTGGTCTTGTTAGGGAGACCACAGAGGCTGTGCTAGTGCATTGATTTGGCCACCTTGGTTGCTTGTCCCATAAAATGGATAAGTACAAGCAACTTCCCCTAATAAATGGTGTTGAGGTTTAGGCCTACAGGGACGCAGGTGCCAGTGTTACCATGGTAATAGAGAAACTGGTACACCCTGAACAACACCTACTTGGTCACCAGTACCAAGTGACAGACGCTCATAACAACACTCTTAGCCACCCCATGGCTGTTGTGAATCTCAACTGAGGGGGGGGGGGGGTTACTGGTCCAAAGAAAGTTGTGGTTGCTTCAGATTTACCTGCAGACTGTCTACTAGGAAATGATTTAGAGATATCAGCTTGGGCAGAAGTGGAGTTGGAGGCTCATGCAGCAGTGCTGGGCATTCCTGGGCATATTTTTGCTTTGACAAGGGCTCAGGCCAAAAATCAAAAAGGACAGAGTGACTTGGATCCTGGAACAATGGACCAAGTGCTCCCTAAAGCTAGGGTTAGTAAGGGTAAATCCCTACCCACAAGCCCTCCCTCTACAGTTGATTTAACTTCTGAGGAAGAAGAATTTCCCCCCTGTGCAGAACCTTCACCAGAGGAGCTGGCAGCAGACACTGCTGAGCTTTTGGGTGGAGGGGGGCCTGCCAGGGAGGAGCTGAGTGTGGCACAGCAAACCTGTCACACATTAGAGGGTCTAAGACAGCAAGCTGTCAAACAGCAAAATGGGGATGTCAGTGACTCACATAGAGTTTACTGGGAGGGCAACCTCTTGACACAGAGGCAAGGGATCCAAAACCTGGAGCAGCCAGGAGATTGGTCATTCCCCTGCAGTACAGAGAGTTCCTCCTAACTCTGGCACACAACGTTCCCTTGGCTGGACATTTGGGTCAGATTAAAACATGGGAAAGGCTTGTCCCCCTGTTTCACTGGCCTAGGATGTCAGAGGACACAAAGGATTTTTGTAAGTCCCGCGTGACCTGCCAAGCCAGTGGCAAGACTGGTGGCACTCCAAAGGCTCCCCTTATTCCACTGCCTGTGGTTGGGTTTCCCTTTGAAAGGGTAGGGGTTGACATAGTTGGCCCCCTTGACCCTCCTACTGGTTCAGGCAATAGGTTTATCTTGGTGGTAGTGGACCATGCCACAAGATATCCTGAAGCTATTCCTCTAAGGACCACTACAGCTTCTGCAGTGGCAAAAGCCCTCCTGGGATTTTTTTCCAGGGTGGGTTTCCTAAAAGAGGTTGTATCAGACAAGGGTAGCAACTTTATGTCTGCATACTTGAAGGCCATGTGGAAGGAATGTGGTGTAACATACAAATTCACCACACTTTATCATCCACAAACAAATGGACTGGTAGAGAGGTTTAATAAAACTCTCAAAGGAATGATAATGGGACTCCCTGAAAAACTCAGGAGGAGATGGGATGTCCTGTTACCTTGCCTCCTTTTTGCTAACAGGGAGGTACCCCAGAAAGGAGTGGGCTTCAGCCCCTTTGAACTCCTATTTGGACACCCTGTAAGAAGTCCCCTAACACTTGTGTAGGAGGGTTGAGAAAAACCTTTAAAAGCTCCTAAGCAAGATATAGTGGACTATGTACTTAGCCTAAGATCCAGAATGGCGGAGTACATGAAAAAGGCCAGTAAAAACATTCAGGCCAACCAAGAGCTCAAAAAGCAATGGCATGACCAGAAGGCTGTTCTAATTCAGTACCAACCAGGACAGAAGGTGTGGGTATTGGAGCCTGTGGCCCCAAGAGCACCCCAAGACAAATGTAGTGGACCCCATCACATTGTTGAAAAGAAGGGCGAGGTCACCTACTTGGTTGACCTGGGCACTGCCAGGAGTCCCCTTAGGGTGCTCCATGTCAATCGCCTAAAACTCTACTATGACACGGCTGATCTCACCCTGCTCATGGCAACAGATGAAGGACAGGAAGAAGAGAGTGACCCTCTCCCTGATCTCTTCTCTTCCACAGAACAGGATGCTCTAGTGGAAGGTGTAGTTTTGGCAGACTGTCTTACTGCTGAGCAGAAAGACAACTACATAAATTTCCTAGGTCAGTTTTCTGAACTCTTTTCTACTGTGCCAGGCACCACTTCTTGGTGTGAGCACACTATAGCTACTGGAGACAGCATGCCTTTCAAAAGTAAGATCTATAGGCAGCCTGACCATGTCAGTGACTGCATAAAACAAGAAGTTCAGAAAATGCTTGAACTAGGAGTGGTTGAACATTCTGAAAGCCCATGGGCCTCTCCTGTGGTGCTTGTATCAAAGCCTCACTCAAAAGATGGGAAAAGAGAGAAGAGGTTTTGTGTAGATTACAGAGGTCTCAACCAGGTAACAAAAACTGATGCTCACCATATACCCAGGGCAGATGAGCTCATAGATACACTGGCATCTGCCAAGTATCTAAGCACCTTTGATTTGGCTGCAGGGTATTGGCAGATCAAGTTGTCAGAGGATGCTAACGCAAAAACTGCATTTTCGACTATTGCAGGGCACTACCAATTCACAGTAATGCCCTTTGGTTTGAAAAATGCACCTGCCACTTTTCAGAGGTGGGCGAATACAGTCCTGCAAGGGTTGGAGGCTTTTAGTGCAGCATATCTGGATGATATAGCTGTCTTTAGCTCCACCTGGGATGATCACCTGGTCCACCTGTGGAAAGTTTTGGAGGCTCTGCAGAAGGCAGGCCTCACTATCAAGGCTTCAAAGTGCCAGATAGGGCAGGGAAAGTGGTTTATCTGGGACACCTGGTAGGTGGAGAACAGATTGCACCACTTCAGGGGAAAATCCAGACAATCATGGATTGGGTTCCCCCTACAACTCAGACCCAGGTGAGAGCCTTCTTAGGCCTCACTGGGTATTACAGGAGATTCATTAAAAACTATGGCTCCATAGCAGCCCCACTTAATGATCTCACTTCCAAGAAGATGCCTAAAAAGGTATTGTGGATAGATAGCTGTCAGAAAGATTTTGAGGAGCTGAAACAGGCCATGTGCACTGCACCTGTCCTAAAAAGCCCATGTTACTCCAAGAAATTCATTGTTCAGACTGATGCATCGGAATTAGGAGTAGGGGCAGTCTTATCAAAACTCAGTTCTGAGGGCCAGGATCAACCTGTTGCTTTTATCAGCAGGAGGTTGACCCCTAGAAAAAAACGTTGGTCTGCCATAGAGAGGGATGCCTTTGCTGTGGTCTGGGTACTGAACAAGTTGAGGCCATACTTATTTGGCACTCACTTAATTGTTCAGACAGACCACAAACCTCTACTTTGGCTAAAACAAATGAAAGGTGAAAACCCTAAATTGTTGAGGTGGTCCATATCTCTACAGGGAATGGACTATACAGTAGGACATAGACCTGGGAGTACCCATTCCAATGCAGATTGACTCTCCAGATATTTCCACTTAGACAATGAAGACTCATCAGGTCATGGCTAGTCTTATTGTCCTTCGTTTGGGGGGGGGGGTTGTGTAGGAAAGTACCATCTTGCCTGGCATGATACCCCCATATTTCAATGTATATATGTTGTTTTAGTGTATGTGTCACTGGGACCCTGACAGTCAGGGCCTCAGTGCTCATAAGTGTGCCCTGTATGTGTTCCCTGTGTGATGACTAACTGTCTCACTGAGGCTCTGCTAACCAGAACCTCAGTGGTTATGCTCTCTCTGCTTTCTAAATTGTCACTAACAGGCTAGTGACCAATTTCACCAATTCACATTGGCATACTGGAACACCCTTATAATTCCCTAGTATATGGTACTGAGGTACCCAGGGTATTGGGGTTCCAGGAGATCCCTATGGGCTGCAGCATTTCTTTTGCCACCCATAGGGAGCTCTGACAATTCTTACACAGGCCTGCCACTGCAGCCTGAGTGAAATAACGTCCACGTTATTTCACAGCCATTTACCACTGCACTTAAGTAACTTATAAGTCACCTATATGTCTAACCTTCACCTGGTGAAGGTTGGGTGCTAAGTTACTTAGTGTGTGGGCACCCTGGCACTAAATTCCCCGGACTTTATGAGTGCGGGGACACCATTTCACGCGTGCACTATACATAGGTCACTACCTATGTATAGCGTCACAATGGTAACTCCGAACATGGCCATGTAACATGTCTAAGATCATGGAATTGTCACCCCAATGCCATTCTGGCATTGGGGAGACAATTCCATGATCCCCCGAGTCTCTAGCACAGACCCGGGTACTGCCAAACTGCCTTTCCCGGGGTTTTACTGCAGCTGCTGCTGCTGCCAACCCCTCAGACAGGTTTCTGCCCTCCTGGGGTCCAGCCAGGCCTCACTCAGGAAGGCAGAACAAAAGACTTCCTCAGAGAGAGGGTGTTACACCCTCTCCCTTTGGAAAAAGGTGTCAGGGCTGGGAAGGAGTAGCCTCCCCAGCCTCTGGAAATGCTTTGATGGGCACAGATGGTGCCCATCTCTGCATAAGCCAGTCTACACCAGTTCAGGGATCCCTCAGCCCTGCTCTGGCACAAAACTGGACAAAGGAAAGGGGAGTGACCACTCCCCTGACCTGCACCTCCCAGGGGAGGTGCCCAGAGGTCCTCCAGCGTGCCCCAGACCTCTGCCATCTTGGATTCAGAGGTGTGCAGGCACACTGGACTGCTCTGAGTGGCCAGGGCCAGCAGGTGACTTCAGAAACTCCTTCTGATAGGCTCTTACCTGTGTTACTAGCCTATCGTCCTTCTTAGGTAGCCAAACCTCCTTTTCTGGCTATTTAGGGTCTCTGCTTTGGGGAATTCTTCAGATATCGAATGCAAGAGCTCACTAGAGTTCCTCTGCACTTTTCTCTTCACCTTCTGCCAAAGGATCGACTGCTGACTGCTCAGGACGCCTGCAAAACCGCAACAAAGTAGCAAAGACGACTACTGCAACCTTGTATTGCTTCATCCTGCTGGCTTTCTCGACTGTTTCCTGGTGGTGCACGCTCTGGGGGTAGCCTGCTTCCTTCTTGCAGCAGGAGCTCTGAAGAAATCTCCAGTGGGTCGACGGAATCTTCCCCCTGCAACCGCAGGCAACAAAAGACTGCATCACCAGTCCTCTGGGTCCCCTCTCAGCACGACGAGCATGGTCCCTGGAACTCAGAAACTCTGTCCAAGTGACTCCCACAGTCCAGTGACTCTAAAGTCCAAGTTTGGTGGAGGTAAGTCCTTGCCTCCCCACGCTAGACTGCATTGCTGGGTACCGTGTGATTTGCAGCTGCTCCGGCTCCTGTGCACTCTTCCAGGATTTCCTTTGTGCACAGCCAAGTCTGGGTCCCCGACACTCTAACTTGCAGTGCACAACCTTCTGAGTTGTCCTCCAGTGTCGTGGGACTACCTTTCCTGACTTCAGGTGGACTCCGGTTCACTCCTCTTCCAAGTGCCTGTTCTGGTACTTCTGCGGGTGCTGCCTGCTTCTGTGAGGGCTCCCTATATTGCTGGGCGCCCCCTCTGTCTCCTCATCCAAGTGGCAACATCCTGGTCCCTCCTGGGCCACAGCAGCATCCAAAAACCCTAGCCGCGACCCTTGCAGCTTGCAAGGCTTATTTGCAGTCTTTCTGCATGGGAATACCTCTGCAAGCTTCTTCACGACGTGGTACATCCATCCTCCAAAGGGGAAGTTCCTAGTCCTCTTCGTTCTTGCAGAAACCAAAGCTTCTTCCATCCAGTGGCAGCTTCTTTGCACCCTCAGCTGGCATTTCCTGGGCATCTGCCCCATCTTGACATTGTCGCAACTCTTGGACTTGGTCCCCTTGTTTCACAGGTACTCAGGTCCGGAAATCCACTGTTGTTGCTTTGCTGGTGTTGGTCTTCCTTGCAGAAACCCCCTATCACGACTTCTGTGCTCTTTGGGGGTTATAGGTGCAATTTACACCTACTTTTCAGGGTCTTGGGGTGGGCTATTTTTCTAACCCTCACTGTTTTCTTACAGTCCCAGCAACCCTCTACAAGCTCACATAGGTTTGGGGTCCATTTGTGGTTCGCATTACACTTTTGGAGTATATGGTTTGTGTTGCTCCTATACCTATGTGCTCCTATTGCAATCTACTGTAACTTTACACTGCTTGCATTACTTCCTTTTGCTATTACTGCATATTTTTGGTATTGTGTACATATATCTTGTGTATATTTGGCATCCTCATACTGAGGGTACTCACTGAGATACTTTTGGCATATTGTCATAAAAATAAAGTACCTTTATTTTTAGTATATCTGTGTATTATGTTTTCTTATGATATTGTGCATATGACACCAGTGGTATAGTAGGAGCTTTGCATGTCTCCTAGTTCAGCCTAAGCTGCTCTGCTATAGCTACCTTCTATCAGCCTGAGCTGCTAGAAACCCCTCTTCTACTCTAATAAGGGATAACTGGACCTGGTACAGAGTGTAAGTACCCCTTGGTACCCACTACAAGCAAGGCCAGCCTCCTATCCTACTGTCACTTTACATGGAGTGTCACTAGACAAAACTGAGATCTCTCTAACAGTAACATTAATCACAAGAGTTATCTTGGCATTTCTAAGTCAGCAACTCCCCAACGCTCAGTGCGGCCATGCAGGAAAGTACCATCTTGCCTGGCATGTTACCCCCATTTTTACTTGTGTGTTTTTGCCTGTGTCACTGGGATCCTGCTAGCCAGGACCCCAGTGCTCATAGTTTGTGGCCCATATGTGCTCCCTGTGTAGTGCCTAACTGTTTCACTGAGACTCTGCTAACCAGAATCTCAGTGCTTATGCTCTCTGCTTTTAAAATTGTCATTGCAGGCTAGTGACCAATTTCACCAATTCTGATTGGCACACTGGAACACCCTTATAATTCCCTAGTATATGGTACCTTGGGCTTCCAGGAGATCCCTATGGGCTGCATGATTTCTTTTGTCACCCATAGGGAGCTTAGACAATTCTTACACAGGACTGCCACTGCAGCCTGAGTCAAATAATGTCCATGTTATTTCACAACCATTTTTAAGTCACCTATATGTCTAACCCTCACTTAGTGATGGTTAGGTGCAAAGTTACTAAGTGTGAGGGCACCCTGGCACTAGCCAAGGTGCCCCCACATTGTTCAGGGCAATTTCCCTGGACTTTGTGAGTGCGGGGACACCATTACACGTGTGCACTACATATAGGTCAATATCTATATGTAGCTTCACAATTGTAACTCTGAATTTGGCCATGTAACATGTCTGAGATCATGGAATTGTCCCCCAATGCCAAATCTGGTATTGGGGTGCCAATTCCATGCATCCCCAGGGCTCCAGCATGGACCCCGGGTACTGCCAAACTAGCTCTCTTGGGTTTTCACTGCAGCTACCACTGCTGCCAACCCACAGACAGGCTTCTGCCCTCCTGGGGTCTGGGCAGCCCAGTCCCAGGAAGGCAGAACAAAGGATTTCCTCTGAGAGAGGGTGTTCCACCCTCTCCCTTTGGAAATAGGTGTTAAGGGCTGGGGAGGAGTAGCCTCCCTCTGCCCCTGGAAATGCTTTGAAGGGCATAGATGGTGCCCTCCTTGCATAAGCCAGTCTATATCAGTTCAGGGAACCCCCAGCCCCTGCTTTGGCATGAAACTGGACAAAGGAAAGGGGAGTGACCACTCCCCTGTCCATCACCACCCCAGGGGTGGTGCCCAGAGCTCCTCCAGTGTGTCCCAGACCTCTGCCATCTTGAATGCAGAGGTGTGAGGGCACAGTGGAGGCCTCTGAGTGGCCAGTGCCAGCAGGTGACGTCAGAGACCCCTCCTGATAGGTGGTTACTTGGTTAGGTGGCCAATCCTCCGCTGACGGCTATTTAGATCTCTCCTGTGGGTTTCTCTTCAGATAACGAATGCAAGAGCTCACCAGAGTTCCTCTGCATCTCCCTCTTCGACTTCTGCCAAGGATCGACCGCTGACAGCTCCAGGACACCCGCAAAACTGCAACAAAGTAGCAAGACGACTACCAGCAACATTGTAGCGCCTAATTCTGCTGGTTTTCTCGACTGTTTCCTGGTGGTGCATGCTGTGAGGGCTGTCTGCCTTCACCCTGCACTGGAAACCAAGAAGAAATCTCCTGTGGGTTGACGGAATCTTCCCCCTGCTAACACAGGCACCAAACTTCTGCATCACCGGTCCTCTGGGTCCCCTCTCATCTTGATGAGCTGGTCCCTGGAACACAGAAGCTAGATCCAAGTGACCCCGACAGTCCAGTACTTCTTCTGTCCAAATTTGGTGGAGGTAAGTCCTTGCCTCCCCACGCTAGACAGTAATCCTTTGTACTGCGTGATCTGCAGTGTCTGCACAGCACAGCCCAGGACCCCAGCACTCCGTCCTGCATTGCTCAACTCGCTGAGTTGACCACCAACTTTGTGGGACCCTCCTTTGTAGTGCTGAGACGACCGCCATGCTCAGATTTCTTGAATGCCTGTTCAAGTGCTTCTGTGGGTGCTGTCTTCTTCTGTGTGGGCTCTCTGTGCTGCTGAGCACCCCCTCTGTCTTTTCCTCCCAGGGGCGACGTCCTGGTCCTTCCTGGACCCGGACAGCACCCACTTTCTGTAACCACGACTATTGCAGCTAGCAAGGCTTGTTTGCGGTCTTTCTGCGTGGAAACAACTATGCATCCTCCATCACGCCGTGGGACATCTTCAATACAAAGGAGAAGTTCCTGGCATTTTCCGGTGTTGCAGAATCTTCAGCTTCGTCCACGCGGACGCAGCCCTTTTGCACCTTCATCGTTTAGTGGGCTCCTGCCCCCCCGGACACTCGCATGAGTCTTGGACTTGGTCACCTTCCATTTCAGGTCCTCAGGTCCGGGAATCCGTCTTCAGTGCTTTGCAGTCAGTTGTTGCCTTTGCAGAATCTCCTATCACGACTTCAGTGTGTTTCTGAGGAAGTAGGGTAACTTCACTCCTACTTTTCAGGGTTCTGGGTGGGGTATCTTGGACACCCCTAGTGTTTTCTTACACTCCCAGTGACCCTCTATACACTACACTAGGCCTGGGGTCCATTCGTGGTTCGCTTTACACTTTTAGAGTATGTGGTTTGCGTTGCCCCTAGGCCTATTGCATCCTTTTGCATCCTATTGTATTCTACAGTGTTTGCACTACTTTTCTAACTGTTTACTTACCTGATTTTGGTTTGTGTGTATATTTTGTATATTTTACTTACCTCCTAAGGGAGTATATACTCTGAGATACTTTTGGCATATTGTCACTAAAATAAAGTACCTTTATTTTTAGTAAATCTGAGTATTGTGTTTCTGATGAGATAGTGCTATATGATATAAGTGGTACAATGGGAGCTTTGCATATCTCCTAGTTCAGCCTAAGCTGCTCTGCTATAGCTACCTCTATCAGCCTAAGCTGCTAGAACACTACTAATCTACTAATAAGGGATAACTGGACCTGGCACAAGGTACAAGTACCATCAGGTACCCACTATAAGCCAGGCCAGCCACCTACAGGCCACACCAGTTATACCAGCCTAAAGCCAGCCCTGATATCAGCGTTACTTTTATGTAATGTTCACAAACATTATATTTTGTTTGAAAAACGCAGACAAAGCATCCATCTTTAGTCTAATCATCAGCCTGAAATGTGGAGGCTAGTAGCCAAATCCCCTTGCTGTACATAGGCAGCTCAAACATTTTAATCAACTGCCCTGAGACAGGCAAAAATGCAATGTTCAATCTTCAAATCATTCTTAATCTAATAGGTAATCTTAGTTTTCCAGCAAACATTCTGGAGTTTGTGGTTTATTGTGACCTTCAGGGGCATCTGAGTGGATAAATGATATTATTCGACTTATAATTCAGATTCCTTTCACTTCTTGCCATAAACCTTTCTGTTGGATATAAGTGATGGTTTAATATTCATTCTAGATTCCTGTGGGTTTTCACTAAGAGTGTTATTGAACCTGCTTGCTTGGTTTGGTCTGCAAGCTCCACTGTTGGGCTTTGGAGTAATGATGAAAATAAAGCATTTATGTCAAGTATTAAGACTTAGGTCGACATGTACAAAAGTGAGGAATTTAGACTTCCTAACTACGATGTTGTGTGAATTGCAATTTCGAAATCGCAATTTCTAATGTAGGAAACTCATTTGAGTTTTATTAGCGATTCCTAGTGCGTCGCAAATAGACTTACCTTATGAATGTTAATGAGATATGTTGCAAATGGTGACCCATTAGGAATCGCAGCCATAACAGGGATGGTGGCCTGCTGGGGTCCGAAGACAACCATATCTGTGATTGCTTTTTATATGCAGCCTGTTTTACTTAACTGAAAATGGGATGTGTCCAAAGGACCACTGCCTGCTCTTAAAAAATATTTTCCATACCATTGTCAAAGGGGAAGGGGAAGGGGTCCATGGGTGACCACTTCCCATTTGGAAATGGGTTACCGCCAACTTTCAGTTGGTGGTTGTTGGAAATGGCCTATGTTGAAAATGGCATTTCTCCAGGGGAACCCCCAAAGCACTCCTTCTCTTTTTCTGACCTCATTTTTGCTGGCTTTAGGACTCTGCATACTTAACCACTGCTAATCAGTGCTAAAGTGCATATGCTCTCTCCCTCAAACATGGTGACATTGACTTATAACCAATTGGCATATTTAATTTACTTGTAAGTTCCTAGCAAAGTGCACTACATGTGCCCAGGGCAAGTAAAATAAATTCTACTAGTGGACCTGCAGCACTGGTTGTGCCACCCACATAAGTAGCCCCTAACCATGTCTCAGGCCTGCCACCGCAAGGCCTGTGTGTGCAGTTTCACTGCCTCTTCGACTTGGCATTTAAACGTAATTGCCAAGCCTTAAACTCCCCTTTTTCTACATATAAGTCCCCCCTAAGGTAGGCCCTAGGTAGCCCATAGGGCAGTGTGATTTGTAGGTAAAAGGCAGAACATGAACATGTGTGTTCTATATGTGATTGTAGTGTAAAACTCCTAAATTAGTTTTACGCTGCTGTGAGGCCTGCTCCTTTCATAGGATAGCATTAGGGCTACCCTCACATACTGTTTGAGTGGTAGATTCTGACCTGAAATTAGTAGCCAGGTTATATTTAGTGTGGCCAGAATGGCAATAGAAAATCCTGCTTATTTGTGAAGTTGGATTTAATATTACTATTCTAGAAATGCCACTTTAAAAAAGTGAGCCTTTCTATACACTTAAATCCTTCTGTGCCTTACAATCCACATCTGGCTAGGTTAGTTGACAGCTCCCTTGTGCATTTCACTCAGACAACTCAGACAACCCCAAACACAGGATGCTCAGTCACACCTGCACACATCTGCATACTGAATGGGTCTTCCTGAGCTGGGAGGGTGGAGGGCCTTACACTTACATGTGAAAGGACAATGGCCTGCCCTCACACAATGGGCTGACAAACCCCCCTACTGGGACCCTGGCAGACAGGATGGAACTCAAAGAGGACCTTGTGCACTTCTAAGCCACTCTTTGAAGTCTCCCCCATTTCAAAGGCACATTTGGGTATTTAAACCAGGTCTCTGACCCTACCAACTCAGACACTTCTACAGATACTTTTGCAGACACTTCTTGACAAGATACCTACCGGGAAAGGAACTCTGAACCAGAACCTGCCACCTACTAAGAGAAGCTGCCTGGCTGCCCAAAGGACTCACCTGACTGTTTTGCTGAAAAGGACTGCTGCCTTGCTGTTGCCCTGCTGCGTTGCTGCCCTCTGGCTCTGCTGAGAAGTGCTCTCCAAGGGCGTGGAGTGAGCTTCTGTTTTCTGAAGTCTCAGGGCCAAAAAGACTTCATCTCTGCAAAGAACTCCTAGTGTGGCGAAAATCGACACACAACCTGCCGGAATCGATGCACAGCCTGCCCTGTAGTGAGAAAATCACCACAACGCCGAACTGGAATGACGTAGCATGGCTCCCCGAGTGGAGATTGATGCAGCACCAGCATTACAACCGGAACTTCAATGCACGGCCCGCTTGATGAACGCATAGCCAAGATGGAATGACGCAGCCCGACTTTCTGCAAGACGAATCAACACAGCGCCTGTCGTGCGACAGAAATTTCCCCCATCATTCACCAGATCGACGCAGGTCCTGTGACTTTGCCCTGCACGCCCAGGATTTTTCAGCATCATACCCCGGGGCATCCAAATACCCCACAACCCAAAGCGGATCCAAGTCTGCATGCCAGAAATTGATGTAAAGCCCTTGGTGTGTGAAAAACATTGACGCATAGTCTGTGTGCGCCTGGAGAAACTTACGCACACCTCCCCGTTGCCCACACATCTCCTCTGCGGTCCTGTGCAAATAATTTAGAAGAAAAACAGGTACTTTGTGCTTCCAGGAGACACATTGCTTTTTAAGAACTAAAGACTCTATGTATCATTACAAAAGTGATATTTCAACTTGTACTTATCAAACCTTGATCGTTTTGGCCTTATTCTACTCAGATAAATATTATATATTTTTCTAAACTAGTGCAGTGTATTTTTGTGGTGTTTATACTGTGTTATTGCATGATTTATTGCACAAATACTTTACACATTGCCTTCTAAGTCAAGCCTGACTGCTCAGTGCCAAGCTACCAGATGGTGGGCACAGGATAATTTGGATTGTGTGTGACTTACCCTGACTAGAGTGAGGATCCTTGCTTGGACAGTGGGCAACCTGACTGCCTACCAAAGACCACATTTCTAACAGTGGTAAATTATGAATGTTTAGCGACCGCACTTCAGTCACAAAACATTCATACATACTTTTCCGATTTAGGGTTAGGAATGGACACCCTCAACATGGCTCTTCCAAACAGTGCATCTCAAAATCAAAATTTTGATTCTGCAACATGTTAACAAATCACAGTTTGGGCTTTGAACTTACCAAAAAGCATTTTAGTGGTCACAAACAGTCCTTTTTCTGAGAATCAGGCCACTTGTGACATCAAAAATGCTTTGTACATGTAGCGCTTAGTGATTATCTGTAGTCTCAATTAACCCTGTTAAGTATGGCTCTCAATGACAGCCTCTATTGTTTATTTCAGTTTCTGAATCTCATAATCTACTGCTATAACATTGGTTAACCAATGTTGTGATGTAATAAAAGACTTCCAGGCCAGGCTGACATGGCTTTCTGAGAGCCTAACAGAACAGCGCTGCTTCCCTTCTTTGACTGAAAGCAGAAAGCGTAGCTGCAGGAGTGGGAAAGAAGGCAGGGAAGGTGGTGGGGATTGGTCAAGGATGGCAGGTAAGTTTTTTTTATCCCTTTGGAGATGGATAGCTACCAGAGTCCATGCTATGTATGGCTTCACTATTACTCCTCTGTCACTGCGTAGCAGTTGAAAACAGGGGCAAATGATTTTGGGGGGAATACATAACAGAAAATTACAGAATCTCATAGTTTGTGGCCTATGCGTGTGTTGTCAGTATGCTTAACTGTGTCACTGAAGTTCTGCTAGACAGAACTCCAGTGCTTATGCTCTCTTTACTTACCAAATTTGTCTCTATAGTTTAGTGACTCCATATTCCAATTCTGATTAGCACACTGGACCTCCCTTATAAGTCCCTACTATATGGTACTTAGGTACCCAGGGCATTACGGTTCCAGGAGATCCTTATGGGCTGCAGCATTTCTTTTGCCACCCATAAGTAGGTCAGACAAACCTTTCATCAGGACTGCCACTATAGCCTGAGTGAAATAGTGCACACACTATTTCACAGCCATTTTCACTGCACTTAAGTAACATATAAGTGATCTATATGTTTAACCTTCATTTACTAAAGGTTAGGTGCAAAGTTACTGTGTATGAGAGCACCCTTGCACTAGCAAAGGTGCCCCCATGTTGTCCAGGGCCAATCCCTCAGATTTTGTGAGTGCAGGGATACCATTGCATGCGTGCACTACATATGTGTCATTACATATATGTAGCTTCACAATGGTAACTCTGAATATGGCCTGGTGAGGTGTCTAAGATCATGCAATTGTCCCCCATTCCACATCTGGTATTGGGGTGCCAATTCCATGGACCCTTGGGGCTCCACCATGGACCCCCAGTACTGCCAAACCAGCTCTCTAAGGTTTCCACTGCAGCCCCAGCTGCTGCCACCTCACAGACAGGTTTCTGCCCTCCTGGGTAGCTCAATCCCAGGAAGGCAGAACAATGCATTTTCTTTGGGAGGAGGGTGTTCCACCCTCTCCCTTTGGAAATAGGTTTTACAGGCTTGGGAGTGGTAGCCTCCTTGAGCCTCTGGAAATGCTTTGAAGGGCACAGATGGTGTCTTCCTTGCATATGCCAGTCCACACCGGTTCAGGAAGGACCCCCAGTCCCTGCTCTGGCACAAAACTGGACAAATGAAAGGGGAGTGACCACTCCCCTGTCCATCATCCCCCCAAGGGTGGTGCCCAGAGCTCCTCCAGAATGTCCCTGGAGTTAGCCATCTTGATTCCAAGGTGTGGGGACACTCTGGAGACCTCTGAGTGGCCAGTGCCAGCAGGTGACGTCAGAGACCCCTCCTGATAGGTGCATACATGGGTAGGTAGCCAATCCCCCTCTCAGGGCTACTTAGGGTCTCTCCTCTGGGTGTTTCCTCAGATTCAGCTTGCAAGACTCCTCCGGGGATCCTCTGCATCCTCTGCTTCAGCTTCAGACTGCTCCAGGAACCGCTGTAACTTCGACAAAGTATCCAGGACGACTCTTGTTTCCTGCAACTTCTGATCCAGCTAGCATTTGCAACAGTTTCCAAGGTGTGCATGCTCTGAGGACTGCCCTTCTTCACCCTGCACCAGAAAAACCAAAGGAATCTCCCGTGGAGTGAAGGAGTCACTTTCCTGCTTTGTAGGCCCCCCTCTGCGACGACCACCAGTACTATGGGACTCCTCTCCAGATGACGAGCATGCTCCCTGGAAGACAGGTGATGGGCCAAAGTGACCCAGCCTGTCCAAAGGTCCAGTTGTCCAAATTTGGTGGAGGAAAGAGCTTGCCTCCCTGTGCTGCAACAGTACCCCTGTGCACCGCATCTTCTCCAGCTCCTTGGGCTTCTGTGCACTTCTTCCAAGAATTTTTGTGCACAGTGTAGCCGAGGTCCTCAGCACTCCATCTTGCAATGCACAACTCGCTGAGGTGTTCTCCCCCTCTGTGAAAAATATTGCCATAATTCAGTTATCAATCTGTAATTTTATATGTTATGCTTGGCTATCACAAAGCCCCACTGACTTGAACGCAAGATTTTAAGGGGCATATTTCTACTCCATCTGCGCCGATTGCGCGTCAAAAATTTTGATGCACAATCAGCGCAAACGTTGCCCCGTATTTAAACTTTGACGCCCGAGCCCGCGTACGATAAAATTCCTCAGTGTGCGTAATTTTTGGGATGCGGCAACCCGCCTTGCGTTAATGATATGCAAGGTAGGCGTTCCCATCCAAAAAATGGCTTAAACGGCCGTGCGTCGTATTTATGCTTTCGGGCAAAAATTACGCACGGCCGGGAGGCAGAGCCAGAAAATGACGCTCAGCCCAATTTGCGTCAAAAATTAACGCCTGGGTCAGGGCAGGCGCTAAAATGGGGCAAACACACCTGTATTTAATCAGAACACACAGAACAAACAGCAGAGCAGCAGAGCAGCAGAGCAGCAACAGGGAGCCATGGAGGTGATTCTAATCCAGCGTGCACGCAGACGCAGAGCCCAGCAGCAACAACAGCAACTACAACAACACCAGCAGGGACCCCAAAGGCAGCGCAGAAGGCAGGAGAGGATATTCAGCCCAAGAACAACCCTTCAGGGCCTCAGGGACCACAACATCATACAGAGGTACCGGTTGAACTGGCAGGCCATTCAGCAGCTGCTGCAAAACATTGAACAGCAGTTGGCCCCCACTTTGGTGACACCCCACACCATCCCAACAGAAACAAAGCTGCTTGCCGTACTTCATATGCTGGCAAGTGGCTCTTTTCAAACAACTGGTGCTCTGGTAGGCGGAATATCACAACCATCATTCTCCACATTTTTGCCCAAAGTACTGGACACCATAATTCGACTGACACCCCGCCACATCTGCTTCCCTAACACACTGCAGAAGCAGCAGGAAACTAAACAGGGGTTCTACGCAATCAGTGGCTTCCCACACGTCCTTGGTGCAATCCACTGCACACATGTACGCCTTGTGCCACCTGCTGCAACTGAACACCTCTACCGCAACAGGAAGCACACACATTCTATCAACGTGCAGGCCATTGTCGATCACCAAGGAATGTTCACCAACATCGTGGCTAAATATCCTGGGAGTGTCCATGACTCATTAATCTTCTGTCACTGCACCATCAATCAACACTTCCAGGATGGACGGTATGGCAATGGACTACTTGTTGGTAAGTACAAAAACCTACATATATATACACTGCACAGCAACCCTCTAGGACACACAACACATAAACCACAACAGCAACATGTCAACAGGAACACACTGAGGTCCTGACATCACTAGGCATGTTTCTTAAGTCACCATTGAACCTGTCACACATCGGATGTTACTGTACAGCCTAATGTTAAGACATTAATGAGTGTGGTTGACGAAATTTCACCCTGCAAATTGTAAGTGTCACAATGACCTTTACATTAATACATTGCCTAAGTCTAAAGGTATGGGATGTCCAGGGTACTTTGATATGAACGTGTTAACAACACTTTCAATTTGAACTCTGCATGGAACTATCATCTCACCCCCAGTGAAGACACACGGACACCTGTATCACAAGTCACAATGCTAGGGAGGGCACACTGTACTGAAAATCCCAAAACATACTGCTTACAAACGGTTAGCAGACAAACACTTGCTCAGCCAAGGAAACAACACAATGCAGATGGTATAGCCTACAAGTATAGGATGTCACATTAGTACACAAAAGAGTCACAGACAACACAAGATAACTATTGCCATTAAAGGTCTTTTCAATAGTGCCATCTACATCAACATGATCCCATTCTTTTTCTCTTGCAGCTGATCAGGGATATGGCATCCAGCCATGGATTATGACACCATTTGGCAACCCGAGAACCGCTACCGAGCGTGCATACAATGAGGCCCATAAGAGGACACGCAGCATTGTTGAGCAGACCTTCGGCATCCTCAAGTCAAGGTTCCGCTGCCTCGACATCACTGGTGGTAGCCTCCTATATTCCCCAGAGATGGTCTGTAAGATCATACTAACATGTTCCATCCTGCACAACATTTGAATAAGAAGGAACATTCCCCTCCTGGAACCAGACCCATACATGCCTGAAGACAAGGAAGAGGAGGATGCTGCACTGCACATGAGGAGGAACAACCAAACACGGCTTTTGGAGTGCGTAGGCGCCAACACATTGTGAACAATTTCTTTTAAATATAATCACCATCACCACTTAATTAACTATTTTAAATAAACACTGATAACAAACACCACATCATGGTCTGGCTAATCATTTCTGCACACCTTTAGCTCTAACTATCAGAAGAAGAGTGTCGCCTCATGGAGCATTGATGATATAACAATCAGGACACAGAAAATCCCACTACAAATGTGATGCCTATCCTACAACGGTCACATACACACACAATGTAAATGACTGACATCCTGTACAGTTCACCTTTGAAGGGCAATAGCTGAGGACCACACCTATTACACACATACACGTTGGAAACATGGTTCATCGCAGCATATGGCACACAACTAAAACACCATCACTCAACTAGGGGAAAACAGGCCTCATACATCAGGCAGTTGACATGCTTTTGCTTCAGTAACAGGAATGTATGAACAGACCCTTGACAGCAGTAAGTCCAACTACATACAATCTTTGTAAAGACTATCTGTCACTAGAGTTACACATAAGCAGAACATACACAGCACAAGTGCCACACATATGACAAGCATCCAGCACATTACATCCCATCTACATGTCATCCCTTTTCTAAAATCCTGACACACCCATGCGCCTGGTCACACCCCACGTGTCTGAAGCGGTCCCTGGAATACAAATATGTGTACCCTTATATTCCCTCATCTACACACACACACTAACAAGAGTCATCCAGTGTGCCACACCCTTTCCTATGGTATACCATTGTCATAGTACTATCTGACTGCATGGACGTCAGCTCAAATAATACACTGGCTTGAAGTTTATAAGGCCTGGTATCACCTGTAGATTGCTTCCCGTGTGAAAGGTACTGTAGGCCATTTGAAAGCAAATCTCATCCGACAGGACTTGTGAGACACTGATGGAGGCCACACCAGTGATCACCTCCATGCACACCACCCAAATTTACATGCACCGTCCCTGCTGATGCCTCCAACAGCATAGATGTTGACATTTTGGCAAATACACTGTTAAGCATTGCTACTAATGTAGCCGTGTAACACTGTATCTGGGTTCATGTGTCACCTTCAAAACAACACAGGACATACACAGTTTGACATGTCACCTGTCTACTGCTCCCTCTGACCAGTCTTAGTCAGACAACTGATAATGTCAATTGTGAAAGAGCTGGATCCTGATTGACCCTGCATCCTGTCAGCCTGACTGGCACCTGTCCGTGGGTCAACCTAAAGATTCCCGGTGGCCACATATGGACCACACTTGCTGTTCAAAACCTCTCCTTCCTCAGAGGCTAATTTGTCATTTGCCTCATCAATGTATACTCAAATACATTGTATTGCATCATCTGACTTTTATTTATATCATATTTGTTACAGTGCCCTTGAATAGCTAAATCATGCCCCATCCGTTGTCTGGGCCTCATTAATGCCTAAACTACAAAGTGTGACAGTGTACCTGGGCCATAGCCTGGGATGGTGTACGTGGACTCCAGCTGAACCAGCAACCTCAGATAATGTCCATGAAAAGTCTACACATTTTAGGACCCTGACAGTTCACACGCTGAGTAACATTGGCCAAATAATAGAGATGGCCCGTGTGTGGTGAATACCAGCCATAATATTCTGCACAGAGGCTATGATGTTCCCAGATGCATTTGCATCCACAGAGGCCAACTTGAGTACAAATGTTGCAATGACACATGCCGGATCCTGACACCTGAGACATTCTCTCACTCAGCACACCAAGGTTGCCCAGTTGAAAGTCTCATTACACGTCTTCAGTGACAGGGTGGGACCATCCACGTGTAGGTTACCAAGTCCTCAATGACTTTACTCACATTTATCTCCAAAGGATACTCATTAGATACACGATTAGCTGCCACTAACTCATGATGAGACCTGGACGTAACAGTGACAACATACACCTTAACAGTTGATACAGGATCAACATTGGACCACAAACATGTACATGTACCACCAATCACCAAAGTGGTTGCAAGCAGCCTATCACAGTAGTGTCCCAATTGTAACCTAGCCTGAAGATTGAAACATGCCACTAAACCAGGTAATGCATTAAGGGCCACACCCATCAAAAACCTTTTTGCTATTATAACATATGGAACTTTAAGATTTTGCTATTAAATCAATGCTAAATGGTATTTCTGAATTTTCTAAAGAAGTAATAGGGAAAACTTCAAATGGGCAAATGGTATTACTGATTTGCAAAGAAGAGAATCATACTCAATTTGCATCTATGGGCCTGCTGCCAATGGTTTAGCATTACAGAAATTGGGAAAACCGCTGATCAATTAGCAAGTCATGAACAGCAAATCCCAGGGTGCTGGGGGCCTAAGTCCCCCTCTGCTGCAGCCCAATTAAACACTTTTTACGGACATGTGAAGCACACACATGCTTAAGGGGCATGTGTACGCTACATGTCTATAGTTAAACATTTGTTTGCTAAATTAACTGGTAATTAGCACATGGTTACCACCAAAAATTGTTTAGGCGTCAATTGCATTACCTAAACGGCCATTTTGCAATTTGGCAAAGCTTGATACATGTGCTCACAAATTAGCTAATAAGGACACCCTGTTAGCTCTTTCATATTTGGAGAGTCGCAATTAGCAATTATCTACATGTGTGCCCAATTATCAATAATCTCCAATTTGGCAAATCCTTACTAGTGCACTGTGAATGCCTTCCATACATCCTGAAAGGCACATTTGCTTTCGCTAAGCCCAGTATTTTGCATTTAGCACCTTTAGGTGAAGCAAATTTGCATGACTCATCTGGACATAAAAAATACATAATTTGCATCATGCGTCATATTTTCACGCATACAGCTTGTGCGTCATATTTTTTGACGCACAGGAGTGAAAATAATGCTGCATCCAAATATGATTAATAATTGGTAAATAATATTTGGATGCGGCATATTTTTCACCTCTGGAAGTGAAAATTATGCTGCATCCAAAATATATTTACCATTTATTAATAATATTTGGAGGCAGCATTAATTTCACTCCTGTGCATCAAAAAATATGACGCACAAGCTGTATGCGTGAAAATATGACGCATAATGGAAAAAAACGGCGGCCATGTTATGCAGGATGTGATGTAATAAGATATCCTGTTTACTGATTCTGTACAGTGGGTGTACTTTCACTTTCACTTTGCAGTCTAAGATTCTTCTAGACTGTGTGGCTGTGTGCAGAGTGTTGTCCTGTGATTTTGTGCTTTTGTGTCCTGAGTGCTATCTTACTTGTTGTTTTGTCATTTAAATATTGTTGTAGAATACTGTCTGAGTGTGTGTTGTTTACAGTTGTCCAGTCCAGTGTTGTATTTATTGTCTGTGGGAGTCTGTTGTGGGTACTGTTATATAGGGGATAGTTGGGCTCTTCTAATTGTTAAGTTTCCTTTGTATTTCCTTACTCCTACTTTCCCCATTTTCGCTTTTCTTCTTTTTTTCCAGTACATTTTCCCCTTTTCTGTGCAGAAATGTCGGGTAGGCCACGTCTTTCCAGGATGGGTGAGGAGGAATTGGGGGGGGTTCATATGGCTGGTGTGCCATTTCCTCCCACTGATGCTCGAGGCTGGGGGTAGGGTGATACAGGGGTATCACACTGAGGCCCGAAAAGTCCGGTGGGGGAAGGTGCGCCATCACTTGGTGCGTTTGTATGGGAGCCAACGCAATGGCCACCAGCTGAAGCACCGCTGGGCTGACCTGATCTCCAGGGAGCAAGATCTGCTGGACCACCTGGGAATCATCATTGGTGGCACTGTTGGTGAGTACAGATCATGTAAATGCGCACAATTAAAAGCTGGGTAGTGACATGAGATGATTGGTACACAATCTGCCAGATAAGTTGCTGACTGTGTGTAATGCTGATGAAACATACAGGGTAATTGATGCACTATGTGAAGGATGACAAATGCTAGCAGTCAGGCAGCTCATGCTCTGCAAACTTACAGGTTGCTTGTTGCTTAATGTAATTTAGTGCCGCCTTTGTGTCAGACAAGCTAAACATTATTGAGGCTATCATGACTCTACAGGTCACAATTGCCAGTGAAGTATGGAAGTACTAACATCATACCTACATATGTTGACGCTATAGCTAGACTGACATTGGAAACCCTACATGATGCTGAAAATGAGTGCTGCCTTCACATCAATTGATGATAGCAAAGTGGCTCAGACATATGTCTCATGTGTGTCTGGTGAGTGTGTAAGGAAAGTGTTCACGGAAGTGCTATGCCTGTTAGGGATTAATGTGCTCCTTCATATTTTATTAATACATGCCAGATCTGAACATGAACCATTTTTGGAAAGGAGTCAGGTGCCCTGAGCTAACATCTTAGAGAGGTATTTTTTGTTTCTTGTGCCAAATCCGATTAGGGATGGCAGTCCAAAGGTATGGACTAGGGTACAAATATTTATGTTTGGTGCCAATCACCATTGTTGGGACACATCAATTTATGAAACTGTAACAACATGAGGTATTGCCAAAGTCCCTGCCCCTCTGTACAATGTACCTATCTGTCACAAATGTGTCATTACCACATAGGCTGTTTGACAGGTCATGCAGTCCTCAAGTAACCAGCCTTTGGATGTCTCTCTTGGATGCACATGATGAGACGAATACACACCAATATTGTTGCTGCTCACTAATGGAGGTGCATGTTTGCCACCACATGACAGTCAGGGCCACTGCATGTGTGTAGAAGTGTGTGTAACTGTAGCAGGAGACCCATGCTATGTAAATGTTGGCCGTGAGATATTCCATGCAGTATGAGCATGTCTGAAAGGGTTTCATTACTCATGTCAGCTTACACATTGTTTTTGTAATTGAAATTGTTTGTCAGTGCACTGATTCTGAGCACATTCTTCCTTCCATGCTTTACAGGTGGACCTGCACCGTACACAGTTGGAGAGGTGGCTCGTTTTGAGGACCCCAACACCTACAGTGAGTGTTGACATGTGTGTTATGTTTTGTGTTTGCTGGTGATGTGTGATGGACTCCTGTGTGTTGAACACATTGCAAGGTGTGATGCGCTGCCCAATCATTAGTCTTGTTCCATTAGTGGGATTTCAGTTCTTAGAAATTTTTGAATTGACCAATGCTCATCCAATTGTCTGATCTAGGGTTTGTAGGCCATTCCTGTAGGGCCCGCTATGAGATCTGGGGTGAGTCATGTGGAATACACTAGTTACAATAAGAGTTGCACTGGGACTCGTCTCAGACTGAGTCTGCATGTCAGACTCACATTCTCCCAGATAGCTTCAGCAAATGGCTTTTCCGAAAACTGCTGCTTCCCTATTCACCGATGTACTGAGTACACTGTAGGTTGAACCTTCTGGGAGCATGTACTTCCACATGTTGTACTACAAGTGTGTGAAACTAGATTGCAAAGGCCTAGGTGTGCATGCTATTCATGATCATTGGTGTTCTTGCTACTCTGTGTCTGTTGAAAATAATGCCTCACTGGAAGTATGTGATGTTGACCTAGGTCAGTACATTCTGACATGTGTGGGCCTTGGATAGGACAAGGTTTAGCTGACTCCGATTTGTTGATAGCCCTTACTGGTGGTGTGTGTGTCGAGCCAAACACATGTTGAGCTTTCTATACACTCCTGGGTGTGCATGTAGTTTGGAATTGTTTGTTGTTCTCCCCCCCTCAAACACAAGCAATGGTTTGTGAATAGGGTACCTTGGACTGAAGCAACCAGTATGTTACACATACTTGTGACTATTTTAAAGTTTGTTTTGAACCTAGTGTACACACTCAGGTATGGCACATGAGTACTGTACTAGCAAATCCTATTACAAATAGCAGACCTTGTGGTTTGTGTTTATCATCACATACACTGACATATGTAGTCCAGGCAATAGGCGGAGGATGTGCAGCATGATTGTTAGCTGACAACTGTCAGTACTTTGATGACAAGTTATTGCCAGTTGTTACCCATCATGTAGGTTTTGGATGAGCTATGTGTGAGATGACCTTTGTAGGCAGGCTTTCCATGTACTTCCTCTGAGACTTTCAATGATCTGTATGGTGATATGAGCTGTTACAAGTACAGTAGATGTATTGTCAGATTTACCACTTGTGCTATTTCACACAATGCAGTTCCTATGGTAAATAGTTGCCCTTTGTCTTCACAGCTGTAAACATTACACCCGCCCAGAGGCATGAATTTGAGAGGCGGGCCATGAGGTACAGACACATCCTGCAGGTGCAGTCGGGGTTCCGAAGGATGGCCCGTACATACCAGTCAGATCGGGCCTCCGGAGCATGGTGGGCTTCACCACAGGGTGGCCCAACGTTGCCCACTACAGCCAACACCACCACAACCACTGGTTCTCCCCAGGTGGCCCCACCCGCATAGGGGACAGTTGTCCCGACATCTGCAGCACACCCAGGCCCCAGCAGTGTGACAGCTGCAGGACAGTCCAGTGGGCTAGGCTCCACACAGCCACAGAGCACCTCGGCCGGGACACAAACGGCACCAGCACAACAGTCGACCCAGCGGCATTCCTGACTTTGGAACATAAGATGGACCGAGTTTTGAAGAGGGTGAACAATCTTACCCAGGACGTCAGCTACATTAAGAAGCGGGTCAAATCGATCAGGCGGACCCTCTGTAGGGCCAACCTCTAGAAAAATATTTTTTCAATGGACATGATTCCCTCCCCTCCCTCCTCTTTCCTCGTTCTCATGATTAGTGGGTTTGGGGGATTAGTGTTAGGTAAGTATAGGTTGTTAGTTTAGTTAGTGTTAGGGAGGTGGGTGGGGGGTCCTGATTATTTCTACTTTTACTTATTAAGTGTGTGGGTGGGTGGGTGGATGGGGGCAATGTTGGGGTTCATGTGTGTTTCAATAAAAAATAAAAAAATATATAAAAAAATATGAAAAATAAAATAAAACAATATATATAATTGTTTAGGATAGTATAGTATGTGTGTAGGTTAGTATGTGTTGTCCTCCATGTGTCCTGTCTCATAATGGGGAGTGGGGGGTTGATGTTTAGAACGATTCGTTATATGTGATGAGTAAGTTTAGCTTAGGTTAGTTAGGGACAGTTGTGGGTAATGAGTAGTCAGGTTAGATTAGGGTAGGTATGACTTTTCCCTTAGTTTCCTCTTGTGTGATTATTTTTGAATAAATATATAGATAACCCTTTACATTATGTGTTAACTGCTACTTGATCATGGCCTTGGCATCAGTGTAGATGATTGTTGTTCTATGACATTTGTGTCCTATGCTACAAACAAATACAAACTGAGGTGTAAAATGGCAGCTACCCCAGAGCTACCTTGGTAAGAATCCACCATTTGTTTGAACCACCAATCAGAGTTGACATGGATCACAAAGGATTTTTATTGATGAGTATGTTTTCTACGTCACAAAGTTTGCTTGCAGACTTGGTTTGGGGGGACAGTTTTAGGTCTGACTGCAGTGTGATGTTCAGGAAACCCTTCTAAGATGAGTTCTTGTAAACACTCTTGTCTTCTTGTCTTCATGACTGACATAGATCATTTGTGTCACTATTCATCATGGTTACCAATTTGGATGTTAACTCAGAAAGATAGATTCATGCTGTGTTTTGTAGTGTTTGCTTAGATTAGACTGCACAGTTCTATGTGTTAGTATTGCATGGTGACAACATTTATTAGCCACTATTAGTTGACTTTGATATCCCTTGAGGAAGCAATATTCTGTCCAACACAGCATGATGGTGTGTGGTTTCTCACTTCATCAGTTATTCTCCTCAGGATGGGCAGGCTATGATGCAATCCTGGGCACTGTGCAGATGTATCTGACTACATGATGTCAGGACAGGTGTATTGACAAGCTACATGATTAGAACACAGGCACATTTGTGTTATCTACTGGACAGTTGATGTGTCAAATTACACAGAGACATATTTGTAGTGCAAGTGCTATTTATTGAAAAGTGCTGTAGTGCAATATGTACATTGTCCATGTTTGATGAGTCCGTTCTAGTGAAATCTTACATTGTGATCCTACAGAAGGGGTGTAGGTAATGCTACTGACATGCTGGGGTGATGTTACAGACAGTGCAGAGGGACAGGATTTGCCGATTAGTAGGAGAGAGACATTAACTGGGCATTCTGACAAGATATACAGTGGTTAGCAGAACAGTCATTGAGTAGAGTTGTTGTAAGACTGGCATTTGACAAAACGTAGGACCTTGGTAAAAGTAGGCCATGGTGCAGGAACTAGTGCTTCCGGGTACTCTTCCATGTGAATGTGATCTGTTCCATGTCTTCTTCTTCTGATGTGTGTGTTGCCTGCTTTGTCCTTGTTGTTGTTGGTTGTGAAGGGGCAACACACACCTCAGTGTTAGAAGACGTGGAGTCAGACATCCCGGTTGCTGCTCCCTGTGAAGGTCTTGAGGGCAGTACTGCAGCAAGGAGGATCTGCTGGTTCTTGAGAATAGCAGCTACATCACGATGGTAGGCAGCCAGGTCGGCCCTGAGGGAGTCATGATTGCATTTGTGCATGCAGTGGAATGTTTGGGGTGCGAGGTGTTGTGGCAACTCCCTTACTGCAGTGGTGAATTCCTTGACAGTTTCTTGTAGTCCTTGCAGTATGGATGTTAGGGCTTGCATAGCTGCTGCCTGATCTGCAGATGACATCATGCACGAACGCACCCCCTCAAGGCTGGCTGCCATAGTTTGCATCCCCACCCGCACCTCCTTGGCCAGCTCCCGCTGTACTCCAACTACAGTGCTCTCAAAGCTGGTGCCAGTGTCGTCTGAGTCCTCAGCTGTATTGGAGCTGGCAGGTCTTACTATTGGGGTGGTGGGTGGGTCTTCTGCGATGGCTGCTTGTTCTGTGCTCCTCCCTGTGACTGAAGGTGGGGTCTGGAGGGTTTCAAGGACCTTTTGGATGGTCTCCTGGGGAATGTTTATGGGCTCGTCATCCATGTCATCAGGGAAATCTGGGACAGGCATATCGGTAAGAGATCTATCTTCCTCTGCAATGAAACAGGGTACAATTAGTGTGTCTGTGTTGTGACAATTTTGACGTGACGTGCCTGCCTTTTGGTGAATTCTCTTTGTGATCTTGTGTTGTATTAATATCTGCAGTCCTTCAGATGGGCATTGTTTCAGGCCTATGGCCCACCTGTGTGTTACATGTATGTTATTGAGTTATCAGACTTGTCTGCCTCATTGCCTCTAGGTGTTGCTTTATGCCAAATAGAGAATAGCTACCTTTTTGTCCTACTCGACCCTCCATGTATATTCATTCTCATAGTGAGACTTTTCACTGGCTGTGGGTGTTCTGATGGCCCTGGCAGCACACTTAACTAACAGGACCTGCCCCAATCCCTGATCGTTCACATCGACTTAATTGTAATTGACATGTTGCATATCCTATGCATGGCAATGTTATGATGTGATATGGATGTTGACATTGTTAATGTGTCCTGCTGATGTTGGGTAATGTGTGTTACATTGGATTGCCCTGATAGTCGTATCAGTGTCCTATTTCGTCCTCTGACTGTGCAGGTGTATTTCAGTGACCAGTTACATGTGTCCCCTTCTCAATGCTGTTTTACGAGCAGTATGACATTTGTGATGTTGCCTTGTTACCCAGGCACAGGATGGACCCTGACATATGCAGCATGGGTGTGTCCTTAGTGCTGTGTCGCTCCTATTGTTGTTTACATTGGCTGATGTGTGTGACAACTATGGGCATTGACATTTGAGTGTACTGGGGCCTTTGTCTTGTTTCAGGAGATTGTTGCAGATGTCATCCTCACCCGCTAATTTAGGTATGTATGTTCCATGGGGAGGTTACTGCCATTGGCTACTTGAGCTGCACACAGATCAGAGGTGGTAGTGGCAACTGTTGTTGCAGTTACATTGCAGTTGTCGGTTTGGCTAGACGTTGTTAATAGGGCCCTAGTTAATGTAGGAGGTATGTTGGCTGACGAGTGCCAGGATGTCAGTTTGACGTAGTGGCCTTCCCTCCTGTCGTGGCTTTCCCTTTCCTCCATCCTTGGCATGACAGCATGCCCCCATGGGACTGTTGTTGGTGTAGTGTAATGGTGTGCCCCAGCTTATGTTTGTGCAGGCCATGCCCCCATGCCGTGCCCCTTTACCCATGCCACTCCATGTATATGATGACTTACATGCAATGTGTAGTAGGTATTTCCCCCCCCCCCCGGTTGCAGTTTTTACGACTTGACGCCATGGTGTGCGTCAAAAATAATGACTCCCACCTGTTGTTCGCGCTGCCGTGCATCACAGTATAAATATGACGCCTGCACGGCGCAACGAAATGGCGTTACCCGGCGGTAATTTTTTTGACGCAAAAGTGCGCCGCCACAGTTTTGCGTCAAAAAGTATAAATATGGCCCTAAATTTGATAATTCACTGCTATGATGTAGATACAATGGTTAACAAAAGCTGTCACCCATTATTGCTACATCATAAAGAAATTCCAGGCTCTCACACAGGCTACCAGTACAGCGCTGGCAGAGCATGAAGCACATCAGAAGGGGACGGGAGAGATGAGGGAAAAAAGGCCCAGAGGGCAGTGTTTCGTTTTTTGGGCGACATAGAGGAGAGGCCATGTTAGGTGTAACTTACTCATCACTCCTCTGTCTCTGCATAGAACTTGAAAGCATGTTCAGATGATTTGAGTGGGCCATATATAACACTAACCTATAAAGGGGAATATCATAGGCAACTAATCCTTCACTGTCATTCTCTAATGCTGTTACGAACCTCCGGTGAAAAATATTCCTGTTATTCAGTGACCTATCTATAATTCTATATGTAATTTACACGTTGAAGTTGGAGAGAAAACTTTTATGAAAAACAGTCATGCTCGGGAACTTCAAATGTGTATGTTTTGTAGCGTAAAAGAACAGCCACGTGTTCGTGGAATAAGGGAAGGTACATCACCTATTATTTGTTTTTAGTCTTTTTGTATTATTTCAACATCCCCAAGGATATCAATACCATTTTCCACTAAACTGCAGTTTGTTTCTGTAGCTTGGTCTCTATAATAATGCTTTAGTATCTTCTACCGGCTTAATAAAATCTGTTGGATAAAGAAGCAGTTACCAACATCTATACACATGGGGGACGAGACTGGAGAGGGCGTTTGGAGGTAGCAAATTGAAGTGTGCATTGGTTGCGTTTTTCCTTCAGCTAAAGGTCATCAGTTCTCGTAAAATTGTTCAGCTTTTTAGCCCACGTAGCACAATGTTATTTGGCTATTTCTTGCGCACATATCTATTTGGGTGTAGGCGAGTGATGCGTAGTTTCTCTTCGCTGTGTTATTTTTAAATATATTGCACCTGTGCTTCTGTTTTCCTCAAAGGATTTGTAAAGACAGATATACATGAGAAGCTATTTCTACAATTTTGTTAGAAGAAAGACAGAAGGCAGACAGCTTTTTAAACACAAGCACTCGAGAAATATAATTCCTGCCAGAGATGTGTTATCTTGTGATAAAAGGATGATATTTCCAAGAGGGCGGACAAACACTTGCTGGGAAGGATTATTTGTTAACCAAAGCTTCCAATATATAGTCTGAGGAGGGGATGATTGAACAATAAGCTGCTCCCTCGCCAGTGCACATAATCATGAGTTGCACATCAAACAATTTTCGTAAATCACAAATCTCCCAATGTATGAATCACAGTTATTTAGATGACAATCACAGAGTAAAACTACTGCTCACTAAGGAATCTGAGTAGTTAAAAATCTGGAATCAAAGCATATTTTGTGTGCTGGTATTTTGCAGTGTATTGGGCTTTAGACCCGCAAGCGCTCATTCTCTATTCACCTTCATCCCAAGACAGTTTCTAGAAGACAGTTTGTGGATGGCTCCATATCTGATGAGACCAGAATTAAGGGCCAGCTGTAGCTGAGAAACAAAAGAGAAGTTTCTAAAGGGCAGATGTTGTGTGATTTCATTTATACGTCTGAGTTTAGACAGATTCGGTTGACTCCTGTCAGTAAAAAAAGATTCGCTCATGGTTTTAGGCAAAACGTTTGAAATATGTACATATAAAAGAAAATAGTTAAAACCTTTTAGTTCAAAAAATGTAGAGACGAAAAATGTATTTGGCAAGCAAAAGCTTGAAATTCGAACTATGGGCCAGATGTATGAAGATACTGTTTGCAAAAAGATGGTCAGATTTTGCAGTATCTAATTAACACGTTTTTTCAAACTAATTGTCTCATTATGAACGTGTCTGGAATACCTATTTGAGCACAATAAAAAACTGCCACTGAATCAGGATTCCAAGATTTGCAGATAAAGCAAATGCCTTCTTTTCCTTGCATGCACATTTTGAAAAGTAAATCCTTGCATAATTTGTGTAGAGAAAATACTTCGCATTCAGAATTATTTACTTCAGAAATAGGGGAAAACATGCACTATTGCTGCATTATCCCCTTCTTATGGTATGCAGGAGTTGGAATGTTAATACCACTAGTCGTGAATACTGTACTTCACCCCATAGTATTTGCATTGACCAGATATGGTATTATCCCACTGAATACACGGCAATTAGTATTATGCTCAAAATGTTATTGTATTTTATGAAATTCATTGACAGTTATGCACTTAAGAGGTAAACGTTTCTCTGTACAGGGCTTCAAACTGCAAGTTTTTCAAACACAAGATGTCAAACTATTAAACTAGAGTCTGTCTTTAAATAAAACACACTGGGCCAGATTTATGGAAAAGTGGCACAGTGTGATGCTGCGTCAAAATTGGCAGTGCTGCGTCACTTTAGAAATGCAGGGATGTGTCATATTTAAGTGAATACGGCGCACCCCTGTGTTGTCACCTGTGCTAAATTCAGCTGCCAGCGCCAATGCAGGCATCCTTGCACCATCGTGCAAGGATGTCTGCATTGAGGGGTGTAATTGTTATGTGAGGGAAGGTGTCCATTCCTGCACATAAACTATCACTAATGGCACTTTGGCATTCTGTGTGTGCTGCACAATGCAGCACACGCAGAAGTGCCATAGCGTCATTTTCAAATGATTGTTAATGTGCAGGAAGGGACACCTTCCCGCACATAAACAATAATTTCTGGAATTTTGCTCTTTCCATCGTGCTGCAGAATGCAGCATGCATAGAAGAAGCAAAAAACGAGGAGGAATAAAAGTATTCTTCCTCATTGCACCCTGCTAATGTCACCCAGGGGGGTGGCGTTAGATTTTGGCACTGCCTCAGGTTTACAAAATTTCATAAACCTGAGGCAGCGTCAACATGCAATGGGTGTTGCTGTGGAACACCCACAGCAACACCTATTGATGCCCCTTCCACGCACAGTGCTGTGTGGGAAGGGGCCATATTTACAGGGTGACGTTAAGCCACAAAAAGTGGCTTAACGCCACCTTGTAAATACGGTGCAGTGCTTAGCGCCACAGGAGCGTCACAAAAAGTGATGCTCCTGTGGCTCTAGGGGCCTACAAATACACCCCTAAATTACTCAAACTTCAGGCACTTACAGATCCGACCAATTATTTAGTGCCACTTCCTATCTAATAATACAGTCAGCAGACATCATTTAATTGGCACTAAGCTCCCCAATTTTAGACCCTTTTAAAGGAGCCTGTTACCGTTTTCTTGAGATAAAAAATCAGTTTAGAACTCAGTTAGAAGTGCAAACCTTCCTTCTAAATGTTCTCTTGAACACCAGTCAATAAATCAAATTTTCAGCAGGTTCAGGAGGAGTTGTGCCTGACTACGCTGCTGAATTTATCATTACTCATCCTTAAATGTGGTGTCAGACGGCAAAACACCCCCCATATACAGCTAGTGGTGCTGAGAATATTTTGTAAATTTTAGGTTCATTGAAAGTGTCTGCTCTATTCAACAGCTCAGCTTGTCCAAAAACTCTCATCGTCAATCATTCTTCTCTCAGGATATCACAAGGACTGTCATTCACATTCTGGACCTAACAATGTCATCCACCACCCTTGATGATATCCTTTCAGAGGTCAAGGCCATAAAACATTCTGCCTCAACAGTAGAACAAGCTACTGTGGATACCAACAAGGAACTTAAAGCACTCAACTCTGACAAGGCCCAATTCGTATCCTGTTTGAACTCCACAGAAAAAGAGTAGAAGAACGGAAGAAGAAAATGACAGAAGCACCTGAACTAGAACAGGATATCTGGGCTCATCAATACAAAATAATCGATCTGGGGAACCGCAGTAGATGGAGTAATATTCAGATCTTCAGAATACTGGAAAGCAAGACGGAGAGGATGCTATTGGTTTTATGACGTTTGCCTACCCCCATCGAAATCAGTTTTAAAACACTTGAATTTCATAGGGCTCATATAATTTGTGCATCCAGCGCTCCCCCACAGGACGTCTTCTCTGTGATGGTGACAGCTTCCTGTTCCTCCAAATCTCCAAACAACAATGCACTACCAAAATAAATACAAAAAAATATCAACTGCAGCAGGCATCTCACCTGAAACTAATGTGGTAATAAAGAAATTACTTGTTTTCGTCTATTATTAAGCAAGCATGACCTACGATACACTCTCTTTATCTAGTAACCATTTTAGCTACTGTAACATAATCACAAAAGTATTCTCTGACCTGTCTGATCTTGAAGGCTTCTTTAAAAACATGGAAGAACATTCCATGGACGTCAGTCCAAGCACCACTGTCAGACATCAATTAAATTATCAATAGAGGCCAGAAAGTGTTCAAAAGGTGAAGCCCTACTGCTGAATACATCCATCTTAGCTTCCTCTATTTCTGGCAACCCTATAGATCGTCTGGGACCACACTCAGATATCTAGGGAGCCACATTAATATTAATTTTCCTGCAATCATCCGTAAAAATGCTAGTACCATAATTGATAAGACCGCTGCTGAAATTTTCAAAATTATTCAAATTACAGATCTTGCTTTCGGGCAAGGTTCAATCTATTAAAGTAGTGATAGCCCCTCAATTTAATTACATTTTTTCACATGCTGCCATTACAGTTTCCATGCTCACTCTTTCTCGGCGTACATAAAAAGGTCAAACACTTTTTGTGGTACCCCATGCAACCATCACTATTAGCTACCAATCTATACACTGCCACAACTTCTTGAGTTATTTGAATGTCGCAGATTACTTTTACTACTTAGACCACCAGTTGGCACACATAGTGGATATTTATACAAAAGTGGAGCATCGGTCCCGATGTGCCACTTTCTTGAGCCCCCTTAACGACACCATGGTTGCGCCATATTTACAATATGAAACAGCATGGTGGTCATTAGCGCTGTTGTGGAGCTTTGGTGCACTAGCCCCAAAAATGTTGGTGCTAGTGCAGCAAAGCAAAGGGGGGTCCATAGGCCAATATAAGAGCGTCACTTTAACACCTGCCTTGGGCAGGCATTAAACATGACAGAAAAATGGTACAGTGAAATCTTGTAAATTTCACTGTGCCATTTTTTCGGGCCTCCCTGTGTGGTAACGCACCCTTTGTATTAATTATGCCTGGTGCAGGCATAATGTGGCGTACGGGTGCAAAGTGTTGCAATACCTACATTGCACCACTTTGTAAATATGGCATGGGGGAAAGGCCTCCTTAATGCCACCTTAGCATTAAAAAAATGATGCTAGTGTGGCACAAGGAGGCGGTAGGGGCTTGTAAATATGGCCCCTAGTATACTTGTTCTCATTGTATAAATCTTCATAATACATCTATACTGACATAACAAATAATTTACATCCCATGGACCCTCTACTAAGAAAATGCAGAACAGAACTGGAAGACTGTACAGAAATACTTAAACCTGAATGATTTTGTACATATTCTCATCCCACTTTGGCACAGTACTGCACTAGGAATTGGAAGTAAGAAATAGCATAGGCCCTCCGGGCCACTAAGAGGATCAAGCAGGTGGATCAACTGCAGGAGGATGACAAAGTTAAATCATTTGGAACTATGCAAATAGATTTTCAACTTGAAAAATCGTAGTTCTGAACGTTCTTCCAATTGATGTATTGCCATAGTTTTAGACTTTGCTCCATGACAGTACAGCTAGCAGATTCCTCGATCCACTAATATCTTACTTCTTGAAGTGAATATTAAGAGGACATCTGGAGGAGACTCATTCCAAATTAATGAGGTTTGCCTTAAAGGTAAGGTGGTAAAGTACTTTAGTTCCGGGAATACTCAGACGAAATGTGGTCCTCCCTAATGGAATCAACCTACTGTGAACTGAGAGAATCCAGACTGGAATTTAGTTACTACAACATCCTCCATGACTGGCAATGGTCTTTCGCAAGACTCCATCAAGCAAACTTGCCTTAAAGGCAAGGTGGTAAAGTACTTTAGTTCCGGGAATACTCAGATGAAATGTGGTCCTCCCTAATGGAATCAACCTACTGTGAACTGAGAGAATCCAGACTGGAATTTAGTCACTACAAGATCCTCTGTGACTGGCAATGGTCTTTCGCAAGACTCCATCAAGCAAACTTGTCACCTTCCTCAAACTGCTGGCGGGGCAGAGCTACGGGAGGGGTCATAGTGCAATTATTATTGTTGCCTCCCACCATCTGTAGTTTCTGGCATATAGTGACTGCTTCCATAGATGCAGCAGGCACAACTCACTTAGACTTTCCTAAGAATATAGTTCTGTTACACAACACATTAACTTTCTGATCTAACGTGTCACCAGAAATGCGGAATTGATACTTCCCTGGCAGTTGCCAAAATATGTATTCTTCCTAAATGGAAACAACCAGCTTCACCTACATATGAGGACTGGGTTTGCAATTTATTTTTAGTTGCCTGTTACAAGCACCTTATTTACAGCTAACAAGACTAACACAACATATTTAACCGTAAATGGTCGAAATAGCTTTCTACATCAGTCTCATAGTTCTGCAGATGCTGTACTGTGAATATTTATGGACACTGGTCACAATCCCAAATTGAACTTTTGTCATTATGCCATGATTATGCTCCAGGGCCTGAAAGGAGAATAAGACATATGTTAATTGTCTTGTATGACTCCTTGATCCCACCCTAATTATCTGGATCAGATGAAACAATAAGCAGATTATGTTGAACTGGAATGTATAGACATCTATAACTATAAAGGAGGAGGAGAAGGGGGAATCGGGATGACTGACTTGTTGGATAATTAGAGAAAGAGCTGCTCATTAGTTGGCTTTTATTGTAAAGGGGAACCGAAAGACAATAAAGGTCACCAGAGCAAAGAGGTCAACAGAGGAAGTGAAGAGGGAAGTGAGGGTAGAGACAAAGAGGTCAGCTGAATGAGCAAATATTCATATAAAACAAAGAAAGAGAAATTCACAGTTTGACAGCATAAGTAATTTGCTCAGTCATAAATAAGACGGCATGAGTAAAAAATAATGCAAAATACATAGAGATGTTCTGCATTGGTTACAGCCAAATGTCGTTCATTCCTAGCAGTTCCAGTGCGGTCTTTTGTCACTTAACAGGAGAGGCTGAGATTTTTTCAGCCTTGCCCATCGGTGGGCGACGAACAGCACTGCCCATGCAATAAAAGATTATACAGCACTATTTGCACTGAATCGAGCACTTTTGATGCCTTCAGCCAGGCTTGTTTGAAAACTACTCTTTTAGCAAGACAATATGGCCAGGGTTTACTAACATTTCACAGAACGCAAAGTGGCAAAGCAACTTTGGGGCATATTTATACTCTGTATGCTCCAGGTTTGCTTCATTTTTTTCTAACGCAAAACCGGCACAAACTTAACTCCATAATCATATTTTGGCGCTAGACATATTGGAGTTAAAGGCATTTTTTTGTCTGCGGACAACTACCTTGCGTCAATGAGATGCAAGGTAGGCATTCCCAGGCAAAAAATTACTCTAAGGCCCTTGCGCCTTATTTATCCTCTCGTGCAAAAGTCACACACAGGGGGAAGGAGGGGTCAAAAAATGTTGAAGAGCTTGCTTTTAGCGCCTGGGTCAGGGCAGGTGGAACACCATGGAATAAGCCCACAGGTGCCCTCCCCAGGCCCCAGGGACACCTCCACCCACACCAGAGGGACAGCAGAGGATTGGGAACCCCATCCCAGGTAAGTATAGGTGATTATTTTTTTAAGTGCCATTGGGGGCCCTGAAATGGGCCCCCTACATGGCACTGGGTGCAATGGCCATGCCCAGGGGAGACTGGTCCCCTGTGCTGGCCATTGGGGTTGTGGGCATGACTCCCGTCTTTTCTAAGACAGAAGTCATGTGGTGAGGATGTGGTGAGGATGGTTTTGCATCGGAAAATGACTCCAGCCAGGCTAGAGTCATTTTTTTTTAACTCTAACCTGCCTAACGTCATTTTTTGGTGAAAAACCCCCTTCTTCCATACCGCCATACCGCCAGCCCCACCCGACTAAAGTCATTTTTTTACGCTAGCCTACCCTTTGCACCGGCTTGCACTATTCCAATAAATGCCCCGCTGGTGCACAGGGATGGTGCAAGCCGGGGCTAAATGTTTTGGTGCAAAACTGCATTAGTGCAGTTTTGCATCAAAAAGTATAAATCAGTGCCTAACTGTGCTAAGTTACATCATAGGAAGAGAGTAAAAATGTATCATATCTACTAAGATATCTTGCACTTCTGCTCTCTCATGGCGCTGGCATATTTCAGACAGTCTAGTGCCAATTCAGGTGCCCTTGCACCAGAGTGCCTTGGTGCCTGCATTACGGGCAGGATTAGAGAATTTTTGTGCACGTATCTTTAGAGGCATATCCTTCTTTTTATGCATGCTGCACAATGCAGCACACATAGAAAGAGGAAGTAACAAGAAGAAATGAAGATACTTCTCATTGTTACACCTCTTTCAGGAAAGCAGACCTTTTTAGCGCAAGCCCAGGCTTACTGCCTTTAGTAAATTGTGATTTGTGTCAATATACATGGATGGATACATGGCAATGCCCATGGTCATCCCGTCCACCCATGTTATGCCTGCCTGCCTGACTCAGTGTAATGCAATGTGCAGTGCAAGGTGCTGCGTTGCATTATGTTTTTTCCCAAAGCCAAGCAAGGCAACAAAAATTGGCCCTAGCAAGGCTTTATAAATCTTGACTAGCATTTAGCATCATGGCTGTGCCAGAAAAGTGGAGCAAACAGTCCACAAAGTATAAGTAAATCTAGGCTCAAGTGTTTCACTTCAGTGCAAAGGAGATTTTGGGCCAGATATATCAAAGATCCGTTTTGCATTTCTTAAACAGCGAATTTGAAGAAATCGCTATTTAAGAAATGCAAAATGAGATATATGAAATTTGTGATTCGGCAATAGCGATTTCTTAAAATTCGCAATTGCTATTTCCGAATCGCAATTAGAGAATGGGAATCCATTAATCCCTATGGGCCTGTAGGCCCATAGGTGTGAAAGGTTTTGCATTTCCAAACTTGCGAATTCCAGTTAGGAATTAGCAAATTTGGTAATGCAAACCCCAGGGTGCTGGGGGCCTAAGGCCCCCTCTGATGCACCCCAAAAAAATATTTGTGGACATGTGAAGCACACACATGCCCTAGGGGCATGTGTGAGCTACATGTCATTTTAAAAAATGCATTTATAATGTATTTTTTAAAATTGCACATGCTTGCCACCAAATTGGACTTGGTGGTAATTGCATTTCCTAAATGCCCAATTCGCATTTAGGAAAGGCTTGATACATGTGCTTTGGAAATAGCAAATAGGAATTCCCTATTTGCGATTTCCTATTTAGTAAATCACAATTTGCAATTCTCTAAATGGGGTCGCAATTTTAAGGAATTGCTATTTTTGCGATTCCTTAAAATTGCACAACGAATGCCTTTCATACATCTTTGAAGACATTTTTACATTCGAAAACAGCCGAATTTTGCGATTCGCACCATTTGTTAATGCAAAACTGCTTGATACATCTGACCCTTAGTGCTGACTAGCATGAGATTTGTACTGCAGGTACACTCGCAAGTAGAACTTTAATTGTGAGAACAACTGCCTAAGAGTAAACCACGTAAAATGTGTCATTTTTTGATAATTACTTATTTTACAGTAGTAATTTTATGCAGTATTTTGCATGGCACTTGTTTTATATAGTTTTATGATTTCAGGCAGTCAGGTCACAATATCTTAGTAGATCTGTCTTTGATTGAAAGCCTTTTTTTAATAACATTTTATTGAACTTTATCAATAATATTAAAGGCACATTGGGAGCTCTGACTGTGGCATATCATGTCTTTGTTACAGGTGTATCCGTTTCATCAATTACAGTGTCTTATATCTGGAATACAGGGGTACACTCTATACAATAACCAAAACATGCCCTTAAATGTGGGCCATGTTTATATAAATACACTGTTAATGTTTTCCCTCTCTTCATGTCGCTCCACAGTACAGGTGCTCCCATTTCGAGTACCTACCCTGAACCCACCCTCCCCCTTGTGTGCCTGGCTGCTTCAAACTGCCGATGTGTGCCTGATGTCTGTTGCTGTGTCAGGTGTCTCCGGGCAGGTTCTATCTTCTCTTCCCTGAACTACCTCACAACATATGGGTGTTGGGTGATGGGGAAGTACCTGTCAGGTGAATGAGGTACTGATCATCTCGTGGACCTCAAGAAGATGGTGCACCGTCCCGAGGTTCTTCGTCCAAGGTCTCCACACTAGGGTACTTCTAGCCTGGGCCCTGTCCATCAACCCCTGCCATGCCTGGCTTCTTGGTATCTCACTGTCCCCTCTGCCTTTACCCACTTCAGCACCTCTCGTCTCCAGATGGCGATGTGGGAACCCCACATTACTTTCCAATTCCTTGCTATCTCTCTCTTAGCCAGTAGAAGAGCTAAGTCCTGGAACTGGTTGGTCACTTAATGCCAAGCTCTGTGAGGGCAACCGTAGAGCAATCAATATCTGGGGTCATGGGTGACTTTGCGATCGATGACCTCCGTTAACCTGTTAACAACGAAGTCCCAGAATTTCCTCAAAGCTGGACAAAACCAGAACATGTGAAAGAACTGTGCCGCCTCCTTGCCACATCGTGGACATCTGGCCTCCATTAGACCAAAATGCCTCTAAAGCCTGCCCTGTGTCAAATATGCTCTTTGTAGGATGTATATGATTATAAGCTTAAGCCTAGCATTTCTAGAGACCTTAGGGATTCAGGTCAGTATGTTCCCCCAGTTTTCATCCGTAATTAATGTGCCCAAGTCCTCTTCCCATTGTCGTTTGAGAGCCGTGAGGGGTTGGCAAAGAACTGCCTACATTCTCCCATATAAGCATGTCATTGCTTTATAAGTGCCAGTAGCACTTGTCAGATACTGACAGATACTCAAAGGGGGAGGGTCCACATGCCCCTTTCACCAGTGCTTGATGATCACCTCAGTGACTGCTCCATGAAGGAGAAAGTGTCCTTGGGGTAAATTATAGCTAGCTTGAAATTCTTCAAAGGGTAGGAGGGTGGCAGCTACAAGGTCCCCATAGAGGTTGCTTCCACCTCTGTCCAGCTAGAGAGTCTCTTTCTGTCTTCCCCTTGAGGCAGCACTGATAGAAATTTTATTGGGATCTCAGGGGCATAAGGTATAGCCCAATTTGATCTGCGAAGATATCGCAGCCAACAGCTGTGCATTACCTTCAACTCAGTGTGGCTGGATATAGCGGGAGGGCCCAGACTGATCACAGTCTTGGTTAATGGCTAAAGGTCTGGAGTGAAGGGTGCGATGCCCCTGTCTTGCATCGTGCGGTTGGCTATCCATTGAGTCATCCACTGTAATTGCCCCGCCAAGTAATTTGCCTTGAAGTCAGGGACCTACAATCCCCCATCCATCACAGGTCTCTGAAGCACAGCAAGTGCAAGCCATCATCTACCGGATCCCCATAGGAAACCAACAATCAACAAGCTCAACTCCTTGAAGAAAGCTCTCAGAATCCATAGTGGAGGAGTGACAAAAAAATAGAGTAACCGGGGTAGAGTGATAATTTTCAGCATGGTGACCCGCCCTTCTACTGAGAGGGGTAACGATTCCCAGAAGGTCATGTTGCTGCAGATTCCACACAGTGCCTGCCCCACATTTCCTTCCATAATGTCTGCTCGGCTATGATAAACATGCACTCCTAGGTAAGCCAGGTAGCACCGATGCCACTGCAGGTCACCAAGGTCTGGAGGGGCTGCCCGGCCAGCTGTCATAAGAAATAGAATAGACTTTCACCAGTTGACTTAGAGCCCCGATATCAACCTGAAATGGTCCAATAGGCACCTCGCTCTTCAAAGGGCACTCTCTGCATCTCCCAGAAATAGTAGGAGATCATGTGCATAGAGTGCAACGTAATGGATGCACCCCACCACCCTCAGGCCTCTACAGGCATGTCCCACTTGAACCATGCATGCAAGTGGCTTGATGGTGAGTGCAAAAAGAAGGGGGGAGAGCAGGCAGCCGTGTCTAGTTTCCCTCTCCACCCGATAATCTTCCAAAATGGTTCTGTCGAAGTTTGACTCTTTCTGTAGGCAAGACTGCTGGTTTAAGAATGACAGTACTTACGTTTGTAGGAGACTATTTCAATCCTACAACAAGTCACAACTGTCATTTCAACCCTCCCGGGTCACAAGCAGCACTTCACCAAAAACCCCAAACAGTAAAAGGTGTTTTGTGGCAGGCTTTACGCATGGATTCAAGAGTGCAACATCTCAGGGAGAATCGTGGTTAAACGGAGATTACTCCTTTCTCACATAAACAACATGTTTCAATCAAACACAGGCAATGAAGGAGATGCAGTAAAGTTTTCATTAGGTTTTATTAACAAAACTGCAAGCTACAATAAATTGCATGGGCTGCAATGATAAGGATAATAAATAATGCAAGAAACTTTACTTTTACAGCTTTATTTCGGTAAAACAATACCATAAAAGCATACTGACAAAATTCTTACATTTCTAGAAGAAACAAAGACACTTTTTTAAAAGAAAAAAGACAAAGAAACACTAAAAACTGATCGAGACCAAAGCTCCCTCAGGGCCATACAATACAAATAGGCGAGTTATGGGTATAAATGTTATTAAAAAATCAACAATTAATCACTAAAACACTATAAAATATACAGTACACATCATCATGCAGATCGCCATATAAATATTATAAAATTTTATAAAATACCCCTAAAGTATAAGCCTTAATACAAAAACAGTTAAAATTGCTATCTTGCTAGTAGTATCATTAACTATAGACTAGCTCAAAAAGTAACCATTATGAAAGTAGGATATATGCTTTTGAATGACTATTTGCCTCCAGTAGGTTCAAGTTGCCTCTACAATCTTAGCAATATAGATACCATCATCACGTGAGGGGTTATTTGACTAATTTTTAGAAAGTGATTAACAATCCCTAGGGCCCAACGATTCCTTTCTTTCTTACGTGCCTATATTGCTTAGAGGTTATATACGATCGAGTGATGCAAAAAGGCACATTGTTCTAGCAGCAGCAAATATTCACTTATCTACTAGAAACAAGTTATCTGATATTGATCTTAAAAACAGTAGGTAAAAATCGATTACAGTATTTCATTTGTAAAACCCATAAAATTTACCTCCCGTGCCATCAGCCACTTGTTTGCCTAACTAGGAGGAGATTTTTTGGGATAAAAGATAAATAAATATCAGAATCCAGGAACACGTTTCATAGGTGACAATGACCATTCTAGGTAACTTAATCAACCTCCCAGTAGCTACGGTCCTCCCGGGCATAGACAGTGTCCCCTGAGCTAGATATATCCTTGGCCGATTATAGGTCCCAAGGCCATTGAATTGCAGAGGGTGACTCCCAGTTATCGATTTCAGGACCCATAGGTTGACTTTGGGAGTTTTGCCTGAATTAGAGCGCCTACAACCTCAGGCCCGCCTTGTCTCTGATGAATGAAATTGCTATTAAGAACCGGCTTAGACCAAAAACAACATATGGTATCGAGCTGGATATAAAAAATCTGGCAGCTTCATTGTAGTTCCTGATTCCAACGTTCCTGCAGATGGGTCGGATCCATTTCTTCCTTAGTTTATCGTAGGCAATGCAATTTAAAAGGACATGATCCGTCGTTTCTGGAGTCTCCATATTACATAGCTCGCAGGTCGCCTCATGATTACTCCCATTCAGGAGACCCCATTTGAAGGTAAAAGCCTTGACCTGGAGAATCCCATATCGATACTTCATAAATAAAGCTTTTGCTCATCTAGGTTGAATGGTATCAATCCATTCCTCAGCGCTCGGTAGTGGTTTAAAATCCAGAAAACTTAAGGTTAGTCTACCTGAATCCTTGCTATGAAGAGGGCTATTAAAGATGAAGTCCCAAAATACTTGCTTTAGTCGGATCTTTGATTGGGTTGTGAGTATATGCGGTTCATCCCAGTAGATTTTCAGCCCTAAATTGTAAAAGCTTTGCCTGATATAATAAAGCCACGGGAGGGAAATAGTCTTGTCCAAGCCCATGATCTCAATTAAGGCTTGCCTGTATTGGATCAGTTCAGGGGTTGTCCAAAGTCTACACCAGTAGAGCAGGGGCCTCAGGGCTGCCAATTTGCCTATTTGTTTCATATTAGTGTCATGGGCTAAGGGAATCAGCGGAGTCGATGGAGGGAGGTCCAATATCCCCCTCATGAAATTATTTTCCTGAGTGGCCAATGGAGTTAGTTTTGTGAATCCCCAGAGTTCTGCGCCATACAGAGCAGCGGCCTGTGCTTTGCACCTGTAGATCTCGAATACTGGTGACACAGTACTCGACCTTGAACATTTGTAATTTTTACTGATTGCCAAAGAGCTATGAGTTAAGGAGATAGCAGCTTTGTTGATGTGCGGCGCCCATGACAATTTGGCATCAAGCAGTATCCCTAGGTAGTTGAAATTTTTAACTCATTCCAGTGCCTGCCCTCTAATACAAATGTTTCTCTTGAGTGCTTTGTGAGGGTTAACAGTTAAGTATTTAGTCTTGTTTGCATTTATTTCTAACCCCTTCAACCTGCAATACTCACTGAATTTATCTAGTAGAGTTTGCAGGCCCATTGGAGTTTGAGACAATAGGATGGTGTCATCTGCAAAAAGGAGGGCGGGGACTGGATCATCATTCAATCTTGGTGAGTCATGGTTACTTTTTTTCAGATGATGAACCAGATCATTGATGTATAAAGAGAAAAGAGTTGGGGCGAGCACACAGCCCTGTCTCACCCCCATCTTGATAGGTATTGGGTCTGTCAACTCTCCTTTTGGCCCCCACCGGACCTTTGCAAATGTATTTTCATGTAGCCTCTCCAGCTGGCCCAGGAGGTTCCCCGGCATGCCCTGTTTTCCTAATGCTGCCCATAAGGAGTCTCTCGGCACCAGATCAAAGGCTGCGCGCAGGTCCACAAACGCGATATACAGGTGGCCTTTCTTTAGTCTAGTGTATTTCCACATTATTGTCAATAGCCTAAAGGCCTGGTCAACTGTACTGGTCTGTTGTCTAAAGCCTGCTTGGTATATAGACATTATGCTGTTCTCTTCTATCCAGATATTGATTCTATTCAGGATCTGTCTAGCATAAATTTTTTGTGTGACGTCTATGAGGCTAATTGGTCTATAGTTCCCTGGGTCTTCCCTGGATCCTTTTTTGTGCATTGGGATTATTTCTGCCCCTGTCCATGTCTCGGGCATTGGGCCTCCCCTTGCTATAGCATTACTTAAAAGGTTTAGATAAGGTGCCCAGATTTCTATGCTATGTTTGAATAGATCCCCCGGGATCTTATCCAAACCGGGGGCTTTTCCTGGCTTGATTGCTTCAATGGCAATCACCGTCTCCTCCAGACTAAACTGTAACTCGGGTAAAATACCCCAAGCCACTGGGGTTTTGTGTCTTGAGGGATAGAGATCGAAGGTGGGAGGGTCAGAGTAAAGATATGTAAAATAGTTAACCCATGTTTCGGGGTCTATGTGATGGTCTGTAGTAAATATCCCCTCTTTGCTACCATGGGTAACTATTTTCCAAAAGGTTCTTGCATCATTGCTTTTCGCTGCTACCAGCAGGTCTTGCCATTTTTGGTCCTCCCAGTTGCGTTGGGCAATAGCCAGCGTTTTCTTATAACTGGCCCTTGCCTGCTGTATGGCTAATTGATTTTTTTGCTTTAGTGCCTCTACTGGTACTCTTTTCCTCTCTCTACATTTGATAGTATACCATGGACTGTTAGGGGTGGTTTGGGCCTTCTCCTTTATGTGCTTATTCTGTAACTGTTTAGTCAGGACAGGTCTTAACATAGTGCTCAATGACTGGTGGATGGCCGTAATAGGAATGTCACTAGGTTTATTTTCTGCATAAGGCTCCAAGAGATCAGAAAATATGTTGTAAATGTTTATCAAAGTGACCTGATTGCCAAGTATTACTGGCCATTTTACAACCCTTCTGTTGTTACTGAGGGTGGGTTGTAACTTCACTTTATCATGTTCTATATATTTCGAGTCCAAATCTAAGAAGTGTGCCTTGAATTCAATTATTAGCGGGAAGTGATCGCTATCCCTTCTTTTATCAATTTTAAAGGTCGCTAGTCTTTCCCATGTGCTTATACTATGCAGAATGTAATCTATTTTTGAAGTTGAGTTGCCTCTCTGGAAAGTAACCAGATTAAGGCCGACTTCACCCACTCTGCCATTGCATGCCCTCAGTCCATGGTTTAATGTAAGGCTCATGATTTGCAGTGCGGCCACTGTGCCTGGGACAGTTTTTTCTATTGTTAGGTAAGGAATTGTTCTCATTCGGTCTTCCTCTTCTGCTAAATGTTCGAATCCAATTATAGGTTCATAGTTACAATTAAGGTCACCCCCTATCATAATTGTCTCACCTATTGGAATTTTTTTGAGCAGCTCGTCTAGTAGTTATTTCAGGAGACTCCACGTTTGACTTTCTAGGTCTTATATATACATTAAACAAGTGGGTTATTATCTTATTTTTTTTTCCCATTGTCAACCATAGAATGTCCTCCGACTCAGTGGCTTGCATGCGTATCTCAACATTTAATGAGATCTTCGCCCATACAACCAACCCCCCAGACGGTCTCCCTCTGGCAGCTGAAGTTGCACTGATAAAGTAGGTTTTATATCCTACTTTATACGGTGGATCTTTAAGCCACGTCTCCTGGAAGAGACAGACATGGTGTTGATCAATATAGTCCTGCCATTCGGGGTCTATAAGCTTGTTTTTTAAGCCAGCTACATTCCATGAAATCATGGTGATAGGACCCCTTCCGTTTAGGCTTGTGGCATTGAGAGTATGGCTCGGGTGAGTTGTTAAATTTTTCCTACCATACAAAGGCTCCACTGCGCTCCCTGCTCCTATAGCATGGAGATCAATCCCTTCATGGGGCTCCCCTACTATTTGGTCCCCATTGGGTTCCACTTGTGCCTGATCTATCTGGATTAGTCAATCTACTCTCTCAAGGTTTGGATCATAGTTTCTCTTTTGCAGTCCCTCATTGTGGTTAAGTTTATGCCTTTGTGCTCGAAGTTTGGTAGTTAATGGATCCAAGCTAAACCTCATGGCATTGGAATTAGGGGCGGGGGTTCTCTGTTCCATGTCAATCAAACCTCTGATTAATCTTCCATCCTTGAGTGTTAATGCAATAACGTCAGGTTTCCCCCTCTCTCCAGGGATTCTTTCTGCCCCCCTAATATCTGATCGAATTATGGATAAACAGTGTCTTTTAGCCCTGATCCAATGTATAAGCTTATTTTTTAAGGAGTCCTCATCTTCTCTGCTATTTAAGGGTAATTTTGGAACATTTAACAGATGAACAACATTGATCCTAGTGGGAGACCTATCCTCCTCAGAGTATGGGTTCCATATGGTGTTTTTGTTATAATCATTAGATGCTTGGGGATGGGAGTTCAAAGTAAGTTCCAAAATTCCTTTTTGGGGTCCTTTTACCAAGCGGGGATCTCTTTGTGGTTTCCCTGTTCCTTGGCATAAGTTACTATAATTTCTTCTCTGGGAATTGCGTGAACCAATATGTTCAACATTGACCCCTATCGTGCATCCCTGTGGTTGTTGTACAATCTTGGCTGTAGCTGGGGTAAGGTTAGGGTTAGTAATCGAATTTTGAGGATATGTGGATCTACCTTGTAGATGGGGTGATATGGGGGGGGACTCCCTTTCGCATTGGCCTCTATTGGTGCCCCTACCCCCTCCTTTTCCACAATATCTGTTAAGGTTCTGACTTTAAGTTTCAAATCCCTAACTTCCTGGATTAATCCGGTGATTAGATCATAAAGATCTGCTATAGATCTTGTTTTATTTTTTAGAGGGTTCCCTGGTTCTGAATTGAAAGGAGTGATCCTTTCACTATCTAGCTGTACAGTTGGGATATATGGGTGTAATTCATCCACGGGTTCCCCCTCTTGTGCATTCTGTATGTTACTACTATCAAGTTCTGCCAAGACTGTATATTTATTGGAGCACCTAACTTCGCACTCCTGGATATGGCTCTTCTTCCTACCATTATCAATGGTGCATAGGTGCAAGGGTCTAGTTGCAGGAACCCTAGGGCTAACAGTCCTGACATCAGATGGTGCCTCCCCCTCTTGCTGGGAAACGATCTCTATCGCTTTATCTTCCACTGGTTTGATTTTCTTCGCGTAATAGGAGGTAATCTTTTTGTCGGGGCCCTCCCGAATAGTGGTCCTACTGCATAGTAGTGACTCTACCTCCTCAATAAGATCGTCTATTTCAGCTATCGTGCCGTTCTCACCCGCATTCCTAAGTTTTTTTACAGAATTCATCTTTCCCCTTGGGGGTTCTGATGCCTTGCGTTTTCCCATGGATTGAGCTGCCACTATAGAACTAAGCAGACCTATTGCCAGTTAGAGAAAAAGAAAAAAAAAAGGCAGAGGCCCAGCCTGTCCCCACTCCAGTATTTATCGGGTAATGGAAAGAGCGTCGCAACAATAGGTGGAGAATACGGTCCAAAGGCCCTCTATAAAAGGACCTATTTAGGAGTAAGTATCAACACAGTACCTTCAGGCAGCCATACGTGTAGATTGGCCTGTCCATGCAACTTTGGATGAATGTCAGGGGGGTGGCCCTGCCCTGCCTCTTCCTGGCACGGACGGGCAAGGACGGGCCAGCCCTTGGCCCGGGCTTCGCCCGGGCGCGTCCCGCACGCGTCCCGCGACGGCGGGAGCGCAATTAGAAATTTAAAGGGCTCCTGCCCTCGACACGCCTCCAGTGACCTCCTTGCGCTTCCCGCGACGGCGGGAGCGCGATTAGAAATTTAAAGGGCTCCTGCCCTCGACACGCCTCCAGTGACCTCCTTGCGCTTCCCGCGACGGCGGGAGCGCGATTAGAAATTTAAAGGGCTCCTGCCCTCGACACGCCTCCAGTGACCTCCTTGCGCAAGAAACAGAATTGTGAACACTAGAGTCTTTAATACAAAGACCCCCACCATCTTGCAATGACATGAAGTGACAAGAAATGTAAAATATGTCCTAATGCTGTAGCACGATGAACTTAACCTCTAACCTAAAGACAGCTAGGTGTGATAAACCAAATCTGCCAATGCAGTGTCCATGAGGAGTACCCCCCAACCCTTTTTAACTTGGAATGAGGTCTCTAACTCAGATTCCGTGTGGACACGCAGGCGGGTCAGTCTCAAGGCAACATGCAACATCGATAGCAGTGATGGAATACGGTCGGAATCCCTCTGACTATCTGTCAATGTAAGGTGCATTTATACAGATCTGCTCGAACCCTCGACGTAGGTCTGTTCCCAAACAATAGATAACAAGACATGCTTGGGGCAGAAATTACATAAACAATTACTCAAAAGCAAAAGTGAGAAGGTACCTAATGTTAATACCTACATCTCATCTATCTCCGGTGCTGATAGTGACGCCTTAGCTGAGTGGCACTGATAGCAGGAAACAAAAACATTGTTGTTAAACCTGACAGCCTTAGGGTGGTCACCCCAAACTTTTTGCATGCCTCCTTTCACTTTTTTTAGGTAGTGTTTTTGCTTGTTTTAAGATTTTGTGCACATTACCACTGCTAACCAGTGACAAAGTGCATTTGCTCTCTCCCTTTTAAACATGGTAACATTGGATCATACCCAATTGGACTGTTTATTTTACTATAAGTCCCTAGTAGAGTGCACTATGTGTGCCCAGGGCCTGTAGATTAAATGCTACTAGTGGGCCTGCAGCACTGATTGTGCTATCCACTTATCCTTAACCTTGTCTCAGGCCTGCCATTGTAAGGCTTGTGTGTGCAGTTTCACTGCCAATTCGACTTAGCATTTAAACGTACTTGCCAAGCCTAAAACTCCCCTTTTTCCACATATAAGTCACCCCTAAGGTGTGCCCTAGGTAACCCCTAGGGCAGGGTGCTGTGTAGGCAGAAGGCAGGACACGTACCTATGTCGTTTACATGTCCTGGTAGTGTAAAACTCTTAAATTCATTTTTACACTGCTGTGAGATCAGCTCCCTTCACAGGTTAACATTGGGGCTGCCCTAATATAATGTTTGAGTGGTAGCTGCTGATCTGAAAGGAGTAGGAAGGTCATATTTAGTATGGCCAGAATGGTGATACAAAATGCTGCTGACTGGTGAAGTTGTATTTAATATTACTGTTTTAGAAATGACACTTTTAGAAAGTGAGCATTCCTCTGCACTTAAATCCTTCTGTGCCTTACAATCCACGTCTGGCTGGGTTTAGTTGACAGCTCCCTTGTGCATTCACTCAGACACACCCCAAACACAGAATACTCAGCCTCACTTGCATACATCTGCATTTTGAATGGGTCTTCCTGGTCTGGGAGGGGGGAGGGCCTGACACTTACTTGTCAAAGGACTGAAGCCTGCCCTCACACAAAAGACTGCCACACCCCCTACTGGGACCCTGGCAGACAGGATTGAACTGAAAGGGGACCTGGTGCACTTCTAAGAAACTCTTTGAAGTCTCCCCCACTTCAATGGCATATTTGGGTATTTAAACAGGGCCTCTGCTCCTACCAACTCAGGCACTTCCTGGAGAAGAGAACCTGAACCAGAACTTGCATCCTGCTAAGAAGAACTGCCTGGCTGCCCAAAGGACTCACCTGTGTGCTTTCTGTGATAGACTGCTGCCTTGCTGTTGCCCTGCTGCCTTGCTGCTCTCTGGCTGTAGTGAGAAGAGCTCTCCAAGGGCTTGGATAGAGCTTGCTTCCTGTTCCCTGAAGTCTCAGGACCAAAAAGACTTCATCTGTACAAGAAGGACTCCTTGTGCGGTGGAAATTGGCACAAAGCCTGCCAGAAACAAAGTACAGCCTGCACTGCGGTGAAAATGTCACTGCACGCCGAAACGGAACGTCGGAGCCCGACTTCGCAAGGAGAAGATTGATGTAGCGCAAGTGTAGCGACTGGAAATTTGACGCACGGCCCACTGGATCGACGCACAGCCGAGTCGGAACGATGCACCCTGACTTTCAGAGCGGAATAGACGCAGCACCTGCTGTGTGGTAGAAATTTCCACGCAATGCAACTGCATCAACGCAGCCCCTGTGACTTCGTCCTGTCCGCGCCGGAAATCCAAGCATTGTCCCTGGGGCATCTGAAAACCCCTCAACCCGAAGAGGATCCACGACCGAGCGCTAGATAACTAAGCACAGCCATCCCAGCGTGAAAACTAAATGACGCATCGCCGAGAAATCGACGCACACCCCCTTTGTTTCCACGCATCTCCTCCCCTGCGGTTCTTTTCAGAGATTTTGAACGTAAACCAGGTACTTTGTGCTTGAAAGAGACATTTATTGATTTTTAAAGACTAAAGAAACTTTATATCACTTTTACAGTGATATCTCAACATATACTTATTGCATTTTAATTGTTTTGACCTGCATCTTATCAGATGAATATTATATATTTTTCTAAACACTGTGTGGTGTATTTTGTGGTGGTATACTGTGTTGTTGCATGATTTATTGCACAAATACTTTAGACATTGCCTTCTAAGTTAAGCCTGACTGCTCAGTGCCAAGCTACCAGAGGGTGGGCAAGGGATAATTTGGATTGTGTGTGACTTACCCTGCCTAGAGTCCTTGCATGTACAGGGGGTAACCTGACTGCCAAGCAAATTTCTAACATTGGTGATCAGCGGTGATGATAGGACTTGTATTTGTGCAGTGACACACAATAGCTAAGTGTTCACTAACTACCCACAGTTGAAGGTCAACTTGATTATCTTTATCTTTTGTTGCAATTTCGTTTTTCCTGACAATTTGTTAACTGAAATTCTCATTCAACATGTCTCTGGCTGGGTCTCAAGCAGAAGATGAAGATTTTCATCTGGCCATGATGGAGACTTACACTGTTAAACAGCTGAAGCGGTTCTGCAGGGATATGGGAGTACCTACCCATAAAGCCTCCAGAAAGGAGGAGTCCCAAATGGCGCTGAGGGCCTGGGCCGAAGCCCATTCTGAAGAGATTGTTGAGGAGGAGGGTCCAGAGGATGGCCCCTCAGTGGATTTTTTGCCATCAGTGGATGAAGTTACCACTGCAATTGTGTCCCCTTCCAAACCAGGGAGCAGTGTCTCTGATCAGGGCCTGACAGCAAAGGAAAGGAGAGAGGAGAGATAATTCTAATTGCAAATGGCAAGGTTAAAAATTGAAGCTCAACAGGAGGAAAGGAGGGCAGAGAGAGAAGCCAAACAGGCTGAAGCTGAGAGAGAAGCCAAGCAAATTGAAGCTGAGAGAGCTGAGGCTGCAGCTGAGAGAGCCTTGGCTCAAAATCAACTTTTATTGGCTCATGAACTGAGTCTCAAGGAGCTGGAGATCAAGGCGAGACAGTCTGAGTCCAGCAGTGGTGGTGGCAGCATGCATGCAGGACCTGTTGGGGAGAGAAAGGTTTGGATACCCAGAAATGTGGTGCCAGGTTTTGTGGTGGGAGATGACATTGATAAGTGGTTGGCTGCCTATAAAGTTGCACTAAGGGCTCATGGGACCTCTGAGGAGCAATGGGGGTCGGCCTTGTGGGTTTTGTACCAGCAGTGGGGAGGGACACACTCCTTACACTAGATCCACATGATCAGAATGTCTATGCACCTTTGAAAGCCGCTTTACTTGCCAAGTTTGGGCTGACCCCTGAAAAATACTGTCAGAGGTGAAGGGACAACACCAAGCTTTCCACACAGACTTGGGTAGACTGTTTTGATTTCCCCATTAAGGCACTGAATGGATGGGTGCGGGCAGCAAAGTAAATGATTACCAAGGATTATATGATTTGATTCTGAGAGAGCATATGCTCAGTATTTCTTTTCCAGAGTTGCGTCAGCACTTACTAGACAGTAAACTGACTGATCCCAGGAAGCTTGCTGAGGAGGCGGACTTCTTGGTTAGCACCATAATATCTAAAAAGGCATCTGGGGGGAACACCCACAGGTGGTCAGGGTTCCCTACAGAAAAAAGAGGGGGAAGAAAAACTTGAAGATAAGGAACTCTCAAAAGGCCCCAAAAACAATTCCCAAGGGGGGTGGTGGTAACCATTCCTCTTCTAGGTGTGGGAAGAAAGCAGGGTACTTCGATAAGAAGTTAAGGAAGTTCATCCCCAAATGCTTAAGAGTGCTACCAGCATGGACACTCTAAGGGCGACTCCTAGTGTTCCAAGAGAGCACAGCCCACCACTGGAGGTGCAGACACATGGGTTGGCCTGTGTAGCCCTCGGGGGGAGACAGTCTCAGTTAGCTTTGGGGACAGACAGAGGTGCCCCTAGTATCCCTGGGAGATAAGCCTACATGCCTCCCAATACTTCCAGGTATAGGCAGTGGGTCACCATTGTTCGGTAAAGGGTGGAGACTCTGCGTGACACAGGAACTATTATGACTACTGGCAAGAGCTAGCTGGTGTCAGCAGAGCAGATAGTCCCTAATACATTCCACCAGTTCATAGTAGCTGACAATCGTGAGAGTCACCTATCAGTGGCTCCGGTTCCCTTTGAGTGGGGGGGGGTCTCTGGTACTCTAAAAGTAGATGTGAGTCCTGCCATGCCTGTAGATTGTCTGTTAGGCAGTGATCAAGAGCATACTGCCTGGAAAGAGGTAGAACTCAGATCCCACCTGGAGATGTTAGGTTTGGCTGAGTGGGACTGCATGACCACAAGGTCCAGGGCTGCCCGGGAAGGGAGTCAAGGGCGTCTGGAGCCTGGAACAATGGCCCAGACAGCTGCAAAGAGGAAGGGCAAGAGGCGTGGGAAACCGCCTCAGATATTCCCACAGTGGTGAGTGGGGTCCCTGAGGAGGAGGCCCCTGAGCCAACCTGACAGGACATTGTTGACCTGGGCAAACTGCCTGAACTTGCTGGCTGGCAAGTAGAGGGTATGCCAACCAGGGCAGAATTTTGCAAAGCGAAGAAGGAATATTCCAACCTTGAGGAGCAGCCCAAGCAGCTGGTGAAGCCTCTGGCGATCACCATATCTACTGGGAGAATGATCTCCTTTACAGAAAGCCTAAGGCTCGGCCATTGGGGCAGCAAGTGTGCTGGTGGTCCTCCTGTCTCACCGGGCCTTCCTACTGGGTCTGGGTCACGATATCCCCCTGGCAGGACATTTGGGCCAAGACAAGACTACACACGGGCAGTGTTGAACAGTTAGTTGGCTTCTGTGAATATCCTAATTCTAATGAGGTGAATATAGAATTTTCTTACCAACACAGTTCTGTAAGTATTGAATTTCTGGATGTGGAACTATTTATCGAAGAGAACAAAATACATAGCAAATTGTTCCGTAAACTTACTGCTTGCAATTCTATCTTACATGTGCTCACCCTAGACATCAAATCACATCAATACCATTTGGGGAGATGATGCGAGCTAGACAAAACTGTAGTAAGGATGAGGACTTTGTACAGTGTATTCAGGAGATGGGTGAACGTTTTAAACAAAGAGGCTATCGGAGGGGTGACACTGAAAGAGCGCAACGTAGAGTTATGTTTATCCCTAGAAATGAAACTCTAAAACCTACTAACACTCCTGATACTGGGAAGGAGGCTCATTAGGTTAGACTGGGTACGTATTATACCAAAACATCCATCATGCTAAGAAGGATGCTGAACAAACATTGGGGCATATTGTCTCAGGATAATACTCTTAAAGATTTAATTTCAAGTAGAACAGAAATTACATATCCAAAAGGTAGATTTCTAAGAAATATTCTTAGCCCTTGCTTTCCGACACTGAGATCACGGGTGATTGGCTCTCCGACCATAGGAAAGTTTTTTTTCAAATGCGGTCGGTGTAGGATGTGCAGATGGGCCTGTCATGGTATAAAGGAATTTACCAGCACCACTAATCAAACCTATAGGATTGAATCGGCTACAAACTGCAACACAATATTTGTTATATATATTATAATGTGGAAGTGAGAATGTATTTATGTGGGAAGTACCATCCCTCCCCTTAGAATTAGGATCAGTGAACATGCTAGAGCACTTATACACGATGATGACAGATATCCAATAGTGGCACATATAAAAACTTGCCAGACACAAGGAGCCAACAAGACATTTAGATTTTTTGGCATTGAACATATACCGAGAGATCTCAGGGGTGGCAACAGGAAACTTACCCTGAGAAAAAAGGAGGCATTTTGGATAATGCGCCTCAGAGCAGTGGAGGATGGTCTTAATACAGACCAGAACTTGAGTACTTCTTGGGTGACTGAACCCATCTGTACTGTGTTATCATATTCATGCATATTATTTATGTATGCAGGTACATTCGATAGTTAGGGTAATTATTGGCTTTGGCTTACGCACACATTTGGCTACCAACACAATCTGTTGGTATTGGGGATTTAAGAATAAACTCATAATTGCTTGAAATTCTTAGAATTACGGTCTAGTTATTCTTGTTTTACGACTGCCAATCGGTAGTTTTCCATGGTTATGGGCATACTTATGCTCGGACGTCACCATATTATGATACTTCGGCGAAAGAGGCAACAAATTCTATTGAGATATTCTGTCTATGGGGGACTGGTTCCTGTAGTTGTAGGCGTACTTATGATTCGGACTTCATTATATTTCATATTTGTCTGGCGAAGGAGGCCATCAATTTCATTTTGGGATTCCTCACACGGTGAATGTTTCGATAATATACGCTTCAGATGGCAGACAAGAAAGGTTGTATGAATAAGTCCTTCCTTTACCTCTAGGGTCTCTTAACCCTTCTGTGCCGTGGACATAATGGTTACGTACACCGGCACAGTGCTCCTGTGCCGAGGACGTAACCACTATGTCCTCGGCACAGTGCTGGGCTTCCCTCCTACACCCTCCCCAAGGCAGGGATGGGAGGGGAAGCCCTTCCCTTTCTACCCCTGACCCCCCACCTAACCCCCCCAGTGACGTCGGATGACATCAGCGCACATTTGCGCGCTGACCTCATCACTTCCCCATTGTGCTGGAAGCTGAGCTTCCAGCGCAATTGGAAGAGAAATGCTTTGCATTGCTCTTCCAATTATGTGATGGAGGCCTGAGAGGCTTCAAAGGGAAAGAAAGGAATTTCCTTCCCTTTGAAGTCTCTCAGAGCATTTCAGAAGCCGGATTGTAAAGCAAGGGGCAATTTGTTTCAAGGCCATTGTTATTAGGCCGATCTACCCCCAGGGCCACTAGGTCAAATATTTTTTTAGAGTTGGGGAGCGACCCCTTAGGCAAGGGTCACTCCCCTAGGGGGGGCACATTATATTTAGGCCATTTGTGCCCCCCTTGGGGGCAGATTGGGCTATTTTTATAGGGTCGAAACCACTAGACACCATGGATTATTTTTTTATGGCGAATTAACGGAAGGGGAGCGAACCCATAGGCAAGGGTCGCTCCCCGGGGGGGGGGGATTTATTTTAGGCCTTTTCTACCCCCCTGGGGGCAGTTCAGCCTATTGTTATTAGGCTGATCTTCCCCCAGGGAGGGCAGAAACCTCTAGGCGCCAGTGATCATTTAAAAAAAACAAAATTTTTTTAGAGGTGGTGAGCAACCCCTTAGGCAAGAGTCGCTCCCCTGGGGGGCAAGTTGTATTTAGACCATTTCTCCCCCTTGGGGGCAGATCAGTCAATTTTTGTTATACCAATCTGCCCCCAAGGGGGGCAGAAACCACTAGGCACTGGGGATTTTGTTTGTGCCAATTTCACGCAAGAGGAGCGACCCCTTAGGCAAGGGTCACTCCCCGGGGGGGGGGGGGGGGGATTTACTTTAGGTCATTTCTGCCCCCCGGGGGCTAGATCAGCCTATTGTTATTAGGCCGATCTGCCCCCAGGGAGGCAGAAACCTCTTCGCACCAAGGATTGGTGTGTGTATGTGTGTGTTTTATTTAGGGGGGCAGCCCCTTGGGTAAGGGGCGCTCCTTATGGGGGCACATTACTGTTGGCCATATCTGCCCCCTTGGGGGCAGATGGGCCTAGTTTTGTAAGGCTCACCTGCCCCCAAAGGGGGGGTGGGCAGAAATCCCACTAGAGACCAGGGAAGTTTTTTTTCTCCAAAATAAGGTATGGCCATTCCCCCACCCCAAATAAATGAGGCCAAAGTTGTTCTGCCCACCAGTGGGCAGATGGGGAAATTACCCCTGATCCACACCCCAGGGGGCAGAAAGTCTTCTAGATGCCAGGGAATTTAAAACAAACAGTGTGGTGGTGGCTACCAACCAGTATGGGCCTGGTTATGCCCCATCCAACTGAAGGGGGTAACAGTCTGTCAGCTCCCCGCACTCTAAAACATCTTATCCCACATCAAGCAAGACATTTGATTATTTTGGGTTTTGGTTTTACATTTGGGCCATGAGTGCTTTGCTAACTCTCAAAATCGTTCCACTTGGAATGGTGAGGGCGGCACTTTCTGGACTATGGGACGCTGCCATGTAGAAAAATCCACAAGACCTAGACAAATCTGAAAACTAAACATCTCTGTGATTCCAGGGTGGTGTGTTTCACATGAACCGTGCACCATTTTCTTACCCACAATGCCCTGCAAACCTCCAACTTTGCTGGAAATCACACATTTTTCCCTCGTTTTTCTGATGGAACCTTCCAGAATCTGCAGGAATCCACAAAATTCCTACCACCCAGCATTGTCTCATCTATACCGATAAAAATTCTGCTGCACTTGTCAGCCTAAAAATGTTTTTTTTCAAACTGCCCTTTTGGACCAGCTTTGGTTCCCCCTCAATTTCAACATTTTTTTGGCTCTTCCCTGTCACAAGCACTTGGCCCACCTATACACATGAGGTATAATTTTTACCGGGAGACTGAGGGGAACGTTGAATGGTATGAAATGTGTCCTGGTGCAGTGATCCCACATAGAAATGTGGGAAAAATGAGATTTTTTTAGCTAAATTTGAGGTTTGCTGAGGATTCTGGCTAAAAAAAAACATTGGGGGATCCACGCAAGTCACACCTCCCTGGACTCCCTCGGGTATCTAGTTTTCAGAAATGTCTGGGGTTTTGTAGGTTTCTCTAGATGGCTGCTGAGCCCAGGACCAAAAACGGGGCATTTTCTTTTGTGGGCAGTGGGTGGAAGGAAATTTGTGGCCCCTCTCTGATTCCAGAACTTTCTGTCACCGAAACGAGAGGAAAAAGTGTTTTTTTGGCCTGATTTTGAGGCTTACAAAGGATTCTAGGTAGCAGAACCTGATCAGAGCCACACATGTCACCCCATCTTGGATTCCCCTAGGTGTCTAGTTTTCAAAACTGCGCAGGTTTGCTAGGTTTTCCTAGGTGCCGATTGAGCTAGAGGCCAAAATCCACAGCTAGGCACTGTGCAAAAAACAGCTCTGTTTTCTTTGCAAAAATGTGATGTCTCCATGTTGTGTTTTGGGGCATCTCCTGTCGCGGGCGCTAGGCCTACCCACGCAAGTGAGGTACCATTTTTATCGGGAGACTTAGGGGAACACAGAATAGCAAAACAAGTATTATTTCCCCTTGTCTTGCTCTACATTTTTTCCTTCCAAATGTAAGACAGTGTGTAAAAAAGACGTCTGTTTGAGAAATGCCTAGTAATTCACATGCTAGTATGGGCACCCCAGGATTCAGAGATGTGTAAATAACCACTGCTTCTCAACACCTTATCTTGTGTCCATTTTGGAAATACAAAGGTTTTCTTGATACCTATTTTTCACTTTTTATATTTCAGCAAATGAATTGCTGTATACCCGGAATAGAATGAAAACCCATTGCATGCTGCAGCCCATTTATTGGCTATGGGTACCTCGGTCTCTTGATTAATCTAGAAGCCGTATATATCCCCGCAACCAGAAGAGTCCACCTAATGTAACGGTACATTGTTTTCACAAATCTGACATCGCAGGAAAAAGTTACAAAGTAAAACGTGGAGAAAAATGGCTACTCTTTTCACCTCTATTTCAATATTCTTTTATTTCAGCTGTTATTTTCCGTAGGAAACACTTGTAGCATCTACACAAATGACCCTTTGTTGAATTCAGAATTTTGTCTAAGTTTCAGAAATGTTTAGCTTTCTAGTATCCAGCATTGGTTTTTCACTCATTTCTGTCACTAACTGGAAGGAGGCTGAAAGCACAAAAAATAGTAAAAATAGGGTATGTCCCAAAAATGTCCAAATTGTGTTGAAAAAAGGGGTTTTCTAATTGAAGTCTGCCTGTTCCTGAAAGCTGGAAAGATGGTGATTTTACTACTGCAAACCCTTTGTGGATGCCATTTTCAGGGAAAAACTACAAGCCTTCTTCTGTAGCCCCTTTTTCCCATTTTTTTTTTTAAATGCACTTTTTGCTGTATTTTGGCTAATTTCTTGGTCTCCTTCAGGGGAACCCGGAAAGTCTGGGTACCTCTAGAATCCCTAGGATGTTGGAAAAAATGACACAAATTTGGCTCATGTGGAGAAAAAGTTATGAGAGCCTAAGCGCGAACTGTCACAAATAGCCAAAAAAAGGCTCACCACAGGAGGGGAAAAGCCCTGGCAGTGAAGGGGTTAAAAGGAGTTTTTTTCCGAAATTGAAAATGGTAGCATACTCGCAACCTTTATTTGCAGTTTTAAGTTATTTGCTTCACCAATAGTCTTTGCCTCAGCGCATATAAGGTGAGTTGCTCAGCACACATTAATCAACTACGTTGTCTCTGTTGGAACAAACAATACTGATTATATCTTTTGCTCACCAATCACGAAACGCTAACGTTATCACGACGATGAACACCAACGTGCCATGAGCATTTTTACTCTTGTTTATATGCAATAGATCAAATTGTTTTCTTGCTGTAATGTCGGGTGATGTATTCATATATTAGTTGCTGGTTATGGTTACTGTTCGAAATGGGGTCTTTGGTTGGCAGTCAGGTTACCCCCTGTCCAAGCAAGGACCCTCACTCTAGTCAGGGTAAGTCACACACAATCCAAATTATCCTGTGCCCACCCTCTGGTAGCTTGGCACTGAGCAGTCAGGCCTAACTTAGAAGGCAATGTGTAAAGTATTTGTGCAATAAATACACAATAACACCATATAGCACCACAAAAATACACCACACAGTGTTTAGAAACATATATAATATTTATCTGGGTATTTGCAGGTCAAAAACAATAAAAGATGCAATGAGAAATTGTAGAGATATCACTGAAAAGTGATATGAAGTGTCTTAAGTCTTTAAAAAGCAAACAAAGTCACTTTAAAGCACAAAGTACCTGGTTTGGAGTGAAAACTCTCTGCAAAAGGCCGCAGAGGAGGAGATGCGTGGAAAAATTGTGTGTGCGTCGGTTTCGCCCCTTCACACACAGACTTGCGTCGTTATTTTGCAGGTGGGGAAGACGTGCGTCGATTTCCGGCGCGCGGACAGGTCTCCTCTGTGGGTCGCGGGGTTTTCAGACACCCCGGGGTCTGTGCGTGGAATCCTGGGCTTGTTGTCCGTCTGCGCGTCGTTCCGGTGGGCTGTGCGTGGAATTTTCTTCCTCATGGCAGGCGCTGCGTCAATTTCCTCTCTGGAAGTCGGGCGGCATTGTCCAGGCGGGCCGTGCGTAGAAGTTCCGGTCACACTGCAGGCATTGCGTCGAACTTTTCCTTGCGGGGTCGAGCCGCGTCTTTCCGGGTTGGCGTGCAGTGAATTTTTCACTGCGGGGCATGCTGTGCACCAAAATTTTGTGCGCACAAGGAGTCCAGTTGAAAGATAGAAGTCTTTTTGGTCCTGAGGCTTCAGGGAACAGGAGGCAAGCTCTATCCAAGCCCTTGGAGAGCACTTCTGCAGCAAGGCAAGAGTTCAGCAAGGCAGCAGGCCAACAACAAGGCAGCAGTCCTTTGTAGAAAGCAGTCAGGTGAGTCCTTTGGGAAGCCAGGCAGTTCTTCTTGGCAGGATGCAGGTTCTGGTTCAGGTTTCTTTTCCAGCAAGTATCTGAGGTGGTAGAGCAGAGGCCCTGTTTTATACCCAAATGAGCCTTTGAAGTGGGGGAGACTTCAAAGAGGGGCTTAGAAGTGCACTAGGTCCCCTTTCAGTTCAATCCTGTCTGCCAGGGTCCCAGTAGGGGGTGTGGCAGTCCTTTGTGTGAGGGCAGGCCCTCCACCCTCCCAGCCCACGAAGACCCATTCAAAATGCTGATGTATGCAAGTGAGGCTGAGTACCCTGTGTTTGGGGTGTGTCTGAGTGAATACACAAGGAGCTGTCAACTAAACCCAGCCAGACGTGGATTGTAAGACACAGAAATATTTAAGTGCAAAGAAATGCTCACTTTCTAAAAGTGGCATTTCTGGAATAGTAATATTAACTGCAACTTCACCAGTCAGAAGGATTTTGTATTACCATTCTGGCCATACTAAATATGACCTTCCTACTCCTTTTAGATCAGCAGCTACCACTTCAATAATGTATGAGGGCAGCCCCAATGTTAGCCTATGAAGGGAGCAGGCCTCACAGTAGTGTAGAAACGTATTTAGGAGTTTTACACTACCAGGACATGTAAACTACACAGGTACATGTCCTGCCTTTCACTCACACAGCACCCTACCCTAGGGGTTACCTAGGGCACCCATTAGAGGTGACTTATATGTAGAGAAAGGGGAGGTTTAGGCTTGGCAAGTACTTTTAAATGCCAAGTCGAGGTGACAGTGAAACTGCACACACAGGCCTTGCAATGTCAGGCCTGAAACAAGGTAAAGGGGCTACTTAAGTGGGTGGCACAACCAGTGCTGCAGGCCCACTAGTAGCATTTAATCTACAGGCCCTAGGCACTTATAGTGTGCATTACTAGGGACTTACAAGTAAATTAAATAGTCCAATTGGGTATGATCCAAAGTTACCATGTTTAAAGGGAGACAGCATATGCACTTTAGCACTGGTTAGCAGTGGTGAAGTGCGCAGAGTCTAAAAGCCAGCAAAAACTGTGTCCAAAAAGTGGAGGGAGGCAGGCAAAAAGTTAGGGGTGACCACCCTAAGGCATGTCAGGTCTAACATGTGCCCCCCCCAGCTGAAAGTGGGGAGAGCTACCCAACCTCCTGGGAGCTCTCATCGCTAATGCGGAAGTATCTGGAGAGACCATCAGCATTGGCGTGGTCAACCCCTGGGCGATGCTCCACCGTAAAGTCCATCCCCTGTAGGGAAATGGACCACCTCAAGAGTTTTGGATTCTCACCCCTCAGCTGCATGAGACATCTGAGGGGCCTGTGGTCTGTCTGAACCCGGAAGTGAGTCCCAAGCAGGTAGGGTCTTAGCTTCTTCAGTGCCCACACCACAGCAAATGCTTCTCTCTCAAAAGCACTCCACCTCTGTTCCCGTGGTAATAGCCTTCTGCTAATAAAGACTACTAATTGGTCTGAGCCCTCCTCATTTAGCTGTGCTAGAACCGCCCCTATGCCATGCTCTGAAGCGTCTGAAGTGACTGCACCTTGCCACCACCTACTAGGTGTCCAAAGTACACCACGGAACCCTGCCAACTCTGGCACTTACTAGCCTTGATGGTCAGGCCTGCCTGTCGCAGAGCCTGAAGCACCTCCTTGAGGTGGAGCAGGTGTTCCTCCCAGCTGGAACTGTAGACAGCTACGTCGTCCAGGTAGGCTGCACAGTAGGCATCCTTGCCAGCCAGGACCCCATTAACCAACCGGTGGAAGGTAGCGGGGGAATTTTTCAACCCAAATGGCATCACCCGGAACTGGTAATGGCCATCAAGTGTGGAAAATGCTGATCTCTCTTTAGCCCCCTCAGTCAGGGCGATCTGCCAGTACCCTGAAGTAAGATCAAACGTACTCAGGAACTTGGCAGCGCCTAGTCTCTCAATGAGCTCATCAGCCCGGGGGATGGGGTGAGCATCAGTCCATGTGACTGAGTTGAGACCCCAGTAGTCCACACAGAACCTGAGTTCTGGCTTTGCACCTGGGGCCTTAGGAACCAACACCACAGGGCTGGCCCAGGGACTACTGGATTGCTCAATAACCCCTAAAGTCAACATCTTGGAGACCTCCTCCTTGATGCAGGCCTTCACCTTATCCGATAACCTGTACATTTTGTTCTTCACAGGGGGACTGTCACCGGTGTCAATGTCATGGACACAGAGGTGGGTTAGTCCAGGGGTAAGGGAGAACAGGGGGGAGAACTGCTCTAACAGCTCATAGCAGTCTCCTATCTGGTTTAGAGTCAGGGAGTCAGAGAGAATGACACCCTCCACTGACCCATCACCTTCTTTGGCAGAGAGGAGGTCGGGGAGAGGTTCACTCTCCTCCATGCCCTCATCTGTGACCAGGAGCATACTGACCTCAGACCTCTCAAAGTGAGGTTTGAGGCAGTTGTGATGGAGGACCCTTAGGGGGTGCCTAGGGGTCTTGAGGTCCACTATGTAAGTGGCCTCCCCTTTACGCTCCTTGATCTCAAAGGGGCCAGTCCAGTGGTCCTGGAGAGCCCTGGGCTCTACTGGCTCCATTACCCAAACTTTGTCTCCAGGTGAGAACTCAACCAGAGTGGTCTTCCGGTCGTACCACTCCTTCATCACCTCTTGACTGGCCTCAAGGTTACTCTTGGCCTGCTTCCAGAAGCGTTGGGTTTTGCATGTAGCTGACCACATCCTGGGGAGGTGTCTTGGGAGCTTTCTCCCAGCCCTCTTTAACAATGCTTAAAGGTCCCCTGACAGGGTGACCATAGAGAAGCTCAAAGGGGCTGAACCCCACCCCTTTCTGGGGCACCTCTCTGTAAGCAAACAACAGGCATGGTAAGAGGACGTACCACTTACGCCTCATGGCTTCAGTCAGGCGACTAATCATGTCCTTCAGGGTCTTGTTGAATCTCTCAAAAAGCCCATTGGATTGAGGATGATAAGGAGTGGTAAACCGGTAGGTCACCCCACACTCATCCCACATGGACTTCATGTATGCAGACATGAAGTTTGTGCCCCTGTCAGACACAACCTCCTTAAGGAATCCCACACGGGTAAATATTCCCAACATGGCTCTGGTCACCACTGATGCAGTCACTGTTCTCAGAGGGATTGCCTCTGGATAGCGGGTGGCATGGTCCACCAAAACCAGGATAAACCTATAGCCCAAGGCAGTTTTGGGTTCCCAGGGACCAACAATGTCGATGCCCACCCTTTCAAAGGGGGTGCCAATGACCGGGAGTGGGAGCAGGGGAGCCTTAAGCTGTCTCCCTGTCTTCCCATGAGCCTGGCAGGTGGGGCAAGCTCTGCAGAAGTTATCTGAGGCTATCCTCATTCTGGGCCAATGGAAGCGGGTGACAAGCCTGTTAAAGGTCTTGTCTTGGCCCAGGTGTCCTGCCAGGAGGATGTCGTGAGCCAGACCCAGTAGGAAGGTCTGGTAACACTGGGGGACCACCAGCACATGGGCTGCCCCAGGACCTGGAACCTTAGGCTCATTGTAAAGGAGGTCATTCTCTCAGTAAATATGGTGAGTGCCAGAGGCGTCACCTGCTGCTTGGGCTGTGGCCTGTTGCCTCAGACCCTCAAGGGTGGGGCATTCTTTCTGTGCCTTGCAGAATTCTGTCCTGGCTGGCCCACCCTGTACTTGCCAGCCAGCAAGTTCAGGTAGGTTACCCAGGTCAGCTATGTCCTCCCCAGTTGGCTCAGTGGCCTCCTCCTCCTCAGGGGCCCCGTCTACCACCGTGGAAACATTTGAGGCAGGTTTCCCGTGCCTCTTGCCCTTCCTCTTTGCAGCTGTCTGGGCCATTGTTCCAGGCTCCAGACGCCCTTGACTCCCTTCCCGGGCAGCCATGGACCGTGTGGTCATGCAGACCCACTCAGGCAAACCTAACATCTCCAGGTGGGATCTGAGCTCTACCTCTTTCCAAGCAGTATGCTCAAGATCATTGCCTAACAGACAATTTACAGGCATGGCAGGACTCACAGCTACTTTCAGAGTACCAGGGACCCCCCCACTCAAAGAGAATTTTGACAGCTAATACAACGTGAGGCATTATGCTGGAGCTTGCATAATAGGACTTGTGAACTCAGTAGTTGGCTCTAAAATTGATATTGCATCAGGTAGCATTTTGAGAATAGTTGGGATTTTTCTATTTTGTGCTATCACGAGGTTCTGTTGCACATGTGTGTTCATGGTTCATTACACTTCTTTTACTTGAACTTTTTTTACTTTATCTTTTGGGATCTGCATGATATAGACAAATTAACTTCCTTGTTGTACTAAAAGTTAACATATTACAAATCACAAGAATATTACTGAATTATTATTTGTATTCTGAAGAATGTTTACAATGAGGTGATTTTTTTTTACAATTGGTTTCCATTCCGAGGACATTATGGTGAAGGGTTCATGTCTATTACAGCTGTAAAAATTTAAAAACTTTTTTACTTACATTAAGTTCTTTTTTTATATAATTCTAGCCCTGAGGAAGTTGTGGGGTTATTCCCTTAGACAAAACATGTGTTGGCTGTGTTACATTTGGAATCCAACATCCATACACATATAAGGTCATGATGTATGTTTGAAACAAATAAACTACAAACTGGTTGAATCACACGGAAGAGCTGCAACGTTTTGTATCTGCTTGTTATAAGATCAGACTCTCTTCATGACAATGTGTTTTGGACTTTGATGTTTCATCTTTACATGATCAGGATAATTTTATATGGACTATAATTCATTAACGGAAGATATGCACTAATTTACTTTAGCGCGTGCCTCTATGTTTGTAGTTTCATCTGATTAACTTGTTTTTTTCAGGTTAAGGGATGTGGGTGTTTTCCCTTATGAGAGCACCGCTTTAATGATATATATGTAATTTATTGTGTGCCGACTGGGTCTTTAAGCACCAAGTTTCTCAGCTGTCTAACACCCCCCACTTTTTGGACCAAGACACGACCTTTGCCAGGCTTGTCACCCACTTTCATTGGCCTAGAATGCAGGTAGTCTCAGATAATTTCTGCAGTGCCTGCCCCACCTGCCAGGCAAGTGGGAAGACAGGGCAAAGGCTTAAGACCCCTCTGATCCCACTCCCCATCATTGGCACCCCCTTTGAAAGGGTGGGCATCAATGTCATTGGTCCCTTGGACCCCAAAACTGCCTTGGGCAACAGGTTTATCCTGGTTTTGGTACCCGCTATCCAGAGGCAATCCCTCTGAGTACGGTGACTGGCCCGGTGGTGACCGGAGCCCGGATGGGAATATATGCCCATGTGGGATTGCCTAAGGAAGTTGTGTCTGACAGAGGCACAGACTTCATGTCTGCATACATGAAGTCCATGTGGGATGAGTGTGGGGTGACCTACTGCTTCACCACCCCTAATCATCCTCAATCCAATGGGCTTGTTGAGCGATTCAACAAGACCCTCAAATGCATGATCACTGGCCTACCTGAGGCCATTAGGCCGTAAGTGGGATGTCCTCTTGCCTTGCCTGCTCTTTGCTAATGGGGAAGTGCCCCAGAAAGGGGTGGGGTTCAGCCTCTTTGAGCTGAACCCCACCCCTGTGGTGAGAGGAGCTCTCAAAAGGCTTGGATAGAGCTTTCCTCCTTTTCCCTGAAGTATCAGGACCAAAAAGACTTCATCTCTACAAGAAGGACTCCCTGTGCGGTGCAAATTGACACACAGCCTGCCAGAAACGATGCACAGCCTGCACCGCGGTGAAAAATGCACTGCACACCGAACCAGAACAACGCAGCCCGACTTCGCGAGGAGAAGATTGACGCAACACCAGTTTAGCGACTGGAAATTTGACACACGGCCCACTGGACACTTTATACCAATTTTACAGTGATATCTCAACATATACTTATTGCATTTTAATCATTTTGACCTGCATCCTATCAGATAAATATTATATATTTTTCTAAACACTGTGTGGTGTATTTTTGTGGTGCTATACTGTGTTATTGCATGATCTATTGCACAAATACTTTAGACATTGCCTTCTCAGTTAAGCCTGACTGCTCAGTGCCAAGCTACCAGAGGGTGGGCACAGGATAATTTGGATTGTGTGTGACTTACCCTGACTATAGTGAGGGTCCTTGCATGTACAGGGGGTAACCTGACTGCCAACCAAAAACCCTATTTTTAACAATTGTCCTATCCAAAAACAATGCAGCCATCTTGGAAAGATATAATTAAATAATTGAGCTAAAACAGAGCACGCTAAGTAGGGTAAAAGTCATTGGGTGACACGGGCACAGGCCTGCAAGCCAGAAGGCTAAGCTGTCTCCTGTTTCCCCATTTAAAACAAGATAGAATTCACTACACCCTCCCCATTGACGGAACAAGTATGATGCCATTGAATGACACCATTGAAAGTGAATGAATCCAAGCTAAAAATGCTCTGGACTAAAATGATAAAATCATTAAAAACTAGCTAAAATATGTGTTTAATAACATGTTAAAAATCTAGAATGTCGACTATGACAAACACAGCGAGCCAATGTAAAGGCAATAAATGCAAAGTTTGAATTTGGTAAGATAAGCCAATGATCAAATCCATTTAACAGTAGTCATGATCTTGAAGAGCATCTTCAAAGCCATTGAATGGAAAGGACCTCAGGAAGGAGGCCACATCGTCAGAAGTGAGATCGATGACAAGATAGGCAGATGGATCCACAGATCAGTAGTTCACGGCAGTCTCTTGTGCAGGTCCACTTTCAGGAGAGGTATTCTCCACAGCACCACAGAGAGCCAGATATTTCACCAAGGGTGGCTCAAAAGTAGCCTTGCGAATCAACCTGAGTCTCAAAGGGCACGACCGTGAATGATTCTTCATCTGGGACATCAGCAGTTCTTGGTCCACAGGAGGCACTGGCGGAACAGCAAGACACACTGTAGGCAAATGTTCAAAGAGAAACGATACGCATCGACAGACTGGCTGTACGCACCATAGGACTGGTCTGAATGATAATGACCAATCACTCTCCAATTCTTCCAGCAACAGAGCAAATAAAGAACTGACCATAGCACAGTTGAGCTGGTGGTAGTGGCTCCATTACTCCGCTTAGCTGGAAAGGCACAACCAATGCAAATAAGAACCAACAGCAGTAGTATTCTACCTATTAACGCCAACATGATGGGATAGCCGCCAAACACACTTGAAAAAAGTGAATGGATGGCTGAAGGAATGACTCCGATTACAGTCTGGAAGATGGACACAAATCCAGACCCAACAGCCTTAAAGAAATGGACTATCCCCGTAGTGCTCGAAGCATTGAAAATTCAGCTCTCCGAAGTGCTTGGGGAAGTTGGTATTTAATAGGGATTGTATCTCGGCTGATTATCCTGCTGTATGGAGAGCATATTTCTCTCTAGTCTATGTCAACGCAACTTCTTTTTAGAACAGTAGCGCCTTTAGTCTGCTCATCTTGTCATAAGTTATATTAGTAGTACCAATGTGAGGCCACATTTCTGATACTCCTATCTCTCGTGTGGGGTTAATAAAACATGTCCACAACATGTAACCACCTTAGAGACTGAGATTGCGTAGGAAATTCAAGGTTGCATATCGCAACAGCTTTGGTCACTCAGCACCACATAACTTCCACTCAAAAGTACATGAAATGATGGTTGAAGCAAAGCGATGGGAGTACCTTTCAGAAAATAGGCCAGGTTTGCGACCCATGCATTGCAAAGGCTGTGAAGGGACATCTGTTTCAAGATCATTGAATGACTAGCAGTAGTCTCACATTCGCTTCCACTGAGAAAGACCTCTGTTTAGCTGTTCAGACACTTGTATTCAAAGGGCAACTCCCACTCTTCTTTAATATAGCTATCACCTAGCTGCTTGTATCTGCCCACGGCAAGATGTTTCAGGTATTTCAAAAATCGAAAAGTGGACATGGGCAAGTTAATAATGCCAAGTAAAAGCCATACCATTGATGGACTTTCTGCAACAGTAAAAGGCAACCTCTCTAGCTTTTCCTTCTGAAGCATGGTGCAACTCGCTTCCCTTTTAGCCATTGTCTGTTGTTCCTTGGATAAATTAAAAGCAGGAAACAAGTCACTACTGTTAATGTACTTCCATGGAACGCGGCCATTTTTCAAAGTTTGCAATGTTCAACCTAACTGCATGATGGAATGCAGCAAATTTTGCCCATGATATAAAAGGGACATATCTGTCTAAATTATATCTATCGCAGACAACACTACGGCCCTCATTCTGACATTGGCGGTATTTTCCAATCACCGCTGTGGTGACGGTTGGCAATATACTGCCGCAAAGGCGAACATCCATCTGCCAGTGTTAGAAAACAGCACTGATTGCAGAGGCCCCCTAACTTTTTTCCCCATAAATCACACAACTTAAATTGTTGGATTTAATGTAACTTGTGTTGGTAGAGTTTTAAACTTTACCTAAAACGGTTGCCAACTTCAGCCCTGTAGTGCTCCACTTTGATTGGCAAGCCTATGGCAGCCTGGCCAGAGGGCCTTGATGAGGTGTGAAGTAACCTGGGCTGAACACAAAAGAATGTGCCTGTGGGAGAAGAACTCCCCTCAGCAGTTGGAGAAGTAGGAAGAAGGAGGGCTGCCAAACTTGTCTTCAAAAGCAGGGAAGAACATTTAGAGTAGCTCAGCACCCCCCTCACATCCCGCAACCCCAGACAATTAGGTGCCTCTTGATTAGATTAGGAGAGGGCAGGAGAAGGGTGTGTTTAATATTTTTAGCGACACCAATGGGCGGGCTCAGCCAGATGTAATCTCCAAAAATCAGTTTCAGCCATGATGGATCTTTGAAAAATGTTGCTCCCTGGGTTTGTTTTTTGCCACACTTTCCAGGAAGTGGTCATCAAAGGGGGAAGGACTCTGCATCTCATCAGAGAACCAGCACCCCCCTGATTTTCACTCAGGAGCAAGGATAAATATGGTAGAGCTTCACGCACACCTCAGTTCCCCACCAGATCCCAACAAGGAAGAACATCATATGAAGAAGGACTGTCTCGCTCGACCCCTGACCTACACCGTGACACTGCACTCTAAAGGACTGCACTAGCTGCACACTTTGGCCTTACCACTAAAATGACTTTGCCTCTCTTCTACTGCTTCAAGAAGGGACTCCCTGTTTGCTACAGGTACAAAGGAGCTGCCCAGAATCCCCTGCATCAAGTTCTGCAAGCAGAGCCCAGCTGACCAGTGTCCAGTGGCCATTTGAGGATTCTGACCAGGTGCATTCTGGAAATTGTAGTCCCAACACCCAAGGAGCAATTCAGAGCTTCTGGAACCTTGGATCAAGCTGTGGACACTTCAAGGACCCAAAAAAGACCTCTGGAAGAAGATCACAAAATTTGGAGATGTCTGGAGCAACTCCATCAGTTGAAGAGGTGCATTGTGGGAGTTGTAGTCCCAGACTCCAAGATGCAAACCAGAGCCTCTGAACCCTTGGCTGGTGCAGTGGACCACTTTCCTGAATCAAGAAACACTTTTGAAAGTATGTATGACAGTGTCACCTTGTGGGTGGCCTGACCTCAGGACTTTGTTCCTTTCCAGTGTGACCCTTTTAAACCTTTGAGCGCTAGTTGCTTCTATGTGATAGAAGGGTTGAGCTGGGTTTAATTCAATGAGTCCTAACTGGACCTAAGTGGAGGTAAATGGCCTATTGCTAAGTGTAGGTAGGTACTTACCTCGCTTACCAATGATCCATTTTCCAATAGCCAGATAATGCGCGGTTTTGGGGAAGGGACTCTGGGGGTCATTCTGACCTTGGCGGTCTTTTCACAAGACCGCCGAGTTACCGCCGCGGTGAAGACCGCCGACCGCGGCGGTATGCCGCTGTGCGTATTCCGACCGCTGGGAGCGTTCCGCCGGAAAACCGCCAGCAGCCACACTGGCGGTCGGCGGGAAAGTGGAGACTGGTCAACCTCCACCGCCACGCCAGCAGAACACCGCCCACAGAATTACGAGCCACATTTCTGTGTGGCGGTCTTCTGTTGGCGGTCTTCTGTTGGCGGTCACCTCCCCATGGCTCCTGTCGCCTCCTGGAGGACCAACGCACAAGGTAAGTTGATCGTCCGTGAGGGGAGGGGGTGGGGGGGTGTTGTGTGATGTGTGCGTGCATGGGGGTGTGCGTGTGAGTGTGTAGAGGGAGTGTGTGAGTGCGTGCATGCGGGCGGGGAGTGCTGCTGTGCCTATGGGCAATGTGTGTAGTTTGGCGGGTGCGGATGTCGGCATGTATGTGTGCGGGTATGTGTCCCCGTTGTGTATGTGTGTGTGTAGGGGGTGTGTATATGTGCATGTTGGGGGTGTGTGCATGTCGGGGTGCGTGTATGTGCATGTCGGGGTGGGGGTGGGGAGGGGGTTCGTACCACCTCTGGGGGGTGGCAGGGGGGTGGAGGGTGTGGGGGGAGGACTCGGGGGGGCAGTGGGGGGTGGGGGAGACCCCTATCAGTGCCAGGGAAGGAATACCCTGGCCCCGATAGTGCCTACCGCCATGGTTCGCATGGCGGTTCCCGACCGCCAGAAACCGCGGCGGTAAGCAGGGTCATGATACCGTTGGCGGTCTTGGGTCGACCGCCGGACCGGAGTGCGCAGACTCCAGCCCGTCGGTCATGACCGCCGTGGCTGTCGGAGTGGGGAAGTGGCGGTCGATCGCGGCGGTGACCGCCGCGGTCAGAATGCCATTTTTTTGACCGCCGGTCTGTTCGCGGTCCGACCGCCGCCTCTCCGCCGACCGCCAAGGTCAGAATGAGGGCCTCTGTGTCCCAGGAGAAGGAGCAGCAAGCACCAAAGAGGAGTGGTGGAGCCAAGGATCCCGGCGATCGCTTAAAGCGCTGATCTTTGTACTGCTGCCCGGGACGCACAGTTTTGAGGAAGGGACTCTGTGTCCCAGGAGAAGGAGCGGCAAGCACCAAGGAGGAGGGGCAGAGCCAAGCATCCCGGCGAGCGTTTAAAGCACTGATCATTTTACCGCCGTGCGGGCCGCACGTGGGCCGTGCCCGGGTGAAGTCCAGGCCAAGGACGGGCCCGTCCTTTGCCCGTCGTCAACCAGAAGAGGCTGGGCCACCCCTCTTAGTTCCGGCACGATGGGTGAGTGCTCTGACTGTACTCTACTAACTATAGTACAATTCATTGTTGACTTTGACCGCCACCCCCTGATAAATTTACTACTCTTAAAATTGGTTGTGGCTGACCTACTGTTCCCTAGGGTGACCCTCCCGGTATACTGTGAGGATGGGTAGGAGAAGGGCCCTGGGAAGGGATGTTCAAATACAACGCTGGACTCCTTTCTTGCCAGAGCAGTTGGGGTAGTCACCACGGAGATTGATATGGCAGGGAGGAGACTTTCGCTGTAGATAGGTTATTGGCAGCAAGTCTCTTCAGACAATGAGGCTCTGTGATCATCGGAAGATGAGGATGGACCCCTACGGAGAGAGCAGAGAAGTTTGCCTGAAGCCCCACTGCCAGCAGAAACAGGGTCAAATGGTATGACTGGGACAATAAGAAAGAGCAAGAGGCTTTTGATGGTTTCACCCCCCGGTAGTAGCAGCCTCCCACTTGAAATAGATAAAGGCACTGAAGAAAGCTGGGAAAAAATCAAAACCCACTTAGTCTGCAAATTTGAATCCTACGGGTGTAATGGATGGCACTGGCCGCAGTCAGTCCCCCGGTCTCGATGTTGAGGGAGATGATTGATGCCAGCTTGTCCCCGGTTCTGGAGAATTTGCAGGTGCTTGAAAATGCAGTCTCCCTGTTGTGTGGGCAGGGGAGGCTTAGCCCAGTCACAGCTGAGAGTGGCCATTTGGATTTCAGTCATCAAAGACATCCATCCAAGCGGATGTTCCTACGTGAGGGACACCCTAGGGCCCTAGTTAGAGACATGCGGCTACCCATTAGTCTGTCACATTTGGGGGCTCTTGGAAATTGCGTGGAGGGTCCCTCAGCTGCCCATGTTGATCCATTGGCAGATGCAAGGGGGAATAACAGTCTGAGAGTCGAAAGGCCAACTAGTAGTAGGCATATGGAGAATGGTTGGGAGTATCAACAAAGTGGTAAAGTTTTAGATTCGCATTTGAAGAAAAATTCTACACTTGTTTGTTTGAAGCCCCCTCTAGCCTGTGCCCCTACATGGTGGTGCTTACAGATGTTCCTTCTCTAGCACCAGGCACTAGTGAATCCACGGACCAACTGAAAAATAAGACTTGTCATTGGCTAGGTAAAAACTGTGACTTTGCTTGCAAGGACCTTAGGGATATTCTGTTAGTCAGAAGAATTGATTGGGTTGGGCCTCAAGAAAAAGTGGGATACGGGGATTTTATTATTGTAAATTGCAGGTATCCAGGTCGGGCCCAGCAGCTCCTATTGACACAAAGTTCGGCTTCCCAGAGGGAGGGAAGGATTGGTATTGTCCCCTTGGGCTTCTTTTATAATCATATTCAGCAGTCTGCTGATCTTCCAATTAGGAATCCTATGAACCCCAATCTAGGGCAGGGTGTTTTACAGCCAACCAGTACGGGGAATGACCCCACTTTTGTTCCTGACCTGGAGGGGGTGGATTGACCATATGCATGGAGATCTATAGTGGGCATGGTAGAACCCCCAAATGCTATTACAAACATGGAAGATCTGGGTGGAAAGACCACAAAGGCCCTCATTACAACCCTGACGGTCAAAGACCGGCAGGGCTGTTTTTGAGGTTGCACCGCTAACAGGCTGGCGGTGCAAACTCACAGATTACGAAAGCAGCGGGGGCGCTGGGGTCGCACTGCCGTGACCGGCGGTTTTCTGCCATGTTGGTCCCGGCGGTTGTAATCCACCAGGGCAGAGCTGCCCAGGGGATTACAAGTCCCTTTCACGCCAGCCTTTCCATGGCGGTAGGAACCGCCATGGAAAGGATAGCGGAAAGGGGAGTCGCGGGCCCCCTGGCACAGCCCTACACAGCTTTTCACTGTCTGCACAGCAGACAGTGAAAAGCGTGATGGGTGCAACTGCACCCGTCGCACGGCCGCAACACCGCCGGCTCCATTTGGAGCCGTCACCCATGTTGCGCCCCATATCCCCACCGGCCCAGCAGGGATTTTATAATGGGCACAGCGGGCGGTTACAACTTGGCGGGCGGCGGTTGCCACCCGCCAATGTTGTAATGAGGGCCAAAGTGTTGTCTTATTTCATGGAATGTAGCAGGGTTTGATACTAAGCTATCAGATCGTGAATGGATTAGGTTTCTGGTTCAATATGATTTTATTCCACTTCAAGAAACATGGTCAGATGGGCTGGTAGCCTGGGATGGTTAACAAAGTTTTGCAGTCCCGGCCGCTCGGCTTCAATGTGGTCATTCTAAAGGGGGTTTAGTTACTCTAATCCGATTCTCTATAATAGAAAAAACGTATCAAATTACCTGCAACCAGCAGGATATATTGATTGTATGGGTAGTCTTTTCAAATGAATGTAATGTCCTGTTGGTAAACTTTTACAATGCTGTCTCGGACTCCGGATGTCAAATTAGAGTCTTTTTCTCAGTTCTTCAGATTTTGAAGTGTAGATTGGAGGGGTTATGTTTGGATTTCTGTGCTGTTGTGTCAGGGGATTTTAATGCCAAGATAGGGCGGCATAGTACAGTGGTGAATCCTTTTGAGTTGGATCACAAGGTAGATATAGCTAAGGGATTACAGGACCCAAGGGGCTGGGATCTGATTAAGGGCCTACGGAATATGGGTCTTCTGAATACTTGTGGCAGGGAAGTTGTGGGTCACATCAGGCCCCAACTTTTGTAGGCAGAGGGGCTGGAACAACAATTGATCATATCTTTGTGTAACTATCTTTAAAAAACTTGGTCATGCATGCTGAGGTGGTGGTGAAGCACTTTAGTGATATTAACCCCCTCACAATTTTCTTCAACTTTCCTGAGATCTTATGCAAATCAGGGTGGGGAAGGCCAGCTTCTGTGAGGACTAAAGGTCATGGTAGGAGACTTAGTTGGAGACAGGTAAATATCCAGCAAGTAGTAGAGAGGGTGATGGGTGAAAACATAAATTTGATTACAGGCATACTTCTGGTAGAATCACCCAGATCAGGGGAAGTCATGGAGGCTATGTTTAGAGTAAATGCAGCTTTCAAAGATTGTTTGATTGTAGCTGCTCAGTCCTCCTGTAAATATAAGGGTGGATGGTTTATCAAGTCCTGCTATGAGGCAAAGAAATCCCTGAGAAAGGCTTTAAATGAACATCCAAGAGATAAGGTCCAAGTAAGAGATGTGAGGGCTCAGTACATAATTTTTCGGAGGGCAAGAAAGCTAAAGCTGAAGGAGTTAGCTTGGGAGAAATTGGAACGTGCAGTAGACCATAAGAACCCAGTTTGGAAGTTTGTGAATAGGGGATTCATTGAGTCAGAAACATATGAGAGCCTGGGTTGTAATATTGCCCCTGAGGTTTGGGTGAGTCATTTCTTTGGGATTTTTCAGGGGAACCTCCTAGGAGAGAAAATGGGTAAACAATATTATGATCCCCCCAATTTAGATATTAGGTTTACACTCTTAGAGGTTAGGGAGGCGCTGCATGGCAGCACTAGTAATAAGGCCCCGGGCCTCGATACTATCCCAATGGATCTTTATAAATATTGTCCTCAGCTGTGGGCGCCTATCCTGTTCAATGTCCTCAATGCAGCAGTTAGTGTGAGAATCCCTGCCACCTGGAGATAAGCATGTATCATTCCTGTGTATAAAAAGGGCGACCAAAATGATCCCAAGTCATATCGCCCAATCTCACTCCTTGATTCTTTAGCTAAAATTTTGGGTCGGATTATTCTAAGGCGCATTGAGGATTGGATGGCTGAAAATGCAATCTTGAGCAGGGTGCAACACGGTTTTAGGGAAGGACTTGGTACCCAGGAACAGTGCTTAAATCCACTTATGTTGATTGGTAAATATACTCAAGCTAAGAGGGGTATTTTGTATCTTGCATTCATGGGTCTTAGTTGTGCCTTTGATAAGGTTAATTGGCGTAAGCTGTGGGAGAGGCTAACCCGGTTGGGTATGGATCCCTAAATTGTGGAGCTGCTTCGTTGTCTCCACTTAGGAACAAACTCCAACGTGAGGGTTGGGCCATATGGGGAATGCTCGGATTTGTTTGAGCTTAATAGGTGTGTACACCGGGGGGGGGGGGTCCTGGCTCCTACCCTTTTCCTTCTGTATACAAATGGGTTGTTTGACATTTTAGTTGAATGATGTAAGGATGCTACTAAAATTAATGGTAAGAGTGTCCTGGTATTGATCTACACTGACGATGCAGTGCTTATGGCCCGCACCATGAACGGCCTCCGTGAGGCGGTCAAAGCTTATGGAATTTTTATGTCGGATTTAGACTTAGAGATAAACTGTAGTAAATCATATTTTATGCTGTATGGCAAACCACTGAGTAGGGTGGGAGGGTTGAAGATAAATGAGCAAGTAATTAGTAAGGTTCAGGAATTCCCTTATTTAGGGGTTAATATTGATGACAAGGGCACCTCGAATTCTTGGATCTCTAGGAGAGGGGAACTTTTTAATGCCACAGTTGGTGCCACGTTTGAGTTTGCTGCAACGGTAGGTAATAAACCTATAAAGCCCTTGCTTGAAGTTTATAGGCACAAATGTCTCCCAGTCCTGTTGTATGGGGCTCTACTCTGGGGCTACACGGAAAACAGGGCCCCTGCGATAGAGGAAAATCACTTCTGTAGAAGGTTGCTAGGTGTTGGTCATAATACCTCTGGTTTCTGTTTGCATGCTGAATTAGATTTAGACTTTGTAGAAGATACCATTAAGATTGCTCCTTTTATGCTGTGGATCTCTATCTCGACTAATGAGTTTGCCTCTTTTAACAGACAAATCCTGCGAGGCTGCATGTTATGTGACCATGCGAAGGATATTCCCTGGTTGATGCATATTAGAAAAGTAGCCATTGCTCTTGGGCAGCTAGATATGTTTGAGGCACCAGAGGGTTTAGCCAGCTCTGATAAGCGGTGGACAAAGGAGAATTTCCTTAAAATTTTAGGCCCATATTTATACTTTTTTAGCGCCGCATTTGCTCTGATTTTTGACGCACAAAAGGCGCAAACTTACAAAATACAATTATATTTTCCAAGTTTATGCTGCTTTTGCGTCAAAAAAATGACGCAAATGCGGCGCTAAAAAAGTATAAATATGGGCCTTGGGGCTAAAAGGGAGGAGGAGGAATTAAGGAAAAAAACAGTAAGGGATTTTAGAATGGTAAAGATGGGGGTGGGTCCAGAGGCAAATCTCTTGGAAATTAGAAATGTTAGGGAAAGGACTCTCATCACGCTATTTCGTCTGGGTGTTATCAGAAGTAATTTGTGTTTTCCGTTAGGCCAGTTTGATCAAAATTTTATAAAACTGTGCCCCTGTGATGGAGTGTCTCTGCAGATTCTTATACATTTTACTTTGTTCTGTGATTTCTATGCTCCCTTTAAGCGACGTTATTTTCTCCCCTTATTGAGGTCCAGGGGTTTACTGCAATATCATCCAGGTTTTTTGTGGCTGCGTATGGCTTCTGATGTGTTGTTGTGGAGGGGGCTAGGATCTTTTCTTAAAGGAGCTATAAATTGGCAGAACAATTTAAAGTATTTTTAAGCGTTTTTAAAATTGTTTAATTTTTATCAAAATATCATTCGGGTAATGACATTTTTTAATGTAACTTTTATATTTGCTAAAATTATTAGTAGGTTAGGAGGTGAAAAATTATTTGGTTTGATTAAATTCTTTTAAAATTCTGTCTAAAAGTTTTTAGTGGACAGGATAGCTGCCCGATTGTAATTTTGGAAGTGATTTTTTATTCTTTTTTCCTAAATAATGATTGTTAGTGTTTTATGATGTGTTGCAGTTTATTTCTATGGTTGAAAATTCTCAAACCGAATAAAGGGCCTGATTACAACTTTGGAGGAGGGTGTTAATCCCTCCCAAATGTGACGGATATCCTGCCCACCGAATTCCGAGTTCCATAGGATATAATGCTGCAGCACATAAGGATCTCCTGGAACCCCAATGCCCTGGGTACCTAGGTACCATATTCTAGTGACCTATAAGGGATGACCAGTGTGCCAATTGAAATTGGTAAATGAAGTCACTAGCCTATAGTGACACATTTAAAAGCAGAGAGAGCATAAGCACTGAGGTTCTGGTTAGCAGAGCCTCAGTGACACAGTAAGGCACTACTGACAATACACTCATTAGGCTACAAACTATGAGCCCTGGGGTCCTGATTAGCAGAATTTCAGTGAGACAGGCAAAACACACTGACATATAGGGTTTTCACAATGAGCACTGGGGTCCTGGCTGGCAGGATCCCAGTGACACAGTAAAAACACACTGTACCACACTCACAAACAGGCCAAAAGTGGGGGTAACCATGCTAGAAAGAGGCTGCTTTCTCACAGTAACTACCCGCCGGGACTGTAAAGTGAAGAGTTATAGGTACCAGCTTGAACTTTTGCATGTAGTTCTTCCTCGGTGACATTCTGGGAGGATTTCCATTTATTAAACTTTGCCGGTGTGGGGATACTATGCACATTAATTTCCTTAATTTTCGCTAAACCCCAGACATGATGTCTGTTGAATAGTATAATTTAAAAAGATAATTTGCACAGGAATAGTCAAAGCTTCCCTACCCTGTATTTGCCAATTTTGTGTTACCCATACACTCTTTAAATCAATATTGTTCTTCCAGTATTCATAATCTTCAACTGCATGACGGGAAGCAAAGGAGTCTGAATAAATCCGTTTTATGTCAGTTAGCAAAACTTTCCTAATTCTGGAAGGAGGTAACTTGAAATAATATGACTCTGGATGTTTTGTGTTGTGCCTAGAAAAATAAGTGAATTTATCTGAATAATGTATTAGGCTCCCCACAGGTGGTGTTGAACAGTGTTCCCACTGTGTATAGTTAAATACAGATCTATGTCTAGTTGCACTGTGCAGACAGTAATGTCCCTAGTTGTTATAGCAGAACATTTCCCCATAATTCTTTGTATTGGTGTATGCATCATAACTTTCAAATTCTGAATAGTCCTTCATTTCAGTTAATATTGAATCAAGCAGTCTCTGCAAACGCAGGAGGAGGTGCATTATCGGTGGATGGATCCACTTCACGTGGGGGCTCATGATAGAGAATGTCGTCAGTTTGTGTTGTGTTGGTGTAGAAGACAGCCAGATCTTGGACAGGTGTTGTCATTGAAGTAGTAACTGGAATCAACAAGAGCTCATTTTCCACCCTCCCCATGGTTGAGGAGGTATTTGTAGCATCGCTGGACATGCTTGTGGAGTCAGAAGTATTGTTAGTTCTGCTTTGAAGAGATATGTCCTGTTGGGTAGTGAGAGGGGACAGAGAACTACTCAAAGGACCTCTGGGTCTACTGTGCAGGATCGGCCACATGGTGAAGTTTGACATCATCAATGGAAATGAGTCTGTTTGCTTTTGAACCAGGCAGCGGTGGTAGGATGACAGTTCTGGTACCTTGTATTCCCAGGACTGGGACTGGTGCTTGTAGGAGGCTGGCCTGGTTTGTAGTTGGTACCTTGGGTACTTACACCTTATACCAGGTCCAGGTATCCCTTATTAGTGAAATGTAGTTGTGTTCTAGTAGCTTAGGCTGATAGAGGTAGCTATAGCAGAGCTGCTTAGGCTGAACTAGGAGACATGCAAAGCTCATGCAATACCACTTATAGTTACACAGTATTTATACACAAGCAAAGACAATAGTCAGTGTTACCAAAAATAAAGGTAGTTTATTTGGGTGACACAGTACCAAAAATATCTTAGAGGCAATACTCCTTCTGGAGGTGAGTATTATACACAATATATACACTAGACACCAAAATAAGTTAAGTAATTAGAGATAGGATAGTGCAAACAATAGGAAATACTATAGAATGCAATGGGAGAAAATAGGTCTAGGGGCAACACAAACCATATACTAAGAAAGTGGAAATCACAAGGTCCCCCCTAGACAAGTGTCCTGTGGGCAGAATCGCTAGGAAAGTAAAAATACAGGAAAGGTAAGTAAATTACCCCATCCAGAGCCCAGAAAAGCAGGGGTAAAGTACTGCAAGTTTCCTTAGGACACAGTACACCTGGTGATTGGGATTATTGAAAGAACCAACCAAGTCTGCCAACAACAAACAGTGGATTCCTGGACCTGAAGACCTGAAAAAGAAGGAGACCAAGTCCAGAAGTCAAAAGAAGTTCCCGGAAGGACAGGAGCACCAGCCAACCTATAAGAGGGTGCAAATGAAGATTCCCCAGTTGAATGAAGACTGTAGAAATGCACCCTAGGAAGATTCCAGTGAGTTCCTGCATGATGCAAAGGATGTCCCACGTCGTGAAGATGGATGCAGGTGAGTTTTGGCACTGGATTCCACCAACAAGCCTTGGTTCCAGTAAAGTCACATTTTACATCAACTAGGCCCTATCTGGACCCAGGAGGGACCTGGGGGCCTCAACTCTGGGTGAGGAGAAAAAGGGGGCTCTCTGCACTTCAGAGAGCTCTTAGAGCACCAGATAGCACTGACGGGAGTCCCAGGACATGGGGAAAAAGGAGGTACAAAATGCAGTTACTACAGCACTACAAAGAAAAGTCCCACACCGCCGGAGAACAACTCATCGAGTTGAGCGTCACAGGATAGAGTGCTGGGGTCCTGGGCCAGGCTGTGCACAAAGGAATTTTTCAAATAGTGCACAGAGGCCTCAGGAGGTGAAGAAGACGCGGTGCCCAGGGGTACTATCGTTCTGGGGGAATGCAAGGTCGTACCTCCTCCAAATTACAACAGCACGGCCTCAGGACAGTCTGTGTCGATGGGGTCCACCCTCGGTTTTCCAAGGAGCACGCTCGTCGCTAGCAGAGGAGCCCAAGAGAATTAGAGGTGCCTGCCTGAGCAGGGAAGTGAATCCGTCACCCCACGGGAGATTTCTTCAGTTCATGTGGTGCAGGGTGAAGATAGGGAGTCCTCAGAGCGTGCACACCGTGGAAACTGTTGCAGTTGCTGGCTGGAGCTGAAGTTGCAGAGTAAAAGTATACCTTCTGGATCCTTTGTTGTTGTTACAGCGGTTCCTGGAGCAGGCTGCGGTTGATCTGAGGTCAGAGGCTGAAGTAGTAGTTGCAGAGGACTCCTGCTGGAAACTTGCAAATAGAATCTGAAGAGAACCCACAAGAGACACCCTAAATTGTCCTGAGAGGGGGATTGGCTACCTTATCAGGTAAGGACCTATCAGGAGGGGTCTCTGATGTCACCTGCTGGCACTGGCCACTCAGAGCCCTCCAGAGTTCCCCTACACCTTGGAAAGCAAGATGGCTGAAGTCTGGGACACACTGGAGGAGCTCTGGGCACCATCCCTAGGATGGTGATGGACAGGGAAGTGGTCACTCCCCTTTCCTTTGTCCAGTTCACGCCAGAGCAGGAGACAAGGGGTCCCTGAACCGGTGTAGACTGGTTTATGCAAGGAGGGCACTATCTGTGCCCTTCAAAGCATTTCCAGAAGCTGGGGGAGGCTACCCCTCTCCAGCCTGTAACACCTATTTCCAAAGGGAGAGAGGGTAACACCCTGCTCCCAAAGGAAATGCTTTGTTCTGACTTTCTGAGACTGAGCTGTTCAGACCCCAGGAGGGCAGAACCCTGTCTGTGAGGTGACAGCAGCTGTAGCTGCAGTGCAAGCCTCAGAGAGCTGGTTTGGCAGTACTGGGGGTCCATAGTGGAGCCCCCAGGATGCATGGAATTGGCTCCCCGATACCAGATTTGGAATTGGGGGACAATTCCATGATCTTAGACACCTTACTTGGCCATATTCGGAGTTACCATTGTGGAGCTACATATAGGTATTGACATATATGTAGTGCACTCGTGTAATGGCATCCCCACACTCACAAAGTCCAGGGAAATGGCCCTGAACTATGTGGGGGCACCTTTGCTAGTGCAAGGGTGCCCTCACACTTAGTAACTTTGCACCTAACCTTCCGCAAGTGAAGGTTAGACATATAGGTGACTTATAAGTTACTGAAGTGCAGTGAAAATGGCTGTGAAATAGTTTGTGCACTATTTTACGCAAGCTGCAATGGCAGGCCTGTGGAAGGGTTTGTCTGAGCTCCTTATGGGTGGCAAAAGAAATGCTGCAGCCCATAAGGATCCCAGTTAGACAGGGAAAAACATACTGACCTACAGGTAACAATGGGTGTAACATGCCAAGAAAATTTGTACTTTCCTACAGTGCTCTTTAGAATGGACTGAATTCCTTCTTCATAGCGATCTTCTCATGAACCAGATCCCCAACTTTAGGAATCCGGCCAGTAGAAGTTGTTGGCAAATCCCTTATTCCTAAGGTGGCAGCACTGGTGGATGATTTATCATCACAAAAATGCTGAAGCTCCTGTAAGACAGTGAAACGTTCATTTATGTCAAAAGGTGTATCTGGTGCTACCAAACTAGGGCCATCAAGGTCCTGGGAATACATAGGTATCCCAAAGAGAACCTCCCAGGGAGTGCATCCCCCCCAAAGGACCGTCTTGGCAGATTATTCAGTTCTTTTTGGACCCCATATAGAAGATGAAGTCAGCTGCGGCCAGAACCCAATATTCTATCTGTTAAGGACTGCATTAGATCACAATTCCTCCTCTCCACAACCAAATTTCCCTTGGGATGGTATGCTAAGGAGTAATGGAGTTCAACACCCATCGTCCCCATGGTGTCCCTGAATGCCTGAGAGGCAAAGGCAGGGCTCTGGTCCGAATGGAATGCTGCAACTGCATACATGCCGATAAAGATCATCAAGTCTTTTATAACAGTTCGAGCATCAGCCGGACGCTGAGGCCATACCCACAGGAATCTAGAACAAGAATCTACAGTGACTAAGATATATTTGTATGCACCATCAGGTTGGCGCGGACTGCATTGTTCCAGCTACACACATTTAGTGGCCTGTTGGACACAAAGAGGGATGTCTGTGGTGGGCATTTGATATTGGAGCCCTTAATTTGCCGGCAAATGTCACAACAAAGGACGTATTGTTTTGTCTGATTGTACAGACCTGTCCACAAGAAGCATTTCTGTAAGAGTGTTACTCTGGCCGAAATGGCAGCATGAGCAGATGTGACACCCTCACACACTGCTTTTATTAAATCTAGGTGGTCATTACAACCCTGGCGGACGGTGTTAAAGCGGCGGTAAGACCGCCAACAGGCCGGCGGTAAACAATTTGCAATTACGACCGTGGCGGAAACCGCCAACAAAGACTGCCACTTTAACACTCATACCGCCACAGCGGTTCAAACAAACAGCACGGCGGTCACCGCCAACAGACAGGCGGAGGACAAAGTACCGCCCACAGTATTATGACAGGCCAATCAGCCACCTTTTCCGAGGTGGATTCACAGCGGATAAAAAGAAGGCGGAAACAGGAATTTCGAAGGAAAAACGCTCACCTCTACACACTCCACGAGGATCGAGGACACCATGGACCCGGAACTCCAAATCCTACCTGCGATAGTCTTCCTGCTCCTGTACCAGGATCACCAACGCCGGCGGCGAAGACCACGGTGAGTACTGCACCTACGACACAGGGGAGGGGGGAGGGAAAAAACAGGGACACACACACGCAACACCCCCACCCCCACCCCCACCCTCACCCACTACACGACACACACTAATACATATCTATACATTATAGTTACACCCCCCAAACCCCCCCGGAAGAATGCAAAGACAAAAGGAACTGAGTGTAACCATTGTAATCTATTAAAATGCAGTACGCAAAAATATATATATATACACTATTAACAAAATAACACCAAGAATAGTAGTCCAGGTATTGCACCATTTATAGTCCGTGGACCACTGGGCCCAAAATGCATGGGCGAGGCCCACACTCGATACTAGATCAAAACAGAGAGAACACTGCAGGGGCATCAGATAGAAACACAACAGGCACCTCAGGGGGAAGGGAAGGGGGGGCACCTCAGCTGGATGAGTGAACGCCAGACCAACGAGGGGGCTCAATGCCCACTGTTCAATCCTGGGGAGTGCAAAGCCACAGTCTCTCAAGTCTCTACAGTGGGAGGTTTGCCCACTGCATTATCCTGGGGAGTGCAAAGCCACAGGACAGAGGTAGTGGATGCATGTCTCCACTGGTTCTGGAGGGGAACTGGTGCCCAGAGTGCTTCATCCTGTGAAGGACAGAGGTAGTGGATGCATGTCTCCACTGGTTCTGGAGGGGGACTGGTGACCATTGTGCATCACTCACCCCGTGACGGACCCAGTTGCGTCAGTGCCTCTGCCGCTCATGGGCTAGCGGTGTTTGATTTGGCGGTGCCCTGTTCAGCAGTGCTTGTAGCGGCGGTGCCCTGTTCAGCGGTGCTTGATTTGGCGGTGCCCTGTTCAGCAGTGCTTGAGTTGGCGGTGCCCTGTTCAGCGGTGCTTGTAGCAGCGTGCCCTGTTCAGGGGTGCTTGATTTGGTGGTGCCCTGTTCAGCGGTGCTTGCGTTGGCGGTGCCCTGTTCAGCGGTGCTTGAGTTGGCGGTGCCCTGTTCAGCGGTGCTTGTAGCAGCGGTGCCCTGTTCAGTGGTGCTTGATTTGGCGGTGCCCTGTTCAGCGGTGCTTGAGTTGGCGGTGCCTTGTTCAGCGGTGCTTGTAGCGGTGGTGCCCTGTTCAGCGGTGCTTGAGTTGGCGGTGCCCTGTTCAGCGGTGTTTGATTTGGCTATGCCCTGTTCAGCGGTGCTTGAGTTGGCGGTGCCCTGTTCAGCGGTGCTTGATTTGGCGGTGCCCTGTTCAGCAGTGCTTGAGTTGGCGGTCCCTCATGGCCCAGCGGGTCTTGAATTGGCGGTCCTTCATGGCCCATCTGTGCTGGGGCTGGCGGTGGCCTCTTGGGCAGCTGGTCTTGGGCTGGCGGTGGCCTCCTGGGCACCTGGGCTGGGGCTGGCGGTGGCATCTTGGGCAGCTGGGCTGGGGCTGGTGGTGGTGGTGGTCTCCTGGGCAGCTGGGCTGGGGCTGGCGGTGGCCTCTTGGGCAGCTGGGCTGGGGCTGGCGGTGGCCTCCTGGGCAGCTGGGCTGGGGCTGGTGGTGGCCTCCTGGGCAGCTGGGCTGGGGCTGGCGGTGGCCTCCTGGGCAGCGGGGATGATGGCGGTCTTCTCCGCCGTGCTGCTCTTCCCAGACTTTCCGGGTTTTTTGTGGCCCTTCCCTAGCTTGGGAGGTGTCACAGCTGAGTCAACACCCCCACCGGGACCCCTGGGAGTGGCTTGGGTGGCTGGAGTCTTCCCCCTCTCCCGCCGGGCACTGGCCAACTTCTGATGCTTCACAGGGGGGGGGACTGGCTGTGCTGTGGCACCGTGCCACACTGGCTGTCCTGGTGGCCGGTGCACTCCACATACTGGTGACTACAGGCACCACTGGTCCCGGAGTTGTTGTGGCTGAGGTGCTAGTTCTGGACCTATGAGATGGACGGGGCGGGGGAGGGGTGGGAAAAAGGTCAAGGCTGGACAGGAAAAGTTTTTTGGACACACTGGGACGGGTAGCTGGAGGGGTTTGGGAGTGGAGGAAGAGGATGTGGTTGTAGGAGGTGTACGTTTGGTGACTTTGGGTGCAGGTGCATGCGCTGGAGGCTGTCGTGAGGTGGATGGCTGTTGGGTGGGTGTGTGCCTGCATTTGTGTATCTTGGGAAGGGGCGTCACAGACACACTGGGAGAGGACACAGGGGACGTCTGAATGGTAGTGGGGGTGGTGACTGCACGTGAGCGGGGTGTGCTGGTGGGTGTGCTGGTGAGGGACGTAGTGGCTGTAGAGGTAGTGCATGCAGGTGTGTGTGTAGGCGAGACTGGGATGGAGGAAGGAGACGAGGAGGGAGACACAGTGGAGGCAGTGGATGTTGGTGTGTCTGCATGTGTGTGATGCTTGCGTGAGTGCCTGTGGGATGTGTGGTGCTTATATTTGCCTGAGCTTCCCTTGTGTGGTGAGGTGTGTGCAGGCTGGTCTGATGGTGTGCTTGGGATAGGCTGAGGTACAGGGGATTGGGTCTGGGTGGAAGAAGTTGGAGGGGGGAGGCTAGAGACAGGGACAATGGCTGCCATTAGTGCTGAGGCCAGAGTTTGAAAGGCTCGGTGAAGGGCCGCCTGACCAGAATAAATGCCCTCCAGGAATGCATTAGTTTGTTGCAACAGCCTTTCTACACCCTGGATGGCATTCAAAATGCTAGACTGCCCAACAGTGAGGGACCTGAGGAGGTCAATCGCCTCCTCACTGAGGGCAGCAGGGGTGACTGGGGCAGGACATGAGGTGCCTGGGGCGAAGGTGATGCCCACCCTCCTGGGTGAGGGGGCACGGGGCGAAGGCTGAGGGGCTGCTGGGAGGGCGGTGCTGGTAAGAGGGGTGGCGGCTGTACCTGTAGATGCGGGGGGCACAGATGTTGCCACCACCACAAGGGAGCTCCCATCAGAGGAGGTGTCCGTGTCGCTGGTGTCAGCTCCTGTCCCTACCGTGGAGCTCCCCTCGCCCTCCATCCCACTGGTGAATTCTGAGTCCGTAGTGTGGCCCTCTATGGCCATGTGGGATGCAGCTCCCTTGTGCTCCGGTGCCACTGCTCCTCTGCCTGATGATGCTAATGCACACAAGAACAAGGAAACCACAAAAACGGGGGGGGACAGAATAAAGACATGTTGAGTTCATGGATTACCACTACCGTTGGCGGACAAGACAGACACAGAAGCCCCCTGCACTACGCCGCGCTCTTGGGCTCTACAGTTCAATTCCTGGGAAATGGCCTACAAGGCTATGGACGGCATCTGCACACATAAATGACACAGGGGCATGAATAGCTGTGCTTGGCACTCTACAGAGGTGGGGTGGGGGGCCACAGGGCCATGCCTTATGGAGGGGCCGTGCCTACGGAACTCGCCCTGGCCTAGGGAAACCCACAGCCCTCCTCCTCCACCCAGACAACTCCACTGTGCGCAAAGTCAGCTGAATGAGAGTGTACTCACCCCCTTGTGTCTGCTGTGATGCCCTCAAGCGCCCATCCAACTCCGGGTAGGCCACCGCCCGGATCCTGAAAATCAGGGGGGTCATGGTTCGACGGGCACCCCTCCCACGTTGGGAGGCCATCCCCAGCTGAGCCTCCGTCGTCTTCTTGCTCCAGCGGCGAATGTCCTCCCATCTTTTCCGGCAGTGGGTGCTCCGTCTGTGGTAGACCCCCAGGGTCCGGACGTCCTTGGCGATGGCACGCCAAATATCTTTCTTCTGGTGGGCGCTGACCTACATGAAATGTACAGGTGAAGAAGAGAAGTCATTACCAACTGCACCGTCAAAGTGAGTGGCCCCCATCCCTACCCTTGCCATGTGGCACATACACCCACCGTCTTTCATGCACGCAGAACTGTGCCCCCTTCCTTCTTACATCCAGCCCTCTCCACACAGGCATAGCCCATACAACATGCTCCCTGTGTACTTACCTGTTTGTCTGGAGCACCGTAGAGTAGCGTGTACTGGGAGAGGACCCCATCAACAAGCTTCTCCAACTCCTCCGATGTGAAGGCAGGGGCCCTTTCCCCAGACGCACGAGCCATTGTCTCTTCCAGACCGAGGTCACAGCAGCACTTGCAGTGTAGGTCCTCTCCTGTCGAAGATCAGGTATAGAGTGATTTAACAGATAGAAAATGGCGGTCACGTCCGCGGCGGGCACGTCCGCGGCGGTGCGTACCATCACCACCGGCGTACATCGTCATTGGCTCCTGGGACCCATAGGGTCCAATGTTAACCAATGCAGCATTGCGCCGCGGTCTCCCTCCGCCTACCGCAACGGTGTACAATGCCAGCACAGTTACCTCACATCCCATTGTCCCACTTTAGAGGTCAGGCAGCCGCCATTTCAGGGGCCCACATGGCCTCATTTTCAACTGCGTCACACATACCTAGGCCTAGTCTCAAAACACATACAGGATACTTTTCGGATTATGATTTGTGTTCTGTGTAAGCTGTGGGTACGTACCTCTGAGTTGTTTGACTCTGTGTTTGCTGTTGTCCTTAATAGGCACCGTCCGCTGGGACATGTGAGGAGATGGCGGAATCCTCCGGTGTACTGACCGCTGGTGGACCTGCCGACAATGGAGGAAAGAAATGTGATAATCACCTACAGGTTTGACTGTGCCACAATCCAGGAACTGTGTACCCAGTTGGAGCCAGACTTGATGTCAGCAGTCCGCCATCCCACAGGAATTCCCCCTCAAGTGCAGGTGCTATCAGTGCTCCATTTCCTTGCAAGTGGGTCTTTTCAAACAACTGTGGCCATGGCATCAGGGATGTCCCAGCCTATGTTTTCCAACATATTGTCCAGAGTGTTGTCTGCCCTGCTGAAACACATGCAGAGCTACATCGTTTTCCTTCAGGTGGAGGATTTGCATACAGTGAAAGGTGACTGCTATGCCCTTGGACATATCCCCAACATCATAAGTGCCATTGATGGGACCCATGTGGCTTTGGTCCCCCCCCACAGGAGTGAACAGGTGTACAGAAACCGGAAGAGTTATCATTCCATGAATGTGCAGATGGTATGTTTGGCAGACCAGTACATCTCCCGTGTGAATGCCATGTTCCCTGGCTCAGTGCATGATGCCTACATCCTGCGGCATAGCAGCGTCCCTTATGTGATGGGTCAACTCCAGAGGCACCATGTTTGGCCAATAGGTGAGCCCCTGGAAGCAAGACAGTGGGAATGGTTGTCTGGGGTTATCCCTACAGGTTAGTGTGTGTCTAACAGTTGTCTCTCGCCATTTGCATGTGACTCTGGGTAGCCCAACCTGTCATGGCTACTGACCCCAGTGAGGAATCCCAGGACCAGGGCAGAGGAATGCTACAATGAGACCCATGGGCGAACTAGAAGGGTGATCGAGCGGACTTTCGGCCTCCTGAAGGCCAGGCTCAGGTGCCTGCATATGACAGGTGGATCCCTATTCTACTCACCAAAGAAGGTGTGCCAGATCATCGTGGCCTGCTGTATGCATCACAACTTGGCTTTGCGACGACAGGTGCCTTTTCTGCAGGAGGATGGTCCAGATGGCGGGGTTGTGGCAGCTGTGGAGCCTGTGGACAGTGATGAGGATGAAGCAGAGGAAGAAGACATGCAGAACAGGGACTCAGTGATCCAGCAATATTTCCAGTGAAGCACAGGTGAGAATACATTCCTGCCTACTACATCAATCAATCAATCAATCATATTTATACAGCGCGCTACTCACCTGTGAGGGTCTCAAGGCGCTAGGTGGGGGTCACTGCTGCTCGAAGAGCCAGGTCTTGAGCCGCCTCCGGAAGGCGAGGTGGTCTTGAGGTGGATGGGGAGGGAATTCCACGTCTTGGCTGCAAGGTAGGAGAAGGATTTCCCACCTGGCGTGGTACGGCGGATGCGAGGGACGGCGGCGAGGGCGAGCCTGGTGGATCGAAGTTGACGGGTGGGCGTGTAGAAGGTGAGGCGACGGTTGAGGTATTCGGGGCTCTTGTTGTGGAGGGCTTTGTGTGCGTGGGTGAGGAGCCTGAAGGTGATCCTTTTGTTGACGGGTAGCCAGTGCAGGTGTCTCAGGTGGGCGGAGATGTGGCTGTGGCGGGGTACGTCAAGGATGAGGCGTGCAGAGGCGTTTTGTATTCGCTGAAGACGTTTCTGGAGTTTTGCAGTGATTCCTGCGTATAGGGTGTTTCCGTAGTCCAGGCGGCTTGTGACAAGGGCGTGGGTCACAGTTTTTCTGGTGTCGGCGGGGATCCAGCAGAAGATCTTTCGGAGCATGCGGAGTGTGAGGAAGGAAGAAGACGAGACGGCGTTGACTTGCTTGGTCATGATTAGAAGGGGGTCCAGGATGAATCCGAGGTTGCGTGCGTGGTCTGAGGGGGTCGGTGTGGTGCCCAAGGCCACCAGGAATCGTCCCAGGCAGATGGGGAGTTTCCGAGGATGAGGACTTCCGTCTTGTCTGAGTTCAGCTTCAGGCGGCTGAGTTTCATCCATTCTGTGACGTCTTTCATTCCATCCTGCAGGTTGGTTTTGGCGGTTGCTGGGTCCTTGGTGAGGGAGAGTATCAGCTGGGTGTCGTCGGCGTAGGAGATGATGTTGATGTTGTGTTTGCGTGCGATGTCGGCGAGGGGGCTCATGTAGACATTGAAGAGAGTAGGGCTGAGCGAGGAGCCCTGTGGAACGCCGCAGATGATCTCGGTGGGATCCGAGCGGAAAGGCGGGAGGTAGACTCTTTGGGAGCGGTCAGAGAAAAAGGAGGTGATCCAGTCCAGGGCCTGTCCTTGGATACCGGTGGAGCGGAGGCGGGTTATTAGGGTGTGGTGGCAGACGGTGTCGAAGGCAGCCGAGAGGTTGTCCAACAGGGTTCGGATGTCGTCGGTGACTGCGATGATGGCGGTTTCCGTGCTGTGGTTGTCCCGAAAACCGGATTGGGAGGGGTTGAGCAGGTTGTTGTCTTTTAGAAAGTGGGTCAGTTGTTTGTTTACGGCCTTCTGGGTGACTTTGGCCAGGAAGGGGAGGAGCGAGATTGGGCGGAAGTTCTTCAGGTCGCTGGGGTCCGCTGTGGGTTTCTTCAGGAGAGCGTTGACTTCCGCGTGTTTCCAGCTCTCGGGGAAGGTGGCAGATGAAAACGAGCTGTTGATGATGGTCTGGAGTTAGGGGGCTATGCTGGCGTCGGCTTTGTTGAAGATGTAATGTGTGCAAAGGTCCGAGGGGGCACCGGAGTGGATGGTGTTCATGGTAGTTTTGGTCTCTTCGGCGCTGATGGGTGTCCAGGCATTGAGGGTGACGGCTGGGGCTGTGGGTTCCGTGGTGGTCGGCGGGATCTGTGGACCGAAGCTGTCGTGTAGGTCGGTGATCTTTCAATGGAAGAAGGTAGCGAGGGAGTTGCAGAGTTCTTGTGAGGGCGTGATGGAGTTGGAGCTGGCATTGGGATTGGAGAACTCTTTGACGATGTTGAAGAGTTCTTTGCTGTTATGGGTGTTCTTGTCCAGTCTCTCTTTGAAGGATGCTCTTTTGGTGGCGCAGATCAGCTGGTGGTGTTCGCGGGTGGCGAGTTTGACGGCTGACATGTTTTCTGCGGTGTGTTCTTTGCGCCAGGTTTTCTCGAGGGTACGGCAGGTTTTCTTGGATTCTTTGAGGGCGTCTGTGAACCATTGAGGTTTCCTGGTGTTGGTCTGTCTTGGGAGGTGTCTGAGGGAGGCGAGGTTGTCAGCACAGTTGGTGATCCACTGTGTGAGGCTAAGGGCTGCGTTGTTGGCGTCGGAGGTGATGGTAGGTTGGTTGTGGTTGAGAGTGGAGAGTAGCTGTTCTGTGGAGATTTTGTTCCAAGGTCTGCGTGAGATCGGTTGTGTGCTGAGGTGGAGAGTCTTGCGTCTGAAGGTGAAGTGGACACATCTGTGGTCGGTCCAGTGTATTTCGGAGGAGTGGCTGAAGGATACGTGGTTGCTGGCGGAGAAGATGGGGTCGAGCGTGTGTCCAGCGATGTGGGTGGGGGTGTTCACCAGTTGCTTGAGGCCAAGGTTGGGGAGGTTGGCGAACAGGGAGGGGTGTTGGTGTCGTTGTTCTGCTCCAGGTGGAAGTTCAGGTCTCAGAGGAGGATGTAGTCTGGCGAGGCTAGGGCATGCGGGGAGATGAAGTCTGTGATGGATTCGCTGAATAGGGCGCGTGGTCCAGGGAGCCTGTAGACAAGGGTTCCTCTGAAGGTGGTCCTGGGGTCGGTGTGGATCTGGAAGTGCATGTGTTCGGCGGCGAGGGGGATGTCTTCGGTGGAGGTAGTGACGTTGATGGAGCTCTTGTATATGATGGCGATTCCTCCTCCGACTTGGTTGGTGCGGTCTTTCCTGGCAATCTTGTAGCCGTCGGGGATGGCTATAGCGATCAGGGGCCGATGAAGCGTTCATCCAGGTCTCAGTGATGAAGGCGACGTCCAGTGCGGTAGAATCCAGGAGGTCCCATAGTTCAATGGCGTACTTGTGGACGGAGCGTGCGTTGATGAGGATGCACTTGAGGTGGTTGTTGGCGCGTGGGCTGGTGGACGGGATGCAGTCGCGGTGGAAGGTATGCTTGCAGGTTTGACAGGCGAAGGGTCCGTGAGTGCGTTTCGGGCTGGCTTGATAGCAGGTTGTGGTACGTCCCGGGTTGATTGGTTGGAGGGAGGCGGCGTCGTAGCAGTGCTGGGGGTTTTGGGGGTGCTGGGGGCCAGGGGTTCTGGCGCTGGGCGCGGTCCGGGAGCGGATGGGCGCAGACTGGCTTGCCTTTGGTGCGCCCGCTGAGCGCGGCCACGCAGCTGCCGCCATAAGAGGGAGGTGGGGGGGAGGATGGGTCAGCTGGGGGCGGGAGGGAGGGCGACGAATGGGGGCGGGGCGGAGCCACACGGGTGGCAGGGGCGGTAAAGCAGAGGGCGGGGGGGCGAACAAAGGAGAGAAAGTGGGATGAAAAGGGGAAAAACACAGAAGACAGAAGAAAAACGAAGGGGCTGGACAAAGAAGACAGAAGAAAAACAAAGGAGCTGGACAAAGAAGACAGAAGAAAAACGAAGTAGCTGGACAAAGAAGACAGAAGAAAAACTAGGAGCTAGACAAAGAAGACAGAAGAAAAACGAAGGGGCTGGACAAAGAAGACAGAAGAAAAACAAGGAGCTGGACAAAGAAGACAGAAGAAAAACAAAGGGGCTGGACAAAGAAGACAGAAGAAAAACGAAGGAGCTGGACAAAGAAGACAGAAGAAAAACTAGGAGCTGGACAAAGAAGACAGAAGAAAAACGAATGTGCTGGACAAAGAAGACAGAAGAAAAACTAGGATCTGGACAAAGAAGACAGAAGAAAAACGAAGGAGTTGGACAAAGAAGACAGAAGAAAAACTAGGAGCTGGACAAAGAAGACAGAAGAAAAACGAAGGGGCGGGACAAAGAAGACAGAAGAAAAACGAAGGAGCTGGACAAAGAAGACAGAAGAAAAACTAGGAGCTGGACAAAGAAGACAGAAGAAAAACGAAGGGGCTGGACAAAGAAGACTGAAGAAAAACTAGGATCTGGACAAAGAAGACAGAAGAAAAATGAAGGGGCTGGACAAAGAACACAGAAGAAAAACAAAGGAGCTGGACAAAGAAGACAGAAGAAAAACTAGGAGCTGGACAAAGAAGACAGAAGAAAAACGAAGGGGCGGGACAAAGAAGACAGAAGAAAAACGAAGGAGCTGGACAAAGAAGACAGAAGAAAAACTAGGAGCTGGACAAAGAAGACAGAAGAAAAACAAAGGTGCTGGACAAAGAAGACAGAAGAAAAACGAGGATCTGGACAAAGAAGGATAGCACAGAAGACAAAAGAAAAACAAAGGAGCTGGACAAAGAAGACAGAAGAAAAACGAAGGAGCTGGACAAAGAAGACAGAAGAAAAATGAAGGGGCTGGACACAGAAGACAGAAGAAAAACTAGGAGCTGGACAAAGAAGGAGAGCACAGAAGACAGAAGAAAAACGAAGGGGCTGGACACAGAAGACAGAAGAAAAACTAGGAGCTGGACAGGGGAGAGCGCAAGGAGCACTTACGGTCTGCTGGAGGTGGCAGGGGCCTGGGCAGGTGGAGCTGCAGCATCGGGGGAAGCGACCTACCCTAGGGTCAAGGGTACTACATGTACTTTTACACTGCTACCTCTCTACTGTCTGTCGTTTTTACACAGTGTATGGTCACTGAGTTGTCACTTTCCCTTACGGTTTCACAGATGTGGGTCCCAACGTGTGTCATCTGCTTAGATTCCTCATGGACTAGAGCTGTGTGACATAGGTATGTTGACATTACTATTTCAAGAACATTTTGTCACTGTAATTGCAAATACACTATTTCGAAATCACAGACAGACTCCAGATTGTTTTGTGCATTAAGTGTGTTTATATTAGTGCTCAATATTGGAGGGGGAAGTTAAATGGTGAGGGGTGATGGCGGAGGAGTGTCCATGGCAGAGTCCAGTCTATTAGTCTCACGGGTGCATTGCCCATATGGGAATAGGAAGTGGAGCTGGGGCAGTTTAATTATGGACAGGGTGACAAAGTGGGACAGTGGGATGACAATCAGGGTGGTCTCATTTCTTGGCGGGGGTCTTGGCATCGTGCTCTGTCTTGTTCCTGGATCTCAGGGACCGTTTGCGGGGTGGTTCTCCCTCTGCAGGGGGTGGGGTGCTGGTGTGGTGGTCCTGTGGCAGAGCGTCCTGTCCACTAGCGCCGGCGGAGGTGGTGGGCAGTTCATCGTCCATGCCAGTGTCAGGGGCCCCTTGGAGTGCCACAGTGTCCCTCCTGGTGTTAAGTAGTTCCTTCAGCACCCCTACGATGGTACCCAGGGTGGAGCTGATGGTTCTGAGTTCCTCCCTGAAGCCCATATACTGTTCCTCCTGCAGGCACTGGGTCTCCTGAAACTTGGCCAGTACCGTTGCCATCGTCTCCTGGGAGTGGTGGTATGCTCCCATGATGGAGGAGAGGGCCTCGTGGAGAGTGGGTTCCCTTGGCCTGTCCGCCCCCTGTCGCACAGCAGCCCTCCCAGTTTCCCTGTGTTCTTAGGCCTCCGTCCCCTGGACCGTGTGCCCACTGCCACTGCCCCCAGGTCCCTGTTGTTGTTGGGGTGGTGGGTTATCCTGGGTTCCCTGTAGTGGTGGACACACTGCTGATTGACGTGTCCTGGGGACGGAGGTATGGGCCCGCTGGGTGGGTGCTGTGCTGGTGTTTCCAGAGGGGGGAAGGTTTGTGGTGGCCGGTGCCTGTGTGAGGGGAACCGACTGTCCCAAGGCCCCCGATGGTCCGGGCTGGTCATCTAGATCCAGTTGGACAGATGTGCTGTCATCACTGTTGGCCTCTTCTGTGGGTGGAGTGGACATGTGTGGACCCTCCTGTCTGGTGACGTTGGGTAGTGGTCCTGCAGGGGTGGAAAGGCATGATTATTGCATCTGTGTGTGTCATGGTGTGTAATGGGTGGGTGACCGTGTACCCCAGTGCTGGTATTCTTGTGTGGGAGCTTGTGTGATGATGGTTTAGGGGGGTGTATGCATATGTGCAGTGGGCATGCCTTAGTGATGGGTGTCTATGCTTTGTTGTTGCATGCAGGGCTTGGTGTTGGGATGTGTGGTTTGTGATATTGGGACATTTGTGAGGAGTTGGAGTGATAGAGGTGAGGGCGAGGGTGGGGGTATGTGATTGCATGCAGGTAGGGTGGGGGATTTAATAGTTAAGATTGAACTTACCAGAGTCCATTCCTCCACCAACTCCTGCGAGGCCCTCAGGATGCAGAATCGCCAAGACCTGCTCCTCCCATGTTGTTAGTTGTGGGTGAGGAGGTGGGGGTCCGCCGCCAGTCCGCTGAACCACCTGATGGTGTCTTGAGACCCCGGAACGCACCTTCCCCCGTAGGTCGTTCCACCTTTTCCTGATGTCCTCCCGATTTCTTGGGTGTTGTCTCACTGCGTTGACCCTGTCGACTATTCTTCACCATAGCTCCATCTTCCTTGCAATTGAGGTGTGCTGCACCTGTGATCCAAATAGCTGTGGCTCTACCCGGACGATTTCCTCCACCATGACCCTGATCTCCTCCTCCGAGAACCTGGGCTGTCTTTGCCGTGCCATGGGGTGGTGTAGGTGATGTGCGGAGTGGTGTGTGTGGTGATATGTAGTGGTGTGTTGTGTGAGGTGCGTGGAAGTTGTGTGGGTGAATGTGTTATGTGCCTGTGGATGCTGTTGTACTTGCTGGTGGTGTCTCTCTCTGTGCTTCGTTCTCGATTTTTGGTCATAGGGGTTTGTGGGTGATGTGGGTGTGTGTTTTATATTGTATTGGGTGTGTGGGAGTGGTGTGTGTATGTGTATCAGGTGTGTGTATTTTGAATTGTCCAATGTGGCTGTGTTTTGTAAGAGTGTGTGTATTTTGAGCGTGGCGGTGTGTACCGCCAATGGAATTCCGCGGTTGAAAGACCGCCGCGTGGATTTGTGTGTCGTGATAGTGTGGGCGTATTTCTGTTGGCGTGATGGTGGAGGTTTTGTTTTAGACAGTTTATCACTGACCTTTGGTGTGGCGGACTTGTGTGGGTGTCTGAATTTTGGCGGGTTCCGAGATGTGGGTCATAATAGCTGTGGCGGAATTCCGCAGCCGCAGCGGTGTGTTAGGGGTCTTCTGCACGGCGGTAAGTGGCTTTGTAAGTGGTTGTAATGATCCCCCTAATCTCTGGTCTTGATTTGGGATCACTCGATCTCCAGCCCCAGGAATTGTTGCGTAGGCAACATTGTGTGCACTGATATGGTAAGAGTATTTTTTAGGGTATGCTTTTGGGAGAGGATTGCCTTCAGCTGAAGCTTTCACCATCCATCCAATCTCATCTGAGGTTGAGTCACTACAGCCACCGAAGCCGTAGCTACTGCAGATTTGGCTGCTTCATCAGCCAAATTATTGCCGATAACATGTACTCCTACAGGTTGGTGGCCCAATGTATGTACTACATGGACACAAAGTAGGTTATCCTTGAGATCAGCCACCCTTCCCCACAGAGTTCTGTGTTTTATGGTGTTCCCTTTGGAGCCTCTAAACCCGTTCAATTGCCAATGATTAAGATAATCATTTTAGGCCTCGACACAAAGTTAGGATGTTCTTCAGCAAAGTGTACTGGCATTTTTAATATACAGTGCTGCCACCTTTTTTCTTTTTAAACTGTGTTCTTTGTTGTGCGGACTTCTCTTAATTTTTGTTTGAAGGCTGTGGTGAGTATTTCTTCTGTTTCACATATTCAGGGCATTAATCAGGACGGCTCCCTCTCTCACCACGTCTATTCGATGCGTCCTGAAAGGAACGAGACCGGACGTAAATCAGTATATCTGTCAGAAGTTTTTATATTTTCTCTAATTCTGAGATCATATCTCCTGTCTGAGTTCTCCAGGTTTGGAGAATCTGCCCTCTTATTTTGTCTGTCTTTAAACAGTTTTTGTTTATCCAAGAGCTTTTTAGAACCCTCCGGTGCTTGCTTAGTACCTTCCTTAGGGGTGGTACTCTGTATTTCTAGCTTTTTCGCCTTGGCTCCCAAACTCTCCCGTCCTATACTGGTATAGGTGTCGGAAATAATTTTCAGTAGCTGTTTCTCCTGGTCCAAGTATGGAATCTCTTGGAGGCGCTGGCGTATATATAGCCAGTGCAACCGCTTCCCCTTTAATGTTACTGAGTTTGATTGAGGAACTGCTTCAAAGTTACACATTAATTTCATCCCCATATCTAGGGCTGGAGCAGCCCCCTGCTCATTCTGAATTTGTTTGAACACTTCTGGTAAATTGGCTAGTGTTGGGGTACCATGTGTGGTAGTATACATTGCAGCGAAGACTGTGCCCCATGTGGCCCAGTCATCTACTAAGGGAATCATCCCAAAAGGCAGGCACATTGTGAGAATTCTATTTTTTTTTGTGGTCCCATATGGGGAAACGCAGCTTCCAGATGCTGACTCGTTCTGTGTGTACTTTACCCATCATAGAATGTACTGTTTGTGGATTAATCCCAGTAGTAGCCAATTGGTATCCAGCAAGTGCTGGTGGTGCTGGACGCGCTGGTGTAGTGCTCAGAGTTCCCATTATGAACTGGACAATTCGTCTATAAAGTGTTAGTAGCTCAATGTTTATATTTTGCAGGTCTGCTGCTTGCATGTTTTGTATACCTGGGTGAGGTGTGTATTTGGCAAACATGGGCCACGGTGGTCCTTTATTACCTAAGGGACCTAATCTCATGGGTTGTATTACGTGTGGTATGGTGTCATTAAACCAGTTTTGATGTTCTTGATAAGTAATCAGGATTTCAAGATACTGGTAAGCTTGGTACCGTTGAGGTACGTTTGCGATTCTGTATGTGTAGAAAGTAAATGATCTTTGGTCTTCCTCAGGAAAGGTGACCGAAGAGTAGAATGTTTCTGTTTGGTAAGCTTCACTAGCTCTACTATGAATGTGATTTCCCCGTCCTCATCTGGTAAGCCATGCACTACTAGGTGTAATGTTAATGCTTGTCTAGCATTCTCAGGAATGACTATCGCGTTAGCCATGTTGTGAAATGAGTAAACAGATGGAACACCAAGTGGGGAGAAAAGTACTTTTAACGGTTCAAGCTCAAACAACCTATAGCCTAATGAGGTGCTCCCTGTTTAGTTGAGGAGGATCTTCCCCAAGAGCACAGACGTCTCCGTATAATGATACTTAGGGTACCTGTTGTATGTGAGACAGTGATGGTCAGAGTATCCGTAAATTAAAGCCCAAACACCATAGTTGGTGGCACCATGTCGTAGTTTGACTCTTGCTCTAGACAAGATGCTGGTTTAAAGATAACAGTACTTATGTTTGTAGGCGACTATGCCAATCCTACAACAGTTCAAAACTGCCATCCCAACCCTCCTGGCTCACAAGCAGCACCTCACAAAAAACCCCAAACAGTAAAAGGTTATTTGTGGCAGCCCTTATTTGTCGTGGTTAAACAGTGATGACCCCTTTCTCACATGAACAACATGCATCAAACAAACACAGGCAATGAAGGAGATGCAGTAAAGTTTTCAATAGGTTTTATTAACAAAACTGCAATCTTCGATAAGTTGCATGGGTTGCAATGATAAGGATAATGAATAATGCAAGAAACAAAATTGTGAACACGAGAGTCATTAATATAAAGACCCCCACTATCTTGCAATGACATAAGGTGACATGAAATATGAAATATGTCCTAATACCCTAGCATGATGAACTCAACCCCTAACCTAAAGAGAGCTTGGTGTGATAAACCTAATCTGCCAATGCGGTGTCCATGATGAGAGCCCCCATCCCTCGTTACCTAGATGTGAGGTCTCTAACTTAGACTCCGTGTTGACATGAAGACTGGGTCAGCATCAAGGCGACGTGCAGCCTCGATAGCAACGATGGCTTCTGGTTGGAATCCCTCGGACTATCTGTCTATGTAAGGTGCATTTATACAGATCTGCTCGGACCCTTGACGTAGGTCTGTTCCCAAACAATAGATAACAAGACATGCTTGGGGCGGAAATTACATAAACAATTCCTCAAAAGTAAAAAGTGGGAAAGTATCTAATGTGATTACCTATATCCTATCTATCTCTGGCGTTGATAGTGATGCCTCAGCAGACTTAGCAGAGTGGCACTGATAGCAGGAAACTAAAACATAGTCCTAACCAAAAACAATCCAGCCATCTTGGAAAGGTATAATTAAATTACTGATCTAAAAAAGAGCAAGCTAAGTAGGGTTAAAGTCAGTGGGTGACGGGGGCACAGGCCTGCAAGCCAGAAGGCTAAGCTAACTCCTGTTTCCCATTTAAAACAAGATAGGATTCACTACCGTTCCACCCATGCGGACTCTTTTTTGTGGCATGGTGGAGATTAATTGGGTCCAGATTACGAAGTGCTTGCCAAGTCCAAATTTACGTAGCACTTCATATAGGTACAGCCATTCTAAGCTATCAAAAGCTTTCTTGAAATCTGTAGTGAAAATCACTGCACTATTATTATCGTATGTGTCATCATCTAGTAATGAGAATAGCCAACAAATGATTTTGAAGGATCAGGTGAGGCCCATGATGCAAGAGGCGTGTAGCTAGGATTTTGCTTAATATCTTGTAATCCACTGACAACATCAATAAAGGTCGATAGGATCCTACGTTGTTGGCTGTTTTTCTCGGTTTCAGGAGAGGAACGTTTAGGGCCTCCCGGAGAAACAAGGGAAGAGTCTAAATTTTCTTGCTCTCCTCTTACTTTGCTGACCAGTTTAGGGCCTAGTGTTGTCATGTATGTTGAGTAAAATTCATCCGGAAGACCATCCAGTCCAGTCTTATTTTGTGACCTAATTGTGATGGCAGCCCTCACCTCAGTAAGCATGATTGCTTGTCCCAAGGCCTCCGATTCTTGATTTGTCAATGATGGGAGGGTGAGATGTGATAAGAAATCTTCGATGTTTGCCACAGATGGCTGAACTTTGCTTGTATATAGGTCTGCATAGTAGTTGCAAAAGAAATTCTAGATTAATTGCAGCCTGGCAGTACACTGCGTGGCTCAAGGGTGTGCACAGTTTGACTATGACAGATCTTCTTTTTGCCGGGTTCGCTAACCACGCCAAGAGGGAACTCGCTCACTCACCCTCCAAATGCATACGTGCTATATAAGCTTTGTAATTGTAGCAGCGCAGGCTTTCAACGTCTACTGCCACTTTCTCTCGGGCTTTGATGACTGATGTCAGGAGATCTGGGTCATCTGGTCGCCTCTGCTCTAGCATTCACAACTCTTGCTCCACTTTCTTTATGTCATGGAGTAATGTGGGACGGACACCCTTGGCCACTGAAATGTATTTTCCTCTAATCACTGCTTTCAAAGCACCACACTCCAAAAGCCTAGAGTCCTTAATCCCTCATTTACCTCAAAATAAATGTCAGAACCAATGGTGTCCTTAAAAATCTGATCTTCCAGGAGGGCCGGCTGGAGTCGCCATGTGGGTACCAGGGGTTGGAGGCATGACCATCTAAGCCCAAATCATAAGGGATTTAAGGTCTGAGATTGTTCTGGTCAGATATTCGGTCAGCTGTGTCCGCTCATGGATGTCTCTAGAGCACAAGAAGATATCTAAGCGCACATGTAAGTCATGCAAGGGAGAGAAAAAGGAGTAATCTCTGCCCTCTGGTTGATGAGCCTACCAAGAACCAACTAGTCCCCATTCCTTTTGCCATTTCCGGAATGCTCTAGTGGCCCGAACAGTCGGGGAGTTCTACAGTGGGGGGTGTGATCTATCTAGAGTTTTGTCAGAGATACAGTTAAAGTTTCCACATAGCAGGACAGTTCCCATGAAGTGTGTGGCCAGGCATTTGGAAAGGGACGTCAGAAATCCTAATTGGTCAGTGTTAGGGCTGTAAATACTCCTGATCACTATCTCCTGCCCATCTAGCCTCCAAATGATCATGATATAATGGCCCAAAGGGTCTATGATGGAAGTGGTATGTTTATTTGGCACCCCAGGTTTGATCCATATAAGGGTCCCCAACGCCTAAACTGAGTAAATAGTGCAATAGACGTGACCTCTCCCTCTGCATTGAAATCCACACACCTCTGTGGCATCCAAGTGCGTCTCATGTAACAGCGCTATATGGATCTCACTTCTAGGGAGATGTGAAAATACTTTATGGTGTTTGGCCATTGAGTGCATCCCCCTGATGTTCCATGTTAGTGCCTTAAAGTTCAGTGTGGTAGCTATCAAGGTGTGGTAGCTGGGAGCTGCAGGGGCTCTGGTCCCATCTCCAGAGACACTCTTCTCAAAGCAAGTCTGGTGTGTAGCAGGCATAGACAGCACAAAACAGTCCACTCTTTAACTAGTATAAACTCTTCTCAACTCCCAATCCCCAGTGGTGTGACCCATTCCCCCAAACTGTCAAACAACTAAGAGTCGAACATGTTCATGCCTTCTAACATTCATGCCAATATTTGCGGGATGATAGTTCTGGCGGTCAACAACACTTGGATCCAGGATCTCAGGCACCTACCCGACCTCCAATAGCACATATCATTAGTGATCAATCCATAGGGGGTATCTATTACATTAACAGTAATAGGCTGTGCGGGAACAGAGTTTTTCTTCTTCACCAGAGTTCCAGGGTAGATGTTGGCTGTGGTGCTAGAAAATATTGCTATATGAGCTCATTAGCAGTTCCTGGGGTAACCACTGGGAGAATCACACTGGAGGGTATTGAGACAAGGGACTCACTGTCAATATTCGCTCTCTCTCCTCTCACTCCCTGAGATGGAGACACAGGGCCAGGCGATGAGCCGCCCAGGGAGGCGACCACTGCAACCACCTTCCGACACTCACTCTGCACTTCTTCCATGGGATGTCCAGCCAGTGCAGACGGTCTCTTTTGGCGAGATCAAGGTTGTGCTTCCTTTTCTGCATTCAGGGTAGGTCGCTCGGGCCTGGACTAGGTTGTAGCTCCGTCCAGGACCATGCATGCTGGGGGGTAGAAAAAACTGCACACCTTGTGAGTTACCAGTTGGAGTCATTCAGTGAACTGCATGGAATACTCTGTCCCCAGTTCTGAAAGTTTCCTCTTCATGTCGGTGAATGTAGCCCTCTGGTGCTGCACCTCTCTGGAGAAATCTGGGAATATTGACACTTTATTGTTCTCCACCACCAGGTTCCCTCACAGTCACGCCTGTCGTAGAATGTAATCTTGATCCTTAAAGTGAAGAAGCTACGCCACCACTGGTCTCTGTGGAGCACCTAGAGGAAATGGCGAAGCTGGTACTAGGTGTGCACGTTCCAAGGCAAAAAAGGAGGATAGGCCCTCTGGGGCCACAGTGCATCTGAGCCAATCTTCCTGGTAGCGCACCATGTCTGAACCTTCAATTTTGTAAGGGAGTCCCACTACTCTGATATTATTGAGACATGCCCTGTTCTCCGCATCTTCTGCTCTGCTCTCTAGAGCAGCTAGACGAGTTTCAACCGAGTTCATGCGACCACCCACCATCGTCACTGCAGGGGTTGTCTCAGAGAGTTCTCTCTCACTCACGGTGACCCTCTCTGCAAAGTGACAGTGGTTGTCACGCACAGGGCCCAGAGCCAAACATAAGGTGTCAATTTTGACCTCTAGGGCCGCTTTTGATGCCGCTATCACCTGTAGTATGTCTTGGAGTGTGGGGGTGGAGGGTGCTGTCCCCATCGTCATTTGCGGGTTTGCTCTGAGCTGCCGCTGGTGGCCCCTGGACTTTGGGATCCCCAGAGGTCCCCATCTCTTTTGTTTAGGGCTTTGTCCATGGCCCACTCTTGCGTCACCAGCAGCCAACCCCCAGGCACCTTAGGTCTTTCTGGTGTGCAGGTGGTCCAGCAGGTGAGCCCAAGGACCAATGGATTTCCTAGTGGTGAGTCATCTCCATGATACATGAGGGTGGGCTTTGTCTCCTTCTAATGTTTAGCATGCATGAGAGGTGATTTGCATTTACACTTGTCCTGTCCCTACCAGCACAGTCCTGTGTTGCGGGCCACTAGGAGTCAGGCTCATTTGCCCAAGCGGTCATGGAGTAAAGGAGCAAGCTGTGAAGCCAGGGTATTTGGTGCCACCTGGTAGGGATTCTCAATCTCCTCCACCTCACCTTCTGCCACTACTATTTCAGCTCCCATCCTGGGAGATTCGCAGAAGGGTCGGGGAGGTGGCCCCTCCCTTTTCTATGAAGCAGGATTGGCAGGATGGGTTTGAATAGAGCAGAGTGCACTGGAGATCCGGAGCCCTCCGTCTCACTTCATTTGCGGCCTAGCCACACCCCCTGCTTGCAATCCTATGGTTGTTTTTATTGGTACTGTATCATTGCGCCCTCTTTGAATAGATAAATGATGTAAACACCACAAAGAAATTTTGTGCTTCACTCATATCAACTGTTTTGGCTTTAAAATGTTTGTGATTGAAGGTTGATCCAACAGCAACTTGCCCTAGAACACAATGTGAATAGCTTTTTAGCCTTGAGTGTGGCCCTGCTAAATAATAGTACATCAGTGCAAAAGTTGTGTTAACATCTGAAGGCCCGGTGTGTATCGTAGCCCAACGAAGACAGAGACATTGCCCGTTTGTCTTCCTACATCTTAACAAGATCAAACGTACTTTAAAAGCTGTAACAATGAAAATAAAACTTCATTAAAACCATGAAACCTGGCCAAGAGCAGCTTTTACAGCTGAGTGGAGGACATGGCAAGGCCAACAAAAACAGTCCAGACTGTGGAAACATTCATGAAGGCAGTCTTCGCCCATAAAAGAACTGTGAAGTCTTGTCCCTTAACTTTATAATTAGGTTTCTTCATTGAGAGAACCCCGTTTACACATCCAACGAATTTTCAAACTTATCAAATATTTCCCCTCATCTTTTTAGGTTATTGAACTCAGTAATAGTCTCTGGGAGTAGGAGTAAGATGGGTAAGCCAAACACCTAGGGCCCACAAATCAAGTACTGTTAGGTACAGACAGATGTCTGAAAATTGTCCCGATTAAGATTTCCATGCGAAGCAATGCTTTGACAAAAATACTTTTCTGTCACAATAGCCTCCAAAAGAGCCTTGAGAGTAAGCAAGGGAAAGTGTGTATTCAGTGTCATCTTAAGAATTTTGGGCCCTCCAGGTAAGATTTTGAGGCCTAGAATCAGAACAAATTTGAATTGTATTACACATTATTTAGAAGTAGTTGGGTACATTGCACTGTTCGCGCTGATTTTCAGTGGCAGGAGTTTCTCCTGCGCTGTAAAATCAGTGCGAGCAGCTTCACGCAGAGCGCCAGAGGATGCCAACTTCTTTCTGCCACTCAAGTAGATCTTCTAATTGAGAGGCAGCTTCGTCAACGCGAATGGTCATGGCCCACCACTCGCGTTCAGAAATCTTTCTCGCACTCACCGACTTAGCGATTTCTCTCGCTCGCACTTGCCAACTTAACATTGGTGAGAGCGAGTAAGAGAAAAAACTCCGCTCCGCATCACCTCGGGGCAGAGCGCAGAGTGGGGAAAACTATGCAAACTCTGCCAGTGGTGCGGAATTCTTCACCCACCCCTACTATTAAGCACACCCTGTAAATAATCAGATGACAATTTGTATTTAAAGTTAAATATATATATTTGTATGATAAAAATGTATTACTCTAAATTATTTTTAAAATACTTTTCATGCCAGCTTACATTCTAATTTATCAGAGCCTATTGTTTGTGGTTTGGTAACTTAAAAAAAATAAGCTATTCCAGTGTGTTGGAAAGTGCTTTATTAATAAGGGCAGGTAGGACCCTACACATAGTAATAGGCCACAATCTCACAAAAAGTTCAAACAAAGTGCCAGTAAAGTAATCCTTGGTCAACCCTTAGTAGCTTGGCTCATGAGCAATTAGGCTTAACTTAGGAGGCAAATGTATAAGGCATTTCATATTAACAAAACAATGAATAAGTAAAACACAACACACAATAAAAATCCAACTCCAAAGTATAAATCTTTTTTTATCTCTAAACTGACACAAAAATGACTAAAGCCCAATGTAGGGGACCGGATATATGAATTGTCAGAGATTAAATGTAAAAATATGCTTTCTAGTGCCGAAAAGCAAAAAAATGCCAACAGCAGAGATCTGGTCGCACTTGACCGGAGCAAAATCAAAGTTGGAGGAGGCCTGCGATGGAGCCCAAGTCAGTTACACTGAGCGGGAGGCCTTGGTCAAAATGTTACCTTTGGAATAAGTGCCTGATTTAGATCTCGGCAGAAAGGTTAGTTTGTCACATTTGTGATGGATATCCCATCCACCAAAAGATAAATTCCATAGAATATAATGGGATTTATATTTCGGGGACGGGATATCTATCACTGTCGTTACAGAGTAACCAATCTGCTGAGATCTAAATCAGGCCTTTTGGCTTTTATCTGGAGTGTTTCTCTTGTCGTCAAGCGAGGCTCCTCTTCAGGCGGGATTGTGATTTGACATTGTTGGCTTGGCTCAGCACAAGGTCCCAGTCAACTCCTGGAGCTCTGGAGCTTCAGCGGGATGAAGCTGAAGTTCAGGCTTGGTTGTGGTTCAACGTTGCCGGCTTGACTCTCGTCAACGGGTCAGTCACCATCTGGAGCTTTTTTACAAAGTTGCTCCAAACTTCTCTAAATTTCTGGTTCTTCTTCAAGAAGTCCTTTTGGAGTCTTGGGTGTCTACAAACTTGGTCCAAGTTTCCAGAAGCCATGAGTTGCTCATTGGGAGTTGGGATTACAATTCCCAGAATGCACCTGGTCAGAATCCTCAAAAGGCAACTTCAAGTTGGGCAGCTGGGATATACTTGCAGGACTTAATGCAGCAGACTCTTGGTAGCTACTTTGCACCTGTAACTTACAGGGAGTCAACTCTGGCATCCTTTGAAGCAAGGCAAAGTCTTTTCTCTGTGAAGCCCAAAGTGTATAGCAGGTGCAGTCGTTGTGAGCGCTGTCATTCTTAGTGCAGACCAAGAGTTCAGCAGGGCAGTCCTTCATCTTCATTTTGGTTCCAGGCAGGGATCTGATTTTCTGGGTAGCTCTTCCATATGTATCCCTACTCCTGGGTTGGCAAGCAGGGGGCACCCATGACCAAAGGGGGGCAGTGTGCTACCCTCTGGGGTGGCCACATCATGCAAAGTGGGCAAAAATCAATCCCAGAAAGCAACATTCTTAAAAAAATCCAAGATGGAGAAAATCTTTCCTGGGAGGTTATTTCTGGCTGAGGTTACCCACTGGGGGAGGTCCAGTTTCTGTCCCAAGTGGCTTTTCCTCCTTTGAAGACCAGTTTGGCCACCCTACCCCCTTCCAGCTCTTCCATCTGCTACAGCAGTTCTCCACCCATCAGACACTTATTTTGTTTCAGTCCAGGCCACTTCACACATAAGATAGCTTGGGTCAGGCTGCCAGAGGTTGACCAATTAGGAAAGGGCACTACAGGGCTGATTTTGGTAGCGTTTAGAAAGAGTCCTGAAACTATTTTCCTGTAGTAGTTATAATAAATCTAACACTGGCAAGTTGTTGGATTTATTCTGTCAATTGATGTAATATTAAACATGACACATTTAGCTCTTTCCTAGTGGAAAGGAGATTTTATAATGCAAAAATAAAGCCTTCCAACATTAGACGATGGAGCTAATGTACTACAAGGGGGAAAACAAGGCAGTTTTTCCTCAAAAAGGCTTATAAAAAAATATTTTATAATGTCCTTGTTTATATTTACACCTCCTTTGGGGCCCCTATAAGCCTAGGAGTGGCTTATATGTAAAAAGGACAAAGTTTAAGACTTTAGAAGTACTTTTAATCTCAAAGTCGAATTTAGGGTTAATTTTATTTTGAAATCAGCCAGTAAGGCACACCTTCTTTTTAACTGACACCGGGTCCCATAGCAGTGCACCCATGGGTACCCTAAGCCCATTGGTGTCCCAAAACCTACATTCCCGCCATATTCTAGAGACTTACAGGTAGGTTGTCGGAGCCAATATAAATATGCCTAATTTGCATATACCTTTTAAATCAGAGCACAGGCCTTGGGCTTGGTTAGCAAGGCACAATCAGAATGAGAAAGCACCAACAACAGTTAAAAATGGGTGAAAAAAGTGAGGGGGCTTCTACAAAAAGCCTGTGTTTCTCACACAGTGCCTTCGCAACAAAACATATTAGGTATGCACCAGATTTTTAAAGAAACCTATGCAGAAGATAAATCGATTGTTCACCCGAAGAAGTATGTGTAAGCCATAGATGAATTATTTGCAGGTGAATGCATCAAGAATTCTTTCAAAGTTGAACCTTATTCTGATCTTAATGAAAAAAAAACAAGCTGAATAATATATGCTTCATGTGGCCTACTGTATTGTGTTATTCTGTCTCTACAATCATTGGCATGAGAATTCAGAGATGAATACTTGTATAAGGAAGCAGAATACGCTCAGGTTGACAAATCAAATATTTGTGAAAGAGATTCAGTATTCATGAGTAACCGGCTTTATCAAGGCCCTCAGAAAACTGCCCAGTTTGTGGAGTATGAAGGTAAACATGACATTTCAATAAACTGAATTAAAACTCCAAACAAAATAGAAAGTTTGATTGGTTTCACCTCCTGACTCAGTCATTCCCAAAAGTATTAAAAATAAAAGCTGGGTTCAGATAACATGAAACAAACATTAAATGAAGCAACATGGCAACACAAAACCAATACTATAAATGAAACCTGGTCACTGATTAAATGACACATTTTGTACATTAATAAGAGGTAACAATCATACTAATGAATGCGAGGAATGCCTCAGTAAAAAACATAGAGTATTTACGCTCCTTGTCTGTCCAACTAACAATACTCTCTCGCTCTCTCTGTATATCTATCTATCTATCTATCTATCTATATATATATATATATATATATATATATATATATATATATTATTTTTTTAAACAGATTAAAGTAGTGTCATAGTTAGGTGTCTAGCTTCAAAATATAAATATGGAGTTCAGCTTGCGCTGAAATATCGGTTACAAAAAATGACAATATTTAATCGCAAACAGAGTATAAATATGCCCCCAAGTATTGTCAGCAGCCTTGAATATGTAGACAGAATTGCCCCCGCTTGACAATTTCGACATGCAGTGGGTAGGATAGAAGTTTCTGTACACCAGGTACTAACCTATGTACATGTGCATGATTAGATTCAGAATATGAGCTATCTGTTATGTTTTCATCACAATATGAAGGCCACAAGTCATATGGCCTCTAACACCCTCATAACTAAGATATTTAAAGTGAATAGTATCTTTTTGGAGTGGTTTTGCATACAGTAAACATGTAGGGCAGCACAGCTAGTTTTCTTGCTGAGCTGCCCTACACCAATGTGAAAGGGCAGGAATGCACCATATTTTTTAAATATAGTGCATTCCTGTCCTTTTCCCCTGCAGTGACACACAATTGGCTGCCTAGCACCAATGCAAGAACCCTTGCACCATGGTGCATGGGTGGCTGTGCTGCATGATGGATTCTTTTTATGCAGGAAGGGACAACTTCCTGAACAAGAACAATCCTATGGGTGCTGCAGAATGCAGAACTAATAGAAAGAGGAAAACACAAAGAAAAATGAAAATATTTCTCCTTGCTATGCCTGCAAGTTATGCAAATGAGAGAAAACATAGTTTGCCTTACCCACACTGGTGTGGGAAGGGAAACCACTATGTCCTGGGTGTGGTCTCCCTGGCCCTGGGGGATGGGTCCTTAGGGTCGTTAATTGCTTGGGGAGGTGGGCTGTGTGGTTCATCCCCAATTTTAAGCAAGTTAGGTCAGAGGATTGGGCTCCTGAGGACTTTGAAGGCTTCAGGAGGGGTGCCATGCGCCCCCCTTCCCTTTTTCCAACATTTTTGCCCCAGGGGAATCATCCTTGGCACAGCTTGGGAAGGGGCCCTTATTCAGGGCCTCTGATGGGTCAAGGAAGGGACACATATTCCCCCCTCCCATTCATAATGTTTTTGGCCCCAGTGGTAGGTTCCCTGGGCTTCAGATGGCTCAAGGAGGGTGGCGAGCATCCCCCTTCCTATACATATGTTATTTTTGACCCTGGGAGAGGGCTTCCCAGGAGCCTATAAAAGTTAGTTGAGGGGGACCGCACATGCCTCCCATTATTAAAATGAAGCAGCCCTAGCTGCCATTGTGTTTATGATCCTGCAGGAGCCCCAAGGTATTGCAGCAATTTTTTAACTTTTATTTTGGTTTTGGTGCTAGGAGGGTCCCTCTGGGTCCCCTCATGGGGCCTAGGGTGTCAGGGTATCCCTGCCCTGTGCTCTTATATTTTTTTAACATGTTGAGGCCAAGGACTAAGTCTCAACAAAATTTTTCTCATGTTGCGGCCAGCCAATCAGAGCACTCGCTCCCACTGCAGTCTGACTTTTGAAGGAGTGAGGTGGCTCAAGGGAAATAAAGCTGCTGGGACCACACAGAAATGTCTATTTTTGAGTTGACGCTCCAGTGAGAGTTTGTGGACCCAACCATTCAGATATACAATTATTAGTTAAACTTGATTTCCCAAAAACTACTGAACTGATTTACACAAAATCACAAAAAGTGCAATCTGCTTACCAAGATCCATATTCTTGGCAAATTTGGTAAAATTCCATTCAGTAGTTTTTGCTGTAAACCATCTTAAAGAAGCCTATTGAAAATGCATGGGGATTTTGCATTTTGGGACACCCCTTTTTTCTCAACCCTGGCTTTTGACTAGTTTGTGCTTGGAAAGTTTTGGGGTGAACCAAAGCTTTGACTGCACAAACTAGTAAGAAACTAGCGTTTTTTCAGAAAGTTTTGTGAAGATTCATCAAACTGTGCCAAAGTTATTACCGAAACAAAAAACGCTTTTTGTCTGGAACAGCTGACTATAACTACTCAGTGGTGACCACCAATAGGTAATATCAAGGAACTATAGCTTGCGCTTCACCATGCACGGTTTTTCATCAAAAATGTTACTGTAAATATTACATTGATATTATCAATGATGATATCAAAGATGTCACAAGTGCCGTAATTTGTGGGCTAATTAGCAGACCATGGCGAGGGCGCTAGTTATAGATACCTTCGGGCACAAGTTATAGTTACTTGAGATAACTCTAACTATAACTCGTAAATTTCTATGGATTTTCATGTTTCAAATGTGAGCCTAACTATAACGTACCTGTAACCTTTATTTTTTTCAGTGATTTTCTATGTTTTTTTAAAGTATAGTATTTTCATTACTATACATTATCCAACCATTGCTGGGCACATCCTTAGGTTATGCATGGCGACTGTTGGCTACAGAGCCTGGTCGAGGCCAACCCGCTATAAGCACCCAACCTTGCACTGTTCACAGCCTTCCCTGTGCACAGCGGAGTCTGCTTGCAAGACCTGACCTGCAGCCAGACCCTCCGGCCAACCACCCAATCCTACCCTAGCATGGCCCTTTGGCCATGTGTGGAGGGAGTTTGCTGTGGCCTCTCTGGGTGTAAGAATAGGTGTGACAGGGTGTATCTGGGGGTGAGAGTGGCTGTGAGAGTGTCTTTGTGGGTGTGAGAGTGCATACATCAGTGTTTAACTGGGTGTATCAGTGTGTGTGTGGGTCTGCGAGTGGGTGCATGAGGGTTTCAGTGGCTCTGTGAGTGGGTGTGTGAGAGTCTTAGTGGGTCTGTGAGTGGGTGCGTGAGTGTCTGCGTGCCTCTGTGACAGGGTGTGTGAGGGTCTGACTGTTGCTGTGAGTGGGTGCACAAGGGTCTGAGTGGGTCTGTGAGTGGGTGCCGGAGTGTTTGAGTTGTTCTGTGACTGGATTCATAAGTGTCTGAGTGGGTGTGTGAGTGGGCGAAAGAGATTGAAAGAGAGAGAGAGAAAGAGAGTGAGAGGTAGAGAGAACGTTTTGTAGGCTTAGAGGTAAGATATACTTAGAATTAGATATTTCTGCAGAATTTGAAAAGAAAAATGTATTTGCCAATTTAAAATAGTAAGATCACCTTTCAGTACGAGCCATAAACATTTGCAGTTGAAAATAATTTAAAGCAGAGAAATTAGTACAGCCGGAGTCGAACCCTCAACTCTCACGGTGACGGTCTGTCATCTTCACAGTTAGGCTCTAATTGTTTTTATATTTAATTATTTCCTTTGCCCTGTACAGGCTATCTAGAATCATAGGTTGACCCTCAAGGCCTCCCCTGTGGTTCCACCCCCTTTAAAAAAAAAAAACCTTTATGGGCTATCTGGGGATTTTGTATTTGTATATTTTTCTCCCTTTATAGGCTATGTGGGACCATGGGGGGAGCCCTAAGGCCTCCCCGTGGTCCGATTGCATCAGCAAGCAAGGAGCTGCATTTAATAGCAGCTCCCCTGGTTGCTGGAGCAATGTTTTCATCTGCCTTTGTATAAGACAGATGAAACCTCTACTTTCTGACAGCGGAGTTATCTTTGCTGTGACTTGGTTGCAGCTGTAGAGGACTTGCCAAGCCACAGCAAACAGCTATGTCAGAGAAGGGCACTCCAGGACATAGCTTGAGCTGTCCTTGGGGACTGTGCAGCCCCTCTCCAATGTGGAAGTAGCCCTGGGGAGGTGGTGGTCACCAGGGCTTTGGGGGTCCGAAAAGGACCCCTTTTCTTTTTTAAAGATTTGTCCCATGGAGGTAGTGGGCTTCAGGGCTGTTGGGGGCAGCGCGGTCCCTCACACCAAATCTATTCAATGTCTGGGGAGGTTGTGGTCCATGGGAGTGCGGGGGGCTGCACAGACCTCTGCACTTAATCTATTCAATGCCCTATTGAGGTGGTAGTCCCCAGGGCTGCAGGGGGGCCATGCGCCTCCCCACATCAATATTGCTTAAAGCTCTAGGGAGGTGGCAGTCCCAAGGGCTGTGAGGGAGGCCGACTGTCCTCCCCCGCACAATTCTGTTTTTTAAATATTCACAGCTGATCCACGAATCTGCTCTGACTCCTGCACTGAATTAAAAAGCCCTTGGGGGCTCCCTTTGGCTAATGGGTCTGGTCTTGCCCGTTTTGTTTTTGTAAAAACTTTTTTCTAGGACTTGGCTAAACCAGAGTCCTAACATGGCTACTAACACTTTCTTGTTCAAGTGCTGGTAGCCAATCAGATCTCAGCAGATTGGGAGGGGTCGTGAATCCTTTGTGCCCCTATAACTACAAAGGTGGATTTAATTTAATTTCTCGAAACTGAACGAATTTACACCAAATAACAAAATGGCCCCTTTCTGGACCAAGAGCTACCTTTCTGCCAAATTTAGTGTAATTCCGTCCAGTGGTTTGACCTCTATCGGTGTTCAAAATCCATATGGAAAAATGAATTGGGAAAATGAGTTTTGGGACCACCCCCTTTTTCTCAGTCCTTGCTTGACAGATCACCTTGAAACTTTCCAGACAGCAGCTGAGGTGAGAGTGAATGTTTTTAGGACAATTTCCTGACGATCCATCAAATGGGGCCAATGGTATTAGCAAAACAAAAAATGCTGTTTCTATAGAAAACAGGTCCTAACCATTACTACATAGTGGTGACAGCCACTAGGCAATATATATGTTGTTTTCTGTGACAGATGCTCCCAGCACATCAGGACTGGCTCCCATGGGGAGTGGAGCATGAGCGGAGGAGCAAGCTTGCAAAATGATCAAACCACAGCAGAAAAATAAAACATGTTCACTCGAGGTTGCAGGTAAACATGGATAGTTTACTCCAAACTACGTGTTTCGTCAGTCAGCGTGGCCTTGCTCACATACCGGGAGACAGAAAGCACACAGTTTAGATACAAAAATGAACAGTGAAGACAGACAAACAAAGTGCAAGACTAACGTAACTTTATGGGCGTCATCATGAAACATGCAATTTTCAAATGGTAATCATAATGTAGGCCCAGCAATGTCCATTTAAAGTAAAAATAAATTGATTATCTTAACTTTTCACAAATACTAAACAAATACAATCACTCATAGTGCTCTCAGTTGACATAATGGAAAATGGCAAACTACACATCTTGACAAGTGGGCGAGAAAAGGTTGCATCAAAAGACACAAAATACAATTTCTGACTATTGAACACAATAAAGGCACAAGAGTGTGGACTAACAGTAAGAAGAGGTGAAAAATAATTGCTGTGTTTTTCTACAAATTATAAACAAATGTTGTAGAAATGGGGAAACTCGATGGGAAGAAAAAATCATTCCCTCCCCCAGTCAATATCCTGGGAGCATGTCCAGATAATCAAATGATAATGCAAAAGCAGAAAACCCCACAAACGTAGAAAAAGGAAAAATTCACCCACCCCAAACCTGAGTCACAATAAAGTGTAAATCTCTATGTTATTATGGGATTGATCATTTACCAGAATATGAGAGACAGGACAAAAAGGCTACGTCAACTTGAATTGAGATACATTATCCAATTAAAAACTAAAATTCCTTTTGGTTTGAACTTTGATGACAAACTTTATGTACATTTATAATTTTAATCTTTGCATTGGCCATTTATTATTTGCATATTTCTTTAGCTAAACTAGCTTATTATAATATGCATTCTTGATAGCCCTTACGAATAAGAAGGAACCCAGGGACTAGTGAAGTGAGAAATTATTGGACCTTAATTTTTGCATTGCCTAATTTTTTCTAAGAGAATTGTATGCCTACTTGAAAACTGTGGAATCGTGTTTATTATGCAAGATGGTAACAATTTTCCTAGTAACATGAATGTTGTTGAGGTGATTTATACCAAAAAGGTATACTTTGGGGACACTGACTGATGTTTAAAATGCATAGTATTAGTTTGTTAAAATGTGAGTACTATACCAGCACCAAGTCAATTATAAGAGAATTATATGTTCACTTAATAATTGTGGAATCATGTTTATTAAGTAAGACAGAAACAATTTTCCAAGAAACAATAATATTATTAGGGTGACTTATGTCATAAATTGCATTCTATTAGACATTAATTGATTTTTAAAATGGACAGTATTATTTTGTTAGGATGCAGGTTCTACACCAGCACCAAGTTAATTATTTTAGGCAGGCATGAGTCAATATAGATCATTTCAATCAGAATACCGCACAGACCTGAGGCTTCTTGTCTGGAAATCCATGCATCACTTCCCTGCGAGGAAAGAATCAATGCACCGCCTCACTTGCAAGTAAGGAGTCAATGCATTACTTGCTTTTCCGATGCACGCTCACCCATGCAGCTTTATTTTTGATGCATGGCAGATACTTTGTGCAAAAACAATGCATTTATTGATTGCAGATTTTTAAGCATTAAGACTCTTTTTACTTTAAAAAATCATATTATATATATATATATATGTATATATATATATAAATATATATACACACATATATATACTTACACAGGGTGGTGGTAGCCACTCTGTCTTTATATTTAGGATGACCAGAGATATGGAGTTTTTTTATTTTTTTTTGCCCTTAATAACGTTGTCCCTATTTGAAGATTGTTGACAAAACTTTGCAGACCTGCTGCCCCACTTTCATTCTTGGAGTCCAGAAAGTTTTGCAGTATTTTGTCAAGGGAGTGCAATGAAAAAAAAGGAAGCCCTAAAATGGGTGTAAAATCCAATGCATTTTACATAGACTTTTGTATTTTGTGTAGCATGAAAATCATTAGTTGGATTTTGATGAAATTTCAAAGGAGTATAAGTGATGGTGCACAGAAGATACTTTAGTGTATAGCACATTAGTAGGGTAAGTATTTCCAAAGTTTTAAGTGTTTTAAACAAGCTGTATCTGTGGCCACAGTAGTACTTAAGTACTCCCAAGGCATAGAACAATGACAAATCATTAGCTGATTACAAAAATTAAAGGCAGTCATCTAGCTCCGGTTTCCCTGTGTTCTGCGTAGATGTAGGTAAGTATTAGGTTTGGGATTGTTCCAATACCTATCACCACTTAAGTAAAGTGATAATAGGTAGGGGAAAAAACATATAACTTTATATATAAATTTTACAAAATTGTGAGAACCTAAGGAGTACTGCAAATCCCCCAAAAATTAAAAAAAAACAAATTGGGAGTACACTGTAACATATTATATTTTATTAAAATAGTGTGCTAATGTGGATTTTCAAATGTTTACATTTTTAAATATGCACATAAATGTGTACAGAGTAGTGCTTTAATACTAAAAATAACTATGTTACTTTAAAAAAACATCCAGTCAATTTTACCATGGCCTAAAAATGTCAAAAAATGTTCTCAACAAAAATATTAATCTTAAAAATCTTTTTGGGATACTTCAGTGCTCCCGCTCTACTCCGTAGTGTTTGAAAAATATATATAAAATGATATAAAAATTTCGTTCTACCTATTCCTACTTTACTAAAGTGGTATTAGTTAGAGCAAAGATACCAAACATAATACTTACCTACATCAGAAGGGATAATGCACAACACGGGGAAAGTGAACCTAAAAACAACATGTCTGCTTTTAACCTTTGTAAAGCTAATGATGACCTAATCAACTAATAACTTTCGACCATAGGACTACCACGACATACCCCCACATTTTCCAATAATAAATACCCCTATTATAGATATAGATTCAATTCTAAGGAGCTTGATATTGTGTCATTTATTGACAAGATTATTCAACAACAGTCTCCAGACATGCATATAAGTGTCGCGCCTCACAGCTGTTAACTGTCAAGGCAACGGTGGTAGAATGCTGGTAGGAACCAACTGGGAAACAGAGCAAAATGGGAGAGGAATGGAATGATACACTTGGATAACATATTGTGCAGGCGTATTACAAAATATAAGGAACAGAGTGTAGGGAAACATCTATCATAACTTATGATAAAATTACAACACTTTGATAAATCAAGTGAGTATATAATCCTTGTGCCAGACAGGAACACCATAAGCCCTAGTGCTGGCATAGTCCCCACCGTATTTTGATTCACCTTTTGACTTTTCTTCAATACATGAATTATTCTGAGTTGAACAATTAGGTGTTAATCAGTCCATGCTCCACGTTCTGCTATCCTCTAATGTTACTCATTTTTCTTCACATCTGTTATTTTCAAAGGTTTAGAAAATTTACTTCCACGCTCTTGGTGGGAGTATGGCAGTTTTATTCTTGCACAATCGCCAATTTTCCATTTGCCTGACTTGGAACCATGCTTTTGGTCATATCTTTTCCTGTACACTTCCTGATGTCTTTGGACTTGATCCTTCATGTTATCTCTATGAACACATTTAGGTTCACCCTAACCCAGCCAGTTGGGATTCAATGTGGTGCCTGGAAGCCTCCCTTTAAGTGATAACAAGGGTGATACATTGGTAACTGAATTTGGGGTAGTGTGATAGGACCAAATCATTTTTTTAAGTGCTTTATCAAGAGGACTCCTTGATATGTGCCAAATTGGATATACTCTTTGATCATACGGTCGACGCAATGCTGTTTTGTGATGTAGATAGACAATTTTTTCAAGAACTCATGCAATTTTTCAGAAGTGAATTTGACACCATTATCTGTTGCTACAGTTCTGGGCACACCTTCTGTCATGAATGTGTCAGGTTAAGAAATTCACCAGAAATTGAGTTGTGATACTGCTAACTACTCTGTTGGTGGCACAATGGGAGTGATTGTCTACCAGTACCAACATAAACTTACCAGCCTACCTAGAATGTTTTAAAGGACAATGATGTCAAGACTACGTTTATCCCAAGGCTTGGACGGCACACTCACAGGGGATAGCAGTACACACCTGGTATTCTTGGTCTTGTCACTTATGGCACAGGTCAAACAATCCTTGACTTTATTTTCCACAATTTTATTCACACTAGGGAACCAACATGTTGCCCTGACTTTAGCCTTGGTTAAGTTTCTACCTCAGTGAGCTTCATGAGCAGATTCTGCAATCCTATCCCACAAGCCATTGAGTGACTCTACTCTTTCCCCTCTTATGACTCTTATGACTTTGTCATCAACAATACTTAATTCTTGTCTTACACCCCAAAAGTTCTTGAGGTCCTGGTTTAGGTTATTAGACTTTGGGGGCCATCTTTGGACAACCTTTACCTTCACAATTGATTGAGTTGAGTTGTTTTCCATGTAAGTATTCCACTCCTCCCTTGTAATGCTAGGGATATCAATCATTAAAATGGGTTCTTCAGTTTTACTTGCATTTCCTTCTTCCTCTATTCACGGTATCCTAGATAAACAATCAGCAACAGAGTGTTTTTATACCAGGAACATATTCAACTTTGAAATTGTATCCTTCAATGCCCATGAGCTATTTTGCAGTTCGCGAAGTAGTGGTCTCCGTCCCCTTCATTGAAAACATATAAATCAGAGGCTTATTGTAGGAGGCTGGCCTGGCTTATAGTAGGTACCTGAGGGTACTTACACCTTGTGCCAGGTCTAGTTATCCCTTATTAGTATGTTAGTAGTTTTCTAGCAGCTAAGGCTGATAGAGGTAGCTATAGCAGAGCAGCTTAGGCTGAACTAGGAGACATGCAAAGCTCCTACTATACCCCTTATATCATATAGGTACTATATCATAAGAAACACAATATTCAGAGTTACTAAAAATAAAGGTACTTTATTTTAGTGACAATGGGGGTTATTCTAACTTTGGAGGAGGTGTTAATCCGTTCCAAAAGTGATGGAAAAGTGACGGATTTACCACCAGCCGTATTACGAGTCCATTATATCCTATGGAACTCGTAATACGGCTGGTGGTATATCCGTCACTTTACCGTCACTTTTGGGACGGATTAACACTCCTCCAAAGTTAGAATAACCCCCAATGTGCCAAAATATCTCAGAGGATATATTCCCTTAGGAGGTAAGTAAAATACACAAAATATACACACAAACCAAAATCAGGTAAGTAAACAGTTAGAAAAATAGTGCAAACATTGTAGAATACAATGGGATGCAATAGGCATAGGGGCAACACAAACCATATACTCTGAAAGTGGAATGCGAATCACAAATGGACCCCTAGGCGAGTGTAGTGTGTAGAGGGTCGCAGGGAGTGTAAGAAAACCCTAAGGGTGTCCAAGATACCCCACACCAAGACCCAGAAAAGTAGGAGTAATGTGATACTACTTCCCCAGAAACACACTAAACTTGTGATAGAGGACTCTGCAAAGACCACAACAGACTGCAAAGCAATGAAGATGGATTCCTGGACCTGAGGACCTGCAAAGGAAGGGGACCAAATCCAAGAGTCGTGAAAGTGTCCGGGGGGGCAGGAGCCCACTAAACCCCGGATGAAGGTGCAAAATGGCTGCCTCTGGATGGAAGAAGCTGAAGATTTTGCAACAACGAAAAGTACTAGGAACTTCTCATTTTTGCAGAAGATGTCCCACAGAGAGCTGGAGGAAGCAGAGTTGTTTCTTTGGAGAAAGACCGCAAACACGCCTTGCTAGCTGCAAAGGTCGCGGTTGAAGAAAAAGGGTGTTGCCTGGGCCCAGGATGTCACCACTAGGGAGAGGCGACAGAGGCGGCCCTCAGCAACACAGAGAGCTTATGCACAAGAAGGCAGCACCCACAGAAGTTCTTGAAGACAGGTTTAAGAAGACTGAGCATAGCGGTCATCTCAACACTACAAAAGAGGGTCCCACGAGCCGGTGTTCAACTCAGCGAGTTGAGCAATGCAGGACAGAGTGCTGGGGACCTGGACTAGGATTTGCAAGAAGGACTCCTTGCAAAAGTGCACAGAAGCCCTAGCAGCTGCAGTTCACACAGTGCACATGATTACTGTCTGGAGAGGGGAGGCAAGAACTTACCTCATCCAAATTTGGACAGTTGGACCACTGGACAGTCTGGGCCACTTGGGTTCACCACCTGTGTTCCAGGGGCCACACTCTTCAGGATGATAGGGGTCCCCGAGTACCGATGATGATGACGTTTGGTGCCTGCTGGAGCAGGGGGAAGATTCCGTCGACCCACGGGAGATTTCTGTGTGGCTTCCAGTGCAGATTGAAGGCAGACACCCCTCAGAGCATGCACCTCCAGGAAACAGTCAAGAAAGCCAGCAGGAGTAGGCACTACAATGTCGCTGGTAGTCTTCTTCTACTTTGTTGCAGTTTTGTAGGCGTCCTGGAGCAGTCAGCAGTTGATCCTTGCCAGAAGTCAAAGAGGGAGATGCAGAGGAACTCTGGTGAATTCTTACAAGTTGTTATCTGAGGAAAAGCCCACAGGCGAGACCCTAAATAGCCCTCAGAGGAGGATTGGCCACCTAGTGAGGTAAGCACCTATTAGGAGGGGTCTCTGACGTCACCTGCTGGCACTGGCTACTCAGAGCCCTCCATTGTATCCTCACACCTCTGGATTCAAGATGGCAGAGGTCTGGGACACACTGGAGGAGCTCTGGGCACCACCCCTGGGGTGGTGATGGACAGGGGAGCGGTCACTCCCCTTTCCTTTGTCCAGTTTCGCACCAGAGCAGGAACTGGGGGTTCCCTGAACCGGTGTAGACTGGCTTATGCAAGGAGGGCACCATCTGTGCCCTTCAAAGCATTTCCAGTGGTTGCAGAAGGTTACCCCTCCCCAGCCTGTTACACCTATTTCCAAAGGGAGAGGAAATGCCCAGACCCCAGGAGGGCAGGACCCTGTCTGTGGGTTGGCAGCAGCGGTAGCTGCAGAGAAAACCCCAGAGAGCTGGTTTGGCAGTATCCGGTGTCCATGTTGGAACCCCGGGGATGCATGGGATTGGCAACCCAGTACCAGATTTGCCATGGGGGGACAATTCCATGATCTTAGACATGTTACATGGCCATAGTCGGAGTTACCATTGTGAAGCTACATATAGGTATTGACATATATGTAGTGCACATGTGTAATGGTGTCCCCGCACTCATAAAGTTCGTGGAAATTGCCCTGAACTATGTTGGGGCACCTTTGCTAGTGCAAGGGTGCCCTCACACTTAGTAACTTTGCATCTAAACCTCACTAAGTGAGGGTTAGACATGTAGGTGACTTATAAGTTACTTAAGTGCAGTGTAAAATGGCTGTGAAATAACATGTGCACTATTTCACTCAGGCTGCAGTGGCAGTCCTGTGTAAGAATTGTCTGAGCTCCCTATGGGTGGCAAAAGAAATACTGCAGCCCATAGGGATCACCTGGAACCCCAGTACCCTGGGTACCTAGGTACCATATACTAGGGAATTATAAAGGTGTTCCAGTGTGCCAATTAGAATTGGTAAAAATGGTCACTAGCCTATAGTGACAATTTTAAAGGCAGAGAGCGCATAAGCACTGAGGCTCTGATTAGCAGAGCCTCAGTGACACAGTTAGTCACTACACAGGTACACACATTCAGGCCACAAACTATGAACACTAGGGTCTTGGCTTGCTGGATCCCAGTGAGACAGGCAAAAACAAACTAACATACATGTGAAAATGGCGGTCACATGCCCGACAAGATGGTACTTTCCTACACTTATGGTCAGTGCACACAATAAATGGTAACCCCCAAATGAAATATTTCAAATGTGCAATAGCCCAAATACATGACTCACGCTCTACTGTAGAGTAGTCACACTCAGCATCTCTTAATGCTCTGGAAGCAAATGCTATAATTCTTTCCTCGCCTTCCACAATTTGAGTTAAAGATGCTCCAATTCCCCTTCCACTGATGTCAGTTGTTAGGATAGTTTTACATCTGGTGTCAAAATTTCCCAAGGAGGGGGCTATATCAATAACTTTTCTGACTGATTCAGAGGCTTTTTGGCATTTCACATCCCATTTAAAATGAGTACCTTTTTTAAAAGAACTGTTAATGGTGTGTTAATATCTGCAAAATTCTTGATAAATTTAGTCATTATTCAACTAACCCCGGAAAATATTTTAATTCATCCTTGTTTATTGGAGGAGTAGTATCTTTTACAACGTTGACCAAATCTAGTTTAGGTCTGATTCCATGTTTGGAAATTGCATGGCCTAGGTAATCCACTCATTGGACTCCCAAATGGCATTTGTCTTTTTTGTGGATAGACCTGCTTTTTTGAGTTCTGTCAAAACTTCTTTCAATGAATTGTCATGAATGGTTGCTGAATTGCCATAAATAAGTATGCTATCTTGGAAGCACAAAACATTTTTAATCCCTTGCTGTTAGTTGTGGGGGAGGAGGTGGGGGTCCACTGCCAGTCCTCTGTACTGGGAGCTGGTTTCTTGCTTCAATGTAACATACCGGCCCCCGTAGGTCGTTCCACCTCTTCCTGATGTCATCCCTTGTTCTGGAGTGCTGTCACACGGCGTTGACCCTGTCCATGATTCTCCGCCGTAGCTCCATCTTCCTAGCAATGGATATCTTCTGCACCTGTGATCCAAATAGCTGTGGCTCTCCCCTCATGATTTCCTCCACCATGACCCTTGGCTCCTCCTCAGAGAATCTGGGGTGTTGTTGGGTTGCCATGGGTGTAGTGTGAGTGGTGTGGGTGAGAGTGTGTAGAGTGATGTGTTGGGGTGTGTGATGTAAGGTGCATGGGTGGTGAATAGGTGATGGTGGTATGTGGCTATGGTTGTGTGAGTGCTCTTGCTATCTCTCGCTGCTGGCTAATTATTGTTATTTGTAAAGATTTGTGGGTAGTGTGGGTATGTGTTTTATAGTGGTGTGGGTGTGGTGTGTGTATGTGTGTCAGGTGTTTGTAGTTTGAATTGTGCAATGTGGTGTTGTTTTGTTTGAGTGTGTGTATTTTGAGCGCCGCAGTATGTACCACAAATGGTTTACCGCCATTGAATGTCCGCCGTGGTTATTCGTGGGTGTTAGACTTTTCATCCTTAGCGTGGTCTCCCTTAACTTTTTGCCTCTGTTACACAGGTTGTTGGTGTGTGCTGGACTCAGATGTTGCTGTTTTTGTTACTCTGGGCACTTTACCGCTGTTAACCAGTGCTAAAGTGCAAGTGCTCCTTTACAAAATGTGTATGTAATTGGCTTATCCATGATTGGCATATTTGGTTTACTAGTAAGTCCCTGGTAAAGTGCACTAGAGGTGCCAGGGCCCGTAACTCAAATGCTACTAGTGGGCCTGCAGCACTGGTTGTGTCACCCACATGAGTAGCTCTGTAATCATGTCTCAGACCTGCCACTGCAGTGTCTGTGTGTGCAGTTTTAACTGTAAGTTCGACTTGGCAAGTGTACCCACTTGCTAGGCCCAAATCTTCCCTTTTCTTACATGTAAGGCCCCCCTAAGGTAGGCCCTAGGTAGCCCCAAGTGCAGGGTGCAGTGTATGGTTAAGCTAGAACATATAGTAATGTGTTTTATATGTCCAAACAGTGAAATATTGCTAAATTCGTTTTTCACTGTTGCAAGGCCTGTCCCTCTCATAGGTAACATGGGGGCTACCTTTAAATCTGATTAAAGTGTAGATTCCCTTTGGGTGCGGATGAACATGTGGAGTTTGGGGTCTATAAACTCACAATTTAAAAATACATCTTTTAGTAAAGTTGATTTTAAGATTGTGTGTTTGAAATTGCTACTTTTAGAAAGTGAGCATTTTCTTGCTTATACCATATCTGTGACTCTGCCTGTTTGTGGATTCCCTGTCTGGGTTAGTTTGACAGTTGGGCTGGTTGCACCTCACACTAGACAGTGACACAAAAGGAGCTGGGGTGTAGTCTACATTTCCTGATGAGCCATCTGTGCTAGGAGGGAGGGGAGGAGTGGTGAAAGGGTTGTGCCTGTCCTCACACAATGCAGTCTCTGACCCCCTGGTGAGTGTCTGGGGCTTGGCCTGGGCAAGGCAGGATTTCACATTCAAAAGAGACTTTACTTTGAAGTAGGCTTACTTCACAGAAGAAATCGGGTATAAGAAGGGCACCCAAAACCACAGACTTTAGAGCACTTCTGGATACAAGAGGAACCTCTGCCTGGAGAAGAGCTGAAGAGCTGAGGAAGAAGAGCTGCCCTGCCTGTGACTGTGTTTTGTGGAGCTATCCTGCAGTTGCTGCTTCTGCCAGAGTAAAAGGGCAAAGACTGGACTTTGTGTGCCTTCCATCTTGTTAAGAAATCTCCAAGGGCTTGATTTAGAGCCTGCCTCCGGTTGTTTGAAGTCTCAGGGACAGCAAAGACTTCTCTCTGCCAGCACCTGGAGTCCCTGGAGAGACTCCTGCTCTGACAAGTGGTGCCCTATCCAGTCCTAGGGCCGTTGAAAAGAAAGCTGGTGGAAATCCAAGGAAATAGACTTCGGACGACTTCGGACCGACGCTGCTGCTGAATCCGGTGACGCCGCCTGCAAGCGACTCCATGATCTTCGCTGGAACTCGATGACCTTCGCAGGCCTGACGCCGCTGCAGCCCTGCTGAAGTCCGCGACTCCGTGGAAGTCGCCGCACCACGTCGTGACCGACGGCGCTCGAAGTGCACGGAGTCAACATTTCACACAGACGCCACGATCCCCGACTTTGCTCATCGACTTGTTTTCACTCTTCTCCAAAGGTACTGTACTTGGGGGTCTACTTGACTCCATGTTCGGCACCGCTAGTGTCGGCTTGTTGGGAACGACTCTGTCACGACGCTGTGTTAACACCTCATCGAAGCATTTTGTGTTTCTAAGCGCTATTTTTGAGTTTAATCTTTAAAAATTCATAACTTGACTTGTGTATGTCGGATTTTTGTCGTTTGGGTCTTGTGTTGTTTAGATAAGTATTTTCTATTTTTCTGAACTGGTGTTGTGTCATTTTGTAGTGTTTTCATTAAGTTACTGTGTGTGTTGGTACAAATACTTTACACCTAGCACTCTGAAGTTAAGCCTACTGCTCTGCCAAGCTACCAAAGGGATAAGCAGGGGTTAGCTGAGGGTGATTCTCTTTTACCCTGACTAGAGTGAGGGTCCTTGCTTGAACAGGGGGTAACCTGACTGCCAACCAAAGACCCCATTTCTAACAGTGGGTCATAATTTTGTAGGCGTAGTTCTGTTGGCATAACGCTGTGGGTTTTGATACCGCCAGTTTATCACTGACCTTTGGGGTGGCGGATTTGTGTGTGTGGCTGAATAGTGATGGATTGGTGTGTGTGTGTCATAATATGGTTAGCGGATATGCGTGGCGGCAGTATGTTGGCAGCAGTCAGAATCGCGGTAAGCAGGATTTACCGCCAATGTCATAATGAGGGCCAAAGTGTCTAAAACATTCAAGTATCACAAAATAGTAATAAAATAAAAGACAGGAAACAGTGTAAAAATCTAAAAGCAATTTATAAAAAATAGGAAATATTTGTATCTTTAATTTGATACAAAAACGAATAAAATCAGATAAGGGGAACCACGAATATGAAATTTTTAAAGAATTACTGTTTTCTAGCACATAGAAAATAAAAGCATCAATCTAGTCATCTAGCCGCTCCTCGATCAGGGCAAAGTCAAAGTTTCAGGGCGACCGTGATGGAGCCCTGCTCGGCTACATTTATGGGAAAATGACCGAGCGCGACTCTGCACCATCATTTTCAGTGCCACGCTGCATCATTTCCACAACGCAGGGATGCACAGCATTTGAGTGAATACGGCGCACCTCTGTGTTGTCCCCTGCACTGGTGCTAAATTTAGCTGCTAGCGCCAATGCAGGCATCCTTGCGCCATCGTGCAAGGATGTCTGCGTTGAGGGGTTTGATTGCTTATGTGCGGGAAGGTGTCCCTTCCCGCACATAAACAATCACAAATGGCGCTTTGGCACTTCTGTGTGTGTTGTAGAATGCCGCACACACAGAAGTGCCAAAGCGTCATTTTCAAATGATTGTTTATGTGCGAGAAGAGACACCTTCCCACACATAAACAATCATTTCTGGCATTTTGCTCTTTCTATGCATGGTGCACGCATAGCAAATGCAAAAAACGAGGAGGAATAAATGTATTCCTCCTTGTTGTGCCTTGCTAATGCCACCCCTGGCATCTGGGCAAAGTTGAATCTGGATCAGATGTCCTTGGAGCCCTCCTTGAATACACTGAAAGGGAAGTCCCTGTCAACTTTTTACCTTCAGACTTAGTCACTTTTTTAGAGCTTTTTCTCTCTGACGTTGCACGACCCTCCACAGCAAGTGGTCAACATCATCAGATTGCCTTTCCAGGAGCCCATGGTGAAATTCAGGAAGTCTGGGGCTCCAGAGATTTTACAGCAGGACGAACCTGAAAGTCAGGCCGGGTCATGGTCGACCTAAGCCGGCTTGTCTCTCGACGGCGGGTCGGTTCCTTTATGGAGCTTTTTTCCAAAAGTTCTCCAAACGTCTCAAAACTTCTGGATCTTCTTCCCGAAACTGATTTTTGGATGTTAGATCTGGCTGAGTCCACCCACTTGTGTGGCTAAAAATCCTAAACACACCCTTCTCCTGCCCTCTCCTAATCTAATGAAGAGGGCACCCGATTGTCTGGGGTTGAAGGAAATGGTGGAGGTCCTGAGCTGCTCCAAATGTCCTTCCCTGCCTTTGAAGACCAGTTTGGCTTCTCTAACCCACACCCTGTTTTACCATCTGCTGAGGCAGATCTCCCCCAGGCACATCCTTTGTGCTCAGCCCAGGCCACTTCACGCCTCATCAAGGTAGCCTTGCCAAGCTGCCAGAGACTGGTTAATCAGAGAAGGGCATTATAGAGCTGAAGTTAGCAACTTTCAGGTAGAGTTTTAAAACTCTTTACCTGAACTAGTTATATTAAATCCAACAATGGCAAGTTGTGGGATTTATTATAAAAATTAATTTGGTACCAAACTCAAGGTATCTGACTCTTATGGAGACTTTGTTAATTAAATAACGTCTCCCCATTTTATCCTATGGAGGCCATTCACTACAGTGAGGGAAAACAATTTTGGCTATTTTACCTCACGGGGCTTATAAAACTATTTTTATAAGGTCCCTGCTTATAGTTACATGACACTCAACACTAGGGACACTTTGGCCATACCGTAGGGGTGACATATGTAAAAATAAAGTAGTTTAAGACTTTGGAAGTACTTTTAATTCCAAATTTGCATATAACTTTAGTTTAAAAGCAGCCAGCAAAGCAGGCCTGCACACCTCAGCTGTGCACCTATGGGGGCACTACCTATGCTTGTGTCCCTAATCCTACATGCCCTACCTTATACTATGGACATATAGGTAGGTTAATACTGCCAATTATAATTAGCCTAATTTGCATATCCACTTTACACAGAGCACTGGCCCTGGGACTGGCAAGCAGTACCTAGGGCACAGCCAAGCATCAGTAACCACCGGTATCTGTCCAAAAGGTTTGGGGGTCACCAAATCAAAAAGGAGGACTTTCCCACAAGCATGTTTTAGGATACCCCTTTTTTCTTTACTCCCCTTCTGCAAATCCCTCTTTTAACTTTTAATCCTTCCACAATTAAACCAGTTGAAGAAATCTGCTAAAATGTGTGGAATTCCCCAAACAGGTGCAATGTTGGTAAGGTGTAACATTCATAAAAATCTATATGTCAGTAATATATACAATTTTCAAAACAAAAAACCTGAGCCCATACTTCACAAACATGGTAATATGTTGTTAACAGGAACAGGACAGCTTTTTATCAGAAACAAATAACCAAATACATCCAGCAAAGAAACCTCCGCTCAAGCACCCCGCCTTAGAACACCACCGTACAAGAAAAAACTATAGGTGGTATATCCTTCTCCATTCAAGCAGCCAAACTATGGAATTCATTACCCCCAACTATAGGAGCCACAGATAACTTTCTTGTCTTCAGAAAACTACTCAAGATTTGGCTCTTTCCTTCGTAACCACTATATTCAAACAACTATGGACTGCATATGCCTATGTTGATAAATATTTTTTCTGATTATGTGTATATTTCTATTATGTATAGTTCTTTCGAAAATATGTATCGCTACTATGTCATAACAATAAAATACACACACACTCTTTAAACCTGTATAACTAAGTATATTTACCCATGGTTCTAACTATGTATTGTGTGTACATATATGTGTGCATATGTGTGTGTATTCATGTGCGTATGTATGTGTGTGTGTGTGTGTGTGTATATATATATATATATGTAAGTTTTTCTGTGCTTGGCATGTTCGTGGGTCTTGCATGGCTCCTGGGTGCATTGTTATATATACTAGATATATACGAATCCCTGCTCTCATCTTATCACACTTATCTACCCATCATCATATGTCATGTCTCTATCAATCTATCCTCCATTCCCACTCTGACTCATCCTAAATCCCTTCTACTACTTTCATCTCCTAAATAACTCTGCCTAAGCTCTTCCCTCGGCTTCCACATCTAACTCACCAAACCTCCCTCTACTACCATGACCTCCCAAAGAACCCTACTAAATTTGCCCTCATTTATCTCACCCTTCTACTATGATCACCCTAACATTTCAACACACTCTTCCCTCCTCCATCCCCCTTTACTCATCCCAAGCCTTTGGGATGAGTAAATGAGGGATATACTCCCAATTAACACTTCTGGATTTCTTTCCTCCTCCACCCCTCCATTACACCAGTCAATCTAACTAACAAACTCTCATATCCGTGGCTCAAATTAACTCATAATAATACTAAAACTGTACTCATATTTCCCAATACTAATCCATCGCTAATTCTTGTTGGGTTCTAGAGTAGCGTGCTACTCGCCGAAAAGCGGTTTGACGCCTCATCAGGGGTAGTAAGCGCTATATAAATACTATTACAATACAATACAATACAACAATAATAAAGCTTAATATTTAAGTATATGTAACACTCTAACCCAGAAGAAGACGAAAAGCTGACTTTTCACTAATGCAAACATTTTTCATCCCTTCCAAAACTTTTTGCATAACTCTCTGGAACGCTTCAGCCACTGATGCAAGACCAAAAGGCATTCTGCAGTACCTATACGTACTCTTTGTGTAATTCTATTTGGTGTTATGCTGAGGAAGGATCAATTACGCTAAAGTGTTTGGCCTCTCCAATTACACTGAGGAAGGCGAAATCTATCCACACGTATATTTGCATTAAGATCTCTTATGTCGACACAAAGGCAAAGACCCCTCCCTCTGGACTCTTGGGTCGCTACAATTGGAGCTAACCATAAGGAACTTTCAATAGGTTCTCTGCTTAACCAATTTATCCAATTCCTCTTGTAAAGGAACACACATTAAATGAGAAATTGGTCTTACCTTGTGTATTACTGGTGCTGCATTGGTTTTTAGCTTGATTTTGTGTTGAACATTTTTAAGATGGCCTATTTCATCATTAAATACTTCAGGGAACTCATCACACAGTTTCTCATACAGCCATGCGTTCTCTCTCTCTTCCTGTAGATGACACAGGTTCCTGGCTATTAGGATCTAGTTTGATTCCTAAAGCTTTTTGGCAAGACCAACCTAATAAATTAGATACTTTTTCTGTTAGATATATTTTCCCCAACGTAGAACGGTCTTTAAAAGTTACATGCAGAGTCATCATTCCTACAAGTGGTATGGGATCTTTGTTGTAACCCCCGGGGTCTATATCTGCTTGGAGAATGATATATGTTTTTCCCTTAAAATTCTCTTGAAAAATGTTGTAATCGATCAACGTGTAAGGACAGCATGAGTAAGCATACATTTTGATCCTTACTCTGTCCAATTATATGTCACAAGTCGGATAAGTATTCCCAGCTGTAGATCCTTCACTTACCACTTGAAATACATATTTGTTTGCACCTTCCCCCAATTCTTCCACAACATGTACACTTTTCCTCTCACTTTTGAAGTTTTTACATAGTCTAGCATAATGTCCCTTCTTATTGCATGTCCTACATACTACGGAATGTGTAGGACAATTGAGATTATTTGCTAAATGATTGAAACTTCCACAATGAAAACATTTAAATTTTTCCTTTCTCTCTTCTTCAAATTTCTTTTTACTTGGAGAGTCTGAGATTTTCTTTTTTTCTCCTACTTCTTTTACTTCTTTGCCTGATTGATCTTTCACAAAGTGAATAGAATCTTAATTGTTATTATGTTTCATTCCTCCAACTCAATCTGCAGTGTGTTCTATACTTTTAGCTATTTCTACTGCCTCCTTTAAGTCTGGATTCCCAGCTAACAGTTTTTCCTGTATCATGGGGTTGTACATACAACGAACTAGCTGCCCTCTAAATAGAGAATCACACAATGGGCCAAAGTCACACATACTAGCTAAACCTCTTCGAACTGCTATGTAGCTAGATATTTCCTTAGATTGTCCTTGTATTCTACAAAAAAACTTGTGCCTTTCTAACACAATGTTTATTCTTTGACCAAAATGTTTTTCTAATTTGTTGAAAGTTTTATAATATACATCTACTTGGCTATCCTCACCTTCATCCTTGCTTTCGGGATCCAATAAATTCTCATAGACTTTTTGCCCTTGAATACCTAAGTTGTGAAGTAATGTATGTTGCTTCCTTAAGGGAGAGAATTTTTTCCCTCCTATTGTGATATGAGATGAGCAAAATAATTTCTCCCATTTCTTCCAGGGTATGGTTGGTTCTCCCGCTTCATCTAAAAAGGGTGGGGGTTGAGGCATATTTGTCACTGCCATATGTAAGTCAAACACCAATCATTTTCCTAAGTATCACAGCAATGAATTGAGTACTAGTGGCACAAATAGTAAATGTCTAAAGTTCACTGTTTAACATCAGTATTCAGTATTGTCTTTGCAGTTATGCCAATAACAGAACAGGAAGGCTTATCAGAGCATATAATATAGTACAGCAACAAGAATGTGTTAATTATATATTTGTGCCCTCAGATGAAATTTTTTAATTTTAAATACCAAGAAATATGTAGTAACGATCTGTGCCTATCAGCAAATGTATTTAAAAATGAGTCTTAAACTGTATATTGTAAGCTGTGCCTATCAGCGTGACAGGCTTGTTATGGAGTGGATAGCAACACTAATTGATAAACTGTGCCCATTAGTGCGACAATTTTACCAGTGTCTCAGCGGCCATGTGCAATGGAGCAATAAGAAGAGAAGAGCTGTGTCTTTCTTCAAGTGTATAGAATATTTAAATCTGCTCAGAAATGCTTTAATTGTAAGCGGAGCCCATCAGCGTGACAGGTTCCTCATAGAGTGATGGAACACCAATTGTTGAGATGTGCCCAACAGCATGACAAGCTTAATGCAGAATTTCGCTTACCAAACTAAGCATTTCATTCCCATGACTTCACGGTGGGCTATTCCAGTGCAGAGTGTACGGAACACAACTTGTTGAGCTCTGCCCATCAGCGTGACAGGCTTTGTGCAGAATAATAATTACCCAACCAAGGCCCATATTTATATTCTGTTTGTGCCGGATTTGCAGCATTTTTTTTTTTTTTTTTACGCAAATCCGGTGCAAACTTAACTCCATACTTATATTTTGGTGCTAGACATGTCTAGCGCCAAAATATTGGAGTTAACGCATTTTTTGCCTGCGGAAAACTATCTTGCATCAATGAGATGTAAGGTAGGCGTTCCCGGACAAAAAATGCCTCAAAGGCCCTAGCGCCTTACTTATCCTCCCATGCAAAAATCATGCACGGAAGGAGGAGGGCCTTAAATAATGGTGCTAAGCCTCTTTAGCGCCATTATTTAACTCCTGGGTATGGGCAAGCATAAGGGGACCTGGAGGCATTTTGCATGGTCGGAGACCATGGAAATTGCCCACAGGTGCCCTTCCCTGTCCCCAGGGACACCTCCACCCACCCCTACCCACACCAGGAGGTCACCTACGATTGGGAGACTCATCCAAAGGTAATTCCGGGTGAGTTTTTATTTTTTGTCAAACACTGATCGGGGGCCCTGACTTCGGGCCCCCTGCCTGGCACTGGCCCTAATGGCCATGCCCAGTGGACATTCGCCCCCTCGACATGGCCATTGGGGTGGTGGGCATGGCTCCTGTCTTTAATGAGACAGGAGCCATGTCAATGGGGCTTGTGCACTAGAAAATGGCTCTATACTGCTTAGAGGCAATTTTTCTGCCTCTAAACGGTGTAGCGCCATTATATGGTGCACAAGCCCCGGTCCCCCCTACGCCTCCCTGGCCCTGTTTGCGTCCTTTACAAGGACGCTAATAGGGCCTTAGCGTCAGCTAGCGCCATTCCATAAATATGGTGCCCGTCTTGCGTCATGGAAAGTATAAATCTGCCCCCAAGTATTTCACTTCTGTGCCTCTGCAATGGGTTGTATTAGACTTCGCAATGACTTGTAGTTAGAATGCCAGGAAAGACATCCGATAACCGATATCGAGATTGATGAGGGTAATCCGGGAAGTTATGAAGTACAGGGTCATGGAGTGGCTCTTGTAGACAACAAAACGAAGCGATAACAGGTGAGAGGTCACTCCTTCGTGAGTGTTCGTTAGTTACGCCGCCTCAGGGAAACAAGCACCCATTTATTTTAATGAAGCGTGGCTGCTACACTGCCTCAGGGGATAAGAGGGCAGTGTGATCACACTGACTGAAAGAATTTTGTTTCAAAATGTTTGAATTGAGCAATGTGCTGGGCAACCTTTCGCTGAGTAGGAGAACTTAAATCAGAGCTTCTCTCAGGCAGTGTTTCACAGTACACTTGTTAGAGGGCTGGCCTGATCAATTTTGAAGATGCGATAACACAACTTGTTAAACTTATCACAAGACCGATTGGTCTGTTCACCTCAGATAATTAACCACGACTTCTTGTTTTTTTTTCCTGGTTTCATGCCGATGAGATGAAGAAAAGTGGCTGTAATTCCAAAGGGAAGGAGACTGTAAATGCTGTCCCCAAACAGCAATTAGTTGCCAGCATTATAAATATAGATTCAATTCCAAGGAGCTTGATATTGTGACATTTATTGGCAAGATTATTCAGCAACAGCATCCAGACGCTCGAATCAAGCGTCACACCTCACAGCTGTTAACTGTTAAGGCAAAGGTGATAGAATACTGGTGAGGACCATCTGAGAAACAGAGGAAAAGGGGGGGGGGGGGGGATTGGAATGGTACACTTGGATAACATATAATGCAGGTGTATTACAAAATATAAGGAACGGAGTGTAAGGAAACATATAACATAATTTATGATGAAATTATAACAATCCCTGATTTCAAATGCATTAAACCTTATTAAAAGAATAATAATATACTGCACTAAACAAAATGAACATCTGTGCACCATAATACGTGATCCTGTCAAATTAAAAAAAAATATGACTCCTGCTTTTTGTGCAACACAAATTTTAAAAGTGGATATTTATTGTATTCATTTTAAGCACTGTTGGAAACTGGATTGTTGGTGAGGGCAGGTAAGTACCTACACTTAGCAATAGGCCACTAATCCCCACAAGGTTCAGTTAGGTGTCAATAAATTAACCCTAGCTCAACCCTTGGTAGCTTGGCAATGAGCAACAAGGATTAATTTAGGAGACAACTTGTGTAAAGCATTCAAGTACCACAAAGAAGTAATAAAACACAGGAAACACGTTAAAAATCCCAAACCAATTTATAAATATAGGAAATATGTTTATCTTTAATTTGACACCAAAATTAATAAAATCGGATAAGGGGAAGCAGAAATATGAATTTTTAAAGAAATATTGTTTACTAGCTCATAGAATCTAAAAACGCCAATCTGGCAAACCTGGCCCATCTCGACTGGGGCAAAGTCAAAGCTTCGGGGTGACCGCGATGGAGCCCCACTCCGCTACAGCAAGCAGGAGGCATCGGTCACAAGTTAACCTTCGACTTAGTCGTTTTCTTTAAGATTTTCTTCACCGGGACAAAGTCGCCAATCCGATCAGACCACACTTGAGCCCTCTTTGGATAAGCGTCACAGGAGACCTCGATAAAGAATTTCTACGTTCGAACTTAGACCATTTTTCCTGACAAAATTTCTTGTCAGGGCCAAAGTTGAATCTGGATCTGATGTCTTTCTTATAGGGATCTGAGTTGTGGGTGCAGTTCTCATATTATCCTTGCTCTGTGGGAGAAGCAGGGTGGCCCGACTGTCCAATCACAGGCAAGCCACTTCCCCCTTGGATGACCACTTCCTGGGAAGTCTGGCATAAATCAATCCGTCGGAGCAACATTCTTCAAAAATCCAACATGGCTGAAACTGATTTTTGGAGGTTGGATCTGGCTGAGTCCTCCAACTGGTGTGTCTAAAAATCCTAAACACACACCTCTCCTGCCCTCTCCTGTTCTAATCAAGAGGGCATCTAATTGTCTAGGGTTGCAGGAAATAGGGGAGGTCCTGAGCTGCTCTAAATATCCTTCTCTGCCCTTGAAGTCCAGTTTGGCTCCTCTATCCCCATCCTGTTTCACCATCTGCTGAGGCAGACCTCCCCCAGGCACATCCTTTGTGTTCAGCACAGGCCACTTCACACCTCATCAAGGCAGCCTGGCCAAGCTGCCAGAGGCTAGCCAATCAGAGAAGGACACTACAGAGCTGAAGTTGGCAAATTTCAGGTAGAGTTTTTTAACTCTTTACCTGAACTAGTTATATTAAATCCAAGAATGGCAAGTTGTGGGATTTATTATTATAACAATTAATGTGATACCAAACTCAAGTTATCTGACTCTTATGGGGACTTTGTCAATTAAAATAAAGTATCCCCATTTTAGCCTATGGACGCCATTCACTTGAGTGAGGGAAAACAAATTTGTCTATTTTACCTCACAAGGGCTTATAAAACAATTTTTATAAGGTCCTTGCATATAGTTACATGGCATCCAACCCTATGGTCACTTAGGGCACACCTTAGGGGTGACTTATATGTAAATATAAAGTAGTTTAAGACTTTGGAAGTACTTTTAATTCCAAAGTCGAATTTGCATCTAACTTTACTTTAAAAGCAGTCAGCAAACCAGGCTTGCCTTTACAATGACACTTGGCATTTCAGGAGTGCACCTATAGGGGCACTACCTATGCTGATGTCCCTAAACCTACATGCCCTACCATATCCTAGGGACACTTAGGTAGGTTGATACTGCCAATTATAATTAGTCTAATTTGCATATCCACTTTACACAGAGCACTGGCCCTGGGACTGGTAAGCTGTACCCAGGGCACATCCGAGAGACAGTAACCACCAGTAACTGTCCAAAAGGTTTGGGGGTGACAAGGGCAAAAAGAAGGACTTTCCTACCCTCCCCTCCCCCCAGTTGAAAGGTGGTGGGTACTAACCTGCACCCTGGTAGTCCTCATCAGGTAATTGGAAAAATCTGGAAAGGCCATCTGCGTTAGCATGGGAACTCCCAGGTCTATGTTTGTGAAAGGAGGCCTCTTTTTGCATGGTTAGCCCCCTCCTTTTGCCTAATGTTGATGTGTTTTAGAAAGTGGTAGTGCCCAGGGCCCCTGCTAAACAGGTTCCCTGGGCCAGAGCTCTTTACCTAAATCTGTTGTGATGCACAATTGGATACACCAGTGGTTCCCTACCTGTGGTCTGGGGACACCTGGGGGTCCGCGAAGCCTTCTCAGGAGGTCCACGACTGCTTAGAAAATTTTAAAAATATTTATAAATAATTACAAATTAGGTCCCCAGCTTCCAGTAATCACTCAGGCAGGGGTCCCTGGATTCCAATGATGATTCAGTGGGGGTTCCTGGGTTCCATGAATGTTAAAATGAGGGTCCACATAAATCAAAAAGTTGGGAACCACTGGGATACACTCTTAAATAACCCTAAAAGTCCCTAGTAAATGGGTACCCCAGTACCCAGGGCAAGAGATATTAAGAGTAGGCCCCTGGGGGCAGAATCACTGATTGTGCCACCCTCAAAGGCCCTGCACCCAGATGCACCCAGCATTGCCATTGCAGGCTGAGTGTACTGGGGCAACCCTAAAAGGACAAACTCGACATGGCACACCCTCTCTGTGCCCTGTCCACCCTACAATGCATATATTATGGATAAGACACCTCTCTGGCAGGCCTTCCAGCCCTAAGGCAGGGTGCACCATACTATATGTGAGAGCGTAGCTGCAAGAGCAGTATGCCCCCACTGTGTCATTGCCAAACCTAGGACATAGTGAATGAACAGAGCAGACATTTCAAATGCATGTACTGGACACTGGTCAAACACAAGTTTCCCACTTACACGATGGCTACTCTGTACTTTGGCTTGTTTGGTATCAAACAACAAAGATTGATAAATCCAAACTGGTGTAAGTATTGGATTTATCCCTAAAATGGACCCAGGGGTCACCTTAGAGGTGCCCCCTGCAAAAGCCGACCCTAACTGGCAGAGTTGCTGGCTGGTTTCATCCAGCCTGCCCCTCCAGACAGCCAATCTACACACCTGGGGGAGAGCCATGGCTCTCTGGTTTGTAAGACAATGCCCTTCCTGGGTGGAGAAGCTAACACCCCTTGCCTCAGGAATGCGCAACACCCTGGCGGTGAGCTTCAAAGGGTTACAGCCCCTGAAACACAAGCCCGAGGCCTACTGCTAGCAGCAGAGGGCTTCCCCCTTGCAAACCTCCACTCTGGGTGAGAGGTAGGGCAGGAAACCAGACAAAGGGTAGGAAGAAGTAGCCTCACTGAGCATGCACCACCCCTCAGGGCTGGCATGCGAAGTGGACCCTCTGATTCAGTTTTCTCCATCTTGGAATGGAGGAAAACAGCCAATAAGGTTTAGGGAAGTGACCCTTCCCACAGGAAGTTGTCACTATTATGGGTGTGACCACCCAAGGGTAAGTGTCCCATTGGACAATACCAGGTTCCCCCTAAAATGCCCACTAAATTCAGTGTTTAGTGGGCTCCCCTAGACCAAGAATTTAGATTTGAAAAGGATCACAAGAAGAAAAGAAGAAAGCACCAAAGAACCCGCCATGATGAGAACAGAGGACCTGCTGCACGAGAAGAGGCACCAAGACCCCTGCTTGCTGCACCAGAGTCCCGACAATCGCGACTCTGGAGGAGCTGAACACTGGACCGACCCCAAGAAACCCAGGGGACCTCCAGGCTTCAAGGATCACCCTGGATCTCCGTCCTGAGTGGAGGCACCACTCAAGAAAAGCAAGAAACCTGCAAAGGACCAACAAACCAGTGAGGGTCACTTCACTAAATCGTCGATATCTCCACGACCGGAAGTCACAGCTGGACCCAATGACACACTGACGAACACCCGATAGTGCGACACAACTGTGAAAAGTTTGGTGGCACTGTGCTGTCTAGTTGCCTAGATACAGCAATACCCTTGGTACTGGTCAACTGACATCGGACCAGTGGAAACCCAGCTCCACCACGGCTGAAAAAAGATCAGGAGGAATCCCCAGCTGAAGGACTTCAGGAAAATCCCGGACCTCCAACCAGATTGCCCCCTTTGCCTTGTAAGTCGCCCACAAAAAGACTCACCTTCAGCTCCAGTGGACTCCGTTGCGTACAGCATCAAAGACCTCCAAAACACCCTGCACCTGGATGCCCTGGGCCTTGCATTGAGGAATCTGCTGTATGCCCCGGGTCCCCAACCCGTGCGACCTCATCAGCCCAAATTGACCCCCAGGCACCACCTTTAAACCTGCAAACCAGCTCCTTCTCCAAGTGGCCCCTCCAGGTGGTCCTGTGCCAAGAACCTCGCCAACGCTGCTCCCACCGGAACCAGGAGCTGCCCAAGATTCTCCAGCTGGCACAGTGTGCCCACCGACTGCTGCAACCACCCTGCAAAAGAAGAGACTGGTAACTCAACTGTGTGATTTTTATTGCATTTTCATGAGTGACTGCCTATTGATTCCAATGGTGCATAATTACGCACAGAAAGACTAACTTTGCTAAAACTTTAAATAGTCATTACTTGAAAAGTACTTAACATATTCTAAAGAGTTTGGTCTTAATGTTATCAATGTCAAGTATTTTTTATAAATTCTGGTCTCAGGTTATTCATTCAGTGTGTGTGGTGCATGATGGATTTATGAGTACAGCAAATACTTAGCACATCTCCTGGATTAGCCTAACGCCTCAACCATCTACCTTAAGAATTGGAGCATTAGGTGGTCTGATTTTTACCACTGGAAACCAACATGTGGATGCCTGAACTCTCTGCATAGTGTGCTTGGTTTTGCATACTGCATAGAGGGCCAGCCTCCAACAATTTTCCATGGTAAAGTCCATCCCCTGTAGGGAAATGGACCTCCTTAACAGTTTTGGATTCTCCCTCCTCATCTGCATTAGCCATCTGAGAGGTCTGTGGTCAGTTTGAACATGGAAGTGAGTGCCAAACAGGTATGGCCTCAGTTTCTGCAGGGACCAGACCACTGCAAAGCCCTCCCTCCCAATGGCATTCCATCTCTTCTCTGTCGGGAGTAGTCACCTGCTGATAAATGCAACTGGCTGATCCTGACCCTCTTCATTAACTTGTGCCAACACTGCCCCAGACCCTCTGAAGCATCTGTTTGCACTATAAACTCTTTGCTATAGTCAGGGACCAGTAACACTGATGCTGAACACTTAGCCTGTTTCAGACACTCTGGGGTCCAAATTACTTTATTAGGCTGTTTCTTTGAAGTGAGTTTTGTCAGAGGGGCCACTATGGTCCCATACTTTTGAACAAACCTCCTGTAGTACCCAGTCAGGCCTAGAAAGGCCCTGACCTGAGTCTGGGTTTTAGGAGCCTCCCAATCCAGGACAGTCTGGATCTTGGGCATGAAAGGTTATACATGGCCTCTACCAATAAGTTGGCCAAGGTACACTACTGAACTCAGCCCTATCAGGCACTTGCTTGCCTTGATAGTCAGGCCTGCCTGGGGCATGGCCTGAAGCACTCCCTTCAGGTGGACCAGGTGATCCTCCCAGGCAAAAATGAATACAGCATACCATCCAGATAATGTGCACTGAAAGATTCCAAACCAGAAAAGACTCTGCTCACCAACCGTTGGAAGGTGGCATGAGCATTTTTCAGGCCAAAGGGCTTCACTTTGAACTGAAAGTGGACCTCTGGAGTGGAAAATGTTGACCTCCCCTTAGCTCCTGGACTTAAGGCAAACTGCCAGTATCCTGAGGTGAGACCAAATGTACTCAGGAACTTGGCAGCCCCCAACCTATCAGTGAGCTCACCAGCTCTAGGTATGGGGTGAGCATCAGTCTTGGTGACTGCATTTAGACCTCTGTAGTCTACACAGAATCGTAATTCTTTTTTCCCACCTTGGGGATTGGGTTTGGGCACCAGTACCACTGGACTGGCCCAAGGACTATCAGAGTGCTCGACTACCTTGAGATCCAACATCTTAGCCACCTCAGTTCGAAAGTGGGCCTTGACCTGGTCAATGTATTCTTAACAGGTAAGCTGTCACCAGTGTCAATTTCATGGACAAACCAATTGGTGAGTCCAGGGGTCAGAGAAAACAGACCAGCAAACTGCCCCAAAACCTATTTGCAGTATTTCTGCTACTAGGCTATCAACATGGGGGAGAGTATCACTCCCCCAATGCCTCATCCTGGGCATTGGGGGAGAGATCTGGCAGAGGTTCACTCTCCTCCTCCTTTCCCTCATCAGTGACCATAAGCATGGCCATGCCTGCCTAGTTCTGGTGGGGTTTTAGTCTCTTTACATGCAGAATGCTATGAGGATTCCTGGGGGTGCCAAAGTTCACCGGGTAGGTGACCTCACCCTTCTTCTCCAAAACTGAATGGGGCCCAGTCTATTTGGCCTGAGTGACCTGGGAGCCAAAGGCTTCAAAATCCACACCAGCTGACCTGGGTGATACTCAGACATGGTAGCCTTCTTGTCATTCCAGAGCTTCATGAGCTCTTGGCTGGCCTCCGGGTTGCTGCTTGCCCTCTTCATATATTTAGCCATGCGTGACCGCAGGCACAGCACATAATGCAGCACATTCTGCTTGGACTCCTTGAGAGTCTTCTCCCAAGACTCTCTCACCAAAGACAATGGGCCTCTTACAGGGGGCCCAAACAGTAACTCAAATGGGCTGAATCCAACCCCTTTTTGTAGCACCTCCCTGTATGCAAACAGCAGGCATGGGAGGAGAACATCCCATCTCCTCCTGAGTTTGTCAGACAAACCCATCATGCTGTTCATGGTCTTGTTAAATCCCTCCACCAGACCATTGGTCTGGGGATTAGAGGTGGTAGTGAACTTAAAGGTAATACCACACTCTTCTCACATTGTTTTCAGATAGGCTGACATACAGTTGGTGCCCTTATCATGAGACCAACTCTTTTGGTAACCCCCCCTCTGGTGAACGCACCAAGTAGGGCCATAGCCACTGTGGGACCAGTGACTGTTCTGAGGGATACTGCCTCAGGGTACCTGGTGGCATTGTCCTCAACCACCAAAATGTACCTGTTGCCTGAGGCAGTTGGTGGGTCTAGGGGGCTAACAATGTCAATCCCCACCCTCTCAAAGGGAGTCCTAACCACTGGCAGTGGTATCAAGGGAGCCTTTGACTTGTCCTCTGCCTTTCCACTGGCTTAGCAGGTGACACAGGAGCTGCAAAATTCCTTGTCTTTTTCTGACAAGTAGGGCCACAAGAAATGGTTAACCAGCCTGCTCCAGGTCTTTGTCTGCCCCAAATGTCTGGCTAAGAGAATATCATTGCCTAATGCTAGGAGGAACTCTCTATACTTCTGGGGGACCACCATTCTCCTGGTTGCCCCTGGTTTGTGGTCCCTGGCCTCCTTGTAGAGAACTTAATCCTCCTAATAAACCTTGTGGGACCCACAGACAAGACCTTGTTCTTGCTTGGAGGCAGTCTTCCTCATGCCCTCAGGAGCAGGACACTCTCTTTGTCCCTGGCACAATTCCTCTCTGGTGGAACTACCTGCCACTTGCAGTTCTGCCAGGTCTGGCAGAGCTTGTAGGAGAAGGGGCCCTCCCTCAGAGGTCACATCCTCTCCCTCAGGTTTGGATTTCTCCTGAACCTTTGTACTTGGTGGGGCTTGGCCCATTGTTCCAGGTTCCATATGTCAAGCAATTCCCTGTTCTGCTGCCTGTTACCTGGTCACAGCACACACCCATTCAAGGAGATCCAGCATCTGCGCATTGACCCTTCTTTTCACCTCTGACCATTCAGATGCTTCCAGATCATTTCCCAGCAGCCATTCTACTGGGAAGACAGGCACATCATGGCAATGGGATGGAGTTTGGTTCTGCTATCTGCATAAATTACATGGTGGAAGACACCAGGTAAGACCTGTTCTGGAGAAACTAGCTTTTCTGTGACCATTGCCACACTGGCTCCTGTATCTCTCAACGCTTCCACCTCCGTCCCATTGACTTTAAGCCTCTGCCTATACCTCTCCATGCTGGGAGGTAAAGTGGCCATAGTTTCAATGTCACCCCACCCACGGACACTAAGGTGACCTCTGTGTACCCTGATCCCAGCCCTGGGCCACCTTCCACCCCCACACCTACACTAGCAATCCCATTGGACTGCCCACCAGTAGAGGGGTTCTTGAAGCAGATAGCATCCCCTTTTTTGTGTCCAGGCTGATGACACTCAAAACACTTGCCTTAGCAAGCTCCTGAAACTTTCCTGCCTTAACAGGATCCTAATGCTTCCCCTGGTACCCTTTGCCCTTAGAAGTGTCATGGCTCAGGGCTCCCCTACCCTGAGAAGGTTTGGGGGACTCTTGTGAAGAATCCCTGGATTTATTTTCATCCTTCCTTTGATTCTTCCTCTGAGACGAACCCCCTAGTGGTTTCTGGTTAACTCTGGTTCTTAACCAGTCACCTTCTGCCTCCCCCAGGTCTCTGGGATTGGTCAACTCAAAGTCATCTAGATACTGGCAGAGCTTGGGCACAATAAGTTAGAAGGTCTTCCCCCATAATCAAATTGTACAGCCTCTACATACGCAGGAACAATCCCCTTTGGTAGTCTGGGATAAAGCCCTCCACCCATAGACATCTCAGCTTCTCTGTTGCTGACACTAAAAATGTTGGAAAGTGGATTATTGGTAAGGTCAGGTAAGGACCTACACTTAGCAATAGGCTACTAACCGCCACTAAGTTCAGTTAGGTCTTAATAAATTAACCCCAGCTCAAACTTTGGTAGCTTGGCAATGAGCAGCAAGGATTAACTTAGGAGACAAATGGGGTCATTACAAACCTGGCGGTTGGTGAGAAAGTGGCGGTAATACCCCCAACAGGCTGGCGGTAAATACCGCCAAATTATGACCATGGCGGAAACAGCTCAGACCGAGAGCCACTTTAACACACTGACTGCCATGGCAGAATCAACACGCCCTACAGCGGTAACCGCCTACAGCCAGACGGAAGACAATGTTCCACCCACTGTTTTATGACAGTCCAATCTGCCACTTTTTCCAGGGCGGTACCACAGACATCAAAAGCCTGGTGGAAACAGAGCTCAGAAGTTAAAGGACTCACCTGTGGAGACTCAGGGAAGAACCACGCTGCCATGAAGCCCGAGCTGCATGTCTTCACCATGATCTTCTACGTGCTGTTCCACTACGAACACCAATGACAGCGAAGACAATGGCGGTGAGTACAACCGCCTAGCACACATGGGAGGGAGGGAGGAAAAAGAGAGTGACACACACACACAACATCCCCAACACCACACACACAAGCAGATGCAGAAACATAACATTTACCCCGTACCCCTCAGGAATAATGCAAGGACAACTACAATAGATTAAAAAGAGTGTAATGCAATAAAATATTAGCAATACTTGCATCCAAATCAAAAAGTATGCACATATTTGTAAATGTAGGGACGCTGCCCAGTCCTCAATGTTCATGGGTCGCAGGGTCACATTACAAAGTCCAAGGCCCCACTTTAGTCCTGCAACAACACGGAGAGAACACTGCAGGGGCATCATGTAAAAAAATAGGCAGGCACCTCAGTGGGACGGGGAACCAGGGGCACCTCAGCTGGAAGATGGTACAATGCCACTGGTCCTGGAGGGGGCAACATGCCCTGTGCTTGGTCCTGAGGAGTTCAAGGCCAAAGGCTCTCAAGTGGGTGACCTCCCCACATGCTCTGGAGGGGCAAACATTCCCATTACTCTATCCTGGGAGTGGAAGGCCACAGTCTCTCAAGTGGGTGATTGCCCACTGGCTCTGGAGAGGCCAACATGCCCTGTGCTTTGTCCTAGGGAGTGCAAGGCCGCAGTCTCTCAAGTGGGTGACTTGCCCACATGCTCTGGAGGGGCCAACATGCCCCTTACTCTGTACTAGGGAGTGCAAGGCAATAATCTCTGGAGGGTTCATTGTGCCCAGTGAACTTCATCCTGGGGAGAATGGGGTGAGTCGATTGCATCTCCACTGGTTCTGGAGGGGGCATCCTGCTCAGTGACCTTCGTCCTGGGGAGGATGGGGTGAGTGAATGGCTTCTCCACTGGTTCTGGAGGGGGCATCGTGCCCAGTGAGCTTCATCCTGGGTTGGATGGGTTGAGTGGATGGCATCTCCACTGGTTCTGGAGGGGGCATCGGGCCCTGTGATGCAGATCTTGGGGAGTGCAAGGTCACAGTCTTTCAGGTGGTTGTCATAACCACTGGATTTGCAGGGGGAAGGCCGCACAACAGCCCATGGATGCAGGTCTACAGAATGTCCACCGGCGTTGACGGCTGTTCAGTGGTGGCAGTGGTAGTGGTGCTGCTGCTGGTGGGGGGAGGCTCCAGCCCATCCCCTGCAGCTTCGGACGGCTGCCCACTGGTGCTGCTGCTGGTGCTAGTTGTGGGTGGAAGGTCCAGCCCATCCCCTGCAGCCTTGGACGGCTGCCCACTGGTGTTCTGCTGCTGGTGGTGGTGGGGGGAAGCTCCAGCCCATCCCCTGCAGCCAGCCCATCCCCTGCAGCCTCGGACGGCTGGCCACTGGTGCTGCTGCTGGTGGGGGTGGGGGGAAGCTCCAGCCCATCCCCTATAGCCTCGGACGTCTGCCCACTGGTGCTGGTGGTGGTCATGGGGGGAGGCTCCAGCCCATCCCGAGCCTCAGACGGCTGCACCACCATGGTTGTTGGTGGAGTCTCCGACTGGGTCCCAGAACCGGGCCCCTCGTCCTTACTGCCTGCTGGTGCAGGCCCCTTGCCCTTCCTGCCAGAAGCTGGGGATGGCTCCTTGCCCCTTTTGGCAGCAGCTGGGGCGATCTCCTTGCCCATCCTTCCTGCAGCACTTGGGGCTGGCTCCTTGCCCATCCTTCCTGCTGCACTTGGGGATGGCTCCATACCCTTCCTTCCTGCAGCACTTGGTGCTGGCTCCTTGCCCTTCCTTTCTGCAGCACTTGGGGGTGGCTCCTTGCAGCACCTGTGCAGGCACCCTTTCCGTCTGGCTGGCGGCCAGGATCTTTTCCCACCTGGAGTTGCAGGGGATGCTATTGTGCCCGTGGACTGGGTGGCTGAGGTGCTTGCCTGGTTTTTGACCACCCTGGCCTGACGTGAAGGACGGGGGGGATGGGTAGGGAAGAGGTCAATGGTGGAGGGGAAAAGCTTCTTAGGGACATTGCGGCGGAAAGAGGGAGATGGTTTGCGAGTGGAGGAAGAAGGAGTGGTTGTAGGAGGTGTCAGTCAGCTGTGTTTGGGTGTAGGTTCATGGACTGGATGCTGTTGTGAGGTGTATGGCTGTTGGGTGTCTGAATGCTTGCGTTTGTGTACTTTGGGAGGAGGGGGCACAGATACAGTGTGAGAGGACACAGGGGACGTGTGCATGGATGTGGGGGTGATGACTGCCAGTGAGGTGTGTGCTTTGAGAGGTGTGCTGGTGATGGTGGTAGTGGATGAGGATGTAGTGCATGCAGGTGTGAGTGGAGACGCAACTGGGAGGGAGGTGGTCGAAGAGGAGGAGGGGGCCATAGTGGAGGCAGTGGATGTTGGTATGTCTGCATCTGGATGGTGTTTGTGTGAGTACCTTTGAGATGAAGTGTGGTGCTTGTGTTTGCCATGTCCACTCTTGTGTGTTGTCCTATGTGCATGCTTGTCTGCCTGTGTGCTTGGGATAGCTTGGGGTTGAGGGGAATGGGATTGGGTAGAGGAAGTTGAAGGGGGGACGGTGGAAACAGTGACAATGGCTGCCATCAGAGAGGAGACCAGAGCTTGGATTGATCTCTGTTGGGCTGCAAAGCCAGTGTGAATGCCCTCCAGAAATGCACTGGACTGTTGCATTTGGGCTGCCATCCCCTGTATGGCATTCACAATGGTTGACTGCCCAACAGAGATGGATCGCAGGAGGTCAATAGCCTCCTCACTCAGGGCAGCAGGGCTAACTGGGGCAGGGCCTGAGGTGCCTGGGGAAAAGGAGATGCCCACCCTCCTGGGTGAGTGGGCACGGGCAAATTGCTGAGCGGCTGCTGGGAGGGCGGTGCTGGTACGGGGTGGCGGTTATATCTGTAGCTGGGGTGGGCAGAGAGGTGTTCGCCACCACAAGGGAGCTTCCATCGAAGGAGGTATCCGTGTCCAAACTGTCCCTCCAGTCTCCCCCGTGGTGCTCCCCTCGCCCTCCATCCCACTGGTGCCCTCACCGTCGGTTTACTCTGCCTCCTGGGTGCTGTGGGATGCAGCTCCCTCCGTCGCCAGTGCCTCTGCTCTCCACCAGATGATGCTAATGCACAGAAGGACAGGATGACAAACCAAAAACAGGAGGGAAGAAACAAAGGATACACTTGGTCAATGGCGGCACCAACATCACCGCTGGCTTACACAACACACTCACACACAGGTAACAGCCCTACACCCTAGGCAATGCCTACCAGTTCAAATGCCAGCCACCAAGGCATGGGGAGGCACACATACTGCCAACTGCAGCATACCTGAGACCCACACACCCCTGCCCAGTAGTGGAAGCCTACTAGCTAGTTTGGAGGAATTTCACATCAGATCCCTGCCCAACATGGGACCTACTCTGCAATGTCAGGCCTGGCCTAGGGGCACCCACAGGCCCACATCCCCACCCAGATACCACTCCACCAGGCGTAAGTAATAATGAAGGGCACTGTACTCACCCTCTTGTTGCTACCCCCAAGCGCCCATCTAGCTCCGGATATGCCACCGCTAGTATGCGGGCCATCAGGGGGTCAAGGTTCGATGGGCACCCTTTCCTCATTGGGAGGCCATCCCCAGCTGGGGCTCTGCGGTCTTCCATGCCCAGCGTCTCAGGTCCTCCCGCCGTTCCCGACAGTGGGTGCTCCACCTGCCGTAGACTCCCAGGGTCTGCACGTCCTTGGCAATGGCACGCCATATACCGTTCTTGTGATGGGCGCTGACCTGCAGAGAAATACACACAGGGAAAGGTATGAGTCAGACCGTCCTGCCTGTTACACTCATGGCCCACCATGCCCCTTCCCATCCCCTTTAGCACAGACATGGCCCAGCATACATGCTGCACGCTTCCCAGGACCCATCCACCAACCCCCCTACACAAGGCCTTCACACACAGCACTCCATGCATTCATGCCCCATGCATTGTATTCACAGTGTACCCCACAGTTGGTCTGGAGGCCCATACTGCAGTCGGTACTGGGGTAGGACCCCATCCACTAATCGCTCCAACTCCACCAAGGTGAAGGCGGGGGCCCTTTCCCCAGTCACACCCGCCATGGTAGGTTCCAGACAAAGGTCACAGCAGTACATGCAGTGTAGGTCCTCGCCTGTTGACGGTCAGGTAGCAAGTAAGTGAACAGATAGAAAATGGTGGTGACATCCTCGGCGGTGTGTACCGTCACCACCAGCGTACATCACTATTGGCCACTGTACCCCATGGGGCCCAATGATCACCAATGAGGAGTTGTATGGCGGTTCTCCTGCAACGGCTCACAACGTCAGCAGAATTACCTCATTTCCACCTGTCTCTTGATACTGGAAAGGCGGACGCCATTACGGGGGAGGCCAGGCCATGGATCCTGTCTGCGTCACAGTTCACAATTTCACATTCTGGACATATGCCACCAAAATATTGTAACTATCACAATATGCATTTTACTCTAGTGGTTACAATGTACAGATAATGACCAGCTGCTCACTCTTGTGCACCACAGATTGCGACCGCTGCGGATGAATAGGAGATAGAGACATCCCCCGTGTACAGACCACTGGTGGACTTGGCAACAATGGAGGACAGGCACATTATCCTTACAGACAGACTTGACAGGACCACAATCACAGTGCTGTGTGCCCAATTGGAGCCTGACCTGATATCTGCTATTCGTCACCCCATTGGGATCCCCTCTCTTGTGCAAGTGTTATCAGTACTCCATTGTTTGGCAACAGGTTCTTTCCAAGTGACAGTGGGTTTGACAGCAGGAATGTCACATCCAAAGTTCTCAATAGTGCTGACCAGAGTGTTGTCTGCCCTGATTAAACACATGTGCAGCTAGACCGTTTTCCCCCAGGTGCAGGATTTGGCCACATTGAAGGCTGACTTCTCTGCAATGAGACATATCCCCAACATCATTGGTGCAATTCATGGGACACATGTTGCATTTGTCCTCCCCGGCAAAATGAACAGGTCTTCAGAAATCTTAAAACTTATCACTCTATGAATGTGCAGATGGTGTGTTTGGGGGACCAGTACATCTCCCATATCAATGCTAAGTATCCAGGATCTGTGCATGATGCTTTTATCCTGAGGAATAGCAGCATCCCAAATGTGATGGCCCAACTCCAGAGGCTCCCACCCAGTGAATGTTGGTGTATGGGCATGGTGTGGGCCATATAGCATAGTGTGTGGCTAACAGATGTCCCTCGATATTTGCAGGTGACTCTGGTTACCCAAACCTATCATGGCTACTGACCCCTGTGAGGAATTCCAGGACAAGGGCAGAGGAGCGTTACAATGAGGCACAATGACGAACAAGAAAGATTATTTAACATACCTTTGGCCTCCTGAAGGCAAGGTTTCGGTGCCTCCATCTATCAGGTGGATCCCTGTGCTATTCCCCCAAGAAGGTCTGCCAGATCTTCGTGGCATGCTGTATGTTGCACAACCTTGCCTTGAGACGCCATGTGCCTTTTCTGCAGGAGGGGGAGGCTGGAGATGGCCGTGTGGCAGCAGTGGACTCTGTGGACAATGAAGATGAGGAGGCAGAAGATGTGGATGTGGACTGCAGAAGTGCAGTAATTCATCAATACTTCCAATGAAACACAGGTAAGACAGGGTTATTTCACATTTCATTGACAGTTTGATGTGTGACATTGTCACTCGCAGGCTGTGAATTCCTACTTCTATGCCCACTCACTGTACCCATTGGCATCTCTTTTTGCAGATGTTGGTACCCCACTATTTCTCCTGGTGTTCAGTGCAGCCAACTACAGGTCTTTCCTATGGAAACATTACTGTACAGTTGAATTACAATGTTTGAACCTTGTTAATCGAATGCAGTTTGAAATCATTTGACATACTCCATACTTGTATTTTTTCAAAGTGTGTTTATTGTAGTGCTCTGAAGAAAAGGGGGAAGTGCAATGAGATGGGGTGATGATGGAGAAACGTCCAGGTTATATTCCAGTCTATTTGTAGCACATGTGCATTGTCCAAGGAGGCATAGAAAGGGGAGCAATGGCAGTTCAAGGTGGACAGGGTGACAGAGTGGGACACAATGGTGACAATCAGGAGAGTCTTTTTTCCTAGTGGGGTCTTGGCAATAGTCTCTGGCTTCTGCCTGTATCACAGGGAATGTTTGTTGGGTGGTTCTCCTTCTGCAGGGGAGGGGTGCTGCTGGCCTGTTGGTCCTGTGGCGGGGCCTCCTGTCCACTAGTGGCAGTCGAGGTGGAGGGCTGTTCAGTAATCTGGCTAGTGTCAGGGGCCCGCTGTTATGCCACTGCCTCCCTCATACTGTTGCCTATGTCTGCCAGCACCCCTGCAATGGAGACCAGGGTGGTGTTAATGGACTTTAAGGCCTCCCTGATCCCCAGGTACTGTCCCTCCTGCAGCTGCATGTTCTCCTGCATCTTGTCCAGAATCTGGTCCAGCGTATCCTGGGAATGTTGGTATGCTCCCAGGATCGTGGTGAGTGCCTCCTGGAGAATCGGTTCCCTGGGCCTGTCCTCCCCCAGACGCACAGCAGTCCTTCCAGCTTCCCTGTTGTCTTGTGCCTCTGTCCCCTGAATCGTGTACCCACTGACCCCAGGTCCCTGATTGTCCTGGGTTTGTGGTGTGTCCTGGGGTACCTGTAGTAGTGGACACACTGCTGATCGACGTGTCCTGGGCCCGCTGGGTGGGTGCTGTGATGGTGTTTTCCTGAGGGGGAAGCTCTGTGGTGGTATGAGACTGGGCCTGGATAACCGACTGTCCAGAGGTCCCTGATGGGCCAGGTTGGTCATCCAGGTGACCAGAGCTGCTGTCATCACTGTGGGCCTCTTCTGTGGGGGGACTGGATGTTGCTGGCACCTCTTCTGCAGTGACATTGGCTGGGGTACCTGTGGGGATGTAAATGCAGTGTTATTGTTTCTGTGTGTGACATCTTGTGCATGGGTGGGTTGCCCTCTATGGTTGTTATTGCCCTGGCAGCTTTGCCTTTTGTGAGCTGTTATTTGGTGGGTAGCTGATTGTCTCTAGTCTGCATGCTTTAGTGTTAGGTGTCCATATAGGTTTGTGAGTGGTGTCCATGCATTGGTATGGCATGCAGGGCTTGGTTTTGGGATGAGTGGGTTGTGATGGTGGGGTGTGTGTGAGGTGGTGGAGTGATGGGAGTGAGGGTAATGGTGTGGGTATTTGATGGAATGCAGGTAGGGGGGTGAAAGTAGTAAAGAGTTGACTTACCAGAGTCCAGTCCTCCTGCTACTCCTGCCAGGCCCTCAGGATGCATGATTGCCAAGACTTGATCCTCCCATGTTGTTAGTTGTGGGTCCACCGCCAGTCCCCTGTACTGCGAGCTGGTTTCTTGCTGCAATGGAACGTACCTTCCCCCGTAGGTCGTTCCACCTCTTCTGATGTCTTCCCTTGTTCTGGAGTGCTGTCCCACGGCGTTGACCCTGTCCACAATTCTCTGCCATAGCTCCATCATTCTAGCAATGGAGATATGCTGCACCTGTGATCCAAATAGCTGTGGCTCTCCCCGGATGATTTCCTCCACCATGACCCTTTGACCCTTAGCTCCTCCTCAGAGAATCTGGGGTGTTGTTGTGGTGCCAAGGGTGTAGTGTGAATGGTGTGGGTGAGGGTGTGTAGGGTGATATGTTGCGGTGTGTGATGTAAGGGGCGTGGGTGGTGTATAGGTGATGGTGGTATGTGGCTCTGGTTGTGTGAGTGCTCTTGCTATCTCTCTCTGCTGGCAATTATTGGTATTAGTAAAGAGTTGTGGGTAGTGTGGGTATGTGTTTTATAGTGGTGTGGTGTGTGTATGCGTGTCAGGTGTTTGTAGTTTGAATTGTCCAATGTGGTGTAGTTTAGTTTGAGTGTGTGTATTTTGAGCGCGGCAGTATGTACCGCCAATGGTTTACCGCCATTGAATGTCCGCTGTGGTTACTTGTGGGTCATAATTTTGTAGGTGTGGTTCTCTTGGCGTAACAGTGTGGGTTTTGATACTGCCAGTTTATCACTGACCTATGGGCTGGCAGATTTGTGTGTGTGGCTGAATAGTGATGGATTGGTGTGTGTGTGTCAATATGGTTAGCGGATATCTGTGGTGGTGGTGGTATGTTGGCAGCAGTCAGCATGGCAGTAAGTGGGATTTACTACCAATTTTATAATGAGGGCAAAAGTGTGTAAAACATTCAAGTATCACAAAACAGTTATCAAATAAAAGACAGGAAACAGTTTAAAAATCTAAAACCAATTTATAAAAATAGGAAATATTTGTATCTTTAATTTGATACAAAAACGCATAAAATCGGATAAGGGGAACCGCAGATATGATTTTTTAAAATAATTATTGTTTTCTAGCACATAGAAACTAAAGGGATCAATCTAGTTATCCATTCCCACCTCGATCGGGGCAAAGTCAAAGATTCAGGCCGACCGTGATGGAGCCCTGCTCGGCTGCAGCAAGCGTACGGCCTCGGTCAACAGTTCACCTTATGACTTAGGCCCATATTTATAGGAAAATGATGGAGCGCGACTCTGCGCCAAAATTGGCAGTGCTGCACTGCATCATTTTCACAACGCAGGGATGCACCATAATTAAGTGAATACGGCGCACCTCTGTGTGGTCCCCTGCGCTAGTGTTAAATTTAGCTGCCAGCGCCAATGCAGACATCCTTGCACCATCGTGCAAGGATGTCTGCGTTGAGGGGTTTGATTGCTTATGTGCGGGAAGGTGTTCCTTCCCCCACATAAACAATCACAAATGATGCTTTGGCACTTCTGTGTGTGTTGTAGAATGCCGCAAACACAGAAGTGCCAAAGCGTCATTTTCAAATGATTCTTTATGTCGAGAAGGGATACCTTCCCGCACATAAACAATCCTTTCTGGCATTTTGCTCTTTCTATGTGTGCTGCACACATAGAAAATGCAAAAAATGAGGAGGAATAAATGTATTCCTCCTTGTTGTGCCTTGCTAACGCCATCCCTGACATCTGGGCAAAGTTGAATCTGGATTGGATGTCCTTGGAGCCCTCCTTGAATACGTTGAAAGGGAAGTCCCTGTCAACTTTTTACCTACAGACGTAGTCACTTTTTTAGAGCTTTTTCTCTATGACGTCGCACGACCCTCCACAGCAAGTGGTCAACATCATCGGATTGCCTTTCCAGGAGCCCACAGCGAAAATATGGAAGTCTGGGGCTCTGGAGATTTTACAGCAGGACGAACCTGAAAGTCAGGCCGGGTCATGGTCAACCTAAGCCGGCTTGTCTCTCGACGGCGGTTCTGTTCCTTTATTGAGCTTTTTTCCAAAAGTTCTCCAAACATCTCAAATCGACTGGATCTTCTTCCCGAAGGTCTTTCAAGGTCTTTTAGGAGTCTACAGCTCATCCCAAGGTTTCAGAAGCTCTGAGTTGCTCCTTGAGGGTTTGGACTCCAACTCCCAGAATTCACATGGCTCAAATTCTAAAATGGCCAATCAGCAGTGGTCAGATGGTCAGTTTCTTCAGGATTTGATGCAGGGGACTCAGGTTAGCTTTTAGCAAGCAGAAATTCCCTTCTTGAAACAGTTGAAGCCAGGCAAAGTCCTTCTTGTGGTGAAGCCCAAGTGTGTAGCTGGTACAGTCCTTCAGAATGTAGTGTCCAGGTGCAGGTCAGGGGTCCAGCAGGGCAGCCATTCTTCTTCTGATGTTCTTCCTTGTGGGGATCTGAGGTGTGGGTGCAGCTGTCCCATATTTATCCTTGCTCTTGGCGAAAAGCAGCGGCCCGACTGTCCAATTACAGGCAAGCCACTTCCCCCTTGAATGACCACTTACTGGTAATTGTGACAAATTCAATCTCAGGGAGCAACATTCTTCAAAAATCCAACTTGGCTCAAACTGATTTTTGGATGTTAGATCTGGCTGAGTCCACCCAATGGTGTGGCTAAGAATCCTAAACACACCGTTCTCCTGCCCTCTCCTAATCTAATGAAGAGGGCACCTAAATGTCTGGGGTTAAAGGAAATGGTGGAGGTCCTGAGCTGCTCCAAATTTCCTTCCCTGCCTTTGAAGACCAGTTTGGCTGCTCTAACCCACATCCTGTGTTACCATCTTTTGAGGCAGATCTCCTCCCCAAGGCACATCCTTTGAGCTCAGCCCAGGCCACTTCATGCTTCATCAAGGCAGCCTGGCCAAGCTGCCAGAGACTGGTTAATCAAAGAAGGGCATTATAGAGCTGAAGTTGGCAACTTTCAGGTAGAGTTTTAAAACTCTTTACCTGAACTAGTTATATTAAATCCAACAATGGCAAGATGTGGGCTTTATTATAAAAATTAATTTGGTACCAAACTCAAGGTATCTGACTCTTATGGAGACTTTGTTAATTAAATAACGTCTCTCCATTTTAGCCTATGGAGGCCATTCACTACAGTGAGGGAAAACAAATTTGGCTATTTTACCTCACCAGGGCTTATAAAACTATTTTATAAGGTTCCTGCTTATAGTTACATGGCACCCAACACTAGGGACACTTTGGCCATACCGTAGGGGTGACATATGTAAAAATTAAGTTGTTTAAGACTTTGGAAGTACTTTTAATTCCAAATTTGAATTTGCATATAACTTTAGTTTAAAAGCAGCCAGAAAGGCAGGCCTGCACACCTCAGCTGTTCACCTATGGGGGCACTACCTATGCTGGGGTCCCTAAACCTACATGCCCTACCTTTCACTACAGACTTATAGGTAGGTTAATACTGCCAATTATAATTAGCCTAATTTGCATATCCACTTTACACAGAGCACTGGCCCTGAGACTGGCAAGCAGTACCCAGGGCACAGCCAAGAGTCAGTAACCACCGGTATCTGTCCAAACCATTTGGGGGTGACCAGGATAAAAAGGAGGACTTTCCCACAAGCATGTTTTGGGATACCCCTTTTTCTTTACTCCCCTTCTGCAAACCCCTCTGAACTTTTTATCCTTCCACAATTAAACCAGTCAAAGATATCCGCTAAAATGTGTGGCATTCCCCAAATGGGTGCAATGTTGTTAAGGTATAAAATTCATAAAAATCCATATGTCAGTAATATATACAATTTTCAAAACAAACACCTTAACCTATACTTTATAAACATGGATATATGTTGTTAACAATAATAAAACTTAATATTTAAGTATATGTAACACTCTAACCCAGGAGAAGACGAAATGCTGACCTTTCACTAATGCAAAATTGTCATAAAAACTACATGGCTGAATTCTACCTTTGGTCAGCACAGCCATCAACCAATCACATCACAAGTTTTAAGCTCAATGTACTGTGGAATACTGTGAACCTTTCGTGGTACACCATAGCACAATATATAACTACGTTTTATATAGGTTTACAAATAGTTACAGTATTTATATATTTAGCATTGTATTCGTGTTTTTCAGAGATAGAATTCACATCCAGTCACATGATTATACTGTACCTTTCATTTTAATCACACACTCCACTTTATGTCACACCAGTGTGTAAGAACTTTTCTCACAGACACGTAGTCTCTGTTCTTGAAAATTATTTAGGTTTGAAAAGGTGAACGACTCCCTGAGATGTTGGTACAAAGAAATTCATCAAGACAGCTCTCATTTTATGGTAAATATAAGGATGAAATGGCGGGAATGTACAGAGATGGAGATTTACAGAGACACCTGGTCGAGATATTTTGAATAAGGATTTTTATTTTCGTGAAGGGCAAACTTTCATAGAATGATGTTTATTAATAGTGGGACGTTTTACTAATTTCCTCCGGTGCTTAACAAAATGTTTAGAATCACTAATAGAAAATGCCCCAGATGTAAAAAAAAATGTAGGAGACTAGGAAAATATGTTTTGGTTGTGAAAGGCAGTGTCTGAATATTGGTTGCAAATGTTTAAGTCTATCCCAGTTAGGGTAGGAGACATTGTAAACCCCTCATCTGGAATCGCTTTGCTAGGCCTCATCATTCCGTCACAGTTTGGGAAAAGAAGTGCACGAATTATTTATATCTCTGCCTTGGTGGCACAATATGTCATTAAGTGTTTTTGGAAATCACAAGCGAATCCCACATTTAGTGGGTGGTTAAGCAAGATGTGGAAAGTCACACAAGGAAATAATAGTGCTATTTACAGGTGAATAAAATACAGCAATACAATGAGATATGGGGGGCCCTCGCAGTAGAAGAAATAGGGGCGATGTGCTATTTTGCACTTTACCAGCACTGCACATGCACTTTCAGCATTATTCCTGATATAGAGGGAAGCTAGTAATTTACCCGAACTGTCCCCTTATTGAGTTAATTAGTGATCAATTATGCTGGTTATATATGCTGCATTGCCACCATTACTTCACTGTGTTAGCTATTAGGTTTACACCAGGCATTTTTCGATTTCCATTTTGACATAGAGGAAAGTTGTTACATTATTGAGGTAGTCAGTGGCCAAATGCGTTGATTAAATATGTTCAGTATTTGCACTGTCTATTTACAGGGTTAGCTATTAGGTTAACAACAGGCATTTTTTGAACATCGTTTGATATTGAGGGAAGTCAGCACTTTATCCGCACTGTCTCTTTACTGAGTCAGTTACTAGTCAAATATTCCTGTTATTTTAGTACAGTAACTACACACTAATGTTACCGTGTCAGTTGCAAGGTTAATATATCTGCAATGCTTTGGAATTATAATTTGCTCACGGAATAATGAAATGTATACGTATGACTGCAGAATCTAGGCTTAAGGATACGGTGTAGTATTGATCAAGTGCAATGAACGGAATCTCTGTTTTTGTAAACTTGCTTGTACCAGCACTTTAAGGTCAACGCGGAGGCGGACTTTTCTTCTTCAACTGTTATCTATCTTCGCTGTATTATAATAATGCTTCAAACTCTCAAAATTGTATCAAATGTCCGAAATAAAAGAACTTATAACTGTAAAAAAAGAAAAAAAAAAGAAAAAAAACACACACTTCAATCAAGATTTCTACAAATTATGAAATTGGTCTGCCCTGATGGAATTCAACTCTGCTAAACTAACAAAAGGTCGCACTGGAAAGATTCCTGGTCCAGGGATGTTACAAAATAAATATATTGTGCAAAACATAGTTAGTTCACTTACCCCTTGGGGCAGATTTACTAAGAAGTCAGGCAACTCAGCAAGACAGCCTACTGTGCTGCATTCCGTAACAGAGAGTGAGGAGAATTGCACTATATCTACTACCAAATGACTCATTTATGTTCTCTCCCTGCTTCGGCGCACTGGGTGCTGCCTAGCACGAATTCAGGCACCCTTGCCCCAAGGTGCAGGGATGCCTACATTAAATGCAGAATAATTTTTGAGCCAGAAGGAATATCTCCCTGCACAAAAACAAGGAACTGATTTGCGCTGCCCTGCATTACCCTGGATTTACTAAGCCACGCAGAGCCACTCAAGGTGGCTTTGCAGGGCTCGGTAAACTGCATTTAAGAGCTTGTGTTACCTTCTGTGAGGCTAGGAAAACAGAAACCCTTAGTGAATCTACCCCTGAGTATCTAATGCAAACGGAAGATGGCCTAATTCACAAAGATAATTTGTAAATGTATACCTGCAGTGGTACTTCTACAAACAAATGTAGATTTGCTGCTTTGGGGAATTCATATATATCCTCATTTCTGTGCCTGGAAAGCTGATTCCAGGTTCCCAATGTAATACGTGGAATGATATGTGACATTTTGTGACATTTTGTCCTGGATCTAATTTCACAGACTGTATATTTACTCACTGTAGAATTACAGCAAAATATGCAATTAAATATGTTTTCTTTTCTCTTTTTCCTCTTCTCATTCAAAGGTTTTTCGCTGTGGAGAAACACTTTCTGCAACTCCCAATACAGGATTGTAGGTGACAAGTTCTCCCTATCATACAGAAAAACAGTTACTCCATCCCTTACACTCCAAAGCTCTAGTCTTTTTCAAGGTGGGAAAAGAATTTGTGAGTGTCAGCACTCGCAAGTTTGTGTGCATTCACAAACCACCATTTCCCCATCTATTGCTTGTCCTTTACTATGTGAGACATCTCAGCACTTGTGGTAGAGAAATTCTCAGTAGTAAATCCATTCCTGCCTTTTGTAAATTCCTGAGAGGCACGAATTGAAGCCATTTCTAGCTGTAAATGTGTGATAATGTCCGAAATTGATTGTGTCAGCTGTTACTATGTGTGCAAGTACCAGGTGCCTGGCAAGGTATGTCAATATTTACCAGATGGCCATTTTTTCAGCCGTGCTCCTTGTTGCTTGTCTTTCTTGCATGCCATTCCCAGTGTTTACCTGCCCCTGACAATTTGGGAAGGTCTGCAAAGGACATGGAGGTGCAACTTTGCATTTGCCCTTTCTTGTGCTATTATTTGTAAATCAAGCCCATGACTGAAACACACCTGGATGTCCTTTCATTTCCAATGAATCACTTTACATCAGAGGATTGCAAACTAATGTATTCATCAGTATAGACATGGAAATTGAGTAACCCTAAAAAATGTCACCCTTTCATATAAACGTTTTGCAAGAGATGCCTTTCGTGCAAGACCTTGGAGGGAGACATTTTCTGCAAGCACGTTTGTTTCCTGGCCCATTCGCCGGAAACACCAACTTTCTGTGTGTTGTTACCCTCTTTCTGTTTTTATAGGTTCAAAACTTTTTGAGGTTTGAAAAGTTATAAACAAAATACTTCACAACTTTGACAAAAGGCTACTTTGCAATATTTTGCACACTCCTATTTTACCTGCCCATCCATTTTTTATATCTTTATTGAGCATTTTATAATTTATGGCGTCCACACAGCATAATTGTTAGGGAGGAATACAGTCAGTGAGTAATATTCCCATCTAACATGATACTGTTCACTATTTATTGTTTCTAAAGAACAAAAAGCCTGTCACAAAGGCATTTCGCGTAGGTAAATGAGTATTCCTGTGGTAGTCTTATGTACTCTTACAAATTGTGTGTTCCATATTTTGACGATAAACCATTTCCTTTGCATTAAAAAAACTATATTTCACCAATGTTATCAGGAACTGAAAAAACATAATAACGCATTAGGAGGTGTAATACAACACTTATATTGACTAACATATATAGTTCAGGCTAATTCTACATTTCTTCCAGAGGACACTCCATTCCATTTCAGGGCAAATAGTTCTTTACTTTTACAAACTGCATTATCACTTCAAGCATGCAGAAGTACCATTGTAAAGGTGCAGCAAAGCTTAATGTTTCTTCAATAATGCTGTAGTGTGGTAATGATGGAATCGTAAGAGGGCACTACAGTTAAGACCCGTACAGAAATATGACAATGGAATTTCATGAAGGATATTATAGTTCCTTTGCAGCGAAATGTAACATTAAGTTAGACTAATTATGATAATGGACCATGTCAATTAACTTTTCACTAACAGGTCACAGCCATTGGTACAGGTCACATAAAGAAATGGTATGCTTAATCATTTCTAGCTTTTCTAATTTACGGCAAACTATGCTTCAAAAATTATTCTCTTAAAGCAATAGATGATTCTTTTAGTGCCTTAAAATACTAATACAATTGCATACTAACTTGAATGTGTTCATTCAAAATTTAATTTAATCTTTCTATAAAGCTCATTTGCGGTTTCTTACCTCCTATCTGCATTGTTTAAATATTCATGAACTATATCCTTTTTACCATCCACCGATTTCTATTCGTTTCATTCTTTATACCTTCTTGCATTTCCTTATAATTCTCGGTTCTTTGTTTTTGTTTCATGAGCTACCTTCCATCACTTAATCTCATGAAATCTCTACGTCTGATGGCTCTCAATAGTTTGCTAATTCACTCTCTCTCTCCATCCCCCCGGTTTCCTCTGTTTCCATGGGTGCTTTTTCATTGTTTCTGTTCCTCTCTTTATTTTTCACCCACACTAGTGCTGGTTTTCTTGTTATGTACTCCTATTTCTTCGTTTATTTTAAATACTTCTCACAGACTACTTCTCAGTGCCTTGCAAGTGTAGGATGAGCAAGTCTGCCAACTGACATGGTGCTGCTGTGTGACATACAGTTTAGTGCCCTATCACACGATCACTTAGTAAACAGGCGCAATCACACGGTGAGCTGGGTCCGTGCATAGGAGTATCCAGGTTAGCTGTGAACACTCAGCAAAGTTGAGCTCTAAACAAAACCTCGCCACGACTTGGAAGTAGTTTCATATGAAAGCCTTATTGCTGTGAGAGAAGGCAGCTGCGGCTGTTAAAGCTCTAGTATTTCGGGTGTCGAGTTATCCACTTGAGAGTGCCACATGGGGAAGTTAAGGAAACCCCCTCAGGTCAGCATATAGGACATGGTTTGGCCCAGCATGTGATGTGTTTGAATAAATAAATAAATAGCTTGTCAGCTCAGGCGGGGCCAGGCACATATAGTAAGCAGTACTATCATGTATTACTCCTGCCTGTGTCCCCTTTAGCAGAAATGCTAAATTGACGACGACATTCGGTGAATTAAGTCCCTTGCGGCCACCTCTCTCTCATTGGCTTCTCCACTGCTGCTACACGGCTGACCTGTTTCCTGCTGCGATAGCACCTGCAACCTGCAGTGGCCGACTCACCCACCACAGAAACGTTTCTTTGCCGCTGCCGTTTGCCTGAATATTGCAGGTACTTCCAGAGTAAGCGCCCCATGAACCCAGTCCCTCTTGAGAAGCTGTTACAGCGGCCCCTGCCTTGCACCCAGAGGACAGCAGCTGCCTGCCACACATCAACTATGGGGCCTTCGACCATGTGGGCAGTTGGTCCAGGTTGGAATTGGAACATGCACCCTGCAAGGACACGCTGATTTGCCCCAGAGCGGCCATTCACTTTCAAGCGGTCCTGCAGCCATCAGGTACAAAGCTGCAACTACACCCAGGCCCACATCAAGAAAACATCAGCTCGCCATAGCGTAGTTGTGCATCACCTCATTAAAGACCACCTGCCCGCCTGTGCACAACTACTGCACCAACCTGCTACCCGGTGACAAGCACATCCCAGGTACTGTGAACCTGCCAAAACCACCCCTTGAGCAAGCAAAGCGCCCAAACCCTGATAGAGTGTTTTCTCAGAGGCTTCGAGCCCACATAGCACCCACAACAGTCTATTTCTATCTTTCCAGACCTCAGTCTTAGCTGGACTGCAGCCACCTGGCAGCAGTTAAAGATATCATAGATGATGTCTCGGGCTTGAAGTGATTTTCTGAAATAGGCTTAAGATCAGGGTATCACCAAATACTACTGCACCTAGACTCATGGCAGATAACCACCTTCTTGATGCCCATAGGACTGAGAAGATACAAACAACTACATTTTGTTACTTCAAGTGCTGCCAAAGTCTAGCAAAATATAATCAAGGAAGTACTCACAGGACTACCTCGCCAATTAAAAGACAGTGATTACACCCTTGTCCTGATACAACCTTGGAGAGCCACCGTCTGCCTAAGGGCTGTGTTTAACAGACTAAAGTACCATGTCAGAGCTAACCTTACACTGTGAGAAGCAAAGGTTCCTCAAGCACAGCATCAGTTTTTTCATACCAGTTTCCTGAACAAAGACTTGCATGAGACTCTGAAAAGGTGAAAGACATCAGAGAAGCCCAGACATCAATGTAATTATCAGGGGTCCCGGAGCTTCCTCGGAATGGTCACATACTGTGGACAATTAATCTAGGACTTGGCTGACCTGACAGCTCCTCTGTGTGAACATACTAAAACCGCACTCCATGGATCTGGGGAGATGAACAAGAACAAACATTCTGAAACACAAAACAAGCCGTCTCAGTGGAATCACTTCCATAGATCTACCTCTAGAAAGAATCTGAGCTGGCAGTTGATGCCAGCCCCACTGGACTTGGAGCTGTTTTGTCCCAACAGCAAAGCTGCAGAGAAAGGCTTCCAGTAGCCTACATAAGCAGAGTTTTGACACCCATGGAGTGGAGATGCTCATAGATTGAAAAAGAAGCTGTTGCTATCCAGTAGAGTTGTGACAGTTCCATATCTATCTGTATGGACACTAGTTCACTACCCATACTGACCACTTATCCCGCTTTTCACATTGCTTGCCTCCAGGCCACCACCCAGAATTGAAAAATGAATACTGCTGCTCCAAGATTCCACTTTATAATAGAATATTGACTATGCTCATGTGACCTGGGTGATTTTCTCTCTAGGCATGCAAGGTCTGCTATCCCAGAAGAGGAAGAAGCTGCCAATGACCCAAGAGTATGTAAGAATGGTGCTAGAACAAACCAGTCAACTCCCCATGTCTTTGGCTGTTTTAGTGGAGGACACCTAGCTGGATGATTGCCTCCAACTTGCCATTGGAGCAGTCCTGAACAAAGACTAGGAGCTCCTTTTAAATCACACCACGCAACACACTAAAAAGGCACATCTGGCATTACTCTTGTTCCACAAAGTGCAACATGAACTGGCCATACCAACTAAAGGATGCACCATGAGAGAACAAGATTAGTTATCCCCAGCAACTTGAGACAACAATCACTACAGCTGGTCCATGGGTCTCACCAAGAGGTGGTAAAAATGAAAAAACAGGTCCTCACCAAAGTCTGGTTTTCCAGCCTAAATTATCTTGTGGAGAAGGCCATGCAAATGTGTGTGGCATGCCAGGCAGCTGGGAGCCCAACCCTCCAGCCGTAGTAATCACCAAAGCCAGCCCCACTGCCCTGTGGTAACAAGCCAGTGTTAATCACGAAAGATGACAGGCACACGCTGATAGTCATTGATGAATTATCCGGAGGTCAAAATAGTGGCCTCCTCTTCAGCAGTGGAAATCATGCCAAAGGTCAAGAAAACCATGGCAATGCACAGTCTCATAGGCAAGATTCATATTGACGATGTGCCTCCAATCAATTTCTGAGAAAGGGAGAATAATCTCCAGTCCTTAAGTACCAAGAACACAGTGCATCACATCCCAATGACCTTAACCCCTTCTCTGCCAGGTCTTTTCCCCCTCCTGTGCCAGGCCTTTTTTTGGCTATTTGGGGCAGTTCGCACTTAGGCCCTCATAACTTTTTGTCCACATAAGCTAGCCAAGCCAAATTTGCGTCCTTTTTTTCCAACATCCTAGGGATTCTAGAGGTACACAGACTTTGTGGGTTCCCCTGAAGGAGGCCAAGAAATTAGCCAAATACAGTGAAAATTTAGTTTTTTTCAAAAAAATGGAAAAAAGTGGCTGCAGAAGAAGGCTTGTGTTTTTTTCCCTAAAAATAGCATCAACAAAGGGTTTGTGGTGCTAAAATCACCAGCTTCCCAGCTTTCAGGAACAGGCAGACTTGAATCAGAAAACCAAATTTTTCAACACAAATTTGGCATTTTACTGGGACCTACCCCATTTTAACGATTTTTTGTGCTTTCAGCCTCCTTCCAGTGAATTGACAGAAATTGGCGTGAAACTAATGCTGGATCCTAGAAGCCTAAACATTTCTTAAAAGTAGACAAAATTCTGAATTCAGCAAGGGGTCATTTGTGTGGATCCTACAAGAGTTTCCTACAGAAAATAACAACTGAAAAAGAAAAATCTTGAAGTTGAGGTAAAAAAACAGCAATTATTCTCTACGTTTTACTCTGTAACTTTTTCCTGCAATGTCAGATTTTTGAAAGCAATATACCGTTACGTCCGCTGGACACTTCTGGTTGCAGGGATATATAGGGGTTGTAGGTTCATCAAGAACCCTAGGTACCCAGAGCCAATAAATGAGCTGCACCCTGCAGTGCATTTTCATTCTATACCGGTTATATTGCAATTCATTTGCTGAAATATAAAGAGTGAAAAATAGCTATCAAGAAAACCTTTGTATTTCCAAAATGGGCACAAGATAAGGTGTTGAGGAGCAGTGGTTATTTGAACATCTCTGAATTCCGGGGTGGCCATACTAGCATGTGAATTATAGTGCATTTGTCAAATAGACGTCTTTTTTACACACTCTCCTATATTTGGAAGGAAAAAATGTAGAGAAAGACAAGGGGCAATAACACTTGTTTTGATATTCTATATTCCCCGAAGTCTCCCGATAAAAATGATACCTCACTTGTGTGGCTAGCGCCCACAACAGGAAATGCCCAAAAACACAACGTGGACACATCACATTTTTTTAAAGAAAACAGAGGTGTTTTTTGCAAAGTGCCTACCTGTAGATTTTGGCCTCTAGCTCAGCTTGCACCTAGGGAAACCTACCAAACCTGTGCATTTTTTAAAACTAGAGACCTTGGGGAATCCAAGATGAGGTGACTTGTGGGGCTCTGACCAGGTTCTGTTACCCAGAATCCTTTGCAAACCTTAACATTTGGACAAAAAAACACATTTTCCTCACATTTTGGTGACAGAAAGTTCTGGAATCTGAGAGGAGCCACAAATTTCCTTCCACCCAGCGTTCCCCCAAGTCTCCCGATAAAAATTATATCTCATTTATTTGGGTAGACCTAGCGCCCGCAACAGGAAATGCCCCAAAACATAATGTGGACACATCACAATTTTTGACAGAAAACAGAGGTGTTTTTTGCAAAGTGCCTACCTGTGGATTTTGGCCTCTAGCTCAGCCGGCACCTAGGGAAACGTACGAAACCTGTGCATTTTTGAAAACTAGAGACCTAGGGGAATCCAGGATGGGGTAACTTGTGGGGCTCTGACCAGGTTCTGTTACCCAGAATCCTTTGCAAACCTCAAAATTTGGCTAAAAAAACACGTTTTCCTCACATTTCGGTGACAGAAAGTTCTGGAATCTGAGAGGAGCCACAAATTTCCTTCCACACAGCGTTCCCCCAAGTCTCCCGATAACAATGATACCTCACTTGTGTGGGTAGGCCTAGCACCCGCGACAGGAAATTCCCCAAAAAACAACGTGGACACATCACAATTTTTGACAGAAAACAGAGTTGTTTTTTGTAAAGTGCCTACCTGTAGATTTTGGCCTCTAGCTCAGCCGGCACCTAGGGAAACATACCAAACCTGTGCATTTATGAAAACTAGAGACCTAGGGGAATCCAAGATGGGGTGACTTGTGGGGCTCTAACCAGGTTCTGTCACTCAGAATCCTTTGCAAAGCTCAAAATTTAGCTAAAAAAACACATTTTCCTCAGATTTTGGTGACAGAAAGTTCTGGAAACTGAGAGGAGCCACACATTTCCTTCAACCCAGCGTTCCCCCAAGCCTCCCGATAAAAATGATACCTCAATTGTGTGGGTAGGCCTAGCACCCACGACAGGAAATGCCCAAAACACAACGTGGACACATCACAATTTTTGACAGAAAACAGAGGTATTTTTTGCAAAGGGCCTACCTGTAGATTTTGGCCTCTAGCTCAGCTGGCACCTAGGGAAACCTACCAAACCTGTAAATTTTTGAAAACTAGAGACCTAGGGGAATCCAAGATGGGGTGACTTGTGGGGCTCTGACCAGGTTCTGTTACCCAGAATCCTTTGCAAACCTCAAAATTTGGCTAAAAAACACATTTTCCTCACATTTTGGTGACAGAAAGTTTTGGAATCTGAAAGGAGCCACAAATTTCCTTCCACCCAGCGTTCCCCGAAGTCTCCCGATAAAAATGATACCTCACTTGTGTGGGTAGGCCTAGCGCCCGCGTCAGGAAATGCCCCAAAACACAACTTGGACACATGACAATTTTTGACAGAAAACAGAGGAGTTTTTTGCAAAGTGCTTACCTGTAGATTTTGACATCTAGCTCAGCCGGCACCTAGGGAAACCTACCAAACCTGTGCATTTCTGAAAACTAGAAACCTTGGGGAATCCAAGATGGGGTGACTTGTGGGGCTCAGTCCAGGTTCTGTTACCCAGAATCCTTTGCAAACCTCAAAATTTGGCTAAAAAAACACAGTTTCCTCACATTTCGGGGATTGAAAGTTCTGGAATCTGAGAGGCGCCACAAATTTCCTTCCACCCAGCGTTACCCCAAGTCCCCCGATAAAAATGATAACTCACTTGTGTGGGTAGGCCTAGCGCCCTTGACAGGAAATTCCCCAAAACACAACGTGGACACATCACAATTTTTGACAGAAAACAGAGTTGTTTTTTGTAAAGTGCCTACCTGTAGATTTTGGCCTCTAGCTCAGCCGGAACCTAGGGAAACCTACCAAACCTGTACATTTTCTGAAAACTAGAGATCTAGGGGAATCCAAGATGGGGTGACTTGTGGGGCTCTGACCAGGTTCTGTTACCCAGAATCCTTTGCAAACCTCAAAGTTTGGCTAACAAAACACATTTTCCTCGCATTTTGATTACAGAAAGTTCTGGAATCTAAAAGGAGCCACAAATTTCCATCCACCCAGAGTTCCCCCAAGTCTCCCGATAAAAATGATACCTTACTTCTCTGGGTAGGCCTAGCACCCGTGACAGGAAATGCCCCAAAACACAACGTGGACACATCACAATTTTTGATAGAAAACAGAGGTGTTTTTTGCAAAGGGCATACCTGTAGATTTTGGCCTCTAGCTCAGCCGGCACCTAGGGAAACCTACCAAACCTGTGCATTTTTTAAAACTAGTGACCTAGGGGAATCCATGATGGGGTGACTTGTGGGGCTCTGACCAGGTTCTGTTGACCAGAATCCTTTGCAAACCTCAAAATGTGGCTAAAAAAACAAATTTTCCTCACATTTTGGTGACAGAAAGTTCTGGAATCTGAAAGGAGCCACAAATTTCCTTCCACCCAGCGTTCCCCCAAGTCTCCCGATAAAAATGATACCTCAATTGTGTGGGTAGGCCTAGCGCTCGCAACAGGAAATGCCCCAAAACGCAACGTGGACATATCACAATTTTTGACAGAAAACAGAGTTGTTTTTTGTAAAGTGCCTACCTGTAGATTTTGGCCTCTAGCTCAGCCGGCACCTAGGGAAGCCTACCAAACCTGTACATTTTTTTAAACTAGAGACCTAGGGGAATCCAAGATGGGGTGACTTTTGGTGCTCTGACCATGTTCTGTTACCCAGAATCCTTTGCAAACCTCAAAATTTGGCTAAAAAAACACATTTTCTTCACATTTTGAGGACAGAAAGTTCTGGAATCTGAGAGGAGCCACAAATTTCCTTCCACCCAGCGTTCCCCCAAGTCTTCCAATAAAAATGATACCTCACTTGTGTCGGTAGGCCTAGCGCTTGGGACAGGAAATATCCCAAAATGCAACGTGGACACATCACAATTTTTGACAGAAAACAGAGTTGTTTTTTGTAAAGTGCCTACCTGTAGATTTTGGCCTCTAGCTCAGCCGGCACCTAGGGAAACCTACCAAACCTGTGCATTTTTTTAAACTTCCGCCCAGTGTTCCCCCAAGTCTCCCGATAAAAGTGGTACCTCACTTGTGTGGGTAGGCCTAGTGCCTACGAAAGGAAATGGCCCAAAACACAATGTAGACACATCAAATTTTTTCATAGAAAACAGTGCTTACCTGTGGATTTTGGCCTGTAGCTCAGCCGGCACCTGGGGAAACCTAGCAAACCAGCGCATTTTTGAAAACTAGAAACCTAGGGGAATCCAAAATGGGGTGACTTGTGGGACTCTGACCAGGTTCTGTTACCCAGAATCCTTTGCAAACCTCAACATTTGGCTAAAAAACACATTTTCCTCACATTTTGGGGACAGAAAGTTCTGGAATCTGAAAGGAGCCACGAATTTCCTTCCACCCAGCGTTCCCCGAAGTCTCCCGATAAAAATGATACCTCACTTGTGTGGGTAGGCCTAGCGCCCGCGTCAGGAAATGCCCCAAAACACAACGTGGACACATCACAATTTTTGACAGAAAACAGAGGTGTTTTTTGCAAAGTGCCTAACTGTATATTCTGGCCTCTAGCTCAGCCGGCACCTAGGGAAACCTACCAAACCTGTGCATTTTTGAAAACTAGAAACCTTGGGTAATCCGAGATGGGGTGACTTATGGGGCTCTGTCCAGGTTCTGTTACCCAGAATCCTTTGCAAACCTCAAAATTTGGCTAAAAAAACACATTTTCCTCACATTTTGGTGACAGAAAGTTCTGAAATCTGAGAGGAGCCACAAATTTCCTTCCACACAGCGTTCCCCCAAGTCTCCCGATAAAAATGATACCTCACTTGAGTGGGTAGGCCTAGCGCCCGCAACAGGAAATGCCCCAAAACACAATGTGGACACATCACAATTTTTGACAGAAAACAGAGTTCTTTTTTGTAAAGTGCCTACCTGTAGATTTTGGCCTCTAGCTCAGCCGGCACCTATGGAAGCTTACCAAACCTGTACATTTTTGAAAACTAGAGACCTAGGGGAATCCAAGATGGGGTGACTTGTGTGGCTCTGACCAGGTTCTGTTACCCAGAATCCTTTGCAAACCTCAAAATTTGGCTAAAAAAACAAATTTTCCTCACATTTTGGTAACAGAAAGTTCTGGAATCTGAGAGGAGCCACACATTTCCTTCCACCCAGCGTTTCCCCAAGTCTCCCGATAAAAATGATACCTCAATTGTGTGGGTAGGCCTAGCACCCACGACAGGAAATGCCCAAAAACACAACGTGGACACATAACAATTTTTGACAGAAAACAGAGGTGTTTTTTGCAAAGGGCCTACCTGTAGATTTTGGCCTCTAGCTCAGCTGGCACCTAGGGAAACCTACCAAACCTGTGCATTTTTGAAAACTAGAGACCTAGGGGAATCCAAGATGGGGTGACTTGTGGGGCTCTGACCAGGTTCTGTTACCCAGAATCCTTTGCAAACCTCAAAATTTGGCTAAAAAACACATTTTCCTCACATTTTGGTGACAGAAAGTTCTGGAATCTGAAAGGAGCCACAAATTTCCTTCCACCCAGCGTTCCCCGAAGTCTCCCGATAAAAATGATACCTCACATGTGTGGGTAGGCCTAGCGCCCGCGTCAGGAAATGCCCCAAAACACAACGTGGACACATCACAATTTTTGACAGAAAACAGAGGTGTTTTTTGCAAAGGGCCTACCTGTAGATTTTGGCCGCTAGCTCAGCTGGCACCTAGGGAAACCTACCAAACCTGTACATTTTTGAAAACTAGAGACCTAGGGGAATCCAAGATGGGGTGACTTGTGGGGCTCTGACCAGGTTCTGTTACCCAGAATCCTTTGCAAACCTCAAAATTTGGCTAAAAAACACATTTTCCTCACATTTTGGTGACAGAAAGTTTTGGAATCTGAAAGGAGCCACAAATTTCCTTCCACCCAGCGTTCCCCGAAGTCTCCCGATAAAAATGATACCTCACTTTTGTGGGTAGGCCTAGCGCCCGGGACAGGAAATTCCCCAAAACACAACGTGGACACATCACAATTTTTGACAGAAAACAGAGTTGTTTTTTGTAAAGTGCCTACCTGTAGATTTTGGCCTCTAGCTCAGCCGGAACCTAGGGAAACCTACCAAACCTGTACATTTTCTGAAAACTAGAGATCTAGGGGAATCCAAGATGGGGTGACTTGTGGGGCTCTGACCAGATTCTGTTACCCAGAATCCTTTGCAAACCTCAAAGTTTGGCTAACAAAACACATTTTCCTCGCATTTTGATTACAGAAAGTTCTGGAATCTGAAAGGAGCCACAAATTTCCATCCACCCAGAGTTCCCCCAAGTCTCCCGATAAAAATGATACCTTACTTCTGTGGGTAGGCCTAGCACCCGTGACAGGAAATGCCCCAAAACACAACGTGGACACATCACAATTTTTGATAGAAAACAGAGGTGTTTTTTGCAAAGGGCATACCTGTAGATTTTGGCCTCTAGCTCCGCCGGCACCTAGGGAAACCTACCAAAGCTGTGCATTTTTTAAAACTAGTGACCTAGGGGAATCCATGATGGGGTGACTTGTGGGGCTCTGACCAGGTTCTGTTGCCCAGAATCCTTTGCAAACCTCAAAATGTGGCTAAAAAAACACATTTTCCTCACATTTTGGTGACAGAAAGTTCTGGAATCTGAAAGGAGCCACAAATTTCCTTCCACCCAGCGTTCCCCCAAGTCTCCCGATAAAAATGATACCTCAATTGTGTGGGTAGGCCTAGCGCTCGCAACAGGAAATGCTCCAAAACGCAACGTGGACATATCACAATTTTTGACAGAAAACAGAGTTGTTTTTTGTAAAGTGCCTACCTGTAGATTTTGGCCTCTAGCTCAGCCGGCACCTAGGGAAGCCTACCAAACCTGTACATTTTTTAAAACTAGAGACCTAGGGGAATCCAAGATGGGGTGACTTTTGGTGCTCTGACCATGTTCTGTTACCCAGAATCCTTTGCAAACCTCAAAATTTGGCTAAAAAAACACATTTTCTTCACATTTTGAGGACAGAAAGTTCTGGAATCTGAGAGGAGCCACAAATTTCCTTCCACCCAGCGTTCCCCCAAGTCTTCCAATAAAAATGATACCTCACTTGTGTCGGTAGGCCTAGCGCTTGGGACAGGAAATATCCCAAAATGCAACGTGGACACATCACAATTTTTGACAGAAAACAGAGTTGTTTTTTGTAAAGTGCCTACCTGTAGATTTTGGCCTCTAGCTCAGCCGGCACCTAGGGAAACCTACCAAACCTGTGCATTTTTTTAAACTTCCGCCCAGTGTTCCCCCAAGTCTCCCGATAAAAGTGGTACCTCACTTGAGTGGGTAGGCCTAGTGCCTACGAAAGGAAATGGCCCAAAACACAATGTAGACACATCAAATTTTTTCATAGAAAACAGTGCTTACCTGTGGATTTTGGCCTGTAGCTGAGCCGGCACCTGGGGAAACCTAGCAAACCAGCGCATTTTTGAAAACTAGAAACCTAGGGGAATCCAAAATGGGGTGACTTGTGGGACTCTGACCAGGTTCTGTTACCCAGAATCCTTTGCAAACCTCAACATTTGGCTAAAAAACACATTTTCCTCACATTTTGGGGACAGAAAGTTCTGGAATCTGAAAGGAGCCACGAATTTCCTTCCACCCAGCGTTCCCCGAAGTCTCCCGATAAAAATGATACCTCACTTGTGTGGGTAGGCCTAGCGCCCGCGTCAGGAAATGCCCCAAAACACAACGTGGACACATCACAATTTTTGACAGAAAACAGAGGTGTTTTTTGCAAAGTGCCTACCTGTATATTCTGGCCTCTAGCTCAGCCGGCACCTAGGGAAACCTACCAAACCTGTGCATTTTTGAAAACTAGAAACCTTGGGTAATCCGAGATGGGGTGACTTATGGGGCTCTGTCCAGGTTCTGTTACCCAGAATCCTTTGCAAACCTCAAAATTTGGCTAAAAAAACACATTTTCCTCACATTTTGGTGACAGAAAGTTCTGAAATCTGAGAGGAGCCACAAATTTCCTTCCACACAGCGTTCCCCCAAGTCTCCCGATAAAAATGATACCTCACTTGAGTGGGTAGGCCTAGCGCCCGCAACAGGAAATGCCCCAAAACACAATGTGGACACATCACAATTTTTGACAGAAAACAGAGTTCTTTTTTGTAAAGTGCCTACCTGTAGATTTTGGCCTCTAGCTCAGCCGGCACCTATGGAAGCTTACCAAACCTGTACATTTTTGAAAACTAGAGACCTAGGGGAATCCAAGATGGGGTGACTTGTGTGGCTCTGACCAGGTTCTGTTACCCAGAATCCTTTGCAAACCTCAAAATTTGGCTAAAAAAACAAATTTTCCTCACATTTTGGTAACAGAAAGTTCTGGAATCTGAGAGGAGCCACACATTTCCTTCCACCCAGCGTTTCCCCAAGTCTCCCGATAAAAATGATACCTCAATTGTGTGGGTAGGCCTAGCACCCACGACAGGAAATGCCCAAAAACACAACGTGGACACATAACAATTTTTGACAGAAAACAGAGGTGTTTTTTGCAAAGGGCCTACCTGTAGATTTTGGCCTCTAGCTCAGCTGGCACCTAGGGAAACCTACCAAACCTGTGCATTTTTGAAAACTAGAGACCTAGGGGAATCCAAGATGGGGTGACTTGTGGGGCTCTGACCAGGTTCTGTTACCCAGAATCCTTTGCAAACCTCAAAATTTGGCTAAAAAACACATTTTCCTCACATTTTGGTGACAGAAAGTTCTGGAATCTGAAAGGAGCCACAAATTTCCTTCCACCCAGCGTTCCCCGAAGTCTCCCGATAAAAATGATACCTCACATGTGTGGGTAGGCCTAGCGCCCGCGTCAGGAAATGCCCCAAAACACAACGTGGACACATCACAATTTTTGACAGAAAACAGAGGTGTTTTTTGCAAAGGGCCTACCTGTAGATTTTGGCCGCTAGCTCAGCTGGCACCTAGGGAAACCTACCAAACCTGTACATTTTTGAAAACTAGAGACCTAGGGGAATCCAAGATGGGGTGACTTGTGGGGCTCTGACCAGGTTCTGTTACCCAGAATCCTTTGCAAACCTCAAAATTTGGCTAAAAAACACATTTTCCTCACATTTTGGTGACAGAAAGTTTTGGAATCTGAAAGGAGCCACAAATTTCCTTCCACCCAGCGTTCCCCGAAGTCTCCCGATAAAAATGATACCTCACTTTTGTGGGTAGGCCTAGCGCCCGGGACAGGAAATTCCCCAAAACACAACGTGGACACATCACAATTTTTGACAGAAAACAGAGTTGTTTTTTGTAAAGTGCCTACCTGTAGATTTTGGCCTCTAGCTCAGCCGGAACCTAGGGAAACCTACCAAACCTGTACATTTTCTGAAAACTAGAGATCTAGGGGAATCCAAGATGGGGTGACTTGTGGGGCTCTGACCAGATTCTGTTACCCAGAATCCTTTGCAAACCTCAAAGTTTGGCTAACAAAACACATTTTCCTCGCATTTTGATTACAGAAAGTTCTGGAATCTGAAAGGAGCCACAAATTTCCATCCACCCAGAGTTCCCCCAAGTCTCCCGATAAAAATGATACCTTACTTCTGTGGGTAGGCCTAGCACCCGTGACAGGAAATGCCCCAAAACACAACGTGGACACATCACAATTTTTGATAGAAAACAGAGGTGTTTTTTGCAAAGGGCATACCTGTAGATTTTGGCCTCTAGCTCCGCCGGCACCTAGGGAAACCTACCAAAGCTGTGCATTTTTTAAAACTAGTGACCTAGGGGAATCCATGATGGGGTGACTTGTGGGGCTCTGACCAGGTTCTGTTGCCCAGAATCCTTTGCAAACCTCAAAATGTGGCTAAAAAAACACATTTTCCTCACATTTTGGTGACAGAAAGTTCTGGAATCTGAAAGGAGCCACAAATTTCCTTCCACCCAGCGTTCCCCCAAGTCTCCCGATAAAAATGATACCTCAATTGTGTGGGTAGGCCTAGCGCTCGCAACAGAAAATGCCCCAAAACGCAACGTGGACATATCACAATTTTTGACAGAAAACAGAGTTGTTTTTTGTAAAGTGCCTACCTGTAGATTTTGGCCTCTAGCTCAGCCGACACCTAGGGAAGCCTACCAAACCTGTACATTTTTTAAAACTAGAGACCTAGGGGAATCCAAGATGGGGTGACTTGTGGTGCTCTGACCATGTTCTGTTACCCAGAATCCTTTGCAAACCTCAAAATTTGGCTAAAAAAACACATTTTCTTCACATTTTGAGGACAGAAAGTTCTGGAATCTGAGAGGAGCCACAAATTTCCTTCCACCCAGCGTTCCCCCAAGTCTTCCAATAAAAATGATACCTCACTTGTGTCGGTAGGCCTAGCGCTTGGGACAGGAAATATCCCAAAATGCAACGTGGACACATCACAATTTTTGACAGAAAACAGAGTTGTTTTTTGTAAAGTGCCTACCTGTAGATTTTGGCCTCTAGCTCAGCCGGCACCTAGGGAAACCTACCAAACCTGTGCATTTTTTAAACTTCCGCCCAGCGTTCCCCCAAGTCTCCCGATAAAAGTGGTACCTCACTTGTGTGGGTAGGCCTAGTGCCTACGAAAGGAAATGTCCCAAAACACAATGTAGACACATCAAATTTTTTCATAGAAAACAGTGCTTACCTGTGGATTTTGGCCTGTAGCTCAGCCGGCACCTGGGGAAACCTAGCAAACAAGCGCATTTTTGAAAACTAGAAACCTAGGGGAATCCAAAATGGGGTGACTTGTGGGGCTCTGACCAGGTTCTGTTACCCAGAATCCTTTGCAAACCTCAAAATCTGGCTAAAAAACACATTTTCCTCACATTTTGGGGACAGAAAGTTCTGGAATCTGAAAGGAGCCACGAATTTCCTTCCACCCAGCGTTCCCCGAAGTTTCCCGATAAAAATGATACCTCACTTGTGTGGGTAGGCCTAGCGCCTGCGTCAGGAAATGCCCCAAAACACAACGTGGACACATCACAATTTTTGACAGAAAACAGAGGTGTTTTTTGCAAAGTGCCTACCTGTATATTCTGGCCTCTAGCTCAGCCGGCACCTAGGGAAACCTACCAAACCTGTGCATTTTTGAAAACTAGAAACCTTGGGTAATCCGAGATGGGGTGACTTATGGGGCTCTGTCCAGGTTCTGTTACCCAGAATATTTTGCAAACCTCAAAATTTGGCTAAAAAAACACATTTTCCTCACATTTTGGTGACAGAAAGTTCTGAAATCTGAGAGGAGCCACAAATTTCCTTCCACACAGCGTTCCCCCAAGTCTCCCGATAAAAATGATACCTCACTTGAGCGGGTAGGCCTAGCGCCCGCAACAGGAAATGCCCCAAAACACAATGTGGACACATCACAATTTTTGACAGAAAACAGAGTTCTTTTTTGTAAAGTGCCTACCTGTAGATTTTGGCCTCTAGCTCAGCCGGCACCTATGGAAGCTTACCAAACCTGTACATTTTTGAAAACTAGAGACCTAGGGGAATCCAAGATGGGGTGACTTGTGTGGCTCTGACCAGGTTCTGTTACCCAGAATCCTTTGCAAACCTCAAAATTTGGCTAAAAAAACACATTTTCCTCACATTTTGGTGACAGAAAGTTCTGGAATCTGAGAGGAGCCACACATTTCCTTCCACCCAGCGTTTCCCCAAGTCTCCCGATAAAAATGATACCTCAATTGTGTGGGTAGGCCTAGCACCCACGACAGGAAATGCCCAAAAACACAACGTGGACACATAACAATTTTTGACAGAAAACAGAGGTGTTTTTTGCAAAGGGCCTACCTGTAGATTTTGGCCTCTAGCTCAGCTGGCACCTAGGGAAACCTACCAAACCTGTGCATTTTTGAAAACTAGAGACCTAGGGGAATCCAAGATGGGGTGACTTGTGTGGCTCTGACCAGGTTCTGTTACCCAGAATCCTTTGCAAACCTCAAAATTTGGCTAAAAAAACACATTTTCCTCACATTTTGGTGACAGAAAGTTCTGGAATCTGAGAGGAGCCACACATTTCCTTCCACCCAGCGTTCCCCGAAGTCTCCCGATAAAAATGATACCTCACATGTGTGGGTAGGCCTAGCGCCCGCGTCAGGAAATGCCCCAAAACACAACGTGGACACATCACAATTTTTGACAGAAAACAAAGGTGTTTTTTGCAAAGGGCCTACCTGTAGATTTTGGCCTCTAGCTCAGCTGGCACCTAGGGAAACCTACCAAACCTGTGCATTTTTTAAAACTAGAGACCTAGGGGAATCCAAGATGGGGTGACTTGTGGGGCTCTGACCGGGTTCTGTTACCCAAAATCCTTTGCAAACCTCAAAATTTGGCTAAAAAAACACATTTTCCTCACATTTTGAGGACAGAAAGTTCTGGAATCTGAGAGGAGCCACACATTTCCTTCCACCCAGCGTTCCCCCAAGTCTCCCAATAAAAATGATACCTCACTTGTGTCGGTATGCCTAGCGCTTGGGACAGGAAATATCCCAAAATGCAACGTGGACACATCACAATTTTTGACAGAAAACAGAGTTGTTTTTTGTAAAGTGCCTACCTGTAGATTTTGGCCTCTAGCTCAGCCGGCACCTAGGGAAACCTACCAAACCTGTGCATTTTTTTAAACTTCCACCCAGCGTTCCCCCAAGTCTCCCGATAAAAGTGGTACCTCACTTGTGTGGGTAGGCCAAGCGCCTATGAAAGGAAATGGACCAAAACACAATGTAGACACATCAATTTTTTTCATAGAAAACAGTGCCTACCTGTGGATTTTGGCCTCTAGCTCAGCCGGCACCTGGGGAAACCTAGCAAACCAGCGCATTTTTGAAAACTAGAAACCTAGGGGAATCCAAAATGGGGTGACTTGTGGGGCTCTGACCAGGTTCTGTTACCCAGAATCCTTTGCAAATCTAAAAATGTGGCTAAAAAAACACATTTTCTTCACATTTTGGTGACAGAAAGTTCTGGAATCTGAGAGGAGCCACACATTTCCTTCCACCCAGCGTTCCCCCAAGCCTCCCGATAAAAATGATACCTCAATTGTGTGGGTAGGCCTAGCACCCACGACAGGAAATCCCCCAAAACACAACGTGTACACATCACAATTTTTGACAGAAAACAGAGGTGTTTTTTGCAAAGGGCCTACCTGTAGATTTTGGCCTCTAGCTCAGCTGGCACCTAGGGAAACCTACCAAACCTGTGCATTTTTTAAAACTAGAGACCTAGGGGAATCCAAGATGGGGTGACTTGAGGGGCTCTGACCAGGTTCTGTTACCCAGAATCCTTTGCAAACCTCAAAATTTGGCTAAAAAACAAATTTTCCTCACATTTTGGTTACAGAAAGTTCTGGAATCTGAAAGGAGCCACAAACTTCCTTCCACCCAGCGTTCCCCGAAGTCTCCCGATAAAAATGATACCTCACTTGTGGTGGGTAGGCCTGGCGCCCGCGTCAGGAAGTGCCCCAAAACACAACGTGGACACATCACAATTTTTGACAGAAAAGAGAGGTGTTTTTTGCAAAGGGCCTACCTGTATATTCTGGCCTCTAGCTCAGCCGGCACCTAGGGAAACCTACCAAACCTGTGGATTTTTGAAAACTAGAAACCTTGGGTAATCCGAGATGGGGTGACTTGTGGGGCTCTGTCCAGGTTCTGTTACCCAGAATCCTTTGCAAACCTCAAAATTTGGCTAAAAAAACACATTTTCCTCACATTTTGGTGACAGAAAGTTCTGAAATCTGAGAGGAGCCACAAATTCCCTTCCACTCAGCGTTCCCCCAAGTCTCCCGATAAAAATGATACCTCACTTGTGTGGGTAGGCCTAGCGCCCGCAATAGGAAATGCCCCAAAACACAATGTGGACACATCACAATTTTTGACAGAAAACAGAGTTCTTTTTTGTAAAGTGCCTACCTGTAGATTTTGGCCTCTAGCTCAGCCGGCACCTAGGGAATCTTACCAAACCTGTACATTTTTGAAAACTAAAGACCTAGGGGAATCCAAGATGGGGTGACTTGTGGGGCTCTGACCAGGTTCTGTTACCCAGAATCCTTTGCAAACCTCAAAATTTGGCTAAAAAAACACATTTTCTTCACATTTTGAGGACAGAAAGTTCTGGAATCTGAGAGGAGCCACAAATTTCCTTCCACCCAGCGTTCCCCGAAGTCTCCCGATAAAAATGATACCTCACATGTGTGGGTAGGCCTAGCGCCCGCGTCAGGAAATGCCCCAAAACACAACGTGGACACATCACAATTTTTGACAGAAAACAGAGGTGTTTTTTGCAAAGGGCCTACCTGTAGATTTTGGCCTCTAGCTCAGCTGGCACCTAGGGAAACCTACCAAACCTGTGCATTTTTGAAAACTAGAGACCTAGGGGAATCCAAGATGGGGTGACTTGTGGGGCTCTGACCGGGTTCTGTTACCCAAAATCCTTTGCAAACCTCAAAATTTGGCTAAAAAAACACATTTTCCTCACATTTTGAGGACAGAAAGTTCTGGAATCTGAGAGGAGCCACACATTTCCTTCCACCCAGCGTTCCCCCAAGTCTCCCAATAAAAATGATACCTCACTTGTGTCGGTAGGCCTAGCGCTTGGGACAGGAAATATCCCAAAATGCAACGTGGACACATCACAATTTTTGACAGAAAACAGAGTTGTGTTTTGTAAAGTGCCTACCTGTAGATTTTGGCCTCTAGCTCAGCCGGCACCTAGGGAAACCTACCAAACCTGTGCATTTTTTTAAACTTCCACCCATCGTTCCCCCAAGTCTCCCGATAAAAGTGGTACCTCACTTGTGTGGGTAGGCCTAGCGCCTATGAAAGGAAATGGCCCAAAACACAATGTAGACACATCAATTTTTTTCATAGAAAACAGTGCCTACCTGTTGATTTTGGCCTCTAGCTCAGCCGGCACCTGGGGAAACCTAGCAAACCAGCACATTTTTGAAAACTAGAAACCTAGGGGAATCCAAAATGGGGTGACTTGTGGGGCTCTGACCAGGTTCTGTTACCCAGAATCCTTTGCAAATCTAAAAATGTGGCTAAAAAAACACATTTTCCTCACATTTTGGTGACAGAAAGTTCTGGAATCTGAGAGGAGCCACACATTTCCTTCCACCCAGCGTTCCCCCAAGCCTCCCGATAAAAATGATACCTCAATTGTGTGGGTAGGCCTAGCACCCACAACAGGAAATCCCCAAAAACACAACGTGTACACATCACAATTTTTGACAGAAAACAGAGGTGTTTTTTGCAAAGGGCCTACCTGTAGATTTTGGCCTCTAGCTCAGCTGGCACCTAGGGAAACCTACCAAACCTGTGCATTTTTGAAAACTAGAGACCTAGGGGAAGCCAAGATGGGGTGACTTGTGGGGCTCTGACCAGGTTCTGTTACCCAGAATCCTTTGCAAACCTCAAAATTTGGCTAAAAAACAAATTTTCCTCACATTTTGGTTACAGAAAGTTCTGGAATCTGAAAGGAGCCACAAATTTCCTTCCACCCAGCGTTCCCCGAAGTCTCCCGATAAAAATGATACCTCACTTGTGTGGGTAGGCCTGGCGCCCGCGTCAGGAAATGCCCCAAAACACAACGTGGACACATCACAATTTTTGACAGAAAACAGAGGTTTTTTTTGCAAAGGGCCTACCTGTATATTCTGGCCTCTAGCTCAGCCGGCACCTAGGGAAACCTACCAAACCTGTGCATTTTTGAAAACTAGAAACCTTGGGTAATCCGAGATGGGGTGACTTGTGGGGCTCTGTCCAGGTTCTGTTACCCAGAATCCTTTGCAAACCTCAAAATTTGGCTAAAAAAACACATTTTCCCCACATTTTGGTGACAGAAAGTTCTGAAATCTGAGAGGAGCCACAAATTCCCTTCCACTCAGCGTTCCCCCAAGTCTCCCGATAAAAATGATACCTCACTTGTGTGGGTAGGCCTAGCGCTCGCAATAGGAAATGCCCCAAAACACAATGTGGACACATCACAATTTTTGACAGAAAACAGAGTTGTTTTTTGTAAAGTGCCTACCTGTAGATTTTGGCCTCTAGCTCAGCCGGCACCTTGGGAAACCTACCAAACCTGTGCATTTTTTTAAACTTCCACCCAGCGTTCCCCCAAGTCTCCCGATAAAAGTGGTACCTCACTTGTGTGGGTAGGCCAAGCGCCTATGAAAGGAAATGGACCAAAACACAATGTAGACACATCAATTTTTTTCATAGAAAACAGTGCCTACCTGTGGATTTTGGCCGCTAGCTCAGCCGGCACCTGGGGAAACCTAGCAAACCAGCGCATTTTTGAAAACTAGAAACCTAGGGGAATCCAAAATGGGGTGACTTGTGGGGCTCTGACCAGGTTCTGTTACCCAGAATCCTTTGCAAATCTAAAAATGTGGCTAAAAAAACACATTTTCCTCACATTTTGGTGACAGAAAGTTCTGGAATCTGAGAGGAGCCACACATTTCCTTCCACCCAGCGTTCCCCCAAGCCTCCCGATAAAAATGATACCTCAATTGTGTGGGTAGGCCTAGCACCCACGACAGGAAATCCCCAAAAACACAACGTGTACACATCACAATTTTTGACAGAAAACAGAGGTGTTTTTTGCAAAGGGCCTACCTGTAGATTTTGGCCTCTAGCTCAGCTGGCACCTAGGGAAACCTACCAAACCTGTGCATTGTTTAAAACTAGAGACCTAGGGGAATCCAAGATGGGGTGACTTGAGGGGCTCTGACCAGGTTCTGTTACCCAGAATCCTTTGCAAACCTCAAAATTTGGCTAAAAAACAAATTTTCCTCACATTTTGGTTACAGAAAGTTCTGGAATCTGAAAGGAGCCACAAACTTCCTTCCACCCAGCGTTCCCCGAAGTCTCCCGATAAAAATGATACCTCACTTGTGGTGGGTAGGCCTGGCGCCCGCGTCAGGAAGTGCCCCAAAACACAACGTGGACACATCACAATTTTTGACAGAAAACAGAGGTGTTTTTTGCAAAGGGCCTACCTGTATATTCTGGCCTCTAGCTCAGCCGGCACCTAGGGAAACCTACCAAACCTGTGGATTTTTGAAAACTAGAAACCTTGGGTAATCCGAGATGGGGTGACTTGTGGGGCTCTGTCCAGGTTCTGTTACCCAGAATCCTTTGCAAACCTCAAAATTTGGCTAAAAAAACACATTTTCCTCACATTTTGGTGACAGAAAGTTCTGAAATCTGAGAGGAGCCACAAATTCCCTTCCACTCAGCGTTCCCCCAAGTCTCCCGATAAAAATGATACCTCACTTGTGTGGGTAGGCCTAGCGCCCGCAATAGGAAATGCCCCAAAACACAATGTGGACACATCACAATTTTTGACAGAAAACAGAGTTCTTTTTTGTAAAGTGCCTACCTGTAGATTTTGGCCTCTAGCTCAGCCGGCACCTAGGGAATCTTACCAAACCTGTACATTTTTGAAAACTAAAGACCTAGGGGAATCCAAGATGGGGTGACTTGTGGGGCTCTGACCAGGTTCTGTTACCCAGAATCCTTTGCAAACCTCAAAATTTGGCTAAAAAAACACATTTTCTTCACATTTTGAGGACAGAAAGTTCTGGAATCTGAGAGGAGCCACAAATTTCCTTCCACCCAGCGTTCCCCGAAGTCTCCCGATAAAAATGATACCTCACATGTGTGGGTAGGCCTAGCGCCCGCGTCAGGAAATGCCCCAAAACACAACGTGGACACATCACAATTTTTGACAGAAAACAGAGGTGTTTTTTGCAAAGGGCCTACCTGTAGATTTTGGCCTCTAGCTCAGCTGGCACCTAGGGAAACCTACCAAACCTGTGCATTTTTGAAAACTAGAGACCTAGGGGAATCCAAGATGGGGTGACTTGTGGGGCTCTGACCGGGTTCTGTTACCCAAAATCCTTTGCAAACCTCAAAATTTGGCTAAAAAAACACATTTTCCTCACATTTTGAGGACAGAAAGTTCTGGAATCTGAGAGGAGCCACACATTTCCTTCCACCCAGCGTTCCCCCAAGTCTCCCAATAAAAATGATACCTCACTTGTGTCGGTAGGCCTAGCGCTTGGGACAGGAAATATCCCAAAATGCAACGTGGACACATCACAATTTTTGACAGAAAACAGAGTTGTTTTTTGTAAAGTGCCTACCTGTAGATTTTGGCCTCTAGCTCAGCCGGCACCTAGGGAAACCTACCAAACCTGTGCATTTTTTTAAACTTCCACCCATCGTTCCCCCAAGTCTCCCGATAAAAGTGGTACCTCACTTGTGTGGGTAGGCCTAGCGCCTATGAAAGGAAATGGCCCAAAACACAATGTAGACACATCAATTTTTTTCATAGAAAACAGTGCCTACCTGTTGATTTTGGCCTCTAGCTCAGCCGGCACCTGGGGAAACCTAGCAAACCAGCACATTTTTGAAAACTAGAAACCTAGGGGAATCCAAAATGGGGTGACTTGTGGGGCTCTGACCAGGTTCTGTTACCCAGAATCCTTTGCAAATCTAAAAATGTGGCTAAAAAAACACATTTTCCTCACATTTTGGTGACAGAAAGTTCTGGAATCTGAGAGGAGCCACACATTTCCTTCCACCCAGCGTTCCCCCAAGCCTCCCGATAAAAATGATACCTCAATTGTGTGGGTAGGCCTAGCACCCACAACAGGAAATCCCCAAAAACACAACGTGTACACATCACAATTTTTGACAGAAAACAGAGGTGTTTTTTGCAAAGGGCCTACCTGTAGATTTTGGCCTCTAGCTCAGCTGGCACCTAGGGAAACCTACCAAACCTGTGCATTTTTGAAAACTAGAGACCTAGGGGAATCCAAGATGGGGTGACTTGTGGGGCTCTGACCAGGTTCTGTTACCCAGAATCCTTTGCAAACCTCAAAATTTGGCTAAAAAACAAATTTTCCTCACATTTTGGTTACAGAAAGTTCTGGAATCTGAAAGGAGCCACAAATTTCCTTCCACCCAGCGTTCCCCGAAGTCTCCCGATAAAAATGATACCTCACTTGTGTGGGTAGGCCTGGCGCCCGCGTCAGGAAATGCCCCAAAACACAACGTGGACACATCACAATTTTTGACAGAAAACAGAGGTTTTTTTTGCAAAGGGCCTACCTGTATATTCTGGCCTCTAGCTCAGCCGGCACCTAGGGAAACCTACCAAACCTGTGCATTTTTGAAAACTAGAAACCTTGGGTAATCCGAGATGGGGTGACTTGTGGGGCTCTGTCCAGGTTCTGTTACCCAGAATCCTTTGCAAACCTCAAAATTTGGCTAAAAAAACACATTTTCCTCACATTTTGGTGACAGAAAGTTCTGAAATCTGAGAGGAGCCACAAATTCCCTTCCACTCAGCGTTCCCCCAAGTCTCCCGATAAAAATGATACCTCACTTGTGTGGGTAGGCCTAGCGCTCGCAATAGGAAATGCCCCAAAACACAATGTGGACACATCACAATTTTTGACAGAAAACAGAGTTGTTTTTTGTAAAGTGCCTACCTGTAGATTTTGGCCTCTAGCTCAGCCGGCACCTAGGGAAACCTACCAAACCTGTGCATTTTTTTAAACTTCCACCCAGCGTTCCCCCAAGTCTCCCGATAAAAGTGGTACCTCACTTGTGTGGGTAGGCCAAGCGCCTATGAAAGGAAATGGACCAAAACACAATGTAGACACATCAATTTTTTTCATAGAAAACAGTGCCTACCTGTGGATTTTGGCCTCTAGCTCAGCCGGCACCTGGGGAAACCTAGCAAACCAGCGCATTTTTGAAAACTAGAAACCTAGGGGAATCCAAAATGGGGTGACTTGTGGGGCTCTGACCAGGTTCTGTTACCCAGAATCCTTTGCAAATCTAAAAATGTGGCTAAAAAAACACATTTTCCTCACATTTTGGTGACAGAAAGTTCTGGAATCTGAGAGGAGCCACACATTTCCTTCCACCCAGCGTTCCCCCAAGCCTCCCGATAAAAATGATACCTCAATTGTGTGGGTAGGCCTAGCACCCACGACAGGAAATCCCCAAAAACACAACGTGTACACATCACAATTTTTGACAGAAAACAGAGGTGTTTTTTGCAAAGGGCCTACCTGTAGATTTTGGCCTCTAGCTCAGCTGGCACCTAGGGAAACCTACCAAACCTGTGCATTTTTTAAAACTAGAGACCTAGGGGAATCCAAGATGGGGTGACTTGAGGGGCTCTGACCAGGTTCTGTTACCCAGAATCCTTTGCAAACCTCAAAATTTGGCTAAAAAACAAATTTTCCTCACATTTTGGTTACAGAAAGTTCTGGAATCTGAAAGGAGCCACAAACTTCCTTCCACCCAGCGTTCCCCGAAGTCTCCCGATAAAAATGATACCTCACTTGTGGTGGGTAGGCCTGGCGCCCGCGTCAGGAAGTGCCCCAAAACACAACGTGGACACATCACAATTTTTGACAGAAAACAGAGGTGTTTTTTGCAAAGGGCCTACCTGTATATTCTGGCCTCTAGCTCAGCCGGCACCTAGGGAAACCTACCAAACCTGTGGATTTTTGAAAACTAGAAACCTTGGGTAATCCGAGATGGGGTGACTTGTGGGGCTCTGTCCAGGTTCTGTTACCCAGAATCCTTTGCAAACCTCAAAATTTGGCTAAAAAAACACATTTTCCTCACATTTTGGTGACAGAAAGTTCTGAAATCTGAGAGGAGCCACAAATTCCCTTCCACTCAGCGTTCCCCCAAGTCTCCCGATAAAAATGATACCTCACTTGTGTGGGTAGGCCTAGCGCCCGCAATAGGAAATGCCCCAAAACACAATGTGGACACATCACAATTTTTGACAGAAAACAGAGTTCTTTTTTGTAAAGTGCCTACCTGTAGATTTTGGCCTCTAGCTCAGCCGGCACCTAGGGAATCTTACCAAACCTGTACATTTTTGAAAACTAAAGACCTAGGGGAATCCAAGATGGGGTGACTTGTGGGGCTCTGACCAGGTTCTGTTACCCAGAATCCTTTGCAAACCTCAAAATTTGGCTAAAAAAACCCATTTTCTTCACATTTTGAGGACAGAAAGTTCTGGAATCTGAGAGGAGCCACAAATTTCCTTCCACCCAGCGTTCCCCGAAGTCTCCCGATAAAAATGATACCTCACATGTGTGGGTAGGCCTAGCGCCCGCGTCAGGAAATGCCCCAAAACACAACGTGGACACATCACAATTTTTGACAGAAAACAGAGGTGTTTTTTGCAAAGGGCCTACCTGTAGATTTTGGCCTCTAGCTCAGCTGGCACCTAGGGAAACCTACCAAACCTGTGCATTTTTGAAAACTAGAGACCTAGGGGAATCCAAGATGGGGTGACTTGTGGGGCTCTGACCGGGTTCTGTTACCCAAAATCCTTTGCAAACCTCAAAATTTGGCTAAAAAAACACATTTTCCTCACATTTTGAGGACAGAAAGTTCTGGAATCTGAGAGGAGCCACACATTTCCTACCACCCAGCGTTCCCCCAAGTCTCCCAATAAAAATGATACCTCACTTGTGTCGGTAGGCCTAGCGCTTGGGACAGGAAATATCCCAAAATGCAACGTGGACACATCACAATTTTTGACAGAAAACAGAGTTGTTTTTTGTAAAGTGCCTACCTGTAGATTTTGGCCTCTAGCTCAGCCGGCACCTAGGGAAACCTACCAAACCTGTGCATTTTTTTAAACTTCCACCCAGCGTTCCCCCAAGTCTCCCGATAAAAGTGGTACCTCACTTGTGTGGGTAGGCCTAGCGCCTATGAAAGGAAATGGCCCAAATCACAATGTAGACACATCAATTTTTTTCATAGAAAACAGTGCCTACCTGTTGATTTTGGCCTCTAGCTCAGCCGGCACCTGGGGAAACCTAGCAAACCAGCACATTTTTGAAAACTAGAAACCTAGGGGAATCCAAAATGGGGTGACTTGTGGGGCTCTGACCAGGTTCTGTTACCCAGAATCCTTTGCAAACCTCAAAATTTGGCTAAAAAAACACATTTTCCTCACATTTTGGTGACAGAAAGTTCTGAAATCTGAGAGGAGCCACAAATTCCCTTCCACTCAGCGTTCCCCCAAGTCTCCCGATAAAAATGATACCTCACTTGTGTGGGTAGGCCTAGCGCCCGCAATAGGAAAAGCCCCAAAACACAATGTGGACACATCACAATTTTTGACAGAAAACAGAGTTCTTTTTTGTAAAGTGCCTACCTGTAGATTTTGGCCTCTAGCTCAGCCGGCACCTAGGGAATCTTACCAAACCTGTACATTTTTGAAAACTAAAGACCTAGGGGAATCCAAGATGGGGTGACTTGTGGGGCTCTGACCAGGTTCTGTTACCCAGAATCCTTTGCAAACCTCAAAATTTGGCTAAAAAAACACATTTTCTTCACATTTTGAGGACAGAAAGTTCTGGAATCTGAGAGGAGCCACAAATTTCCTTCCACCCAGCGTTCCCCGAAGTCTCCCGATAAAAATGATACCTCACATGTGTGGGTAGGCCTAGCGCCCGCGTCAGGAAATGCCCCAAAACACAACGTGGACACATCACAATTTTTGACAGAAAACAGAGGTGTTTTTTGCAAAGGGCCTACCTGTAGATTTTGGCCTCTAGCTCAGCTGGCACCTAGGGAAACCTACCAAACCTGTGCATTTTTGAAAACTAGAGACCTAGGGGAATCCAAGATGGGGTGACTTGTGGGGCTCTGACCGGGTTCTGTTACCCAAAATCCTTTGCAAACCTCAAAATTTGGCTAAAAAAACACATTTTCCTCACATTTTGAGGACAGAAAGTTCTGGAATCTGAGAGGAGCCACACATTTCCTTCCACCCAGCGTTCCCCCAAGTCTCCCAATAAAAATGATACCTCACTTGTGTCGGTAGGCCTAGCGCTTGGGACAGGAAATATCCCAAAATGCAACGTGGACACATCACAATTTTTGACAGAAAACAGAGTTGTTTTTTGTAAAGTGCCTACCTGTAGATTTTGGCCTCTAGCTCAGCCGGCACCTAGGGAAACCTACCAAACCTGTGCATTTTTTTAAACTTCCACCCAGCGTTCCCCCAAGTCTCCCGATAAAAGTGGTACCTCACTTGTGTGGGTAGGCCTAGCGCCTATGAAAGGAAATGGCCCAAATCACAATGTAGACACATCAATTTTTTTCATAGAAAACAGTGCCTACCTGTTGATTTTGGCCTCTAGCTCAGCCGGCACCTGGGGAAACCTAGCAAACCAGCACATTTTTGAAAACTAGAAACCTAGGGGAATCCAAAATGGGGTGACTTGTGGGGCTCTGACCAGGTTCTGTTACCCAGAATCCTTTGCAAATCTAAAAATGTGGCTAAAAAAACACATTTTCCTCACATTTTGGTGACAGAAAGTTCTGGAATCTGAGAGGAGCCACACATTTCCTTCCACCGAGCGTTCCCCCAAGCCTCCCGATAAAAATGATACCTCAATTGTGTGGGTAGGCCTAGCACCCACAACAGGAAATCCCCCAAAACACAACGTGTACACATCACAATTTTTGACAGAAAACAGAGGTGTTTTTTGCAAAGGGCCTACCTGTAGATTTTGGCCTCTAGCTCAGCTGGCACCTAGGGAAACCTACCAAACCTGTGCATTTTTGAAAACTAGAGACCTAGGGGAATCCAAGATGGGGTGACTTGTGGGGCTCTGACCAGGTTCTGTTACCCAGAATCCTTTGCAAACCTCAAAATTTGGCTAAAAAACAAATTTTCCTCACATTTTGGTTACAGAAAGTTCTGGAATCTGAAAGGAGCCACAAATTTCCTTCCACCCAGCGTTCCCCGAAGTCTCCCGATAAAAATGATACCTCACTTGTGTGGGTAGGCCTGGCGCCCGCGTCAGGAAATGCCCCAAAACACAACGTGGACACATCACAATTTTTGACAGAAAACAGAGGTGTTTTTTGCAAAGGGCCTACCTGTATATTCTGGCCTCTAGCTCAGCCGGCACCTAGGGAAACCTACCAAACCTGTGCATTTTTGAAAACTAGAAACCTTGGGTAATCCGAGATGGGGTGACTTGTGGGGCTCTGTCCAGGTTCTGTTACCCAGAATCCTTTGCAAACCTCAAAATTTGGCTAAAAAAACACATTTTCCTCACATTTTGGTGACAGAAAGTTCTGAAATCTGAGAGGAGCCACAAATTCCCTTCCACTCAGCGTTCCCCCAAGTCTCCCGATAAAAATGATACCTCACTTGTGTGGGTAGGCCTAGCGCTCGCAATAGGAAATGCCCCAAAACACAATGTGGACACATCACAATTTTTGACAGAAAACAGAGTTGTTTTTTGTAAAGTGCCTACCTGTAGATTTTGGCCTCTAGCTCAGCCGGCACCTAGGGAAACCTACCAAACCTGTGCATTTTTTTAAACTTCCACCCAGCGTTCCCCCAAGTCTCCCGATAAAAGTGGTACCTCACTTGTGTGGGTAGGCCAAGCGCCTATGAAAGGAAATGGACCAAAACACAATGTAGACACATCAATTTTTTTCATAGAAAACAGTGCCTACCTGTGGATTTTGGCCTCTAGCTCAGCCGGCACCTGGGGAAACCTAGCAAACCAGCGCATTTTTGAAAACTAGAAACCTAGGGGAATCCAAAATGGGGTGACTTGTGGGGCTCTGACCAGGTTCTGTTACCCAGAATCCTTTGCAAATCTAAAAATGTGGCTAAAAAAACACATTTTCCTCACATTTTGGTGACAGAAAGTTCTGGAATCTGAGAGGAGCCACACATTTCCTTCCACCCAGCGTTCCCCCAAGCCTCCCGATAAAAATGATACCTCAATTGTGTGGGTAGGCCTAGCACCCACGACAGGAAATCCCCAAAAACACAACGTGTACACATCACAATTTTTGACAGAAAACAGAGGTGTTTTTTGCAAAGGGCCTACCTGTAGATTTTGGCCTCTAGCTCAGCTGGCACCTAGGGAAACCTACCAAACCTGTGCATTTTTTAAAACTAGAGACCTAGGGGAATCCAAGATGGGGTGACTTGAGGGGCTCTGACCAGGTTCTGTTACCCAGAATCCTTTGCAAACCTCAAAATTTGGCTAAAAAACAAATTTTCCTCACATTTTGGTTACAGAAAGTTCTGGAATCTGAAAGGAGCCACAAACTTCCTTCCACCCAGCGTTCCCCGAAGTCTCCCGATAAAAATGATACCTCACTTGTGGTGGGTAGGCCTGGCGCCCGCGTCAGGAAGTGCCCCAAAACACAACGTGGACACATCACAATTTTTGACAGAAAACAGAGGTGTTTTTTGCAAAGGGCCTACCTGTATATTCTGGCCTCTAGCTCAGCCGGCACCTAGGGAAACCTACCAAACCTGTGGATTTTTGAAAACTAGAAACCTTGGGTAATCCGAGATGGGGTGACTTGTGGGGCTCTGTCCAGGTTCTGTTACCCAGAATCCTTTGCAAACCTCAAAATTTGGCTAAAAAAACACATTTTCCTCACATTTTGGTGACAGAAAGTTCTGAAATCTGAGAGGAGCCACAAATTCCCTTCCACTCAGCGTTCCCCCAAGTCTCCCGATAAAAATGATACCTCACTTGTGTGGGTAGGCCTAGCGCCCGCAATAGGAAATGCCCCAAAACACAATGTGGACACATCACAATTTTTGACAGAAAACAGAGTTCTTTTTTGTAAAGTGCCTACCTGTAGATTTTGGCCTCTAGCTCAGCCGGCACCTAGGGAATCTTACCAAACCTGTACATTTTTGAAAACTAAAGACCTAGGGGAATCCAAGATGGGGTGACTTGTGGGGCTCTGACCAGGTTCTGTTACCCAGAATCCTTTGCAAACCTCAAAATTTGGCTAAAAAAACACATTTTCTTCACATTTTGAGGACAGAAAGTTCTGGAATCTGAGAGGAGCCACAAATTTCCTTCCACCCAGCGTTCCCCGAAGTCTCCCGATAAAAATGATACCTCACATGTGTGGGTAGGCCTAGCGCCCGCGTCAGGAAATGCCCCAAAACACAACGTGGACACATCACAATTTTTGACAGAAAACAGAGGTGTTTTTTGCAAAGGGCCTACCTGTAGATTTTGGCCTCTAGCTCAGCTGGCACCTAGGGAAACCTACCAAACCTGTGCATTTTTGAAAACTAGAGACCTAGGGGAATCCAAGATGGGGTGACTTGTGGGGCTCTGACCGGGTTCTGTTACCCAAAATCCTTTGCAAACCTCAAAATTTGGCTAAAAAAACACATTTTCCTCACATTTTGAGGACAGAAAGTTCTGGAATCTGAGAGGAGCCACACATTTCCTACCACCCAGCGTTCCCCCAAGTCTCCCAATAAAAATGATACCTCACTTGTGTCGGTAGGCCTAGCGCTTGGGACAGGAAATATCCCAAAATGCAACGTGGACACATCACAATTTTTGACAGAAAACAGAGTTGTTTTTTGTAAAGTGCCTACCTGTAGATTTTGGCCTCTAGCTCAGCCGGCACCTAGGGAAACCTACCAAACCTGTGCATTTTTTTAAACTTCCACCCAGCGTTCCCCCAAGTCTCCCGATAAAAGTGGTACCTCACTTGTGTGGGTAGGCCTAGCGCCTATGAAAGGAAATGGCCCAAATCACAATGTAGACACATCAATTTTTTTCATAGAAAACAGTGCCTACCTGTTGATTTTGGCCTCTAGCTCAGCCGGCACCTGGGGAAACCTAGCAAACCAGCACATTTTTGAAAACTAGAAACCTAGGGGAATCCAAAATGGGGTGACTTGTGGGGCTCTGACCAGGTTCTGTTACCCAGAATCCTTTGCAAATCTAAAAATGTGGCTAAAAAAACACATTTTCCTCACATTTTGGTGACAGAAAGTTCTGGAATCTGAGAGGAGCCACACATTTCCTTCCACTCAGCGTTCCCCCAAGTCTCCCGATAAAAATGATACCTCACTTGTGTGGGTAGGCCTAGCACCCACAACAGGAAATCCCCAAAAACACAACGTGTACACATCACAATTTTTGACAGAAAACAGAGGTGTTTTTTGCAAAGGGCCTACCTGTAGATTTTGGCCTCTAGCTCAGCCGGCACCTAGGGAAACCTACCAAACCTGTGCATTTTTGAAAACTAGAGACCTAGGGGAATCCAAGATGGGGTGACTTGTGGGGCTCTGACCAGGTTCTGTTACCCAGAATCCTTTGCAAACCTCAAAATTTGGCTAAAAAACAAATTTTCCTCACATTTTGGTTACAGAAAGTTCTGGAATCTGAAAGGAGCCACAAATTTCCTTCCACCCAGCGTTCCCCGAAGTCTCCCGATAAAAATGATACCTCACTTGTGTGGGTAGGCCTGGCGCCCGCGTCAGGAAATGCCCCAAAACACAACGTGGACACATCACAATTTTTGACAGAAAACAGAGGTGTTTTTTGCAAAGGGCCTACCTGTATATTCTGGCCTCTAGCTCAGCCGGCACCTAGGGAAACCTACCAAACCTGTGCATTTTTGAAAACTAGAAACCTTGGGTAATCCGAGATGGGGTGACTTGTGGGGCTCTGTCCAGGTTCTGTTACCCAGAATCCTTTACAAACCTCAAAATTTGGCTAAAAAAACACATTTTCCTCACATTTTGGTGACAGAAAGTTCTGAAATCTGAGAGGAGCCACAAATTCCCTTCCACTCAGCGTTCCCCCAAGTCTCCCGATAAAAATGATACCTCACTTGTGTGGGTAGGCCTAGCGCTCGCAATAGGAAATGCCCCAAAACACAATGTGGACACATCACAATTTTTGACAGAAAACAGAGTTCTTTTTTGTAAAGTGCCTACCTGTAGATTTTGGCCTCTAGCTCAGCCGGCACCTAGGGAAGCTTACCAAACCTGTACATTTTTGAAAACTAGAGACCTAGGGGAATCCAAGATGGGGTGACTTGTGGGGCTCTGACCAGGTTCTGTTACCCAGAATCCTTTGCAAACCTCAAAATTTGGCTAAAAAAACACATTTTCTTCACATTTTGAGGACAGAAAGTTCTGGAATCTGAGAGGAGCCACAAATTTCCTTCCACCCAGTGTTCCCCCAAGTCTCCCAATAAAAATGATACCTCACTTGTGTCGGTAGGCCTAGCGCTTGGGACAGGAAATATCCCAAAATGCAACGTGGACACATCACAATTTTTGACAGAAAACAGAGTTGTTTTTTGTAAAGTGCCTACCTGTAGATTTTGGCCTCTAGCTCAGCCGGCACCTAGGGAAACCTACCAAACCTGTGCATTTTTTTAAACTTCCACCCAGCGTTCCCCCAAGTCTCCCGATAAAAGTGGTACCTCACTTGTGTGGGTAGGCCTAACGCCTATGAAAGGAAATGGCCCAAAACACAATGTAGACACATCAAATTTTTTCATAGAAAACAGTGCCTACCTGTGGATTTTGGCCTCTAGCTCCGCCGGCACCTGGGGAAACCTAGCAAACCATTGCATTTTTGAAAACTAGAAACCTAGGGGAATCCAAAATGGGGTGACTTGTGGGGCTCTGACCAGGTTCTGTTACCCAGAATCCTTTGCAAATCTAAAAATTTGGCTAAAAAAACACATTTTCCTCACATTTTGGTGACAGAAAGTTCTGGAATCTGAGAGGAGCCACACATTTCCTTCCACCCAGCGTTTCCCCAAGCCTCCCGATACAAATGATACCTCAATTGTGTGGGTAGGCCTAGCACCCACGACAGGAAATGCCCAAAAACACAACATGGACACATAACAATTTTTGACAGAAAACAGAGGTGTTTTTTGCCAAGGGCCTACCTGTAGATTTTGGCCTCTAGCTCAGCTGGCACCTAGGGAAACCTACCAAACCTGTGCATTTTTGAAAACTAGAGACCTAGGGGAATCCAAGATGGGGTGACTTGTGTGGCTCTGACCAGGTTCTGTTACCCAGAATCCTTTGCAAACCTCAAAATTTGGCTAAAAAAACACATTTTCCTCACATTTTGGTGACAGAAAGTTCTGGAATCTGAGAGGAGCCACAAATTTCCTTCCACCCAGCGTTCCCCGAAGTCTCCCGATAAAAATGATACCTCACTTGTGTGGGTAGGCCTAGCGCCCGCGTCAGGAAATGCCCCAAAACACAACGTGGACACATCACAATTTTTGACAGAAAACAGAGTTCTTTTTTGTAAAGTTCCTACCTGTAGATTTTGGCCTCTAGCTCAGCTGGCACCTAGGGAAACCTACCAAACCTGTACATGTTTGAAAACTAGAGACCTAGGGGAATCCAAGATGGGGTGACTTGTGGGGCTCTCACCAGGTTCTGTTACCCAGAATCCTTTGCAAACCTCAAAATTTGGCTAAAAAAACACATTTTCCTCACATTTTGAGGACAGAAAGTTCTGGAATCTGAGAGGAGCCACACATTTCCTTCCACCCAGCGTTCCCCCAAGTCTCCCAATAAAAATGATACCTCACTTGTGTCGGTATGCCTAGCGCTTGGGACAGGAAATATCACAAAATGCAACGTGGACACATCACAATTCATGACAGAAAACAGAGTTGTTTTTAGTAAAGTGCCTACCTGTAGATTTTGGCCTCTAGCTCAGCCGGCACCTAGGGAAACCTACCAAACCTGTGCATTTTTTTAAACTTCCACCCAGCGTTCCCCCAAGTCTCCCGATAAAAGTGTTACGTCACTTGTGTGGGTAGGCCTAGCGCCTATGAAAGGAAATGGGCCAAAACACAATGTAGGCATATCAAATTTTTTCAAGAAAACAGTGCCTACCTGTGGATTTTGGGCTCTAGCTCAGCCGGCACCTGGGGAAACCTAGCAAACCAGCGCATTTTTGAAAACTAGAAACCTAGGGGAATCCAAAATGGGGTGACTTGTGGGGCTCTGACCAGGTTCTGTTACCCAGAATCCTTTGCAAATCTAAAAATTTGGCTAAAAAAACACATTTTCCTCACATTTTGGTGACAGAAAGTTCTGGAATCTGAGAGGAGCCACACATTTCCTTCCACCCAGTGTTCCCCCAAGCCTCCCGATAAAAATTATACCTCAATTGTGTGGGTAGGCCTAGCACCCACGACAGGAAATGCTCCAAAACACAACGTGGACACATCACAATTTTTGACAGAAAACAGAGGTGTTTTTTGCAAAGGGCCTACCTGTAGATTTTGGCCTCTAGCTCAACTGGCACCTAGGGAAACCTACCAAACCTGTGCATTTTTGAAAACTAGAGACCTAGGGGAATCCAAGATGGGGTGACTTGTGGGGCTCTGACCAGGTTCTGTTACCCAGAATCCTTTGCAAACCTCAAAATTTGGCTAAAAAACACATTTTCCTCACATTTTGGTGACAGAAAGTTCTGGAATCTGAAAGGAGCCACAAATTTCCTTCCACCCAGCGTTCCCCGAAGTCTCCCGATAAAAATGATACCTCACTTGTGTGGGTAGGCCTAGCGCCCGCGTCAGGAAATGCCCCAAAACACAACGTGGACACATCACAATTTTTGACAGAAAACAGAGGTGTTTTTTGCAAAGGGCCTACCTGTAGATTTTGGCCTCTAGCTCAGCTGGCACCTAGGGAAATCTACCAAACCTGTGCATTTTTGAAAACTAGAGACCTAGGGGAATCCAAGATGGGGTGACTTGTGGGGCTCTGACCAGGTTCTGTTACCCAGAATCCTTTGCAATCCTCAAATTTTGGCTAAAAAAACACATTTTCCTCACATTTTGAGGACAGAAAGTTCTGGAATCTGAGAGGAGCCACAAATTTCCTTCCACCCAGCGTTCCCCCAAGTCTCCCAATAAAAATGATACCTCACTTGTGTCGGTAGGCCTAGCGCTTGGGACAGGAAATATCCCAAAATGCAACGTGGACACATCACAATTTTTGACAGAAAACAGAGTTGTTTTTTGTAAAGTGCCTACCTGTAGATTTTGGCCTCTAGCTCAGCCGGCACCTAGGGAAACCTACCAAACCTGTGCATTTTTTTAAACTTCCACCCAGCGTTCCCCCAAGTCTCCCGATAAAAGTGGTACCTCACTTGTGTGGATAGGCCTAGCGCCTACGAAAGGAAATGGCCCAAAACACAATGTAGGCATATCAAATTTTTGCAAGAAAACAGTGCCTACCTGTGGATTTTGGGCTCTAGCTCAACCGGCACCTGGGGAAACCTAGCAAACCAGCGCATTTTTGAAAACTAGAAACCTAGGGGAATCCAAAATGGGGTGACTTGTGGGGCTCTGACCAGGTTCTGTTACCCAGAATCCTTTGCAAATCTAAAAATTTGGCTAAAAAAACACATTTTCCTCACATTTTGGTGACAGAAAGTTCTGGAATCTGAGAGGAGCCACACATTTCCTTCCACCCAGTGTTCCCCCAAGGCTCCCGATAAAAATTATACCTCAATTGTGTGGGTAGGCCTAGCACCCACGACAGGAAATGCTCCAAAACACAATGTGGACACATCACAATTTTTGTCAGAAAACAGAGTTCTTTTTTGTACAGTACCTACCTGTAGATTTTGGCCTCTAGCTCAGCCGGCACCTAGGGAAACCTACCAAACCTGTGAATTTTTTAAAACTAGAGACCTAGGGGAATCCAAGATGGGGTGACTTGTGGGGCTCTGACCAGGTTCTGTTACCCAGAATCCTTTCCAAACCTCAAAATTTGGCTAAAAAAACACATTTTCCTCACATTTTGATGACAGAAAGTTCTGGAATCTGAAAGGAGCCACATAATTCCCTCCACCCAGCGTTCCCCCAAGTCTCCCGATAAAAATGATACCTCACTTGTGTTGGTAGGCCTAGCACTTGGGACAGGAAATATCCCAAAATGCAACGTGGACACATCACAATTTTTGACAGAAAACAGAGTTGTTTTTTGTAAAGTGCCTACCTGTAGATTTTAGCCTGTAGCTCAGCCGGCACCTAGGGAAACCTACCAAACCTGTGCATTTTTTAAAACTTCCACCCAGCGTTCCCCCAAGTCTCCCGATAAAAATGGTACCTCACTTGTGTGGGTAGGCCTAGCGCCTACGAAAGGAAATGGCCCAAATCACAACGTAGACACATCAAATTTTTTCATAGAAAACAGTGCCTACCTGTGGATTTTGGCCTCTAGCTCAGCCGGCACCTGGGGAAACCTAGCAAACCAGCGCATTTTTGAAAACTAGAAACCTAGGTGAATCCAAGATGGGGTGACTTGTGGTGCTTTGACCAGGTTCCGTTGCCCAGAATCCTTTGCAAACATCAAAATTTGGCCAAAAAAACACTTTTTCCTCTCATTTCGGTGACAGAAAGTTCTGGAATCTGAGAGGAGCCACAAATTTCCTTCCACCCAGCGTTGCCCCAAGTCTCCCGATACAAATGGTACCTCACTTGTGTGGGTAGGCCTAGCACCCACAAAAAGAAATGGCCCAAAACACAACGTGGACACATCACATTTTTTCACAGAAAACAGAGGTGTTTTTTGCAAAGTGCCTACCTGTCGATTTTGGCCTCTAGCCCAGCCGGCCCCAGGGGTGGGGGGCAGAAATGGCCTTAAATAAATTTTCCCCCAACCCCTCCCCGGGAGCGATCCTTGCCTACGGGGTCGCTCCCCTTGCGTGACATTGGAGCAAAAAGAAAATCCCCGGTGCCTATTGGTTTCTGCCCCCTTGGGGGCAGATTGACTGAAAATCGGCCAAAATGCCCCCAAGGGGGGCAGAAATGGTCTAAATACAATTTGCCCCCAGGGGAGCGACCCTTGCCTAATGGGTCGCTTCCCATCTCTAAAAAAACATACAAACCAAAACAAAACACAAAAATAAAATTTGCCCTGGCGCCTAGAGGTTTCTGCCCCCCCTGGGGACAGATCGGCCTAATAATAGCCTGATCTGCCCCCAAGGAGGCAGAAATGGCCTAAATTAAATTTGCCCCCCACCCCTCCAACCCCCCCGAGAGCGACCCTTGCCTACGGGGTCGCTCCCCCTGCGTGACATTGGCACCAAAAAAAAAATCCCCAGTGCCTAGTGGTTTCTGCCCCCTTGGGGGCAGATTGACCTAAAATCGTCCGATCTGCCCCCAAGGGAGGCAGAAATGGTCTAAATACAATTTGCCCCCCAGGGGAGCAGCCCTTGGCTAATGGGTCGCTCCCCATCTCTAAAAAGACAAACAAACAAAAAAAAAAACACAAAAATACAATTTGCCCTGGCGCCTAGAGGTTTCTGCCCCCGGGGGGCAGAAAAGGCCTTCCAAAAAAAATGCCCCCCCCTGGGAGCGACCCTTGCCTAAGGAGTCGCTCCCTCATGGCAATTTCACACAAAAAAGAAAATCCCTGGTGTCTACTGGGTGTTTCAAACGCCGGATTGCAAGCAATCCGGCTTTTGAAACGCTCAGAGAGACTTCAAAGGGAAGGAAATTCCTTTCCTTCCCTTTGACGCATCTCTGGGCCTCCCCCACGTGATTCCAGCGCAATGGGAGGAGGCCCTCTGTGATTGTCAGCGCGCAATGCGTGCTGACGTCACAGGTGGGGTGGGGGGGTCGGGGAGAGTTCCCAGGTGCAGGACGAGGTGATCTCGTCCAAGGCACCTGGAACCAGTGCCTTGGACAAGATCAACTCGTCCAGGGCACCGTAGGGGTTAAACAAATGGGGAAGTAGAGAGATTTATATGGACCATAACAAATGTCGTAAGCATTGTTGAAGCTGAACAAGCCAATGTACAAAGTGCCATCTATGCCTTTTAATGAGAATACAGAGTGACTCTTCACAAGACCACAAGAGTTTCTCCAAGTCAGTTATATCTAGGACGCTCTGTGATGGACACCAGTTCCCATCACCTGATGTGGGCTGAACATAAAGTCATTGGCAACTGTTCTGAAGATCAATGAAAATGCCAGAACTATTATGCTAATGACTGGAGGCATGTCAGATAATGAGACATTCAACCTTAAGTGTAAGTACTTGTGAAAGATCACCACCCTGGTAGAAAGTTTCAAGTGCCATTTCAACTTGACCCATGGGAAGGGGCAGGCATCAAGGGAACTGTGATCACTGCTTGTCAAGGGGTTAAAATAGTGACCTGATATGTTTCTCAGTTAAAAAAACTCAGTAGGGGGTCAGAGTGCACCCAGAAATATTCATAATCCTTTGCTCCCAGTGAAAGTGAGGACACTGATTATCTTACTTGGCACATGCCTCTGAGATGGAAGTAAGCAGCACTTCTCCACCCCATAAAAGCCAGGAATGGTTGGCACCGCCAGAGTGACTCATGTCCAGAGCCAGAATCTGGAAACGTCCAGCTTTCACAAACGCCGACCCAGTGGAACAGTTCATACAGCTACCACCTGAGGGCAAACCCTGTACCATTTCAGTGATATAAAGACTTTGGGGCATATTTACAAGCCCCATAGCGCCACCAAAGTGTCACTTTTTGTGACACGCCAGTGGCGCTGAGCATTACACACATTTACAAAGTGGCACTAAGCCACTTTTTGTGGCTTAATGGCACCTTGTAAATATGCCGCCTGATGCAGTTTTTATCAGATAGAGGAACATGCAATGGGTGTTGATGTGGGCATTTCACCGCAACACCCATTACTTTTTACGTTGCCCCAGATTTACAAGAATCAGTAAAACTGTGACAGTGCCAAAAACTATTGGCACCCTTGGGGTAGCATTAGCATGGCACATCTAGGGGTTATGCTTTCATTTCTACTCGTTTTTGCTTTTTCTATGTATGCTGCATTCTGTGGCACACAGAAAGAGCAATCCACCATGAGTGATTGTTTATGTGCAGGAAGGTATACCTTCCTGCATATCAATTATCAATCCCCTCAACGCAGACACCCTTACTATGGTGAAAGGGTGCCTGCGTTGGTGCTGGAAAGGGTGCCTGTGTTGGCGCGCGCAGCTAAATTTAGCACCAGCGCAGAGAGAAATGCAGAGGTGTGGCGTATTCTTGTAAATACAGCGCATCCCTGCATTTAAAAACTAGCACAGTGCTGCTGATTTTGGCAAAGCATTGTGCTGCACCAGTGTGTTGTAAATCTGGCCCTTTCTGTCAGAGTGAGACCTCCTGCCCAGCACACAATAAGAAGTATCCTGACCAGAATTTATGTTTATGTTTTTGTTTGTACCTCCCTGCTTCCCTTTTGATGCTATTTGATTTGGTCTCACATCGTTTGCAGACTGCATTTGCAAGGACTGCCATTTTTTTCTGTAGTTGGGAAGAAATGTGGTATTTCGGATTCCTAGTGACCCACTTGAGAAACCAAATCTGTCAGTGTCTAGGTCATGGTTTGGCCTAACGCATTGGAATAAATAAATAGCCTATCCACTTAGGTGGGCCAGGCACAATTATTAAGCAATAGTATTGTATGTTATTGCTGCCCATGTCCCCTTTAGCAAAGACACTACAAAGGCAGAGTAAATGGTTGAAACCCCTTATCACCATAGCCCACCTCCTACACAAGGCAATGCCCCTTTATCCTTGTACACACACACAGCAAACATTATTTAGAGGTTGGCAGGTCTGGGTGGGGAAAGTCTACAAGGATAGTCGATTCACTATTTCTGAGACTATAGTACATGCGGATGGATTGAGCAGTTAACTTCATTGAAGTACATATGCTTATTAGAGGAGGTAGGTATTTGACCTTTCTTGTATCAACAACGGTTTTCTTCTAGACAGCTCAGTAGAGGAAGGGAGTTCGAAATGAATAACCCTTGTAGATGTGTAGATCTTTCCCCAACACTATTGTATCTTGCCAAGTGAATGGATAAACTCTTTTAGTAAGCTGATCCTTGGTCTCAAACCAGCTTTCTTGCAGAAAATTAAATGGCACTCAAATGGAGGGCCTTTTGCTATGGAGGCATTTTGAAGCAGGCTGAGGGATGGTCACAAAGGAGGTAGAAAAACAGATGCAAATAAGGACCCTTTCCTTTGCGATGGGGTGGATTTTGGAAATTAGCAAGTGTGCATTTTGCACCTGATTACAATTTCAGCACTTCAGAATCAGAAATAACATACTAACTTAACACTAATAGTACAAGTTATTCCTTATTTCGAGGTGTTCAACAACATGTACACTTTTTGCTCCTGTGATTCAACTAGGTATCACCTGCATTCAACTTGCTGGAGCAGTAACCCAGGGTTTAGACCTAAACTGTAATACCTTTTTGGGTGCAAGCTGAAGTTTGATTACTGCCACATCATAATCAGAGTCTGCATCCTAAATTCTTCTTTTTACTTAGTTATGAACCAGAGTCTAACTTGCAGCATAAGTAAAATATGATCTGTAATGTTCATGTTGAATGTGCATCAGATTGCATGATTTATACTCATTGATGCTTTCTGTTTTATTGGATTATAAAATCCCTTAGAGATTCATGTACTAGTTATTTTGTTATTGAGCTACATGAAATAGCTCTTTAGTGTGGCTTAAAGAGAAGAACCAATTGGTGAATAATGGGTGGCTTAGGTTGCCACCATTATCTTACACATTTCCTGAGGCATGTTTGGTGGGCTTCATCCTTGGGATTTATCTCCAGAAAATAATTTGTGCTTTACTTTCCTAATAATGCTTTCAACCGTTTGTAAGTGGAGTGTTCATCAAAGGATCAGTTTCAATTGTTTACAGAGCCATTTTTAGCTTGAGTGTGCAAGCGCCTTGACCTGTTGTAAGTATTTTGGGCTTTTAACCACACCAACCTCATGTCCATCACTTTAATTCGTTCATGGGCTTGTCTTTTAAAAATCCCTTGATGTCATTGGTAATTACTTTATGTTTCTCCCACCTTACATGGTTTATTGCACGATTGCTGATATACCTCAGTATGGGAGAACTATGGGCCTGATTTAAGAAAAGTGGCTCTGCACCCAGTGCAGCGCCACTTTTCTTGCTCCCCTTAGTGCCCCCTTAAAGGGACCATGTATGCGCCATATCTAAGATATGGCACACCATGGTGGTAGCTAGGGAACTAGAGTCATAATTTTTTATGCTAGTTCAGAGCTTTGCAGGGTTAGCAGAAAAAATGTTGACGCTAATCTTGAAAAACCCATTGAGGCCCATTGTCAACAATGGTGTGCCTCCTTTTAAGGATTTAGCTGCTGACAATTTCCACCAATTTATGACCCTATTCAGAGGGATACACTCTGGCATGTTTCTTACTTCAGTGGTCTGTGGGATGTTTCTTACTGACACCTAGGCAGGAGTAATGCCTGTTTAGACATACTTGACTATGACATTCCTGACATTTGGTCAGCCTATGTGCTGCACAGTGTAATAAATAGAGATTGGTGATTGTCTACTTGGGTCATTGTGTGATCCCCAACCAGCATGACACTACCTTTGACATGTTCCTCCTCACATTTCCTCTTATGAGTCAATAATGAGCATGAAATATATTTCAGATGAAACTACCCACATAGATGAAAAATGACAAGCACACTTAGATAGTGTATTAGTTGTGTTTATTTGAATGTCCTCAGGAGATTAGGATGAATGTGAGCAAAGAAATAATGCTCAAACAGTGAAGGGATCAGTCATGGTGGATGCTATCAGCTGCCACAACATTTTAAGTCCCAAGTCCAGCGTTCTACTATCCTGGTAAATTAGAAAATGGTTGTAGAAAAGTCAACAGGGTAGATCTGAGGAACAAAAAGGGAATCTATCAGTTTGGGGTTACTTCCTGGCAGTGGTTGTTGTATTTGCCACCTAGATCCCCTGGTTGTTTGGGTAGATGTCCATGCTTGCGGAGGTGAGGGACTTCTTCAGCTACAGAGGCAGGGGTGTCCGAAGCAGGTCCTTCCCCTGGCAGAGCCCCCATTCCACTGGCTTCCACAGATGTTGAAGGGACTGGTATAACTTGGCCAATGGAAGGGGTCTGGTGTTGTGGACGTTCCGTGCTCAGGGTGCTGTTGATGTCTCTCAGCACCCCTATTACGGAAACCAGCTGGTCACTTAGGGCATCCAACTGTTGCATGACTTCCTAGCGGGTGTCCCTCTGCAGCTGCTTAATCTCTGCCATCATAGAAAGTACCTGGCCCATCACACCATCAGGCCATGGGATTGTTGGTAGGCTCCCAAGACTTGGGGGATGGTGCTTGGCCAGTAGTATTCCAAGCAGCATCATGCCACTGGCCCACACCATCCCTCCCACGCACCCTGCCCGCACGTGACAGTGCCCATGGCACAGTCTGCCTAAGTGTCACTGGTGCCGGGTCCATCATTGTCAGGGATTTCGAGCTGTGATCTTGGTACCTGGATTGGGTGGGGGACCATGATGGTTGTTACTGTCCTTGGGACACAGGTTTGGGGGTGACTGGTTGCTTAGGGTAGAAATGTAACAGGGCTGGGAGGAGTCGATGTGTGCAGGATGAGGCAAAACGTTGTCTGACTAGGTTGCCCTGATGGGCCAAAGCCGTCCTCAACGTCCACACATCCAGGAGTTCTCTTCTCACTGAGAGCTTCATTCAGGGGGGAAGTGGCTATCTCAGGAGTCCTTTAAATAATACTAGTGGCAGGTAGATCTGTTGAAGATGGGAAACAGACAGTTGCAGTTTGTTAAGTGCCATGTGGCACCAAATTTGACAGGTAGATATGTTTTGGGCCATGTACAGATTGGCTTTACTTAATCTCCTTATATGACAGTGACACCTGCTTTCAATTATGAGGGCCTGACATTTGGGTTACAGACAATTCCTTTTAGAGTGAGCCTTGCTGCAGAATGTCAGAGTATTGTGGCACTTGGATGTCTGTTCATTGACTGATATTTTGGCAGCAGTGTAGCATTATGTTTCATGGTACCTTATAGTTAGCAATACTTCACTGTTGAGTTAATAGACAGCTGCACAATGTCATGTGGACACTGACCTGACCATCAGATTTGGAGTAGCCATTCTACCTGGCCATATTTAATGGGTTACACCGAGTACAGCACACTGCATATATGTGAGATCCCCCAAGTAAGTAGAGTCAAATAGGTGATGTGATGTAGGAAGGACCAAGTAGCAGAGGACACAGTTGTAGCTGTGTGTGTGGGGTATGAGAGTGGCGGCTGTCCAAAGTATTTCTGTAAAAAGCTGCCCCATGGCAAAAGACTATACTATTTTTATCCCCCTAGGTGAATACAGTTCTAGAGGTGGTGGGAGATAATAGGGACAGTTTAGTAGATGACACAGTTGTAGCTGTGTGTTAGTGTTATTGTACTAGCAAATATCCACATCATTGCTGTCATTATCACAAACTGTACAACTGCGGAGCATTCAGGTGAGTATTCTCCATTGTTCAGTTTACATGCAAGGCTATTCTGAATATGGTCCACTGTTCTGGTTTTCCAAATGGTAGAACAGTGACTGCTGGGAGTTGTAGTGCTGTCAGTCCATGTACTATCCACACAATACACAGATACTGTGCCCACAGGTGAGTTAACTTCACATGTAAGATGCCAGACAGGGGTATTCAGACAGTTGGTCACAGGGGTGGTGAGCGGGTTGACTGTTAAGGTGGCAAAAGGTGATCAGTGAGCATGTTTGACAATACATTTTGGTGGCTTGATTGGTGTTGTGACTTACCCCACTCAACTCCCCCAGTTATTCCTGTCAAGCCCTCAGGATGCAGAATGTCCAAGACCTTCTCCTCCATGATGTGAACTGTGAGGGTGGAGGTGGGGGACCACCGTCAGTCTTGAGTATCGCCAGCTGGTGCCTGGCTGACATGGAACACACCATCACCCTGAGGTCATTCAACCTCTTCCTGATATCAACCCCTCTGCGTGGGTAGCTGCCTATAGAATTCACCCTGTTGAAAATTCTTTGCTACATTTCCATTTTCCTCTCAATTGTGGTCTGCTGTACTTGGGCTCCAAATAACTGTGACTCTACTCTGATAATTTCATCCACCACGATTCATAACTCATCATCTGTAAAAGCGGGATGTTTTTGTAGTGACATTGTGGTGGTAGACAACACTGTAAAAGGATGATGGGATGTAGGTGCTGTGTAGTGAGGGGGTGACGGTTAGTAAATAATGTGCAGAGGTACAACTTTGTATGGTGCGTGTGTTGTACGGGTGTGGGATAGTTGCCATGTGAAAGTTGAAAGGGGGTCTAATCTATGGTACTGTCTCTGATTTTGGGCTCTGGGTTCTATGTGTGGCTTAGTTGATTATAAGGATTGTGGTGTGTGAGGGGTGTATTTTATAGTGCAGTTTATAGGTGTGTCGGCTGTGTGGATTTTGAATCTATCCAATGTGGTGTTGTACATGACTGGCGTGACCGCCGATCGCTGCAGTTTGCACCACCATTTGATGTCCGCCACGGAAGAACTGCCATTGTGATTTGTGAGTCGTAATAGGTTTGGTGGTTGGTTGACGGGCTGGTGGTGCTCGTGGTTGGACCACCTATTTCCTACCCTCCAGAGTCCTGGCGGGGTCAATTTTTTGCCTGTGTTTTGGGTGTCCTGGCTGTTCAACTCGTCATACGGCGGTCGGTGACACCACCAACATGGTGGTCTTTTGGCGGAGGTCACCATGGTGGTCTGGCGGTCAGACCACCAATCTCGTAATGACCCCCATAGTCATCAACCCACATTGACATACTACATCAATGTTATAGATGATCAGTTTTTTGGGGCAAGTTAGTTACATATTCAGCATCTCAAGTCCATCAATGTAAAACTCACAAAATCAAATAATATGCTGTAAAACATTTTAAACACCAGTAACTAACATATATTAAAAATCAGCCATTCTAAAGTATCACAGTGTACTCAGGACCTCAATCCTAACACTATCTTGCGACATATATAATGTCATGATCAAGGTAAATAAGAACTGATACAACTACAAGTCAAAATCACATACATAAGTATGAATTCCCAAAATGTTGTGTCCAGGTCTGTAGTAGAAAGTAACTATTGTCCATATCAGTTTGTCCTATGTACAAACAACATACATATCTATGTGTCAAGCTTAGTTGCCTATGACACCTTACCCTACAAAAATATTAGCTGATGGTTGACCACAAATTATATAACTATCCATGTCATATGTTGTGAATTTACTGCATGTATTAAGTAAATAGCCATGCTAAATTAAGTGAACCAATCCTGCGCTTTACTAATGTCATGTAGGCAAGCAACTACATCAGAGGTTTCAAAAGGACAAACATGTTGGCACTGTCATAACCTACCTAGGGTTCAATATATGCCAGAAAATCTGATTAAAAATGTGTCACTTTGCACATAGAGTGAGTGCAAATAACATAAAGCTGTTAAGAACATCCCAAAGTAATTATCAAACAAATCTACTGCCTAAACATGAAAGTCAGCATGTAGAAGTGTCCACTGTCTCAGGACATAGTCAACATTTGATATGAGACATAACAATTGAAGATACGTGTGTAAACAAATAGTCAACACTAGTTAACATTTATTGTTCTAAACTGTAAGAAATGTGTATGTGTTTGCCAGCATACATACAACACAAATTGACAGTTATGTCTCTGTAACAATGTGCATAATAATTTAATGTTGTTGTTTTTTAACTTTCTGCTGACCAAGCTTATGGTTTGCAACCATGGATCATGACTCCATTCACTCATCCCCAGATGGAGGCAAAAAATACCATAACATGGCACACAGCAAGACCGTGAATACTGTTGAGATGACTTCTGGAGTCCTAACGTCCAGGTTCAGATGCCTGGATATATCTGGGGAAGACTGTTGTACTCCACCCCATGGTCTTTAAATCATCCTCATTTGTGCTATATTGCTCAACATCAGTGTTAAACGACATGTATAATGGGACTATGAACCAATATATACAGGGGAAATGGATGAGGATGAAGACGCTGATGGTGACATCCAGCACAAATGAGCCGGTCAGCACAGACGTGACGAGATTGTGGCAAATGTCTTTAACTAAACAAATCACATGATGATAAAAGCCTGACATTTTGTCAGTTTATCAACATATAAATACATCTTTGAAATCATGTAATTGTGTTGTCTCTTTGTAAAAGTCAAAATAAAAATCAAATTACTCACATCTTCTCAACAAGATGCAGTCCTCAACATGTACCGATCATGCTGTCTGAGCTGTTGCATGGAGCCATAACTCTATAAAATTATTCAATCAATGCAGCAACCCAATGTGAAGCAGTGGGGTACTGCATGAAATGGACAAGACAGGATTGCCACAGATCTACATATTGATGGTCCATTTATGTGCTCATGCAATTATGCAGTGCAGCACAGCTAGCAGTCTTGCTTTCTTCCGCAGTAGCAAAGTGTTTTCATTTGATACTCTGTGATTAATGGAACACAAATCTCACAAAATGGATGTACCTGAGGCTATATCCTCATTGTATTTTATCTTACCAATGGACCTGCATGCAGAACGTCAGCAATTTCCAGGAGCAAATGTTGTTGCAAACAAAATCACAGATCATGAGTGATAGCTGTCATGGACAAAGACCTAGTCCCAAGTGTCAATGCTAAAAATTTCATATGTTAAGACGGAATACATTTATAGTTGGAGATCCACTAAACATTACACATGTGACACCTTTCCTGCCATATCTTGCCGTATTTGATACAATACAAATTGACCATGCTTTGCACAGCAATGCAAACGATCTCCAAGGCTTCTAGGAGAACACAATAACCAGGTGATGTAGCAAGGTCTGGCATTAACAGAGAATAAGACAAGGGAGATGTTTGCCAAACATCCCATCACTTCAAGAATACAAAGATGGTAAATGTATGAAGCTTCCATGTCAAAAAGTCAAACGCAAATATATGTATACATACACAATCTCACTGAATATGGATCAATGGAGACACAGGGTATAAAATTACCCCTGCATGTTAAAAGTACAGTACCCCTGCCTTCAAGGAAGTAGCCAAAACGTTTAAATTCCCCCAATTTTGAACCAAAGCTCTTCTGGCACCAAGTAAACGATTCAAGTTATCACAATCCTCCCCAGTTGTACTAGCTTGTCTTTTCCATCCAGGCATCTATTCATTCATCCATTCATCCTTCCATCCACATAATTACATCCACAATTTCACTTTTAAATCTATCTATCTATCTATCTATCTATCTATCTATCTATCTATCTATCTATCTATCTATCTATCTATCTATCTATCCATTCACTCATCCATCTCACCATCTACCCTTCCATCCTTCCTGTTGATTATGCCCCTCCCTGCCCTGAGGTTAGAACTGCATAGTTTTGTGGCTCACAAATTATGGTATATACCCAAAGGGGAACAGGGAATATGCATGTTTGTCATGACCTAGGCCTGTTTAAAGATTGCAGTGTGTGAGACCTAGGATGGCCACCCATACATCTGCCCCCATAATAGATGTATGCTACTGCCTCTGCCAGGTTTAAGACTAATCTAAAGTGTGGATGGCAGCTTGTTGTATAGTGAGCAGTAGTAGTGTAAATTAGAATTCAATCCTGGATCACTGCAGTAAGGCCCACTGGATCACACACCTCTTCAAAGGGTCTGGTCTTCTGTCTGTTGCACTCATCCTTGCACAGCTTGTACAACAGCAGGTTTTACAGGAAATGTGAGCAAGAACAAAAAATGTGCTAAGTGCATTTGCAAGCCATACCCAACACATAGTTTTAATTGTAAAGCAGTGTGTATGTGGGTAATGTGTGTCTGCTGGTACTTAGGGGCTCATTCCAACTCGGGCGGGCGGCGGTAGCCGCCCGCCAGGCGTGAACCGGCATTTGGCCGCCATGCGGCCAAAATACCATTGCCCCCATTCCAACATTGCCGGCCCAGCGGGAATGGGGGCCGCAACACAGGAGCCGGCTCCGAATGGAGCCGGCGGTGTTGCGGCGGTGCGACGGGTGCAGTTGCTAGGCAGACAGTGAAAAGCTTCATGGGGCCCTGTTAGGGGACCCCTGCACTGCCCATGCCAGAAAACCGCCAGAAATAGGCTGGCGGTACGGCGCTGCCCTGGCGGATTCCCCAAGCCGCGGCAAAAACGGCGGATGACCGCCGGCCCCGGCAATCCGACCGCGGCTTTACCGCCGCGGTCGGAATGGGGATTGAAGCACCGCCAGCCTGTTGGCGGTGCTTCCGTCATTCGTGGCCCTGGCGATCTTGGACCGCCAGGGTCAGAATGACCCCCATAGTGTTCTACGTGCCCCACTCAAAAACAACTCAAATGTATTGCTGAACTAAACAGTTGTGTTGAATAATAAGTATTGTCATGCAGTGCTGCAAGTCACCTTGCTGTACTGCACTGCATGACAGGGAAAATGCAGGAATGAGCTATATATAAAATATTGTTGTGGATACCTGCTTTTCTTCCTGCGCTGGTACCATTACAGTTGCCTAGTGCTAACTCAGACACCCTGGCACCAATGTGCATGAATTAATTTTGTAAATGAGGGGCCATCTTCAAGCACATTTAGATTCCTAATAGGCATATTCTTTGATGCACAAGTGCAGCTGAATGCAGCACACATTGATTGAGAAAGTAACAGAGATATTGACATTAGTCATTGTTAAGCCTCTCCTCCAAAGGCGTAACTTAATTGTGCATTCTCAGGTCTACCAGTTCTGGTTAATTTCGGATTCTGTCTAAAACCATGGGAGTTGCATGAGAACACCCATGGAACACCCATGCAATATCCCTGGAACACCTTCCTAGGGCAGAGTGAGGCAGTGCTGTGATTGCTGCTGTGTTGCTTTAATCCTGATTTATGTTGTTACTCAAGACCACTGAAAGTGGCCTTGTGTGCCTTCAAAAATCTCTCTTAGGACTTGTGTTTCTATTGCACTACCTTGCTTGGTGCCAGAGCAGTGTTATGTTGCTTTTAAATATTCTCCTAAGTATCAAGTACATGAAAGAAAAATAACCCAACCTGCTTCTGTACATGGGCACTGCTACCTGTCACTCTAACCTGCAAAGGCAGGCCACACCAGTCAAAGTGGTCCTGAGGTGTATGGTCTAGCAGAAGCCATGCTTCTACTGTAGATCCAGCCCATTCTCCCAGTTGCATGGCTCAGAATCCATCCATTGCCCCTGTTGCACAGCTCCAAGCCCATCCATCAGCTACGTAGCCCTGGTCTGAACTCATGCATTGTCCATGTAGCTCAAATTTGAACCACACATCACCCATGTTGCGCTGGTCTGATACCATAATTGCCAGCATTGCATGTAACTAACTACTGCAGAATTGCTACTACACAGTATATCCATTATGCAATGTCTGTTTGGGAAGCAATGTACTAGACAATTTGATGCGAATGTCGGAAACGTGCAGGACACACCCAGGAAATAATGCAATTGGTGTGGCAGGGTGCATACTAGGAAGTGAGCACGTTAATTTCCCTTTCTCTCATAATCTGTTAGTTTGTGCTGAGTGTTGGAGGTGTTTTGGATAGTGTCTGGTGGTTCAGAGTGATTTTTGGTTTTGTCGGTGTCTGATCTGTCCATGTCATGCATGATTTCTGTGCCTTTTGTGTCTTTTTGTATTGTCTTGTATAAATATTTGTCTTTGTATTGTTGGGTTACGTTGTTTTTGGGGTTTTATAAATTAAGGGTAGATATTGTTCTATGGGGTGTTTCTTTGGGGTTTAGTTAGGGTGAGGTAGGGACATGTCAGGAAGGGCTAGGTAGAAGAATTTTTCAGAGGGAGATTTGAGAGGGCTCATATGGCTCATCATGCATTATCTGCCCAGGATCCTGGCATATGGGGTTAGGGTCAACCAGGAGTACCCACAAAAAGACAGGAAGGACAGGTGGGAGCATGTGTTTGGGTACATGAATAAGTATTTTGGCCAGGATTGGACCATCATCCGAATAAAATATTGTTGGGCAGACATGGTGGTACAGGAGGCTGAACTTGTGGATCTGCTTGGACTGGAGATTGGAAGCCCAGTTGGTATGTCTGTAAGTATCATATTCTTTGACAAATGTAGCGATAGCACTCATGCAAAAAGTAAACATTTAAGGAGCATTTTTTTAACTCTTGTATTTTCACATTGTATCAAGCAATCTACATGTATATTGCAACAAATTATTGTAAGACAATTAAGCTACCTAAGGGAAGTTTGTGTGCCTCAGACTGCCTAATTAAACCAGCATGCATGAGCATAATATGCTGTATGATGAAGGAATGTATGTGGCATATTGACACATATTTTGTATTACTCTGATTTTGTGATACCCTCCTGCTCACACTTGGAAACAATATCTGTGTATTCATGTAGCTCATCATCAGCACTTGTGTCATACACAGTTCCAGACATATGCCACATAACCTGCCCTGTGGTGAAATCCTGGAAAAGTGAGAAGCAAGGCCAACAAACAGCATCTGGGATTGTCAACGGCACTTCAAGTTTACAGCTGCCGCCAGCCCAACCCCAAGCCACATCAGGGACATCTGCTGCCTCCCAGCCACCCTCTGCACATTCCAGGACACAAAAAAGAGCCTGACAATCAGTATTTAAATATATTATTTTGAAGAAACAGAGGAAAATCAATCAGAGGATGGACACCATCCAAGAGGAGCAGGCCATTCTAAGAGAACTTGTAACGAACATACAAGATGCCATTGTGGAGGTTGCGGAACTGGTGTAAACTCTCTCTCTGACCATTACACTTTCCTTTTTTATTCTATTGTTTTTATTGTATAGTTGTTAGGCATAATGTTAGTTAGGGTTTATTCTAGGTATAGTGTAGTTATGTGTTAGTTTTAATAGTTTTAGGTTTTTAAGTGGGTGGGGGTTGATGTTTAGTACTTAAAAAATGTGAAAAACAAAAATACAAAAAAAATACATAAATTTGTTGTAGCTTTACATGTATAGTTAGTATATAATTAGGTGTAGTTGCTGTTTGCATTGTACCAATCTATGTACTATTAAAGGTGGTTGAAGGCTGATGTTTAACTTGTTCATGAACTGATCATGAAGTATCAGGTCAATGCAGTTGCTTCCTCCTGCTTCCACACCCTCCACATGCTCCGCAGAATCTTCAAGTGGGTCCCAATCAAAACTAGGAAAAGCGTCACTCAGGCCCTCATCACCAGTCACCTAGACTATGGCAGTGCACCATACACTGGCATCTCCACTCAGCTTCTCACTAGACTATGGACCATACAGAACACAGCAGCCACACTGGGTCTGGGCCTCCCTAAAAGCACCAGCATCCCTCCAACCTCAGAGACCTCCACTGGCTCCCTACCCAGAAGAGTTGCCAGTTCAAGCTCTGCAAAGCACCCCTACAAGGCCTTACATGACCAAGGACCAGACTACATCAACCACAGTTTCTACAAACCCACCGGACACCTGCGCTTCTCCTCGCAGTCTGTCACACACACCCCGAGAATCTGCAGCAGTGTTGACCACTCCTTCTCCCACATTGTCCCCAAAACCTGAAACAACTTGCCCCTTCCCCTCCGAGCAGCACCCTTGCTTGCAGATTTCAGGAAGAGACTCAAACCCTGGATCTTCAACAGAGACTCCTCCCCCCAGTGCCCAGATACCTCCTGGGGTAACAGCATTGTGCCCTAAAAATGTAATAATTGATTGACTGATTGATTGATTGTCATTTGTGTATAGTTTAAGATATTTAGTCGAGTGTTAACGTTAATTAGTGTAGGATCGATAGGTGTAGGTTGGTTAAGATAGTGTAAGGTAGTGTTAAGGTTAGTGTAGCATCGGTAGTTGTAGGTTGCTTAGATAGATTTTATAGTATTCGATGTATTTCTAGTTTCACTGAGTAAGTTGAGTTGAGTACATGATGTAGCTGTTGACCTGCATTCTTTGAAGATATATTTTGATTTGTCAGCGGTCTATTGAATCTAGTATGGCCCCCTAACTATTCTTTAGGCACTGTAAGTTGTAATCTTTGTGTGATTTTACATGAAGCACAACACTGATAGTCTCCTACTGTGGCAAACTGTGTGAAAGAGGTATGACAGGTATAGTTTTTTCTACCGATTACAGACCCTGGTTGTGATGGGACGCCCACTAGTGCCTGCTTCTAATGCACACACCCATGCACCATTGTGCAAGTGTCTCTTAGTTGTTGGCTGGTGAAAAGTTAAGAAAGCATCAACACCTCCCCAGAGAACCTCCATTGGCATTGGTATTGTCTACTTGTTAAGGGTAGTACTTCATTGAGCTTACTTTGGTTAACTACTTTCAAAGTTTCGTGCCCACAAGTCTCTTGTGTCCTCTTCCCCTGGAGAGGTGTTACATTGTTTATCCTTCCATGAACTGCCTCTTATGCAAGAACATTGTCTACAATAGTCAATAGATGTAATGTGTGGTTGCATTCAAACTCAGCACATATGAAAACTCTTGGTGGCAGAGGAACACATTTACTCTACTTATCCCAGTGTAGCATTATTCATCCTATATCAGTTGACACAAGGCCCAACAAGAAGCCTTTGCATTTCTTTCTTACTGACATTCAAGGTTTTGGATTGTTCATGTACACCCTTGTATGGCACAGGTATTATGCCAATATGTGAGGAATATGGGCATGGTTGTCAGGCTATTTTTACTTAAAACATGCATATTATCTCTTTTAGATGGGTGTGAAGTTTATCAGATTAGGTTGATCATGTTGTTATGTTCACTGAGCTAGATATATGAGGATGAGTGGAACAGTGTGATGCTCCCACTTGACTCACACATCCCATTTATAGCAGGTATTTTTTGTGTGTTTAGAAAGAGATTTTCACTGTGTATCATTCAGGTAAATGCTGCACGTTGTCACACTCTGCTGTTCCTTTTGAAAAAATCATTCCTGAATTTGTCATTGCAATGAAAGTACTCATTGTAGGTGTATTTCCAATGACAGCGTGTGCAAGTGACTTGAGCTCATACTTCTTGTGTTGAAAAGAAGTGATAAGTGGGTTAAAACATTGCACTTCCGTCATAGTATATGCAGTCCTTTCTGCAAAAAAGCATATAAAACTCTTTGTGGATTTGGGCAACTTATTGGGTACAAAATAATATTTTACTAGACTGTAGGTCTCACACTTTGTTTCTTGGGAGTATACATATTTACTTTTGGGAAACACTTCTTGAAAGCTTAGATGACCAGACAGAGTCCATTTGAAAGACATGTCATGTGACATGTAGAGGTAAGGAGTAGTTCAGTGAGGATGTTCAAAGTGCCATTAGAGAAGATAGGGTTGTTAGAAGTCCACAACTTCATAGAATCAACAAGTGCACAATCAACAACTACAGTACTGGGTGACAAAGGTTGTGGTATGTTATTAAACACAGGACCACTAGGAAACCGGCCAGGAGGCACAGACAAATGTTATTTGACAGTTCACCAATGGAAACTGGGGATTCAACATCTTCCTTCTCTGATGAGGGTTGTGCCTCCTTTACAGTTGGTGGTGTTTGTATGGGAGGCATCTGAGGCACACACACATCAGAGGCAAAAGTTGTGGTTCCACTGTCCCCACCAGCATTTGTCTGTGCTAGTAAGGCAGCCAGCAAATCCCTGTCAAGGGTCTGGTGGCTGGCCAACAAAGCAACATTGTTGTGATTTAGGTCACCTATTGTTGTTATGTGTCGAGACGGTGCCACTCACCTAAAAAGAAGGATGTCTGCAGGGGCGATGGTATGCCCCGACCTCCTGGAACACCTCTCAGCACTTCCTGGTGGACACAGAAACCCCTGCTGGTGTCCCAAAAGGAAAGGGGGAGTGGAAGAGAAAGAGACAAAACACTGCCACGTCTTGCAGGTCAGGCCAGGCACCCAGTATCTTCGGGGGGCAGGTCGTTGCTGACAGAGTGATAGTAGAGTTAGTGCACACAACTTCCTTGAAACTGAATCTTTCTTTCTGATATGGGCACGGGGCGGTAGAAGAACACCAGGATGCTCCAGAACTTTTCTTGGATAATAATAACTGTTGATGCAGTTACCAACACTGCATTACCAAAAACCCAAACTGTGTACCATAACAATAAGTACTGCAACACTAGGGCTGGCTTCACAGAGATTCACTGTTGCACACTACAATTAGAACTGTGGTTGCACTTATCATGCACAAGACAAACAAGGGCATTAATTATGTAATGTGTAACTTTCCTGCATGCATAGGGTTAAACTAAAAGGAACAAAAATAATCCAAGAAATACTAATGCCAACTCTGGGTTTAAACAGTTAGGGTGGCATAGTATGGTTTGCTTTCACTGTGTGTGTGAAAAACCTTTCAAAAACAAATTCCTCAAACCTGAAACACAGGCATGAATGACACAATTTAAATCCAAGAGTTATGCTATTAGAGAAATAAAAGTCATGTAAATGCTCTTTTAAAATTGCACTGTCACTTTTTGTAGTACTTGAGCTCAAGCAGATTACCTGAAGCGCATTTAGGCAAGTAACTACTATAATGCATTTGTCTCTTCAAGATAAGCACTCTGCCAAAATACGAGGTCTGAAATACACCAGCTATTGTAGGAAAGAGCGGCGCTCAAAGAACAAACTCCCTGGAGAATACTAGTCACTTAGCTGCAGTCTTTTCTGGAGTGCTGGAGGAATGCCTGGTGTCAGCTGGTACAGGAACGAAGAAAATAATTGCCTCAAAAGTCCTGAATACAAGGATGACAGCAGTGGCTGGACTGCCAAACCAGAAGCAAAACAAAGCCAAGCAGGAAAGCATGCTTCACTCTGCTATTTATAGCCAATCAGTAAAGCAGTTGAGTTTCCCCATGTGGCTGAGTCACCACACCCAATTAGAAGCACATGTCTACACCATACCCAATTAGAAGCACATGTCTACACCTGCTCACATTAGCAAACAAGCATTGGTAAAACAAGCATTGATAAAACCAATTGAGTAACACAGCACATTTTGTTTACTTTGAAACATGAAGGTTTAAGCAATGACAGATATATGATTTAACCCTAATCCCTGGGGATGCTGACAGATAATGCAGGAGGCACCTTGGGGATTCCTGACATTATGTAAGAGTCCAACTTGCGCTCCACGTATTTCATGATGTTACAGACGGCCCCAAGCTGCTGGCTACTTCACTGGTGTTAGACATAGAGGGCTGATGTTTTTCCCTCTGCATCAAAACACCAGCAATGTCAAGCTGGGACTCATCAATTGAATGGAACCAAGTGTAGGTATCTGTAATTGCCTTAGCCATAGTCTTATTAAGACTCAAACACCTACAGACTCCTTCAAGGGTGTCCACTATGGTCTCTATCACTGCCTGCACCTCATCAGCCATTCCTTACTGGGCTCCTACCTCTCACCATTGAAATTCAACTTGGGGGTCCTCAGCTGAGATTGCACATCCACACGGGTGATTCCTGTGGATGGCATTTCATCTGGAGACCAGACCCTGCAATGTTATTTTCACTTGGCAAGATTGGAGGAGGTGATTCAATAGAGTCCAAGAACTGTTGGAGTGTGCCATCAACCGTGGGGGGGCAGGGGGATGTGCTCAACAGGTGGTCATCATGGACAGGCTTCTGGTGCTGTTTGTCCCTCTGGAATGAGATAGGAGTTTGTCAATAATGAGCCATGTTAGATGCAGACATAAGTGATTTTGGTGATGTTCAGACTGAGGGCCTGATTTGAAGTTTGGCGGAGGGGTTACTCCGTCAAAAACAAAAAAATGTATTACAATTTTCATAGGCTATAATAGAATTGTAATACGGCAGGGGGGGATATCCGTCACATTTGAGATGAAGTAACCACCTCCATCAAACTCTAAATCAGGCCCTAAACTTTTTCTATTTCAAGTACACAGTTGTTGAGCCCATGGTATACACACATCCATGTAATTCTAAATAGCAAGCAACCTTCCTATACTGCATGAATGAGTAAGGAGGTGTGTATGAAATACGTCAATTTCGTTTTGATATCCAGCATTTTTCTAGCACATGTATTCATCTCTGGAGTCCATAACAGTAGAAACAGACACCCGTCTTTGAATAGGAAAGCCGCCATCAAATTTGGAACTATGCCACATCTCAAGCTCAGTCCTTTTTCTCAGAACCCAATATAATCATCTGCAGTTCTACTAATATATTCAGTAAGCCATACTCGGTGTATTTGTACATGACTCCTGAGGCAATCATCATTCAGACCCAGACACTCTACTTAATTTCACGAACGCCACCAACGTTTCTTACATTTTGCTGTTGTCCACCATGTTTACCTGACATGGGTCATACTAAACCTCAGTCGATGCTAGTGAAGATAATCTGCAACATGTGCCTACCATTGTTGCCCACACTGCTAAGGCTACACAGCTCACCCTACAACCATCCCATAAACCTGACCATCATCCTGGACACCTACATCACCCTTACACTTTGCAAATCTCTGTTTCATCTTAGCCCGTTTTCACATATGTTACATAGCTTTATCCTCTTCTGGCTCCTCCTTCCACATGTGACACCATCGCCCATGAAATAGTCACATGTAAACAGTAATACACCAATGCCCTCTACCACAGCATCTCTGTGCAGCTGCAACACATTTGTTATACACTACAGTGCCTGACTATTACTCAGCCTACCTTGTGGCACACACATCACTCCTTGCTTCCCTGAGATACAATAATGTCTCCCCATTCAGAGACACTGCCAGTTCAATCTGTTTCACTACATCTACAGGGCACTACTCTACTTCAGCCCCAAGTAGCTCAAACTCCATCTACAAACAATCATGGACCTCTGCTGTGCATTACTTGCATTAACACCTCCTCCAATATCCATACAAGCAAAGCTGGAGGTAGGGTTGCCTTCTTCATGGCACCCAACACCTGTAAAAATGGCATTCAGCACATCAAGACAGCTGGGTGCAAAATGGTTTAGCTCAAATGCCTGTACACCTGGCTCTTCAGGTGATTCTACATGGAGAGCTGGCACAAACACTGCACCAGAATACCTTGCTGGATAAGAAGTTAGCACTCTGGCAAAGGACATTACTGAACATTACACTACATTCAATGTTTGCCAGAGTAGCCCCATAAAAAGCACACTTGCTATTTGGAGCAAGGAAGCCTGCATTGACACTGACATAACTGCGCAGTTTCCAATAACTATGCATGATGTGTTGCTCCAATCACAGTTTTTTACTTTGTATTGTGGGCTTTGTAGTCCAGATCTATCATGTTGTAGATTAGACCACAAGTCCCAGGGTTAATTGGACAACCTGAAGTGGACCAACAGATCACGCAATATTTGTATTTTTCCCTCAATGAAATTGGCCTTCTTCCTCCTTCCCTGCCCTGGGTTTAGGATTGTTGTCTTCCTTGTTAAGTAATTTTTTGCACTGCTGTTCTGTCTGCTGTTCAGTTTTTTTTTCAATGCATCTTTTGTATGTATACCACCATGCATTGCACTCCTAAGCAATGCAATGCAGATTTGAGACACTTACAAGTCCTTTACAACACGCAAATCATCTTTGCTTCAAGTAGGGGCCAGATGCCTTACAACAAGTTGTGTCATTTTTTTAGAAGATGTGCCAAACTTTTTTGCTGCACCTTTGGAGCTTGTGATATGGTGTGCCGATCCTTAAAGCCAGCACATCCTTGTCACAAGTGATTTGTGCTAAATAGCACAAGATTTTATGCCACAACTTTGCCACAATGCAACCTTGAGTCTGTTCTTATCAATATGCCCGTCGGTTTTTGGTTTGTCTCAGTCATGCACTACTACTTTTCTTACATTCTATAGCAGCATAATCTTTTTTGCATTGTCCTGTTTTCTTCATTAGCCACACAACCCAGCTCACTTCAAAGTTTGTGATCAGTTCTTGACATGAGGTCCTGAGGTCTGATTTCGTGGCACGTCCTTCAGCCACTGATCTATGCAGGAAAAAGGCCAGGAGCGCGGCAGGTCCTCTATGTAGCGGCCATCTTGTTCGAGGTCATGCTCCACCTCCTGACATTCATCTTGATCGATTAAAACATATATGGCAAATCCTTTCCTATAGTTCATCTGTGCGAACAATGCATGTATTTACTGCAGTTCCACACAGACAAGGCCCCAGTTCCAAACTACAGTTAGAAAAACAGCTGTCTTTTTTCTATAAAATTATCTTGAATATCCAGGCTATCAACCTTCTTTAAACAAGACGTTAAGGATTATGACCCACGGGACAGATTGTCAAGGGAACTGAGAAGGATTTATGACTTAAGGCAGGGCTCTCATAGGAGATTTTTTTGCATCATATTACACTACTATTTGATCACAGGTGTGAGCCTTTGAACTGCAAAAGTTTAAAATTAAATTTTCTTTCAGAGTTTTTTATATTTCTGTGTACTCCTCCAGAGTCACATGTTGTGGCAATTACGTCATTTTTCTTCAGGCAGCTGATTGTGTTGTAAAAGATCAGATCAGATTAAAGACTTAGGGCCAGATGGATGAAAAGTTTTTGCACTCGCAAACCGTGCGAATCACAGAAATTGGCCTTTTGCAAGTGCAAAAACGTGGTCTGCGATGCACGAAAGGCATTCGCAGACCAAAATTAAGAAATCGCAATTTTTAAGATTTTTTTGCGTTGCGAGCTGGTTTTGCGAACCGCATTTTGTAATTCGGTATTTTCAGTAGGAAATTGCGAGGAGAAAAATGCGATTCGCAAAATCCAAGTCGCAAAGAGATGCATCAAAAAATCACAAATTGCGATTTTTTGCAGAATGGCATTTTGCGCATGCAAAATACCATAAACTGAAACCAGGTGGTAACCAGGTGCAACCTATATAAAGAGGCCCAGAATGCCTCAGGCACTTTTCCACAATGGCTGCACTCTACGTCATGGCGAGGAGGATGAGGATCTTGGCAGGTTTGAGGAGAGGGAGGAAGAGACAGGAGCGCATTTTCAGAGAGTGCATTACACTTTTTGACCTGACAGAGGAGGAAATATATGAGAGGTATAGGTTGAACTCAGCCATGATAACTGACCTGATAGGTGAGCTACAACCCATACTGTAAGCGCAGAACACTAAGGACTCATAGCATACCCACCCATGTGCAGGTATTATGCTCCCTACACCTACTTGCCTCAGGGAGCTATCAAGGGGTCATAGCAGCACCTGGAGGGGTCTCACAGAGTACCCTCTCCAGATTTTTTAATTATTTCATCAACGCCATGCTGAGCAAACTACAACAGTACATCAGATTCCCCCACACCCCATAGGAAATACAGCAGACAAAAATAGAGTTTTACCAGATAGCACAGTTCCCCCACGTCCTAGGTGCCATAGATGGCACACATGTGGCAATATGTCCACCATCAGCCACAGAGTATGTGTACCGAAACCGTAAATACCAACATTCCATGAATATTCAATTGATATGCAATGCCTCCTATATCATAACAGAGCTCGTGGCCAGGTACCCAGGGAGCAAACATGATTCGTACATCTTTCGCCACAGCGGCATTCACACAATACTGCTAGCTGGGGAGTTTGGTGAAGGATATCTACTAGGTATTGTCCATCTGTACACTGGCGCATTTATGCAGTTGTGACATCAGATGGCTCACTTACTCATTATACCCTCTGTTCCTTCCGGGAGACAGTGCCTATGCAGTGCGCACCTACATGATGATGCCCTACCTCAATCCTACAACACCAGCAGAACGGAGATACAATGCAGCACATAGGGCAACCCGCAACATGGTGGAGCACACATTTGGACTGCTGAAGTGTCGCTTCTGGTGCCTCCACAAAAGTGGAGGCTCACTACAGTGCAGTCCAGAGACTACATGTAGAATAGTGGCTACTTGTGCAATCTTGCACAATATAGCTACAACCAGGGACATACCTGCAGAAATCAGTGACACTGAATCAGATGAGGATGACGATCCCATACCACCTCTACAGCCAGAAGACAGGACCAGTGCAGCAGAGGGAAGGCAGAGGCGTACCAACATCACACACAACCATTTCAGACGTGAGTATGAATGACACAAATCCACTGACAACTGTACCTGTAGTGATATAAATGTATTACCTTACGTCAGGTAATGTATGAGTGAGTAATAAATGAAATAGGTGATGTGACAAACGCAAAAAAACTAATGACCAGAGTCATGCACTATTTCCTCATAGTGGCAGTCTAGTGGCGGCAAGAGTCATTTTTTTCTGCCACGCACACCACTCGGGTGCCCAGTTACGTCACTGGCACCTCTATTGTCACCTTCAGTGGCACTGCGCCGTCTGGTGTCTGCTGCTGGTACGGCAACACTGCTGAGGCTGGAACTGTCCTCAGTGTCCCCCAGTGCTACCTCACTTGGAGTGGCTGATCTTTGTCCCATTATGTGTTCTATCACCTTCGTGATCTGAACAAGTCCCTGGACAACGTCCCTGCTGCTATGTGCAGCCTCCACTTGCGCCACCACTGCGCGATGGGCTATCAATGCAGTGGAATTTGCCATCCTGTTAGAGGACCTGCAGTAGCTGCCAAACATTGTCCGGAATCTGTGCTCCTGTCTGCGCTGGCTAACCCTCTCATGGCGCAGCTCCTGGCAGAGGTCACAAACAGCACTTGTAAGGTCCCTGGTGTCCTCTGAAGCCTGCACCTGTCCCTCACGCAGCTGTACAATATTGCCATTGAGTGCGTCCAGTTGGCGATGCAGGCCCATCATGTTGCGGTTGTGTTTGCGCAGGTTTCGGTCTAAACTAAGGATCTGCCTATTTTGCAGATGCTGCTGCTGAAACATAGCAGCTTCAAGGCCCCCGAATAAGGAGGCACCCTCACCTGCCTCATGATTTTGTGCCCCGGACTCCGTCGCAATCCTGCGTGGTGCTGTGGTTGGCTGACCCCTGCCCTCCAGAATCTGGCTGCGCCTGTCTGGTGCTGACGGTGTGCTTGGCCCTTCCTGCTGCTCATCAGAGTCGTCGCTGAGCTCTGGAAGTGGCAGTGCCCTGGGCCTGCGTCGGACAGTCGACATGTGGAGGGACTCACTGGTGTTTTATCTGAGGGCTGATGGGTGTCTGTCTCTCCTACACATGTAGATGGTGTGGCTGCTGGGCCTGGCCCACCTGCAACAACAATATGCACCATGTCAGTTCTGTATGTTACATTATCTGTCAGACAATGGCAATAAACGCACAGGTACTGTTCTACACGGTGTTGTGTGTGTTGTGTTACTTTGGGTGTCACTATACTTAATTACATTGTTGTGCTACTTTCAGTACTAGTTTGTGGACTGCCACTCCCATAATGCATTGTTGTGCTTCTTCTAAGATGTGGACTGGACTACTTCACACACTGCTTCACATTACATGCTAATTCCTAAGGGGCTTTGGTGCATATACATATACAATATAGCGCCTACCTTGGCTGGTACTCGGTGTGCCGGAGGTGTTGATGTCATTGACCACAGTCACAGCTTTAGGGAGGAGTGTGGACTCCACCAGGTCCTCCAATGGTGTTGATGGTGCTTCTGTTGGTGGTCCGCCACCTGTACCCGTGGCCTCCGCAAGTCTCCTTGCCACCCTCTCCTTTGCACAGGAGCGCAGGTCGTACCACCTTTTTTTGATTTCTTCGATGGAGCGCTGTGCCACTCCAATGGTGCAGATTTTGGACTGTATGTCCAGCCATAATCTCCTCTTTTCACTCTCAGGCACCTGGAGTGAGCTTTTTCCAAACAGGCGGTCATGGCTCCTCACCACCTCCTCAGTTAGAACCTCAAGCTCCTGTTCACTGAATTTCAGCTTGCGCTTCCTTTCAGCCTTCTCCTGTGCTTGGCCTGGGGTGTCCATCCTGGCTCAGGTGTTCTTGCTCCTTCTGAGTGCTGCTCTGTGTGGCTTGGACTGCTCTCTCTCAGGAGGCTGGTTTGGGTGTGGCACCTGAAACTGCCTGGGATGACTCATTTCCTGCTGGCGATGTCATCAGGCATCACCAGGTGTGCATTCTCGAACTTTCTCGCATTTTGCGATTTTTTACCGAATCGCAAAAAAATCGCAAATTTGCGATAATGCAAATTGCGATTCGGTAAATGGGCCCCGCAAACCACAAATAGCGATTTTTAAGAAATCGCTATTTCCGATTCTCAATTTTGTTACATGGCCAATTGCAACTCGGAAATAGCGATTTCTTAAAAATCGCAATTTGCGAGTCGCAAGCTCCAGTTTTTATACATATGGCCCTTAGTTAATGTATCGTAATTGCCAATGTCGAAAACTGTCATCTTTTAAATGGATTACTCACGGCTGAAGGCAAGTAGAGCTGCCGTAGTGATTTCAGAAGTTTTCCAAAAAAGGATTTTCTGCTGGTTCAATCACTGCATTTTGTTCTCGAGAGTCATACTTTAACATAATTTAGGACACGTAAACTAAAGCTTTCCTGTCCTTGGGGAGAATAGTTGTTGTTGTCTTCATTTCTGATTGATAGCCCTCTCAATTGTTCTGAAGTATTTTCAACCAGTAGAAGTAAAGCCTGGATATTAACCTTATAGTTTTCCCATTTTATTGTCATCTGGTTGAAGATTTATCAGCTTTACTGTACTGTGAGCCGTGAGCTTATAGGGTAAAAACGTATAGGTTTCAAGGTGCCTTAACTGCATTAGGTGATTCATATTCACTGGTACAAATATTATTCTGATATGAATGTAGTGAACGACTACCCATAGTTGCTCTTGCTTCCATTTCAAAGCATCATGTATTAGTAAATAGATTCGTCTGTTAGCAAAGATGCGTAGTGTACACTAAATTATTAAATGTTTAGCTATTCTCAATGCTTTGGCCTTATTTGGCCTTTGGCAGTCACGATAATCGTCACAACTGTGGTGGATGTCCTGTCCACCGTATTACAAGTGCATTATAGCCCATGGCACGTGTAATACAGTCGATGGCAAGTCCACCACGCTTTGAGGGTGTGTCTAATCCACCAAACTCTAAATAAGGCTCTTTATCATCTTGACTCAACTACAGACCTTATGCATTTTCTGAAATCATTCTTTTAATGAAATCAGGACATGGATATCACATAATTGGCCCATATTTAGAAACATGTCACAGTACACAGCGCTGCACTCAAGGCTGCTGCGTTCCATTGAGTTACAGGAGAGAGCAGGAAAGCGCCACATCTAGAGATATGTCACTATCCTGCTCTTTCGATGGCACTGGGGCACAATTATGCTTCTAAGCACCACACACACACCTTTGCACAATAGTACAAAGGTGTCTGCGTAAGACTGAGAAAACTTTTGTAGTGGAAGGATATCCACAAAAATTCTATGCCTAGACAAACTTGAAACTTTTCTTACTTTGTGTGCTGTACAGTGCAGCACACATGCAATGTGGGAAAACTTAGTAGAAATAAAAGCATTTCTCCTTTTAACGCTGCTTTGTAGGAGCATTATTTTTTGGCTCAAAACTCTGCCCACTATTGTTAGCGTATGGGTTTTGCATCAAAAGCAATGGGTTTTTGCATGGAAACACCCATGTACCATCCATGGAACGTCCCCTAATGCAAAGTATTGCAAAGCAGTACAAATCACTTCGTTGAATTATTTGAGGCAACTCACTAGTGCAAAACAAGCTTCTCACTTGAAAGTACATACAAAAATCACCATTTTGTTCCAGTTTTTCTCACTTTTGTGATGAAACCAAGCACAAAATGCTTGTACATCAGCCCCAAGGTGTCAAAACATTAATACTGCAGAAAAATCCATGGATGCAACTGTGTTGCTTTATGACAGTGAGCCAGCAAAGAAATAAGAAAAACAAAGTTGATGCAAGGATGCAGTGAGAGGAAGGGGGTCATTGGGTGCTGGGGCAGAGAGATGCAAAACCCGCTGGAAGGATTGGAAATTCTAGCATGTTTTATGTGTATGGTTCCAGAGTATCATAATCGGAATATTGTATGGCATGTTTATTGCATTCTACATATTGTTTCAAAAATGATCTCTCATGGAGTTAAGAACAGATAATCACTGCAGGGGCCAATATTTTTCTTAATTGTATTTAGGACACAATATTTATGATAGACTATATTTTAACATCCTACCATATACATACTGCACATATTTAATTTCAGGTCCTTTCCATGTAGGAGTATGTGAAATTCGCTTACTTGTAGGGTGGCCTGCTTTTCTGTTGAGGGGTAAAAATGTCCCAATTAAATCTCTAGCACTATTTTGCTCTCATTTAAAGGCACATACTGTGAGCACCTATTTACATTTGACAAAGAAGCATATGTTTTATCACTTGGGCTAGAATCGTGGCCCTATGTGAGAAGACATGCAGCTAATATGTCCTTCATCAAATTCACACAATAAAATCAACTGCCCACCACAGAAAGGCCACGTCAATGCAACCTCTATTTTATATGGTTGACTATCCCTACCCAACAGCGATAAACTCTATCAGGACATGACTCCAAAATGTCACTTAGTACACAGTACCCATTTCTTGTCACAGATTTTTCAACATGATACATTCTGTCCGTACATGCATCCATCCTGTATAGGATATTTTTGTGTCACAAAATGCCAACTTTTTCATGCACTTATTTCAGGCAGATCTGTCCATTTTGACAGGACCGGACACACGCAGCAATTGAACTGCCTGAACTGTATACTATATGACTTACCAAGGTCCAAGATATACACAAGACTTATCAGGGTCCAGGGTGATGGTTTCATCCCACAGTATATGGACAGTGTTTTGAGACAAAAGCTGGATGTTCATTGTGTGAGGAATCCCTAATTGAGGGGGAGAGACTGGTGATACATAGCATAAACTAGTAGATCATTAGCTATGTGGGATTGACTAATAAATAGTGTTTGAATTGGATGTGTTACAGTTAGCTTTGAGAAAGTCCAATGATGGACGAACTGAGGGGGTTATTACAACTTTGGAGGAGGTGTTAATCCGTCCCAAATGTGACGGATATACCACCAGCCGTATTACGAGTTCCATAGGATATAATGGACTCGTAATATGGCTGGTGGTATATCCGTCACTTTACCGTCACTTTTGGGATGGATTAACATCTCCTCCAAAGTTGTAATAACCCCCTGAGTGTTGTCTGATTCATCTGTATTATATATGGCTGAATCATCTGTTTTCTGTATGATGGCGCAAGACAGATTAAAGGAACTAATTATCACGTCCCATGAGTTTGGTATTATTGATTTGAAGGACTACCTTGTGTTGACTGTTGGCAAGAAATATATTAATGAACCATATTATTACATGGTGCTATACATGCAAGGTTTAGTAGTAGTTGACCTAGTCTTATGGTACCGCGTTTAGGAGAATCTTGGGAACAAATGTCCAATATTGTGTGCAACATTATTCGATCAAACAGGACAATACTCCACATATAGGGATGTGCAACACTGAGACCACCGTTGCCTAGCTCTTTTCTGTTTGACTGTACATGTTGTGCTCAACATTTACATTTAAATTCAAGGCACTAATGTAGATTCAACTTCATCCACTATCTTTACAAATAAAATGTTGGCCAATGTGTATATATATATATATATATATATATATATATATATATATATAACCTACTGGTGGTCGCCAGTAGGTAGTTTTCGTTAGGACCATGTTTCTATAGAAAAAGCATTTTTTGACTTGCCTATATCTTTGGCACTGTTTGACTAATCCTCACAAACGTTCCCCCAAAAAGTGTTCTGGTGATTCTTGTTGTGCATGGGAAGTTTCAAGGTGATCCGTCAAGCATGGCCAGAGAAAAAGGGGGGATGAAAAAGTTGTGTTTCCCTTCTTAATTCCCATAGAACCTTTAGACATGATGACAGCCCCAGCTGCTGGATGGAATGACACACAATTTGGCAAAAAGGTAAGTTTCTGTATGCAGATTATGCATATTTGGTGTAAATCCATTCAGTAGTTTATGAGAAATTAATGAAAACACAAATTTGTATTTTTGAGATCCTGAATAATTTGCAATTTTTTGTGTATTCGTGCACAAATAGAAGCACTGTAATTGGCTGGCCACAACCTGAACAGAAAGTTGTGGCTGCCATTTTAAGAACCTGTAACACTGTCTCTGGGGCTGAACAACAAAATGAAAAGTAGCATAACGGGTCAGGGTGGAGGTACCCTGACCTGAGGTGTGTGATTTAGGGGTGTTTGAGGGTCAAATTATGGGTTTGAAATTATTTTTTTTCACCACATGCAATATTTGTGAATAATCTAGATTAATCTAGAATAATCAAGATTAATTGAGATTAATTGCGAATAGGCAAAAAAAATAAAAAATCACAGAATCATTCATACACTAATTTATTCACTTATAATTCACTCAGTGACTCATGCACCCACTCACACACCCATTTGGACACTCATGCAATCATTCAGATCCACTCATAGACTCCCACACCCACTCACATACCCACTGAGACACTCATGCACCCACTTACAAACCCACTCAGACCCTCATGCACCCACTCAAAGACCCACTCAGACAATGACACACCCACTCAAAGATACACTCAGCCACTAATGCACCCACTCATAGACCCACTCAGACTCTCACACACCCACTCACAGACCCACTTAGACACTCATGTGCCCATTCACAAACCTATTAAGACCCTCACGCACCCAGTCACTGACACACCCACTCACAGACCCACTTAGACCCTCATGCACCCACTCACAGACCCATTCAGACACTGATTTCAACCACAAAGTGCTGACAGACTTCTTGGGACCAAAAGACACACTCATACCCATTGAAATGCTTTGTATTGTATGGCAGGTTTTGAGGGTTATAACACGGAGAATGTATAAAGGGTTATAACAGATTTTAGTTACAATATAAATCATTTGTTAATGATTCCATACTGATTTTGGGGATTGTGGTGTGTTCTAAGGTGATCTTACCCTGTGAATAAACCTTCTGCTAGGATTTCATGAATCATGTTTGAGAGTAAACTGTTTTCTTGTGATATTCCCATAGAGGTTATAGAGGGTTCTCCAGAAGCTAAAATGGGAGCATAGTTTCTGTAAATTCACACTATCTTTCTCAGCCATATGTGAATATAGTCTGCCATTTTCAGCAACACATGAACTTTGAACAGTCTGTCAGTTGAATCCCTTGTGTTCTACTGCAGCCACCCAGTGTGCTAAAGAACATCGAGAGCGCCAACAGTTTTACTTATGAATGTGACACACCTGAAGCCATCTTGATTAAATAAAATTGATAAAACATAAAATAATTATTTTAGGAAGGAACTAAATGAGGAGGTTCATTTTGTCATAGAAATTGTGGTTAGTGCTGTGGAAAGAAAAATTAAGTTTTGAGTGAGTTCTCAAATAACTTCCTCTTCTACTTCATTAAAACATTCTGACATTCAGACTGGAACATGCACTTTTCACACCAGCAGGCTGCCAGTTTACTTCCTGGACAGGCCGTCAATCATGTAAAACACAAAGATGTCCCCAGACAAAAAGCGCACTCCCAACAGGTTGCAGTTTATTTCTGACAGCAGCTTTAATGTAGTGTTCTAATGAATTTATGCAAAAGGTGTGGCACATCTGAATGGCATCTTGATAAAATCAAAGTGGAAAACTGAAAGCATTTTCAACTGAGTGCACTGCAGGAAATAAGGAAATTAGGGAGCTTCATAACAAATAAGTCTCCCAAGATAGCCATCAGAGAAAAAAGAGCCCAAATGTAGCACATATGTCACGCAAATATAGCTCAAGTATAGCCCAATGACAAAAATCTGCAAAACATGTATCTTTTTTTCTTTTTGAAGCTTTATAAGGTACAGCCAGGTGTGCTACTCTTTTGTAACATATAAAGAATGCTAGCAATCTTGTTGCTCATTAGAATACTGTAGGGAGGCGAAGGTCAAGGGCATGGACTTGGAAATTGAGGGCAGGTAGGAGGGTAAAGAGGCAGCAAGTTGACCACACTGGGTAGGGGGGAGGGGCTTTGGCTGCACTACGGACCATAGAGAACAAAGGAAAGGGCTTCAGAGACAACAAACCAACTGTGCAGGACAGGCAGGAGGGGCTATAGCAATATAACAGACCATTGAGGTCAGAAAGGAGATTCAGTGGCAGTGCAACCATACATGCCAACAAACCTGATTCAGGGGGTTATTCTAACTTTGGAGGAGTGTTAATCCGTCCCAAAAGTGACGTTAAAGTGACGGATATACCACCAGCCGTATTACGAGTTCCATAGGATATAATGGACTCGTAATACGGCTGGTGGTAAATCGGTCACTTTTCCGTCACTTTTGGGCCGGATTAACACCTCCTCCAAAAGTTAGAATAACCCCCTCAGTCTCTTGCCTAAAATCTCCTCTTTTTCAATGTAAACCAATGGGGAAAATACATTCCCCAGGTTTTTTTCAAAATCTCCCTCTTACCCAGTTCAAAATGTGGACAAGTATGGTACATTGTATCAAGGATGCCACGTGGAATGGGGTAGGAACATGGCCTCAAATAATAGAGGGCAGGAGGGAGATGGGCAGCGGCACCAAACTGACCTTACAGAGTAAACATCAGGGGTTGCAGCAGAATAATACACCACACAGGGCAAACAAGATGGTAGTGCAGCACAACGGACAAAGGAACACAATAAGGAAGGGGCAGGGCCATGCACATGGACAGCAGAGAGCAGAGGTGAAAGAGGAAAGAGAACATTTGACCATACCAGACAGACAGGAGGGACAGTAGCAGCATAACAGACCATGGAGGGCAGGAAGGAGGGTTCAGGCACACAACAATGGACCAGACAAGACAGGAGGGGGGATAGGGGCCTGCACATGAAAAGCAGAGGGCAGAGGACAAGGAAGCAGGGTAAGAGTAGCAAGGTGACCATGGAGGGCAGGTATGATGGGCACTGGAAGCACAACACACCATAGAGGACAACAGTGAGACTATAATGGCATTCACACTGAAAATGGAGGGAAGGTGAAAGGTGGTCAGAGGCAGAAAGATGACCACACAGGGAGGGCGGGAGGTGTGGTGGCAGCACAGAAGACCATGCATGGCAAGCAAAGGGTTAGTGGCAGCAAAACAGCCGTGGTGGGCAAGAGGGAGGGGGCAGGGACATGCACAAAGGACCATGGAGGACAGACAGAAGAGATAGGGGCCGGACACAGACAAAAGAGAGGAGGGGAAGTGGATTCACAACATACCATGCAGGGCAGGCTGGAGGAGCAGTTGCAGCAAAACAGAGCAACGAGGGAAGAAGGGATTGGCAGCAAAATGGTCCATGGAGGTCGGGAGGGATGGGATAGGGGCATGAAACACAAACAGGCAGGCCAGAGGAGGCAGGGACAGGAAACAGCCATTTGACCATGCTAGACAGGAGAGAGGGGCAGCTCAACAGAGCACTCAGGGTTGATAGGAGGGGCAGTGGCAGGTCCATGGAATATGGTGGGCAAAAAGGAGGGGGCAGAGGCATACACACAGACATTGGAGGGCAAGGGAAGGGGTTAGGGGCAGCAAGCTAAGTACAGAGGCTAAGCAGGAAGGCAATGATGGAGCATAGAACTGAATGCCAATGAGGGGCAGGAGGAGTGGGATGAGGTATCAAGCTGGCAGTTCGGGCTGGACTGTTCCCATTGGGAACAGGGTCAAGATTGATTTGCATATAGCTGGGTCCAAACTGGAACGGCATGGGTGGCAAAAAAACTTGATTTAGGCCCAGATCTCTGTACTGGGGGTGAATGTTTGACATTTTTCAGCATTCTGTCCATCACTTGTTGTTTTTGCATTTGTCGCCCCAAGTGGGAAGGGTAATGCCAGACGTGGTTCCCGTGCTGCCCCATGCCACTGGAATCAAGCTAGCCTGGCTGATGAAAGGTGATACCCTGAAACTGGTCCTAGGATGCTTGTTTCCAGTCCAGGGAGGACCTGGCTTGGCATTTCGGGCTGGACTGTTCCCATTGGGAACAGGGTCAAGACTGATTTGCATATAGCTGGGTCCAAACTGGAACAGCATGGTTGGCAAAAAAACAATGGATTTAGGCCCCGATCTCTGTACTGGGGTGAATGTTTGACATTGTTCAGCATTCCATCCATCATTTGTTGTTTTTGCATATGTTGCCCCAAGTGGGAAGGGTATGCCCAGGCGTGGGTCCTGTGCTCCCCATGCCAATGGAATCAAGCTAGCCTTGCTGATGAAGGGTGATACCCTGAAACCGGTCCTAGGATGCTTGTTTCCAGTCCAGGGAGCACCTGGTTTGGCAGTTCGGGCTGGACTGTTCCCATTGGGAATAGGGTCAAGATTGATTTGCATATAGCTGGGTCCAAACTGGAACGGCATGGGTGGCAAAAAAACTTTATTTAGGCCCAGATCTCTGTACTGGGGGTGAATGTTTGACATTGTTCAGCATTCTGTCCATCACTTGTCTTTTTTGCATTTGTCGCCCCAAGTGGGAAGGGTATGCCCAGACGTGGTTCCCGTGCTGCCCCATGCCACTGGAATCAAGCTAGTCTGGCTGATGAAAGGTGATACCTTGAAACTGGTCCTAGGATGCTTGTTTCCAGTCCAGGGAGGACCTGGCTTGGCATTTCGGGCTGGACTGTTCCCATTGGGAACAGGGTCAAGACTGATTTGCATATAGCTGGGTCCAAACTGGAACAGCATGGGTGGCAAAAAACCGATGGATTTAGGGCCAGATCTCTGTACTGGGGGTGAATGTTTGACATTTTTCAGTATTCCTTCCATAACTTGTTGTTTTTGCATTTGTTGCCCCAAGTGGGAATGGTATGCCCAGACGTGGGTCACATGCTCCCCATGCCACTGGAATCAAGCTAGCCTGGCTGATAAAGGGTGATACCCTGACACCGGTCCTAGGAAGCTTGTTTCCAGTCCAGGGAGGACCTGGCTTGGCAGTTTGGGCTGGACTGTTCCCATTGGGAACAGGATCAAGACTGATTTGCATAGAGCTGGGTCCAAACTGGAATGGCATGGGTGGCAAAAAAACTATGGATTTAGGCCCCGATCTCTGTACTGGGGGTGAATGTTTGACATTGTTCAACATTCCATCCATCACTTGTTGTTTTTGCATTTTTTGCCCCAAGTGGGAAGGGTATGCCCAGACGTGGGTGCTCCCCATGCCACTGGAATCAGGCTAGCCTGGCTTATGAAGGGTGATATCCTGAAACCGGTCCTAGGATGCTTGTTTCCAGTCCAGGGAGGACCTGGCTTGGCAGTTCGGGCTGGACTGTTCCCATTTGGAACAGGGTCAAGACTGATTTGCACATAGCTGGGTCCAAACTGGAACGGAATGGGTGGCAAAAAAATGATGGATTTAGGCCCAGATCTTTGTACTGGGGGTGAATGTTTGACATTGTTCAGCATTCCGTCCATCACTTGTTGTTTTTGCATTTGTCGCCCCAAGTGGGAAGGGTATGCCGAGACGTGGGTCCCGTGCTCCCCATGCCACTGGAATCAAGTTAGCCTGGCTGATGAAGGGTGATACCCTGAAACCGGTCCTAGGATGCTTGTTTCCAGTCCAGGGAGGACCTGCTTGGCAGTTAGGGCTGGACTGTTCCCATTGGGAACAGGGTCAAGACTGATTTGCATATTACTGGGTCCAAACTGGAACGGCGTGGGTGGCAAAAAAACAATGGATTTAGGCCCAGATCTCTGTACTGGGGGTGAATGTTTGACATTGTTCAGCATTCCATCCATCACTTGTTGTTTTTGCTAAATGGTGGGCAGTAGCAGCACATCAGACCAGGTAGGGCAGGTAGAGGGGGATGGTGCATGCACTAGGACAACATAGGATAGAGAAGTGGATGTTACAGCAAGCTAAGTGTTGAGGGCAGGAGGGAAGGACAGTGGTAGAACAACAGCCACACAGAGCTGTAATGAGGGAGCAGGGGCATGAACTTGGACAATGGATGGCAAGGAGGAGGGGGGGCAGGAGCAGCAAGCTTGGGTGGTGGCAGCACAATGCCAGGTCTTGCATCCAACCCCCTACACCATGCATTGCGATGGGCATCTTACTTAATATTAATTTTAAAAAAACTAGAAATTCACTGAAAAAACAAAGGTTACAGGGGTGTTATAGTTAGGAAATAGAATAACAAAACCTTAGAAACTCACTAAAAAAACAAAGGTTACAGGGACGTTATAGTTAGGTTCAGATTTTACATGATCAAAACCAAAGAATTTCAAAATATTTAAATGAAATAGAGGAGAAAGATATTTGAAAACTTACTTAAAACATGTGCTAATTGTTTTTTCCTCAGTACAGGTCATAATGTCTATGAAAAAATGAGCTCCCTCATTTTGTTCCTTTCTAAATTAAATGTTTTTAGTCTTACCAGTTTATTTTAATCAAGATGGCTTCAGGCATGCCACATGTTTGCATTAGTAAGACTGTCAGTGCTCTAGATGTTCCTTAGAACACTCTGGCAAGCTACAGTAGACCACAGGTGAATCAACTGACAGGCTTCTCCTGTTAAAAGTACATGTTTTACTGTGAATGTCTGACTTCATTCTCGTATGGATGAGAACGATAGTGTGAACTTATGGAAAATATGTACTCATTTTAGTTTCTGGTGCACCTTCAATAAACTCTATGGAAAAATCATGAGAAAACAGTTTTCTCTCAAATATGATTCATGCAATATTTGCAGGGTAAAATCACCTTAAAATATGTGACAATTCCTGAAATTAGTATGTGTTGGATATGGCCTTTCTGAGGGATCACCCCCAAACCTTTTACCTTCCTCCTTCTCTTTTTCTGACCTCATTTTTGCTGGCATTAGGACACGTTACCACTGCTAATCAGTGCAAAAGTGCATATGCTCTCTCCCTCAAACATGGTGACATTGGCTCATACCCAATTGGCATTTTAATTTACATGTCTCAGGCCTGCCGCTGCAAGGCCTGTGTGTGCAGTTTCACTGCCACTTCGACTTGGCAGTTAAAAGTAATTGTCAAACTTTAAACTCTCCTTTTTCTACATATAAGTTCCCCCTAAGGTAGGCCCTAGGTAGCCCATAGGGCAGGGTGCTTTGTAGGTAAAAGGCAGGACATGAACATGTGTGTTCTATATGTCCTGGTAGTGTAAAACTCCTAAATTTGTTTTACACTGCTGTGAGGCCTGCTTCTTTCATAGGATAGCATTAGGGCTACCCTCCTATAACGTTTGAGTGGTAGATTCTGATCTGAAATGAGTAACCAGGTCATATTTAGTATGACCAGAATGGTGATAGAAATCCTGCTTATTGGCAAAGTGGGATTTAATATTACTATTCTAGAAATGCCACTTTTAGAAAGTGAGAATTTCTCTACACTTAAATCCTTCTGTGCCTTACAATCCACGTCTGGCTAGGTTAGTTGACAGCTCTCTTGTGCATTTCACTCAGACAACCGCAAACACAGGATGCTCCGTCACACCTGCACACATCTGTGTACTGAATGGGTCTTCTTGGGCTGGGAGGGTGGAGGACCTGACAGTTACATGTCAAAGGATAGTGGCCTGCCCTCACACAATGGACTGCCAAGCCACCTACTGGGACCCTGGCAGACAGGATGAAACTGAAAAGGGGCTCTGTGCACTTCTAAACGACTTCTTGAAGTCTCCCCCACTTCAAAGGCACATTTGGGTTTTTAAACAGGGCCTCTGACCCTACCAACGCAGTCATTTCTTAATAAGATCCCTACTCGGAAAGGAACTCTGAACCACAACCTGCAACCTGCGAAGAGCATCTGCATGGCTGCCCATAGGGCTCACCTGACTGCTTTGCTGTAAGGGACTGTGGCCTTGCTGTTGCCCTACTGCCTTGCTGCCCTCAGGCTCTGCTGAGAAGTGCTCTCCAAGGGCCTGGATTGAGGTTGCCTCCTGTTTTTGAAGTCTCAGGCCTAAAGAAACTTCATCTCTGCAAAGAACTCCTTGTGCCGCAAAAATCGACGCACAACCTGGAAGAATGAATGCACAGCCTGCACCTTGGAGAAAAAATCACCACATGCCGAACCGGAACGACACAGCCTGGCTCCCCGAGTGGAGATCGATGCAGCGCCAGCATTGCAACCAGAACTTCGACACACTCCCCACTGGATCGATGCATAGCAAAACCGGAATGATGCAGCCTGACTTCCTGCAAGAGGAATCGATGCAGCACCTGCCTTCCATCAGAAATTTCCCCACATCGCCCCCCGGATCAACGCAGCTCCTGTGACTTTGCCCTGCATGCATAGGATTTCCTTGCATTGTCCCTGGGGCACCCAAATACCCTGCAACCCGAAGAGGATCCAAGTCTGCTTGTCGGAAATCGACTCAAAACCCTTGTTGTGTGAAAAAGCATTGACACACCGTCTGTGAGCGCCCGGAGAAACTGACGCACACCTCCCCGTTTTCCATGCATCTCCTCCTCTGAGGTCGCGAGCAGATAATTTAGATGCAAACCAGGTACTTTGTGCTTGCAAGAGACACTTATTGCTTTTAAAGAACTAAAGACTCTATTTATCATTACAAAAGTGATATTTCAACTTGTGCTTATCAAACCTTGATCGTTTTGACCTTATTCTACTCAGATAAATATTCTATATTTGTCTAAACCGGTGTGGTGTATTTTTGTGGTGTTTATACTGTGTTATTGCATGTTTATTGCACAAATACCTTACACATTGCCTTCTAAGTTAAACCTGACTGCTCAGTGTCAAGCTACCAGAGTGTGGGCACAGGATAATTTGGATTGCGTGTGTGACTGACTCTGACTAGAGTGAGGGTCCTTGCTTGGACAGGGGGTAACCTGACTGCCAAAGACCCCATTTCTAACAGTATGGTACAAACAGATAAATGATTAATATTGTAACCAATATGTGTTATCACCCCTTATACATTCTCCTTTTTGTGTCCCTCAAAACCCACCATTCACTACAATGCATTTCGATTGGGTGCTATCATGTATCTTAGTCAAAAAATGGCTGCCAGCACTTTCTGTTTGAAGAGCTGGCAGCCAATTAGATCTCACCATCAGTTGTGTGCTTAGGCTCTGCCCAGATACACAATTTTGGTTTTATTTAAATATCCCCAAAAACTACCTGATGGATTTACACCACTTTTTGGACCAATCGCTACTTTTTTTGACAAATTTGGTGAAATTCGATCAAGCGGTTTGGGCTGCAGTCTTGTCAAAATCCCTATGGAAATTACCATGGGGAAAGCACATTTTGGGACCCCCTCCTTTTTTCCAGACCCTGCTTGACTGATCACCCTGAAACTTTCCAGACAGCAGTTGGAGTGAATATCAAATTATTTTGGGAACATTTTGTGAAGATTCATTAACAAGCCCCAAAGATATAGACAAGTCAAAAAATGCTTTTTCGATAGAAACTTGGTCCTAACTACAAAATGCCTAGTGAGACCAGTAGGTAGTTATAGTTAGGACCATGTTTCCATAGAAAAAGCGTTTTTTGACTTGCCTATATCTTTAGTACCGCTTGACGAATAGTGCCCTGATGATTTTTGTTGCGTGCGCAAAGTTCCGGGGTGATCCATCAAGCAAGGGCCAAAAAAAAGGGAGGGGTAAAAAAAACCTGTCTTTTCATTGTTAATTCCCATAGGAATTTTGAACACGACTACAGCTAAAACCAGTGGGCAGAATGACACCAAACTTGGCAGAAAGCTAGATGTCGGAGCAAGGGTTGTTCCTTTGGTTATTTGGTGTAAATCCATTCAGTAGTTTTTGCGATAGTAAAGGAAATCCAGATTTGTATATGTTTTGCTTTGATGACTTCACACATAATGGCAAGCTTGTGCAGGGAAATGCAGAGCTCTCATTGGCTGGCAAGCACTTCAACCAGGAAGTATTGGCAGCCATCTTGGGACTCGGCTTCAGTCGAGTCTCAAACAAATGCAAAAAAATGGCTAGGGTAGGTACACCCTGATACCTTAGCTCTGGTGTACCGCCAGAGCAAAAAAGTACTTCAAAAAATTGCAGTGAATTTGCAGTGAATGCAGAAACATAAAAAAGAAAAAAAAGGCTTGGGCTCCTGCTCTTGTTATTGTAAAGCCCCCTGGTGTGCCAGGCCCAGGGGGCATGTAAAAAATAAGGAGGGGGTGCACAGACACTCAGGCCATTTTGCACACACTCACAGTTGCACTCAGACCTTCACATACCAACTCAGACACTCATGCACCCACTCCCATACCCAGGCAGACTCTCACACACCCACTTACAGACCCACTGAAACCCTCATGCACCCACTCACAGACCTACAGAGACACTAACACACCTACTCACAGCCCCACTAAGACACTGACACACCCACTCTCACACCCAGACAGAAACTCTCACAGCCACTCTCACGCCCACACACAGTTTCACACTTATTCTCACATCCAATGAGACAAGCCGCAGCCAACTCCTGCTGTGCAGAGCCAAAGTGAGCAGTGTGGGGTTGGGTGGTTAGGGGGGTTGGCTGCAGTATCTAGCCACATGCCAAGCCCTGTGGCTAACCCCTACTGCGCACGGCCTGCGAAGACCAAAGGCCATGCACGGTGGTGGTTGGATTAATGTATACTAATGAAAATTACTTTACATCAAAAAAACATAGAAATTCACTGAGGTAACTATAACCCACACCATGCACTGCTAATTACCCCACACATTATGGCACTCAGGATATCTTTGATAACATCATTGAAAATATCAATGTAATGTTTACAGGAACATTTTGGGTGAAAAAACTGCGCATGGCGAGTCTGCAAGTTATAGTTATCTTAGGGCCGAATTGTAGTTACTTGAGATAACTCTAACTATAACAGGTGAATTTCTATGGTTTTGTATGTTTAAAATGTGAGCCTAACTATAATGTCCCTGCAACCTTTAGTTTTTTAAGTGAATTTCAATGTTTCTTTTTTTAATTCTATTTCCTAACTATAACATCCCTGTAACCTTTGCTTTTTTTAATGATATACATGCATATTTGTGTATGTATATGTGTTTGTATATAAATATGTGTGTGTGTGTACATATGTGTATATATGTATATTTTTATATATATATATATATATATATATATATATATATATATATATATATATATATATATATCAATATATATATATATATATATAAATTGCTTAAAGTTTCGTGTAGGTTGGCATCCAGCACGGCAGGCTGCGACAGGGTCACGAACCCCTATAAATTATCCAAAATACTTCTTAAAAAGAAGACAATGTTGCAGCCACTTACTTACTACAGTCCCAGTGTTCTTTATTCAGGCAGATAAGCACCATGAGAGACAAAACAAAATACTCCAACGCGTTTCGGGAGACTCGGCTCCCTTGATCACATGGTATTTTGGATGATATATATAGATATATATATATATATATATATATATAAAACAAAGTTGTACATTGCATTTTGGTAAAGGTAGTCCTGCACGTTTATATCGTACCTTTAGTAGATATACATCTTTCATTAGTAGGTTGCTCTTGCCAAACACACATTAAAATACATTTTGAAAACCTTAGTACATGAATTCAAAGCACAGTTACTGAGTTTTGCTGAAATTGTTCAATCCTGTTGCTCCAGTTTATGACAATATAGTAAAGTCACACAGACCTACTTTCTTTCTGCAGTGGTGCTGCTTTCACGTCTGGACAGGCCGTCAATCATGTACAAAACAAAGTTGTTCCCGGGCAAAAAGCGCACTCCCAACAGGTTGCGGTTTGCATTTTATTTCAGAATATATAACTATGCATCTGGTCTTTGTAATAAAGCCTAGGTCTATAGGTAAAGGCATTTCCTCATTTCACACCTCTTTCACATTGCTTTGGTGTGAAATGGGTGCTTGACAATGGGTATTGATGGGGCTGTACACACATCAGAAGTTCCATCTTTGATACAGAATTGGCCCTGGGATGTAAAAAGTAGGCTAAATGACCTGCTGCTGCTGGAACTTTATTGTAATCAGAACCACAGAATAAGCCTTTGCCCTTATCAATTGTTCGCTTTCTTTAGTTTATCTTCCCATCTATCTACTCATCTTTCAGGATTCTTTGTGTTTTTTTTATTGTGTTATGCTTTTGTTAACACCACTAGAAGGAAATGTTGTACATTCACCAGTAGAAAAGGTTTTCTCAAATTGCAGTCCATCGTTTCACATCCCTACAGTTTTACAATGTAGGAAAGTGGATTATTATTCAATGATGCTGGTAAGACTTCACTATGTAATATTCTCACAGCACCCCAAAGATGGTCCTTTGGATTCACAATAATAAATTCTTAGCTCAGTTGTGGTAGTATGGCAAAGAGTAGTCAGGTTTTACTAGAGGAACATGTGTTAAGCAGTTCAGAGTACCAACATGAACAATAAGTAGTTGACATGACTCAAAAGAAATCCAACATCAATTTATAAAAATAAAGAAGAGTATGACCAGAGTTATAGATCTAAGAGTGAAAATAAAATCAGTACCTTTGCAAGCTGTCAAACTTCACCAATGGGGCAAAAGAGGAAAATCACTAGTGACATTCGGTCACTTGCTGGGTGAGTTCAGAGGGGCCCATTGGTAATTAAGGTTGTGCAGGTCCAAGGGCCAAGCTGCAACAGTCATACAATTTTATCTGGCTCATGGGGCCCAGGTGCAAAGGTGTCCTGGCTGTCCTTGGAGCTGAACGCCAGAGCCGTGGGTGCTGAAAAATGGTCGAGTTCATGGGAGACCACTGGTGGTTCACTGGTGCTAGAGCTTATGTGGGCCCCTAGACCAGGAATCACCAGGCACAACAACTTCACCTAGCTTTGGCATCTCAGGTGCAGAGGTATGCTTGACTATCTTTGGTGCTGAACGAATGCTGCGATTGCTATTTTTACCACTGAGATGGTGTGGGTAAGGTAGCAGGTGCAAACACTCAACAACAGAGCCACAGATGATGTTGAGTTAAGGTGCTGCAGTGTGCCTTCGAGTTGTAGCATCTAGTAAAGGTGGTGATGACTGGGCTGGCCACCATCCAAGCCTTGGCAGTGGGAAAGTGGACAAGAAGCTATCCCCCTTCCGGAGGTCCAGTGGTACACTGTAGCTTGCTGAACCTTGGAGGATAGCTGGACTACATTTCCCAAAGTGCACTGGACCATCCATCTTTGGTAGGCTTGGGCAGAACTCATGGAGTTCTGCTCTACGGAATTCCATGGAGTACCTACAAAATTCTTCTGAATTCCTCCTCACTCTGTGAATGGAAAGAATTTGCCTGATCGCCCATCCTCACTGTTTGGTGCAAGTAGCATGTTCAGTGCTGCAAAGTAAGTGTAAACAGCACCAAATGGTCTCATGCACAGGGCCATCATACTTTACCTGTTCTGTGCATGATGCTGGGCCTGTTTTCTCAATCTACCCTAAATCGTTTCAATGCTCCCCTATCCAACGCATTCACTCCTCTTTTGCCTTTTTCCTACTTGTGTGTCTTTGTATTTCTGTATTTTACGTTTTTTTTTTTTTTTTAATTTTAATATGACTTTTGTTATTTTTTTGGTTTTCCCTTTATTCCCATATTTCTTCTTGGCAGAGCATGGGTGAGGCTGCAGCAATGTGACTGGTAGCTGCACACCTTGCAGTTGCCGGCATGGACAAGGGATGCAGCCCACATCATTTATTTGGAGATGAAGGTGCCCTCAATCAGACACCTTGATGCAAAGGTGGCACTAACTTTTCATAAATTAGGCCCTTTGTGTCCTTCTTTTTATGTAGCTCGTACAGTCCCAAGCAATCTCCCAGTGCTGTGTAGTATGCATCAATGCACTGAGAAGGGAAACTGAGTTGGCCCATCAAAGGAGGTTAAGAATAAAAGATCATTCATTGCACTGCATTAGTAGTTCCAAATGTAGTTTAGGAAGTTTGGAATAGGGCTTAAATTTAGGAAATTAGAACTAGGTCAGCTTTATACTAGTTATATAGCAATGTGATCATGAAATGTACAATATGTTACTGCAATTGCCTTGGCCTGTCAAAATATTGTCTGGGAGATACACTGTAGTACTAAACTATTTTTGTTAGATTCTTTATTTCTTACATCAGCACCCAAAGGCAAAAAGAGGGCAATGCAGCATGGTCTTGTGGAAGGCAGGGCTGCCACCACCACCAGTGCCGCAATGGGTGGAAGTACCACCATCAGCGCAGTGGATGTGGCTGACGGCTCTGCTGGCCCCAGTAAGTCCTCCTGTTATTATTTTCCTAACTCTTAATTCTCCCTATTTAGAATATTTTTCTTTTTTTATACTGTGTTTTTTCAAATCCTCTTCTATCTAATGTTTGTTAATTCTTGTTTTCCCTGCATTAGCCTTTTTTCAATATTTCATGTTCTGTAACTGACTTCCTCCTGTCTGTACTAGTCTACAGTTTTCTTCTGCTTTATTATTAAGCTTTCCCTCTCCCCAACCTTATATATACACTGTAGACAGTAGGACTAAGAGAATATATTTTAGATACTCTACTGTGGAAATTTCAGACTCAAGCAACATAATGTTTCACTAGCTATATCCTTTTTTTATCTTTTTTTGTTTTTTTGGAAAATAAAGACGTGTGATGATAAATAATTAAAAAGTACTGTGGTGGTCTACTCAGTCAGGGAAGTAGAGTTTATCTTCAAACTCAGGTGGTTTGCCCAGAAGTTGGTGAGCTAACATACTTGAGTCTGACCATTCCTCCTCCTCCTCATCCTGTGGTATTTCAGGAAATGTGTAATTGTGTGGTATGAAGTATTGATTCATTTTGATCATAGTCAATCTCTCCACGTTTTGAGGCAAGAGACTTGTCATTCTCACTGTGTCAATTGCACCAGCGGCAGCAAACACATGCTAAGTAGACACCCTGGCTACCAGACAAGCTAGATACTTTATTGCCAGCCTGCTGAGCACTGGTCATTGGAGCATCTTACATTCCAGGTTACCAATGGTTTTGATTAGGGGTCATCCAGACACTCTTGGAAAATCCTCTCAATGATCATTGCTGCTGCTACTTGTTTGACCTCTTTTGCATTCACCTCTGCAATGGACTTAAGACCTGCCACTTTAAACCAAGCCAATGCAGACATTAGGACCAATTCTTCTGTTCCTGTTGTTGTGGTTGTTGCTAGTATTCTTGTTGCTGCTCTTGGCTGCTCTGAGACAAAACTGCCTTCTCTGGAAGTTGAAAGCAGCACCCTAGGACTTCTGAACGGGATGGAGACTCTAGTGATTTCTAGGCAGTCTTCTTCCAGGTCTTTGGCTTGCTCAACAAACCATTTTGTTGTACCATGGATCAAGTAGTGTGGCACAGATATACTCTTTGGACTGCATGATGTCACTTTACAGCCTTGTATTAACAGTCAAGCAAAAGATTAAGCTCTCAGCCAAGGTGTGCACTTCTGCATTTTCGTTCACACCTGCGAGTGAAGATCTTTCCGGCATCTTTTGTGACTGGTACCAGAGCAGATGCAACAATGAGATATCTTGGCACAATGTACTGTCCTCCTTGCTGACTTCCTCCGTGAAAATGTCAAAAGGAAGTAGCATCCGTGTCAGGCATTGGACTAGGCCCCGTTTGTCCACATGCACAGCCATGCTTTTTCCAATTGCACTCCCTTCCCTTTGACTGATATAGTCATTGATTTGTCTGTGCTGCTCAAACAATAGATCAATAGGTCAAGTTCCAATGTGTTGGTACCTCCCATAGGAGGGCTTTAACTGGCAGTTTATTAGCACACTGATTGATCCTCAACTGCTTCCGGGCTTTAAAAGAATTGCTGAAATGAATGTATGGTCTTCTGCAGGTAGCCAGTATCGTGCCAACCATGTCTTCTTTTTTGAGAAAGTCCTGCACAACCAGGTTGACACAATGTGCTAAACACAGGACCCTGAAATAGCCACCATCTACCATGGCCTTGCTATAATACTGCCATTGTCTGTGGCAACAAATCTAATTCTGAGACCTCTGGGTTGCAGCCATTCACCTTGCTGTTAAACTTTCCCAAGATTTTTGCAGCTGCATGGGAAGGGAAGTATCTTCAACTATTGCCTAACTCCCGCAAAAGAGATCCAGTGTGCAGTAATACACATGTAATCTTTTGCTTGCCAACTGTTCCACTTGTCTGTGGTCAGGTGAATAGTGTGAAGAGCACTTTGCTGCAAAGCATGTCCAACCTGTTGCAACATATCATGATGGAGTGTTGGAACATGAACTCTGGCAAAATAGATCTGACTGAGAACCTTCTATTTCGGGCAGGTGGTCACCACAAATTCAGAAAACCTCACTCTTTTCACAAAAGAAAAAGGGAGGAGGTCCTTCACTAACATTTTAGGTAGCCTCCCATTGTCCTAACATGCTGCTGGGTGGTTGTAGGGCTCCTCCTGCCTAAACATGCCAGAATGGTTATTTTATTTTCTGGGGCCACTGTTGCAGCTGAATTCAGAGAAGTAAGAGGTGGTAGTCTCTATGTGCGTCTTGGGGCATTCACTGTATGCTATGGTGTCTCCTTCTGACTCTTGTGCCATTTTAAGGGGTTCTGAGGTGGATGATACTGGTGCCCTGCTAGGGACAGGGCTGCTTTGAGTAAAGATGTTCCCTCTTCTTCCTCATCACCTCCCACCATGATTGAAGCTGGTGATTCCCTTCTCTCCTCACCACCACCAATTGCAGCTATTCTTTTTAAGGTGCTTCTCCCACCAGATTGTGTGATGTTTTTTCATATGGGCCATTTGGTCTCCAGTACCATGGTGTAAATCAGGCTTATTTCGACAAACAATGCGTGGCAAATGGAGCATATTGCAATGTTATACTTCTGCTTGCCAAGAGTCACAAACTGAGGAGGAGAACGTTTTAAATGTGCCAGTGCCAATGCATGAAGAAGAACTGTAGGTAGGAGAGTGTGCCATCTATTGCCTCTCTGCACTGCATACTTCTCCTAAGATAGAGGTAGATGCAGGTATCAACCAGAGCCTTACAAATATGGGAGCTGATGCTTTTGGTGGTACCACTACAACATCCCTCAGAGCGGGTTGAATAGGAGTAATGTTGGTCTCCTCACAACCAGCTTCCCTGATAATGACTGGCTGGTCATCCTCCTCATCCCCTGCCACAATTTTAAGGCTTTCAGGAACTTTTCTTTTCCCTTGCCTCTCCTGTAGTGTTTCAGCCTCTTCTGGAGTTCAACCCGTGTCCAGATTACCAGAAAGGGTACTGGGAGAAGGTGGTGGAGTACCCATCCTTTTTCTTGATGGAGATCTGGGAGCCAATGATTCTAAAACCGGATGTTATGTATCAGCAGGAAGATCTGCTATCGCTGGCTTCGGCTACTGTCCACTTTGTTCAATTTCCTGCAATGAATTGGTACTATTTTGCAAAAGAAACAAATGCAATTCAACTTCATTGCTGGTCAGCATCCCTATGATTGAGGTGTTGCCTCGCTGACAGACATCAACTTGGGCTTAGGGTAGGATGGGGTAGTGCCATTGATGGTGGAGTGCTGCTCCCAGCTTCCTCCCGGAGACTAGTGTGGCAGGCACATCTTTCCAGAAAAATGTTTTGGTTGACATACTAGTGGTGAAAAGCTGCTTCTCCTTACTGCCACTTTCTTGGCAGGACCTTTCTTGCCAGTGGGACTGAGCTGCACAAGCAGAAGAGACTGGAATACTCATGTCACATATTGTGTGATCACAATATCTTTGTATAGGCCTTCTGTCGGCAGTGAGGTAGATCATGTCTCTTCTCCTATGCACCTAAAAACAAACAAGCAGTTAAACTATTTAGCGAAATATGACATTGTTGCAGTTTGAATTAGTACAGACAAAGACAATATAATTAGGTGAGGATTGGTTACTTGAGTTATTATTATCCTAAATAATTTACAACAATATATTCAACTATCTCAAAATCAAACCATACCACCATAACATAAGTTTTAATTTCCAATCAGGATCCCAACATACAGATGTAACTCTTTGCTTTATGTGCATCTGTTCACATGGAGACACCTGTGGCAGTCAAAGAGGTACAGGGGGAAGTGGAATAATCCTTAATAAATGAAGGCTTGTATCTTTCTATGACAGGCAATGGTGTCCAGGGCGAAATGGAATAATCCTTAAAAAATGAAGGATGCTGGGGTGTGTGCAGTGCACACATTATGACAGGCAGGGGCTCCACTGGAAAATAGAATAATACCTAAAAAAATAATAAAAAATGCAAAATGATTGCTTATGTAATACGGGAGTAAGAAAAACTCATTGGGAGGCAAGAAGGTACAGGTGAACAATGCAAAAAATGCACCGTTTTCTTATTCGTAATATATGTATACTACAGTGGTCCTCAAGCATATTATTAAACTGATATCAAGGAAAAGTAAACAAAAATGAACAAAAAGCCTTTGCCCCTTCCTATAAATCTCCAAACAAAATATATTTGAAAACTGGAATAAATAAAGGGTGGCTGCAACAACAATAAGCACAGAGACATGGAGAACAACAGGTGCAAGGAAGTCTATGGCACAGCACATTGGCTGGCTGAACAAAATGGCCACCGGCCACATGGTCAATCAATAACAGCAAGTAAGGGGTCATGGAGAAGGTGGAACACATGCACACCTATGTGAAAGCACAGTGGCAGGCTGCATAAAATGGCAGCTGACCACATGGTCAAACTACAACAGCAAGCAATGAGACATGGTGAACAAAGAACACATGCAAACATATGGCAAAACCACACTGACTGCCTCCACAAAATGGCTGCTGGCCACATGTTCAAACAACAACAGCGAACAAGGAGACATTGATAACAAAGAACACATGGGAACCTATGGCAAAAGCACACTGACTGCCTCCACAAAGTTGCCACTGAGCACATGGTCAAATAACAACAACAGGGAAGGAGGGCTAGAGAACAAAGAACACATGCAAGCCTGTGGCACAAGCACACTGACTTGCTGCACAAAGTGGTTGCACTCCACATGGTCAAACAACAATCGCAAGCAGAGAGGCAATGGAAAACAAAGAATACATGCAAGTCTCAGGCAAAGCACACTGACTGGCTACTGAAAATGACCGCACACCACATAGTTACACAACAACAGCAAGCAATGAAGCATGGTGAACAAAGAGCACATGCAAGCCTAATGCAAATACACACTGGCTGGCTACACAAAATGGCCAACAGCCACATGGTCAACAAACAGCCATCAAGGGGGCATAGCCACAACAAAGAACACATCCAGGCCTATGGTAAAAACACTGGCTAGCTACACACAATGACCACCAGCAACATGGTCAATCAACAAGCAAGGAGGCATGGAAAACAGAGAACATATTAAAGCCTTTGGGCATGGACTAAACAAAATGGCCCCTGACCCCCTGGCTTTGAGAACAAAGACAAACAGTGGTCTATGACAAACACACTCACACACACACTCGCTAGACAAATGAGGTCTGGTGACACTGAAGAGAACACTCCCATTATCAATGCCAAACCTGAAATTAACTGAGCTCCCGTGGCATCAAATATTATGCTACTAATACACTTTTTGCAGGAAAAAAAGGTGAAATTCAAACAATAACCCACATTTTAAAATTAATACAATGCCATGCCTGCCCCAAATTATGTTGTTTTAATGAAAATCACATATGCCACAGAAAAAGTTTGTTCATGCACTGGTGAATAGTACAGGGCCTACTGCTGGATGGCCTGCTGGCAGACGAGGCCACATAGTAAAACAAATGAATATTGCAAATGTAAGAAACAAGGAGAAAATGTACTGTATTGTTCACCATTTTTCCTTTACAAAAGATAAAAAATGAAACGCAGAAAATAGCTAGGCTCCTATTGAAACTCCAGGCCACCCACCACATTGAAATTTAAAAATCAAATAAAAGTACATAGAAATTCTGTTGCTTGCCCTATCAAACAAACAACATCCTTACACAATAACTTGAGAACTTACTTGTGATATCACAAAAGCAAAGTCCTTAACCTCAATGGCATATATGCAGCAGACAAAGAGAGTGATCCTTCCACCTTGAAATCCAATTGAAAAGTGACCAGGAGATGGACAAAGCATTAGGAGGAACCTGCTGCACAGGAACAGGACGTTGGAGTCTCTGTGGCACTACAATCCTGTTGAAAACCAAAGTAAAAAAGGGTTTTTGCATTAAAAAACAACTTGAACGGTCCATTGGAGTAGAATATCCACTCAAGAAGTATTTTCATGTAGATTTAACTGTTTCTCATGTAGAGAATCTGCTCGAGATGCAGACGGGGTCGCTTGCAATCACCAGCAGCATGAAAAAAGCGACTTCATGGCAAGAATCTGCACTAGTGGCTGTGAACTAAAGGTATTGTGGCCTAATGGTATTGTGGAACTCGCCAGTGTGCTCCAAAACAAGTCTTGTGTGCACCAATGAACAAATATTCCAGCATGCGCCAGATGGCAGAAGTTATTGGGAACTCTACATTACACCCGAAGCACAAAGTTCCCAAATTCAGCCATTTCTGTGAGCAGAGTGATTTTTTTTCTGCCCCCACCTATAATTTGGGTGATCCCTCAGAAGGCCTGTTGGCCAGTGCTTCTCCAGTTCCTGTAGGTGCTTTTTACCTGTGAGGGACAGGGGACTAGTGCCCCTACTCCAAGGGTGTCTGGTCTTTGCTTTTGGCTCACAAAAGCTTCCCTCTTCCTGGGGGACTAAATCTTTGGTCCAGGACAAACTGAATTCAAGCAGTTCCAGGAAGGCTGCCACGGGTTCAAGGTATCACATCATTTTTTAATGCAGGTTCCTGTTGTCATTGACGTGGGTCTTCTTTTGTCCTTTCATCACAAGTTGTTGCAGATCTGAGGTTCTGGTACCAGGGGAACCCCTTAAGTCCTACATTTAGGGGTGTTAGGGTAGGGGTGCAAGTAGCCAAAGGGCTACTAGCCCCAGTGGCTAATCCACCCTGAGGTGACCATATATGGTGGCTTTTAGCACGTGTTCTACCAAGAACCCTCTATTTTGCCACTTTTCAAGATGGCAGAAGGCGTCCACTGCTGTTCAGACCAGGCTGCCTACCCTAGTGTTGTAGCTAGCCTCCAGGGGGTGTATACCTCCTTCCTAACTAATTTTCCCATCTGTCTAGGTGCAAATGTGACTGGGGCAAGGGGACAGCTTTGTCCTCCACTGCGCGATTTCTGCTTGCATAGCAAAGGCGGTGTGCCCTTCGAAGCTTACTGCCTTGATGTGCTCCTTCATTAGCCATCCTGGGAGGAAGGGGGCGTTACCTCCTACTTACCCTGGCCATTGCCCTGACTCCTGGGAGTGTTCACACTATTGTCCAGGAGGTCAGAATCCTGTCTTGGCAGCAGAGGCTGTGTGCTAGCAGCCAGAGCACACTGGAAAACTGGAGCAACTCGGTGGTCAACTTCTAAGGTTGCTTTGGTTCCATGCCATCTCGCCTTTGACACATGATTCTTGTAAGGGGTGAGAAGGCACATTGTTTGATACCAAACATGAAGAAGTTTGGCAGAACCATATTGGAGCTCGTGACCTTGGATTTGCCCGGATGCCAGCCCATGTTATTCTATGGGCAGTTGTTCACATATAGAAGTCTTTTAACGGAAAAGACTACAATGGGGACATAAAAGCTTCCACTTATAGCACTTATATGACCACACCTTTAACATACTGCACCCTGGTTTCTGGGCTCAGAAGACCTTCTTTAGGGGCGACTGACATATATTAAAGATAGTGCTTGTGCTGTGCCATACGTGGGGTGGGCACTGTCAAATTCGAGCAGTTTGCATTGCTCCTGCAGTCTGTAGTGGAGGCCTGATGTCAGTAGTTTACTTGGTCACTTATGGTGCTATAAACTGTGCTTCCAGCCCTGGTGACCCCTTTAACACCCTTGCCCTGGATACCACTATTACAATACACTATGGATTTATAAGGGGGTTAAAGTACTTGCCAATTGGAAACACCATTTCACATTTACCAATTTAGGGATAGAGCACTGGCACTGGGGTCTGGTTAGAAAGCTCCAGTGTACTTTCAGAGTCTTAAACTAGCAGTTAGTAGTCCAAATAGGCCAAAAAGGGAAAGGAAATCTTCAAAAAACCTGTTTTCCTTAACACACATAGGCCCTCATTCTGACCCTGGCGGTCCTAAACCGCCAGGGCCGCAGGCAATGGAAGCACCGCCAGGCTGGCGGTGCTTCATTGCCCATTCTGACCGCGGCGGTAAAGCCGCGGTCAGAAAAGGGGATCCGGCGGTTTTCCGCCGGAATACCCCTGGCAGGACTGAACCTCCATGGCGGCGCTTCTGACCCCCTTCCCGCCAGCCTGTTTCTGGCGGTTTTGACCGCCAGGAACAGGATGGCGGGAACAGGTGCCATGGGCAGTGCAGGGGCCCCCTAACAGGGCCCCAGCATGATTTTCACTGTCTGCATAGCAGACAGTGAAAATCACGACGGGTGCAACTGCACCCGTTGCACCCCTGCAACACCGCCGGCTCCATTCGGAGCCGGCCTCTGTGTTGCAGGGCCTTTCCCGCTGGGCCGGCGGGTGCTCCTTTGGCGGGCGCCCGCCGGCCCAGCGGGAAAGCCAGAATGGCCTCCGCGGTCTTTTGACCGCGGAGCAGCCAAATGGCGAATGACCGCCATAATTTATTTATTTAATTTTCTGATTGACAGGCGAGTCGGCTGGCCAGGTCTGTAACAAACCAAAATAAAATTTGTGGCTCAAGCCCCTCTCAGATGTCAAAGTGAAGCCTGATCAAACTTAAGAAAGACAGTAGGAAATTAGAATGCATGCAGCATGGATCAATGAAAAAGCAGTACACAACGATGTATAAAAAAGCAAAGGAAAGTAAAGTTTAAGACCATCAAATGGGCAGAAACATGAAACTTTTACAAGACCACTAATGTGGCTACCAATAAAGAAAAAAATCAGCATTTCCGGAAAACTGACTTATCTGGAATTCTTAAAATCAACCCTTGTGCAACACGTCAGCAGAACGTGAATACAGTAATCAACAATCTTGAAGATTTACCCTTTATACCACCTTACACCCTGCATGTATTTATAATAAGTTTTGTGGTGCTACAAGGTCCATAAATCATCACGTAGCCCAAACTAATAAAGGTTTTCTTCATTAAGGACATATGATCAGACACCATGATAGACACCATCATCCTCTCTCCTGTAGAAAGCCAACAGGATAGACAGGTGCTGACCAATTCCAGGACAACATCAAAGCTCACATAATAACTCAAGAAGTATTAGGAACATTACATTCTCATGTGTCGTCAAATATCAGGCTTCCATGGATCGAGGAGAAAATAAACAATTCTTGCTGAAATAATGAATTATCTGCTTATTGCACTAGATGAGACAACTAGATGAAAACCATCAGGCATCAAGTACACTACTGAAAATCTTAGCAGGCAATGACATAGTATAGTGTAGTATAGTTATCGTCAATCTTGCTTACATGTGTCACATGACTTAGATATCATACCAATGTGCATCTAAATGGTGAAGGTATCAAAAAGCTAAAGGCGCAGCATAGCATTTGTTAGACAGGGTACTCTATTGTAAATGTGATGGAGTACCCTCTCGGCTGCACCCTCAGTCAGCCTCATTGGCTGCATCAATGGAAAACGTCCTCTGATGGCCAGATGGATTAAAAACCCTGGAAGAAGGACTCCAGTGGCATGGGGAGCACAGGACCCACGTATGGGCATACCAGTCCCACATAGGGTGACAAATGTTTTTGTTTCCCTATGTGGGAAGGGTATGCCAAGACATGGGTCATGTGCTCACTGCACCACTGGATTCAAGGTATCCTAACTAATGAGGGCTGATACCCCAAAACCCGTCCAAGTCTGATTGTTTCCAGTCCAGGGAGGATCTGGCTTGACAGTTCGGGCTTGACTGTTCCCATGGAGAGTAGAGTCATGACTGATTTGCATCTGGCTGGGTCCAAACTGGGGTGGCAGGGTCTTCAAAAAAACAAAGGATTAAACCCAGATCTTTGTGACTGGGGGGTGAACGTTTGCATTATTGAACATTCTTTCCATCATCAATTATTTTTGCTTTTGTCACCTTAAGTTGGAAGGTAATGTCCAGACATGGGTCCAGTGCTCACTGCGCCACAGGATTCAAGTTAGCCTGGTTGATGAGGAGTGATACCCTGAAACCGGACCCATGATTCTTGTTTCCGGTCCATGGAGGACTGACTTGGTATTTCAGCCTGGACTGTTTCCCTGGGGAGCACGGTCAAGACTGATTTGCATAAGGCTGAGTCCAAACTGGGGCGGAGGAAACAAACACTGTCTAATTCTGTTAACAACTTACTATTTCCAATGCTACAATTCTAATAACCTAGGCAAGGAGAAACCCTACAAATTAGCAAATCCATTTAGCATGTGCTGGGACAAGCACATATGGGCAAAAAGGCAACAAGCACAAAAAGAATGACAAAAAGTAGGTGAAGAGCGAAGGTGTCAGCATTTCAGATTCTTTTTTAAGAGTATTTTCTTCTTCTCTGGGTCAGTGGAAAATCTTTAATCTCAGGAAGTCATTTCAAAGGGGCAAAGGGTAGAGAAGGTTATACCTCTCAGAATTTAAGGGGTTCTGCTAATGCTAAAAAGTGGGGAAAATCTGCTAGGCGGGTCTGAAGTGGGACTCTGCTGCAAAATACATTTGAAGAACCGTATATCAAAGTTCAAAGGACACAATGCTGCCTCCATCCATCATTCAATATCATGCAAAAGGTGAAAATGGCCAATGACAAACAGTCATGCGATTCAGACTGCAACATAGGTGAAGGTTCTCAGGTTCTTCATGTGAAATTACTTCAATCTTGACTCATTCATGCCAAATTGAAACATTTTGTGTACACAATTATTCCAAAGGTCCTGGATGTTGGCTGTTCAAGGTTTAATTCCCAAGCCTACCATGCATAAACCAATAAAATGTCTGTTTTCAAGCTTGCTTTCTCATGAGAATGATGTCTGAAGGGAAAATACACATTAGCAAGAATGACTAAACATTTCCTCACAGTCTTGCAAGCCTCCTTAGAGTAATACAATTTAATTAAAGCAACACTTTAATGTATGCATTTAATATACATTTAGCATTCTATATAATAATTTCAATGTCAAAGAGCTCAGTTAGTGTTCATGTTGGAGTAAGTTCAAAATGAAAAGATCCTGCTAACCCTTTCATGTAGCAATAAGGTATAACTGTGTTTTCTACATTTGCATGCCACTTTCAAAATATTTCTTACACAAAATCCATTATTGTTTTAAAGCAACCTGTTAATAAACATGATAAACTATAAGATGAAAATGAACTAATCTGTTAAACCTAAAATTACAAGGCCATACCACATGCCTTTCAACTGATAAATTACAGAGAATGCATGTTAATATGGCTTTTCAGTGCACTACTTTAGCTAAACAATTAGGGGCTTATTTATACTTTCTTTGCGCTAAATTAGCATCTTGTTTATGTTAATTCAGCGGAAACTTAACTCCATATTTATATTTTGACGTTAGACACGTCTAGCGTCAAAATATTGGAGTTAAGGTCATTTTTTGGGATGTGTGAAAACACCTTGCGTCAATGAGATGAAAGGTAGGTGTTTCCATCCAAAAAATTACTCAAAGCCCCTGTGCCTTTTTTATCCCCGTGCAAAAATGGTGCATAGAGGGGGGGGCGGGCCTAAATAATGGTGCTAAGCCTGCTTAGTGCCATTATTTAATGCCTAGGTCAGGGCAGGCATTAGGGGACCTGTGGACCCATTTCCACGGTCAAACACTATGGAAGGAGCCCGCAGATGCCCACCCCAAGCCCCAGCAACACGCTCACCCACACCAAAGAGACACCAGAGGATGGGGGACCCCATCCCAGCTAAGTTGGATAAATAGAGGTAAGTATTTTTTTTTAAATGTTTAAGTGCCATTGGGTGCCCTGAATGGGCCCCCTGCATGGCACTGGGTACAATGGCCATGCCCAGGTGACCTTTGTCCCTGTGCTAGCCATTGGGGTGGTGGGCATGTCTCCTGTCTTTTATAAGACATGAGTCATGTGGTATGGGTGGTTTTGCATCAGGAAATGATGCTAGGCTGGTTAAAGGCATTTTTTTTGCCTCTAACCAGCCTAGTTTCATTTTTTGGTACAAAACCCCCTTCCCCCATACTGCTACCCCCACCCGGCTAACATCATTTTCCCAGACATTAGCCCACCCTTTGCAATGGCTTGCAGAATTCCATAAATTTGGCACCCGGCTGGCGCTCCGGAATCACGCAAGCCGGTGCAGTTTTACGTCAAAAAAGTATAAATATGGGCCTAAGTACTTTGGTCAACATATTGCATAAATTGTCATATAGAGATGATCACGGACATGAGAGACTGTATTAAAATGTCTGCTATATCAGTCCCCCACCCCCTTGATGGTGAATCAAGCCATTGCATTAATTTCACCTCTCATTTTCAAAGAGAAAGCTCAAAACTTCTGAGGTCGATCCATGTAAGGTCTTCTGGACTCCGCTAACTGCTTGATGTCACTGTAATAAAGGCATTGTCTATTCTCCATCTCAAACTTCTCTCTCTTATCTCCTGTCCTACCTCTGACTTCTTTCAGCTTCTTGATCAACTTTTAAAGGCTAACTGCAGTTAAAGCACACAGGGCTATAATCAATATGGCCTTCACAATGGTTTCAACAATACCTTTCCCTAGGCTCTCAAACCACTTTTCAACTGCTGAAAACCCACTACTTATTGCTTCACAGGTACCTGTCACTTCAAGCTCCTTTTGGTCCTTTTTCATTTCTGTCATGTTCGAAATATACTTTCTCAGCTCCTTACTATTATATGGGATGTAGGTGCAGCACTGTTGAACTTATAACATTTTGCTATCCCTACCCTCTTTTGGGAGAAGAATGTCTAACACAAGACAACTTTGGAAAGAGAATGGTCCAGATTTAAAGAAAAGTGGTGCAGCACTGTGCTGCTCCAGAATTGGCAGTGCTGCGCTGTGCCGCTTTAGAAACACAGGGATGCGCCGTATTTAAGGGACCTTTGTGACGATGCTAAATTTAGCTGCCAGCGCCAACACAGGCATCCTTGCACCATCGTACAAAGATGTCTGTGTTGAGGGGTGTGATTGTTTATGTGCGGGAAGGTGTCCCATAAACAATCACTAATGGCGCTTTGGCACTTCTGTGTGTGCTGCACAATGCAGCACACACAGAAGTGCCAAAGCGCCATTTTCAAATGACACCGTCCTGCACATAAACAATCATTTCTGGCATTTTGCTCTTTCTAGGCATGCTGCAGAATGCAACATGCATAGAAAAAGCTAAAAACAAGGACAAATAAAAATATTCCTCCTTGTTGCGCCATGCTAACACCACCCCTGGGGGTGGCGTTAGATTTTGGCGCACTCTCGGGTTTACAAGACTTCATAAATCTGAGGCAGCGTCAAAATGCATTGGGTGTTGCTGTGGCACACCCACAGCAACATCCATTGCACGCCCCTTCCAGGCACAGGGCTGTGTGGGAAGAGCCGTATTCACAAGGTGGCATTAAGCCACAAAAAGTGGCTTAACGTCACCTTGTGAATACAACGCTGTGCTTAGCAACACAGGAGCGTCACTAAAAGTGACACTCCTGTGGCTTTAGGGGCCTATAAATACAGCCCATTGATCTTAGGGCAACCATTTATGTGTCTACGAAAAAGAATGCACCTGCATTATCTGCAGAAAGTTTATCTACTCTTATCAATACCTTACCTATCTTGTGATCATACAGGATAACACCAACTGATGGAAACATGGCATAAAAAAAATCACCTACTACTTCTGAAGCACTGGCACCTCTCTTAACTCTGGTGTTTGACTTCCCATCCCAGACAGGCTCATTGATATTCTCCACATGATAAATCTTTGGAAGGACTAATCATAGATAACATGTACCGTACCATCCTTTTGGCAGCTTTTATGAGACATTTTTCCCACAAATGTAATAAACATCTGATATGGCGGTGTCATGTCCAGCCAACATAAAAGTCCACACACTTTTAAACCAAAACACATGTCTCCATGCACTAGTCTCTAAAGAAATTCTGTTGGTCTTTGATTTGGGTCTATATACACATAATTTATCCACATTGGAACTCTAATGCTAAGAATCCCTGATTTCCAGCCACTGAGTGAGCTCCTTCTTTCTCCCAACTTAGTAGTGAAATTCCTTTTCCTACTTTAGCTTTTATAGCTCTTTTCCTGTCTTCAACTTCACCAATCAATTCCTTTAACCCCTTGGGTGCCTGTGACATAACGGTTATGTCTGGCACCTGACCCACAGGAGGAGCACTAGCGCTCCCCCCGTGGGCCTCCCACCCCCTCCTCTGGGCAGGAATGGAAGGGGAATCCCATACCACCCCAACCCCCATGTGCCCCCCCAGTGATATCTGATGATGTCAGCGTGCAATTGCTCCTCTGGACGGAGGCAGGGGAGGTTGGAGAGGCATAAAAAGAAAAGGAAAGGCTTTTTCCTTTCCTTTTCATATTTCTTTGAGCATTCTTTTTTTTTTTTTTTTACGGGAGGGGAGCGGCCTTTAGAGTAGGGCAAATTTATTTTAGGCCATTTCTCCCACCCCATTGGTGTCAGATCAGCCTATTTGTATTATGGCAATCTTCCTCCAAGGGTGCCAAAAAACGCTGGACACCAGGGATTTTTTTTGTATGCCAAATTCATGCAAAGGTCGCGACCCCTTAGGCTAGGGTTGCTCCCCAACGGGGGGGCTTTTTCTTACAGCCTTTTCTGCCCTTGGGGCCAGAAACCACTATCAGGAATCTTTTTTTAAAAAACATTTTACAGATGGGGAGCGACCCCTTAGGGAAGGGTCACTCCATTGGGGGCAATTTTATTTTAACCCATTTCTTCCCACCTTAGGGGCAGATCAGCCTATCTTTATTAAGCTAATCTGCCCCCAAGGGGGGAAGAAACCACCTGAAACTAGGGATTTTTTTGCACCAATTTCACACAAGGAGAACAACCCCTTAGGCAAGGGTCGCTACCCTGGGGGGCAATTTTATATAAGGCCATTTCTGCCCCCCCTTGGGAGCAGAAACCACTAGACACCAGGGATTTTTTTTCTGTACTATTTTACATAAGGGAAGTGTCCCCTTGGGCAAGAGCCTTTCCCCATGGGGGCAAATGATTTTAGGCCATTTCTGTCCCCCTTGGCTGCAGATCAGCATATTTCTATTAGGCCCATCTGGCCCCAAGGGGGGCAGGAACCACTTAGGCACCAGGTATTGGTGTGTGTGTGTTTCATTTGGGGGGCAGCCCCTTAGGCAATGGTCACTCCCTATGGGGGCACATTACTGTTGGCAATTTCTGCCACACTTGGGGGCAGATCAGTTTATTTTTGTAAGGCCCATTTGCCCACAAGGGGGGCAGAAAGCCCACCAGACACCAGGGAAGAATTTTCTTTTTAAAAAGAGTTTGGGGGTTTGGCCATGCCTCCACCCCAAAAAATGGGGACAAAGCTGTTCTGCCCACCGGTAGACAGATGGGGCAATTACCCCTGATCTACTCCCTTTGGGGGGGCAGAAAACCTACTAGATGCCAGGGAATGTAAAAACATACAAACTAGTGGGGTGATGGCTACCAACCAGTATGGGCATGGTTATGTCCCACCCCAACTGAAGGGGGTAACAGTCTTTCAGCTCTCCCTCTCATACACTAAACGATCTTACCCCATTGGTAAGCAAGAGGACATTTGATTATTTTGGGTTTTGATTTCACATTTGGGCCGTGAGAGCTTGGCTAACTCTCAAAATCATCCCACTCGGAATGGTGAGGGCTGCACTTTTGGGACCCTGGGACGCTGTCATCTAGAAAAATCTATGAGACCTAGACACATTTGAAAACTAAAACATCTGGGTGAGTCCACGGTGGTGTGCTTTACTTGCACCTCGCACCATTTTCTTACCCACAATGCCGTACAAATCTCCAACTTTGCTTGAAATCACACATGTTCCCCACATTTTTGTGATAGGACCTTCCGGAATCTGCAGGAATTCATAACATTCATACCATCCAGCATTGTCGCATCTATACTGATAAAAATTCTGCCTCACTTGTAGCCTAAAAACGTATTTTTTTAAACTGCCCTTTTGGATCCACTTTGGTTCCCTCTCAATTTCAACATGTTTTTGGCTCTTCCCTGTCATAGGCACTTGGCCCACCTACACAAGTAATGTATAATTTTATCGGGAGACTGAGCGGTACATTGGGTGGTAGGAAATTTGTGCCAGTGAGGTGATCCCACACAGAAATGTGGGCAAAATTTGATTTTTTAGCTAAATTAACAAACTCTGGACACCTTTAGAATTCCTAGGATGTTGGGAAAAAAGGACACAAATTTGACAGCTTATGTGAACAAAAAGTTATGAGGGCCTAGGAGCTAACTACACGAAATAACCTAAAAAAGGCTCGGCACCTGAGGGGGAAAAGGCCTGGCAGCGAAGGGGTTAATACTAGGGTAAGAATACAGGTCATGTTGTTTCTGTGGGCAAATACTGTTCCAAATGTCATTGTAGATTCATAGAAACCTCCCACTGCGTCACTGTTTTTAGCTTTATCAATTTGTTAAAATGCTTCATGATTGGGACAATTGAGAAAACCAAATATTAATTAGAACAATAATACTGATAATACTCCTGCTGATACAAAAGTGATATCAACAGGCAACAGGAAATTCCATAAGTTAGGGGTATACTATGATAAAAGATTATCTCACTAACTGATGACAGAAACTGGGTGCAAACACAGCAATCTCTAATGTCCATGGTTTTAGTATAATCATATAGTAACATCTAATACACATTTGGGGACAAAGCACCTCTGGCTCCATCTGTGTATAAATATTTCTTATGGTATAAGATTTTCTTACCCTCTATGGGGCTTGCAGAACTCAGGGCAATTGTTGATATGACCTTCTCTGAACTACTAGGTGTGAGTAAACTCAATCCAATGAGCAGTAAAATAATCATAAGTGTTACAAGTAATACCCCTACACCAGCTTATACGTTTTGTTTTCACTACACTTCATGAGTTCCCTAATTTCAGACCAAGTATCAAATATCAAAGATCAAAAATGGAAAAATTCAGCTGTAAAATATAAATTGTCTCTTTCAATCCTTTTTTAATTTGAGCAAAGCAAATATCAAAAATAGTTCATTTTTTAAAAAAATTGCTCACAGAGGTTTCTTGATCATCTAGAAAGTTTATCAAGTGCTCTCCAATAAAAGTTCAAAAAAGCCTCTATTAAATATTCAAATGTTTTGTGTAAAAGCACACCTTATATCACTAATAATCACTTCCAGAATATAATCTCTTTGTTCATCAAGCGGCTATGAGATTTCAAAGTTCAGCTCCCCAATCACAAAGTCAAGAATGTTGAACTGGATTCGAATTGTAAAAACAAAAGATTACAAATTCCTTCTCTCATTCATTTGCTGCAAGGTATTTCTTTTCAGGTGCTGAATATGTTCAACTGGGTACTCCACTTTTTGATCTCTGAGTTAGTCAACCCTCAGCTTTGCTGTCAGTTTGACTTGATTCCTCAGTCTCTCCAGCAATCATTGGGGACACGCACACAGCTGGCACAGTTTGCTTACTTGCCCAATTGTCTCCTAGTACAGCTTTTCTTATTACAGTATGTGGTCCGTTGTCAGCATCAGAGCTTTGAGGAGCCAACTAATTCTGTCTCAACCCTTCTGTGCCAACCACTATTGTTGACTAGCCTTATTTTGTGCTGTAACAGCCACTTGTCCAGCCCAACAGCTTGATTAATCTGTTCCCTCTCACTCACTGTAACCTACCCTTCAAAAACAGGTGCTGTTTTATCTTGGGGAACTGAAACTTTGCAAGTGTGGTTCATGCGCCCACAGTTTGTGGGGGGTATAGGACAGTACCCTCTTTTTGTCACGTTATCCCCAATTTCTGCCTGATGTCAGTGTGTTTGACGATGTTCACTGAGATCCTGCTAACCAGGACCCCAGTGATTATGCTCTCTCTCCTCTGAATTTTGTCACTGCATACTGGTAACCCAATATTTCACCCAAAATTGCCAAACTTGTCCCCCTTATAAATTCCTAGTATATAGTACCCACGTATCCAGGGCATTGGGGATCCAGGGGATCCCTATGGGCTGCAGGATTTCTTTTGCCACCCATAGGGAGCCCATGCAAAGGCTTCTGCAGGACTGCCATTGCAGCCGGTGTGAAAAGTTGCATGCACCCTTTCACTGCCATTTACAATTCACTTGGTCACTTATACGTCACCCCTATTGCAGACCTTCCAGCGTTGAAGGCAGGGTGCAGAGTACCTGTATGTGAGGGCACCCCTGAACTAGCAGAAGTACCCCCATGACCTCCAGGACCATTTTCCTGGATTTCATGAGTGTGGGGACACCATTTTACTCATGCACTGGACATAGGTCACTACATATGCCCAGCTCCACAATGGTTACTAAGAATATGGCCATGTTTGGTATCAAACATGTTGGAATCATACCCCAAGACTTTTGAAAGCATTGGTTGCATGAATCCATGCACTCTGGGGCTCCTTAGAGGACCCCCAGTACTGCAATTACAGCCTTCTGGGGTTTCCAGGCAGCCCCAGCTGCTGCCAATTCACAGACAGGTTTCTACCCTCCTGTTGCTCAAGCAGCTCGAGCCCAGGGAGGCAGAACAAATGATTTTCTTTGAGAGCGTGGTCTAACACCCTCTCCCTTTGGAAATAGGTGTTACAGGCTTGGGAAGGGAAGCCTCCCAGAGCCTTTGGAAAAGCTTTGAAGGGCAAAGATGGTGCGCTCCTTGCATAATCCAGTCTCCAATGTTTGAGGGACCCACAGCCCCTGCTCAGGTGCGAAACTGGCGAAAGGAAAGGGGAGTGACTACTCCCCTGTCCATCACCACCCCAGGGATGGTACTCAGAGCTCCTCCAGAGGGTCCCTGGGTTTTGCCATCTTGGATTCAAAGATGGCAGGGCACTCTGGGAGCATCTGAGTGTCCAGTGCCAACAGATGACATCAGAGCCCTCCCCTGATAGGTGCTTACCTGTTTAGCTGACCAATCCCTCTTTCAGGGCTACTTAGGGACTCTCTCTTGGGTGGTTCTTCAAATTCGGATTGCTATCTCCAGCAGGAATCCTCTGCATCCTTTACTTCACCTTCTTACTGAAGAAACTGCATCTGGACCCTCCAGGAACTCTACAAAGGAAGAAAGGAATGTCACATGAAGTGAAGGAGTCACTTCCCTGCTTTAGCAGGCACCCCTCTGAAGCAACGACTGGAGGCATAGATCCCCTCTCCTGAAGAAGTGCGTGGATCCAGCAACATGGGTAGTGGACTGAAGTGGTCCTGATGGCCCTGACATCCAAGTGTCCAACTTTGGTGGAGGTAAGAGCTTGCCTCCCCACGCAAGACAGTACCCACGTGCACAGCATTTTTTCAGTTGCCAATGCTTGTTGAGATCCTTCCATGAAGTTCTTCATGCACTGTGCAGCTCAGGCCCCCAGCACTCCTTCCTGTGATGCACAGCTTCCTGATTAGGTCTCCGGCAGCGTGGGATCCCTTTGTGTAGTGCTGAGTGGGCCTCCTTTTGTACCGTTTTTGTCCCTGTGCTGTAGGACTCCTGTGCACACTGCCTGGTCTTCTGAGGGATCTCTGTGTTGCTGTGAGCCCCCTATGACTCCACCTCTTGGGTAGAGTTCACCAGATCCCTCCTGGTCCCAGGCAGTGCCATTTTCAGTTAACCATGTGCTTTACATGTGCCAAGGCTTGTTGGTGGAATCCAGCAACGCAAACCAGACTGCATTTATCCATCCGGTGTGGGACATCTTCTGCACCAACCAGAAATCCACATTAGTCTTCTTGGGTGCAATACTGACTGTTGTTCCTCACTGGTGATTCTTCTTTTGCCCCTTCATCCAGGTTAGCAGGGGCTCCTGTTCTCCCTGGACCCTTCAGTGCTTCTTGAACTTAGTCCCCTTCTTCCACAGGTCTTCAGGTTCAGGAATCCATCATTGGTGTCTTGCAGTCTCTTCTGGTTCTTGCATAATCTTCTTTCTTGTGTTCTTGGAAAGTTACTGTGATTTACTCCTGCTTTCCTGGGCTCTGGTGTGGGTTATATTACTTACCTTTGGTGTTTTCTAATACTCCCAGCACCCCTCTACACACTACACTTGCCTAGGTGTGAAGCCGACTTTTGCATTCCACTTTCTAAGTATATGGTTTGTGTTCCCCCAGACCCATTTCTAACTATTGTGATTTTCACTATTCACACTGTTTTCTAACTGTTTTTACAGCTATATCTGTATACTAGTGTATATAATTTATGCCTTACTTACCTCCTAAGGGAGTATAGTCTCTATGCTATTTTTGGCATTTGTGTCACCAAAGTAACACTGAGTAGTTTCTTTTGTGCGTGTGAGTACTGTGTGACTACAGTGGTATTGCATGATCTTTGCATGTCTCCTAGTTAGGTCTTGGGTGCACACCCACACTACCCCTAGAGAGCCTGGCTTCTAGACACTGTCTACATTTCACTAATAAGGAATAACTGCACCTGGTATAAGTTGTAAGTACCTTAGGTACTCACTAAAAACCAGGCCAGCCTCTTACATTGGGGCACTGCACTTCACAGCTGTAGTAGTGACCAACACTAACTGGTGGGGCTCCTTCCAACATGGTTCCAAGCAGAATTTCCTCATGTGCATCTTGACCATGACCCAGTCACCTGAGCACAGGTCATGGCAGAGCTCATGCTGTGGCTGAATTGTAGCTTCTCCAACTTGATGACACACAGAAGGAACCATGTCAGCTAGGCCTTTGCAATGATACAGTACCAAGTCATCTGTAATGTTCACAAGGACATTTGCAGACACAGCTCGCAATCTCATGGCTCTCCCCATGATTATCTCATGAGGCGACAAGCCAGTTTTTCTGTTGGGCACACTGTCATACTCATCATAACAAGGGGCATGGCTTCTGGCCATTTCAAAGTGGTGGATGTACATACTTTTGCAAATTGGGACTACAGATTGACGTTAACTTGCTCTACCAGTCCAGAAGCTTCAGGTCTGTAACTGCAATGTAGTCTTTGCTCAACTTCTAATGCTGCACATAATAATGTTAGGACCTCGCTGTTGAAGTGTGTCCTTTGGTATGACTCTAGAGAAGTCGGGAATCCAAACCTGGAGATCAGCTCTCTAAGTAACAGCTTTGATAATTGTGAGACTATCATTTTGTCCTCGTTGGGTAGGCTTCAACCCAACAAGAGAAAATGAGCAGATGGTCAAAATATATCTCAGCCCATTGCATAAAGGTAACTTGATGATGTCTAACTGCATTCTGTTACATGGTCCTCCTGATCTACCTATGTGACTCAGAGTGACTACTGTGTGTTTCCCTACAATCATCTGCTGGCATGTGACACACGACCTTGGCTATCAGTCTGAATCTAGGGTTAAACTATGTCTGCCTAAAAATTTGAATCATTGCATCACAACCTATATGAGCCCTAGCCATGATAGTGTCTAGCCATGAGTTGTAACAAAATAGTTGGCAACATAGCTCTTTCATTTCTTGAAACCCAAATATCATCTTCATCATTTTTGACACATCCTGCTCTAACCAAACTCTGCTATTTCTTTTATGTCACTTCTTCCTGCAAACTTCTTCCCATGTATCAACTGCAGTTGACAGGAAATGTCCACTCACTGATAGAGGAAGCACAGCATACGGTGCAATGGTGCGTCACTTCACCTGCATGCGCATTTGCCAAAGTTACATAATCACCAGACGTTCACTGTGCAGCACATTTCAAAACAACTATTTTTGTGGGCAATTGTAATGCATTCAACAAATTATAGACTTTATCCCCATTCCTGATTGGTGAGCCAGAAGAGGCCATAAAACCTCTCTGGGACCATAACTGTCCAAAGTCATGAACACCACCAAATTCACATTGACTATCCCTGAAAATTGTCACTTTCAGCTTTTCAGAAATCATCATGCTCTAGTAAGAACAACTAGCTTGACTACTTGGGCAGAAAAACTCCTTGAAGCATAAAGCTTTGATCACATCTGAGATTGTGCAAACTGCATAACCAGCTCTCATTATACTGCCTTTGTCTCTTAAACGGAGGCCATCAACAAATATGACAGACATTTTCAGTTAGGGAGATATCTTTAATGTGAGGCCTTGGCTTGGTGCATAGTTCAGTGACATCAAGACTGTTGTAATCAATCTCAACAGTATAATCACTGACATTTTCAACAGGGGCAGTTAACAAGTTTGCAGGATTTAACAAAGTACATCTCTTCAGAGTAATGTTAGGTGCGGTTAGGACAACTTGTTCATAATAGGTCAAATGCATACTAGTGAGATGTTGAGTCTTAGTTTGGAATAGCAATATTTCCATGGAGTGGGGCACAAAAACCTTCCCTGGGTGACTCATAACAATGCCTTCACACTGTTTGATAATGACAGCTAGAACTGTTTTTAAACAACAAGGCAAATCTGAAGACACAAGATAAAGAGTGGGAGAAAAGTAAGCCACAGGCACTTTTGTACCTCCGTGCAACTGAGTCAAAACTGAGGGCGAACATCCCACCCTTCCACAGGAGTACAAAGAAAAACATTTGTTTTAATCTGGCATTCACAGAGCAGGATCACAACAGAGATTTTCTCTCCGCTCTGTGAAGGCAATGGTACCGTATCAGTCTCATCTTTATGTGTCAGCCTCTGTAAAGGCTTGGCCAAAAGGCAAAAGTTTGGAATCTACCGATAATAGTAGCCAACCATTCCCAGGAACATACTAACTCCTTTCGAAGTGGTAGGGGTATTCATTTTCAGAATAGCTGAGATTAGTTCTTGAAAAAGCCTTCCTAGCACCTTTCTCATTGTGGTGACCTAGTGACAGAACTTCTTTCTTACAAAGAAGTTATTTTTTTCCTTCTTAGTTTTGCCGAGGAAACTTTGGGGGTCATTCCGACCCTGGCGGTAAAACCCGCCAGGGCCGTGAACGACGGAAAGCACCGCCAACAGGCTGGCGGTGCTTTCCTGCCCATTCTGACCGCAGCGGTAAAGCCGCGGTCAGAAAAGGGGATCTGGCGGTTTCCCGCCGGATTTCCCCTGGCTGGGATGAACCTCCATGGCGGCGCTGCAAGCAGCGCCGCCATGGGGATTCCGACCCCCTTCCCGCCAGCCTGTTTCTGGCGGTTTTTACCGCCAGGAACAGGATGGCGGGAACGGGTGTCGTGGGGCCTCTGGGGGCCCCTGCACTGCCCATGCCACTGGCATGGGCCCCCTAACAGGGCCCCAGCATGATTTTCACTGTCTGCATAGCAGACAGTGAAAATCGCGACGGGTGCAACTGCACCCGTCGCACCCATGCAACACCGCCGGCTCCATTCGGAACCGGCTTCTGTGTTGCAGGGCCTTTCCCGCTGGACCGGCGGGCGCTCCCTTGGCGGGCGCCCGCCGGCCCAGCGGGAAAGTCTGAATGGAGCGGCCAAGTGGCGGTGTAAGTTTGGCGGGCGGCAACTGCCGCCCGCCAAACTTGGAATGACCACCTTTATGTCCATTTTCTCCTTCATGATTCAAAAGAGTGATTGTCTATCCGACATGACTTCTTGAATAATTGAAGTCACTAACATGTCATCAGTTTATTGGACCAAGACTGAATGATAAAGCGTTTTAAGGGAACCCAGTTTTTTTTTCAAGATCTGCTAAAAAAAATTGAAGGGCTTTCAGTATGCCCTTGTGGAACTCAGTGACATGCCAAAACATGACTGCCAAACCAAAAAGCAAAGAGAAACCGGCTGTCGTCATGCAACGATATGAAGAAAAATGCTTGGCAAAGGTCAATCACACTGAACCATTCTGCTCTACATGGAATTTGGAATGAAATCACTGCTGAATTCGGTACCACGGGACAACATGGGACAACAATTTTGTTAATTTTTCCAAGATCTTGGACTATGGGGTATTTTTTATTGGGCTCCCATAGTCCCTTAATGGGAGCGTTACATGGACTTCCCATCGAAATCAATACGTTCTCATCACTCAATTTTATCAGGGGATACAGTCTTGTCAATAAATTTGAATCTAAATTAGCAACCTGATTTAAATTTTGTTTGGAAATACCTGTCTGCTATGGAGCCCGCTGAGCTTTTGGTATCTGCATCTGCTGTCTTTGGGCCACACTTACATTTTTCAATTGGGGTCTTTGAACTCTCTGAGTTTGAACCTTATTATTACCATGTGACTACATTTCATTTATCTTTTCATCTAATTATTATTTGCAATAAGAAGAACACTCTCACTTCCAATGTCCCAAATGTCTGCAAGCATGACAGGGTTTTGTTAATTTCAAAGTCTGGACATCAACAACAACTCCACTCTGATCTACTTGAACACCATGTCCTCTACCTCTCGGCTGGAAAAAATTAGCTCCTTGCTGTTGCACTCCCTGCTTCCCACCAGTGTTCACTACCATTTGGAGACTTTGACTAGCTTTCTGTGCAGCTTTCAATTGCATAACCATGACCTTCTCCTTCAGCTTTTTCTACTTCAACTCCAATTCATCGCTGAAATACTATGCATAAAGCAGGATTTCATCTACCAGTTTTTTCTGTCAACAAACCAAATGCTGGTGAATAATTTCACTTATCTCTGGTTTCAATCTTTGCACGAATTGAACACAAAATGACCTATATCTTTAGCTCCTAAGGTTTCTGTACCTCTGTCATGTTTGAAAGCCTGCAACAATCTCTCATAATAGGAAGGAATCAGCGCCTTCTCTCATGAATCATTCTGTCAATTTCCACCCAACAAATATCTTTCATGACACTTTGTCTTTCAAAAAGTCAATATCCTTGTAATACTTTTCCATCACCTCTTCAGACGGCGGACCTGTTACTGGATCTCTCGGAGGTTCACTTTCTGTCCATTCAGCAAATCACTTGGAAGCACAATGTCAAACATAGTATTCAAATCTTCTCTCAGGCATTTTGAAAGTTTTACAAACCTTCGGGTAATCATTTGTGAATGACAATATATCACCTGTACTCCAAAGGGACATGAACATAGCTTCCACCTCATATCTCTCTCATTGGAAGCACTTTCACATTAGCCCATTCTTGTTTTGCTACTGCCAGAGGCACATCTGGTTTTATTTTCTTCTGATCTCTTTTTTTTGCCCAGCTACATTCCCCCTTATCTATTGCTCACCATTTATGAATGCATGTGATCAATTCTATAATCTGCAATCTCATGCCAGGAGGTCTCATGTTGAATATATGTTTGTTACTAAATTCCAATTTGTAATTTAATTTTAAGGACTTTGATATTGCCAAATCGACATATTTTTCAACCACTTCAGCTAACAGTTAATAAGCATGTCTTGCACATTGGGTAATGTCTCTATACAAGAACCACAGTTTGTCCTCCATATAAGTCTCTAATTGGGCTGTGTCTAAAGTTTCTAATAACATTTCACTTAATTCTAATTGTAATCTGTTCACACTCAGTGATCTAGCTCTCTCTCTGGGGTATCTTCTGTGCTCGCGTTTGCAGTTTGTTACACCTGTTGCACCTGTGGGGCTCAATTTATTTAGCAAACCATTTAATTGCTGTACAGTGAAACCTCTAAAAAGTACTGGATTATTCTGTAACACTTCTGCTCTTGAAGTACCAGCAATCTGTTTATTCAGGGTATGTGCAATAGACATGCTGACTGGTGTGTTAAACAGTGTTCTTCCTTGTAGGGTACTGCAATTAACATTTGGCATGTGTTCTGATCTGGGCACAAAATAAGGTGAGGATAAAAATTGTCTGACTTGTCATTATTGTTGGATCTGAAATCCTTGATGGGGTTAATGGTTTTGGAAGAGAATTCATTTCTGCCATCTCTGAATTATTTGTGTATACTGATCTCTGTACATTGTTTGGTGTCATCCCATTTGATTTAACTGGGGTATCATGAACAGTCAGGACATTCAATGAGTGTGCATTACTCCCAGACATACCTGGATCATACAAAGGAACAACTGGACCTACAGTTACTGGGACTGATAAAGCATGTAGGCCAATATAGTTAGTTAATCTGGTTCTGAGGAATTGTCATTCCTACACTTTCTCCTGACAAGGTAGCACTGAAACTTTGCCTTGTTTAAGTTGGAGTGACAATTGCTGCAGGCTGATTTGGAATGAACATTTGATTTGGAATGAACATTTGCACAGGTTGACTTGGACTAAGATTCTGCACAGACTGATTCGAGTTAAGATACTGCACCGGCTGATTCACAAAGAGTGTCTGTATCTACGGGTTCATGTTAGCATTCAGTACAGTCTAATTTCACTCTAGGACTCTGTACAGGCTGAATTGTGTTGAAGCTCTGAACTTGTTGATTCACATTAGAAGTCTGCATCATTGAATTTGCGGATGTATATGGCACTATCTTCTTTGGATTTTGTGCAACTGGTGCAGTCGGTACATTATGGATTACATCTTGTGTAGCTTCACTTGTTGTTTCTACATCTACAGAATGGTATTGAGATGGACAATTTCACAATATCTGATTTAGAAATTCATCATCAGAGTCACTATCAGATTTCTGAGTCTTTTTCTTTTTAGTATGTGTTGCCGGTTTATTTGTCCTGTTTTCCTACTACACTTTTGTTTAATGTTTTCTCCTTCTTCACTAGAAATAGCTGTATACAATCTAGTTCCCTCAATAAATTCTGTTCTCCAAGGTTTCTGCTCAGTAGCCCATCTTCCCTTAGCAATTGTCTTTAATGTTCTCTGCATTCTATTCTGATATTTGTTCTTTAGTTTCTGTTGTGCTGTTTCTTCCCAAATGTTACATGCTTCAAATTGTACAGGTTTCAGAAGCGGTTTCATCTCATAAAGTACATGCCTCAGGTTCTCACAATTTTTTGAATTAAAAGTTCCTTAACAAGGAAGTGCTAATGCACCTTCTTTCTCTGTAATTTTACACCATTGTTCAAGCCATAAACATTCATGAAGACCTTTTTTTGAATACAACACAATAACCTAGAGTACATTCAGGTTGGGTTACAGAAATAAATACACCTCCTCTCAAGGCACATTTTAAAGCTTTAAAGAGCTTTAATTTCAATCAAACTCAATAAATCACAATCATTTTTTTTTTAATCAGGAAGAAATTTCAATTGCACAATGTTCTATTTCAAAGTTCTCAAACAATAGCAAAGCACCACTGTCCACCAATGCCAGTGCGGCTTCACCCCAACCTACCTATACCAACGCAGTACATGATGACGTCAAACTCTCTCCTGGCCAAAACTCACCCTCCTTTACAATTTCTTACACAGTCACCTCTCAAGCAAGCCTAATGCAAAATACTGGGAATAAAAACTGACAACCTGTCTGCTTACTACAGGATAGGGTAACCAAAAACTTCAAAGCAGTATGGATATGCGCTTTCACAATTACACACAAATGAAAATTGATCAGCAAATCTCACTCTGGTTGATACAGATCCTCCATGTGCACTCAGGATTCACTTAATACCAGCCAAACTGACACTCACTCAAGGAAAACTATTGGCACTGTTAATGACATCTCACAATAAGCACTTCACTACAGTCAATAAATTAACCAAGTTTCTTCTACACTTGTGCATTATCCCGGGATCTTAGTTCAAAAGGACCCATCAACAACAACTGTGGCAATTTTTTAGCAACAAGCACCACAACTACGCAATTGCATAATCTCTACAAAACCCTTAACAACATCACTCTTTCCACCAATCGTCAGGCCAAATACAATGCAAGCGCAAAACCTATTAATACTCACACATCAACTTCTTTAAGGAATGATGCTAGAACTTTATCAATCTTCAGAACTGTCCATGGGACAGAATTCAGGGTGGGCAGATCTCAAGTGGGCAATCACATGACAATAATCCTATCTCCCTATCACTATACCTAACTTATTTTCCCCCCTCAAGGGTCAAACCTTGCTCTGCTACCAGATTTTCTGGAACATATTCCTTCTAAGGATTATGCTATGACTGAGTAGATTAGTCTTTTGGCCCACCATAAAGGTGTGGAGTAAAGAAGCATCAAAACATCAACATTCAATTAAATTAACAGTATGACTCATTTAGCCACATAAAGAATATTCCAAGCTGAAATAAAATCCAAGGGTGTTTAATACAAATTAATGCTCAGAGTGACATAGATAATTCTCAAAATCAGGCTATAAACATACAAAGTCATAAGAGGTTGTCCGAACATCCTAGAGAAGTTCAAAGGAATTAACATCAAGAGTACTAGACACTCAATAACAGTTACACATAGAAGCAATAAGAGAATTTAGAAAGGAGGAAACAAACGCTAATTATGGTAACTATTTTTTAATTCCAATGCTACAGTTCTAATACTCTGGGTAACAGGAAACCCTTCAAATAAGCAAAACCTTATGGGTGACTTACAGGTAATAAAAGGGGAGTTTAAGGCTTGGCAACAGGTGTGAAATGCCAAGTCCAAATGGTAGTGAACCTGCATACACAGGCTCTACAATGGCAGGCCTGAAACAGGTTTGAAAGGCTACTTGTGTGGGTGGCACAATCAGTGCTGAAGGCCTACTAGTAGCATTCATTTTACAGGCCCCCAGAAATATGGTATACAACTTCACTCTGTCAGGATTGTAGAGGTAATGTTCTCCACCACTCTGACAAAAGAAGGACCTTCCCCCTAAAGCTAAATCAGGCTGTAAGTCAGTACATCTGTCTACCTTAACTAGTGTTCTCTTGAATTAGGGCAAATACTAATTGCTTAACCAAGCTAAACAGATTTTGGGGGTCATTCCGACCCTGGCGGTAAAAACCGCCAGGGCCGGGGACCGCGGATGCACCGCCAACAGGCTGGCGGTGCATCCTTGGGCATTCTGACTGCGGCGGTACAGCCGCGGTCAGAAACGGTAAACCGGCGGTGTCCCGCCGGTTTCCCGCCGCCCTAGGGAATCCTCCATGGCATGGGGATTCCGACCCCCTTACCGCCAGCCTGGCTCTGGCGGTAACGGGTGTCGTGGGGCCCCTGGGGGCCCCTGCAGTGCCCATGCCAATGGCATGGGCACTGCAGGGGCCCCCTAACAGGGCCCCACCAAGATTTTCAGTGTCTGCCCAGCAGACACTGAAAATCGCGACGGGTGCAACTGCACCCGTCGCACCCCTTCAACTCCGCCGGCTCCATTCGGAGCCGGCATCCTCATGGAAGGGGGTTTCCCGCTGGGCTGGCGGGCGGCCTTCTGGCGGTCGCCCGCCAGCCCAGCAGGAAACTCAGAATTACCGCGGCGGTCTTTTGACCGCGCAGCGGTATTCTGACGGCGGGACTTTGGCGGGCGTCCTCCGCCGCCCGCCAAAGTCAGAATGACCCCCTTTGTCTGTTAGAACTAACAACTGTGCTGATCTACACTTTGAATGTCTGCTTGACCTTTTCTGTCCAGTCTATCACACATGTCTTGTTAGAGAGGATATATTAATGCAACAAATCATATGTATGGTACACTGCAATGAAGAACTTCTACTAGGTGAACGTTCGAGCAGGTTTAAAGATAAATCATGTAATATCTCACTACGTTATGGTCCGGCATTGTAGTTCATAGAATTATTTTCTCGAGGAGCAACTTTTAAATGTTCCGTAACTACCTCTCGTGCAGTTGTTTACAGAACTCAGGGAAATTTCAGGAGCTCCGTTTCCCCAAGCAGGTCGTTTGTTACAATTGTGCAAACTGTCATGGCCATTTGTGACATTGAGTTGGGGGTAGCACCACCAACTTATCTTAACTGTCCCGGTCTAATATAGCCATGTAAGCCTTGTCTCAATGCTGCCCTTAGTATTAGGCAGGCTACGTGTATTTCAGCATACCCTGCGCTGAAAGCGACCCACTGTTTTCCGGAATGCTGATAATTTTCCTTGTGTTCCTATTGGCCAGAAAAGATCTGTCTACTGACTAGTGAACATTATGCAGCTAAATGAGAAGCAAAGCAAAGAAAAGCTGTATCCAATAAGGAGAAAGAAAATCGATATTTTATTCAGACCACTAAGCCGGCACACACAAGAAGCAGTCAAGAATAAAAACCATCATAGATGGATGGATAGTATTATGAACAATAAATATTGTTTCATGTTCAGTACAAATTGTCCTCTGTGAAGGTTGTTGCACCATCCAATAAATGAGTTGTTGTGGGTGGATGTTTACTGCAGTAGGTTGATGTGCTTTGGAATTTCTTTTCGCTCTTTGTGCCAATAGAGGTAAGCTCATGATGAGTCAGCTACACTCCATGCCACAAATGATTAGTCACAAATATTAACTTTATGCCATCCAACTGTTATCGCTTCTGAAGCTTTCCTGGTGCTTTTAAAGAAAGGTGACATCATTCAATTTACATTGATGGCTTTGCAGCAATAGTCAGCCTCTTAAAGCTTGCATTTACACAATTAATTCAATAGGTTGCTGTAATAAAATAACGTCACTCTGGTGCTGCCAAATTTCATTTCGGAATGAGTACAGCTGCGTCCCTAGAACTTTTTTGTTAGCCAATATTTTATTACTAAAATAACACTAGATGAGATAATATATAAATGTGTTCAGCTCATAGTACAATTCATGTAAGTGTGCTGAACATACATTCAGCACTTCTCAAAATCAATGAATAAATATATTACTGAATAATGTCCACGCTTTTGTAGGGTGATACACAAGATTGTGCTGTCTCCAATTGGCATCGCCAAGTGAAAGGAAGAACACTGCTCCTTTTTCGGTCAACTGCTGCTGCCCCCCACCAGATGGGTAATTTCTACTAAGTGATGATTCCTTCTTGATAATAGCTCTAACTTCATGGACTCAGAAACCAAGCCATTATCCTCCAGCAGCAGAGTTGTTAGGAGCCAGCAAAGGGTGGCTATAAGGTTTCTGGAGCAGGGCTGAGAGGCAAAACAGTTGTAGACTAGTTTCTGTCATGCAGAATAAAGTATTACTTTTTTTTTAAAGTAGTTTCCCATTAAAGTTATCAAATGCTTACTTTCTCCATTAAATTAGATTTTTGAAACTAGTTGGAAAATACCTATTCGTTTTCCTTTTTCAAAGGCGGGGACATGAAAAAATGTTTTAATTGATAGGTCTTTCCATGGAAAATGTAACAACGTACACAGCGAAAAACGTTTTTTGACTATTGTTCAAAAAGATAGAATTCTAATATCAGTTTGTAGCATGCAATATTGCTATTTGTTAAGCACCGGGTCATTTGGTTTTACAATGCACCCACTAGCGGTGGTTTATCAATAATAAAATAAAAACCATTTTCTTACATATTAAATGCACTTTTTCTTATCATCTTTTAATGCAGTGCTTTCAACCTGAAGCCCAGCCAGAGCACAGTGGTGCATCCTGGATTGATATATCTTTATTGTATGTACATGTGGTGTGCATACACAATGCAGCCCACATATAACATTTAACTGCCATACCAGTGGTGCCCTTTTTGCAACACCTTACAATGCCCTCACCCAACAGGTAAATGACCAAAATGAGTGAAATCAATCTAACAGTACCATTTAATGTGATAACTCACAGAGTGAACATGTACTACTGTATAATTGGGTTCCAGCTAAAATAGGGTCCATGTGGCCATGTAGAAATGTGCATTTCCTACAACATCAACCCTGCAGTTGTATTGGACGTGCTAGAGTGGACATTTGCGCTCTTGAGAGTAATTTTGCACCACACAGAATAAAACTCAGGGCAAATATCAGTCTACTAATTGGCAGGATCTTAATGCTCAAAAAGTGTATAGACTCAAGAACACAACTATATATACAGGATGCATGTATCCATATGATACAGCTATGTCTGTCAACACATTTCAAAGTGAATTCTGTCACTAAGGACACACAGCAATATGGTAATTGCTCAATCATAGGAAACGCATATAATGCAGTTCATACCCCATTTAGCAGCTATTACTTCATGTGTGGTCACTGCTTTAACACACGTACTGTAGGGAATCCTTGTGATACATCTTACAACAGAAAACAAATGTCCAGCTAAACACACTATGGAGCTACTACATCCTCCATCCAGGCAAAAAGATATCACCAGTTCAACAGGCCATAAGCATAATTAAAAACTCTAACTATAGGTCAATTCAGACAATGTGAAGGTGCTGTGTGCTGTCACAGCAGTGACAATCCATAGTTGTTCATTTAATTTCCATCAAGAATAACCTGGAAACAGAGCCTGGCAACCCTAGCGAAAAGTGATGTGCATTTGGATTAGCCATTAAACTCCCTATTAGGGATGTCTAGGGAGCTTCGCTCCGCTGTTGAGCTTACAAAGTTTTTGGGAACTCAGTGTTCCGCTTGGAGCACGTAGTTATCCAAAAAACTCTGCTAGCCCCGTCAGTGGAGCTGAGCTCACCCAGTGCGCGCTGCTGCCTAGTGTGAGTTGCACAGCGCAAGCACAGACACTCTGCTCTTGCGATGTGCAGCCCATGACTGGGCTGCAGCGTTCACTGGAGCAGATCAGAGCGAGGCAGCCACGCTGAGTCTTGTCGCCTTTGGACCACGACGAGAGGAGGACTCCCGGGAAGACCGAGGTAAGTCCTTGCCTCGTTTGTTGTTGTTGTTTGTGCACACTGGTGCTATTTTTACTCAATCTCTATATTTGGGACAGAGGCAAATTGACAAGACTTTAGTGCTGGAGCTTATAGTTTTGAAAAACAATAATTCTAAGATGGCTGCCACGGTAACAGATGCGTGAGCGGCACACGAAAGGTAATGTTCTTTCTTCCATTTCTTTGCTGCACACAATTGGATCCGATAGCTGTAGTTGACATACATGCGCAGTGCCAAATACAAGTGATTTGCACGGCTTAGTGGTGAAATCGGCAGAAAAGGAAGGTATTCATGCGTGGAGTGCTCTCACACAAAAAAAAGAAATCTAATGCAATCTGTAAGTAAAAATGAGGCACTACTGACTCTCTAAGTACAGTATGAATTGTGACTTATGAAAATAACGATTTTAAACATTCTAACGATGTTTCTATTGAAAAAGAAAAATGTAGTGAGCAAAAGTTCCATGAAAACAAACTCTACGCTTAAAAGACAAGGCACTGTCTTTGATGTCCTGAAGAGGCCAGAAGTTGAAAGGCTGAAACTATGTTTTTGAGGAATGTTTCTGGAATGATGGAACAATGAGACAATGAAAATGGGATCGTAGAGTATATAAGTACCAGGCACAAAGAACCTAGGAAAGGCAATACTAAACATCATTACCTCATATTACAATACTGCTTGCCAGGAAAAGATTTTGCAGCTTATAAATTGAAAGATTTCAGTGCAAAAAATACTTTTTGGAATATTGTTTTAGAATATTGTATGTTAAGTGTTACATGTTTAATGATTAAGTGTGTATTATTTGTGTATGGGTAATTGTTTGTTTATATTGTTTGGGATTCAGTTATGTGTATAGTTTTGTAATGTTCAAATTTAATTTATGAGAGCAAGACAAAGAGAGACAAAAAACTAATAAGTAATTAGAATGGTAAAGATAGTAATTGTCTCCAGTGATTAGTTGATTTTTTCACTCAGGATATATATAAACATATATCTATCCCCTCTGTATATTTATATGTTAGATTGATATTTGGCCCTGATACAGTGGGGTTATAAGGGCTTCCCCTAAATAGTATAGATATTTAAAATGACACTGGGCACCTCAGCAGTGCACCCATGGGTACCCCACCTATACTGGGGTCCCTAAACCTACATGCCTACTATATACTAGACACGTATAGGTAGGTTGACTTAGGCAATTTTAATTAGCCTAATTTGCATACTGATATTACAGAGAGCACAGGCCGTGAGACTGGTTAGCAGTACCCAGGGCACCATCAGAGACAGAAAAACACCAGCAAAAAGTGAAAAATGGGGGTAAAAAGTCAGGGGGCCTCTGCAATCAGTCCTGTTTTTTCACACATTGTGTGTGTGCCATGTCCAACGCACAGTAAGAGTTCTGCATTGTGTAGGTCGTGTAGTGGGTGCAAGATGATGTTCTTTGCCTAATGTTTTTATGACCAAGAGGTCAGCAGTGCAGTCAACTACCAATTGCTTGTTTTGAGCAGACACATGGCTGAGTAAGGCCATGATCACCTAATGCTATTTGATGCTCTAGGAGAAGCTTGTACCAGGTAGACCATTTGTCTTCATTGTGTAAGGAGGGATGCTCCCTCACTACTGTGTTTGATGTTCCGGGACTCGTAGTAAGTGAGGGGGGACTATTCTGACCTCATGGTCAGCATCTGCCCTCTGTATAGCTCCACCTGTTGCTGCTGCTGATCAAACTGAGACCTTGCCTGACTGTCAGGTCGAGGACCACGTCCACCCACAGGCACCTGCCTGCACCTCATCTCTGGTTGCCTAGTGGCCATCTATACCTGTCTGTGTGTGTGTCTTTGCTTTTTGTAATCTTTTTTCTGTCTCCTTTTTCCACTTTTTGTGCCTTTTTCCTCTCTTTTCCACTTTTTGTGCCTTTTTCTCCCCGTCCTGCAGCCCCTGCAACCCCACCCCCCTCCCTGCAAAGAGCTTTCCCGTCTTCCCACCTCCCAGCTGACCATGCTATCTCCTTCCCCTTCCTAATGGCAGCCGCTGTGAAGCAGCGCAGCGGGGATGCACACAAAAGCACACCAAAGGCAAGCCCATCTGAGCCCATCCGCACCTGGACTGTGCCCAGTGCAACGGATCCTGGTTCCTGCACCATCCACCGGTATGACACCAGTGTTCTGCATGCCCTCAACCCTGCCACCAAGTGGATCAATGAACACCCATTGACCTTTCCCCTGCTGCTCCTGCTCCCTCATCTACCACTGCACGCCACACCGTACCACCCACAGACCAGACAGATACCTCAAGTACTTACTCCTCAACACCCGCTCCCTCGCCAAACATGGAGTAGAAGTTTGGGACCTCCTTGATTCGACCGCCCTTGACGTCACCTTCCTCACTGAGAGCTGGATCACACCCACCTCAGCTTCAGACATTGCCACCATTATTCCCAAAAGTAACAAAATTGTCCACAAAGATGGAATCAATCAACCAGGAGGAGGCATCGCCATAGTCTACAGGAACACCCTCCACCTCTCAACCATCATTGAAAAGCTGAAGCAGCCAACCACTGCCAAACCCCTACACTTCCAAATTCATACCAACCTGAGCACCTCCTTTCCTGGCACACTCGTCTGCAGATCACCCAGACCACGGCCCCAGTTTAGTGAAACCTTCACCGACCTCATAGCCCCCCATGCACTCGCCTCCGCCAATTACACCCTCCTCAGTGACCTCAACTTCCACCTTGAAAACCGCAACAACCATAACATCTAATCCCTTCTGGACAAACTTGCCACCCTTGGTCTTGAGCAACTTGTCAGTCTCCCCACCCACTCAGCAAGCCACACCCTCGACCCCGTCTTCTTGGATGGAAACAACATCACCATCTCGCACAGATCCGTACACCATTCGACCGACCATCGATGCGTCCACTTCACCTTTACGAAGACCACCGCACGCCACCATGCACCGACCCCTAGGCAGAAACTGGAGCAAAGTCACAGAAATCCAGCTCACCAATGCCCTTAGCCACTCCCCCCACCAAACGCCACAAACGCGAATGACTGCATGCAACCTGCACCGTTGGGTTACAGAATGCACCAACACCATAGCCCTTCTCAGAAAACCTGACAGAAAAAAGCACCAGAGGACACCAAACCGGTTCACGAAAGAACTCCAAGAATCCAAATGCATCTGCAGATGACTAGAACGAAAATGGAGGAACAGCAAAGCAACCGCAGATTGCACTGCCTACAGAGATTCAGTCATCACGCACTACCAGCGCATCAGAGCTTCCAAGAGAGCTGTCATTCAAGAAGCTATCAGCACCAATGCACACAACAGCAAGCATCTACTTCACCATATTCAAGGATTTCACATACTCATGATAAAATACCTCAGATATCCCCCCTCCCAAGACCTCTGCAACAACCTCACCACATTTTTTCAGTTGTAAATCCAGGATATATACAAAGGATTCAAAAACCAAAACCCACCCCCATCACCCACCAGCATCACTAAGGATCCCACACCACAGACCTGGAAACTCTGGACCCCTATCTCCACAGAAGATACCTGTAAACTCATGAACTCCATACATTTAGGAGCACCCTTGGACCTGTGCCCACATCAAATCTTCAAGCTGGCCAGCACCACCATCGCACCAGAGCTCTGCCAGACTATCAACCACTCCATTAAAACTGCTGCCTTCCCAGCTAACTGGAAACACACAGAAATCAACTCACTCCTGAAGAAACCCTCCACCAACCCTAGGGAGAATGAGAACTACAGACCCATCACACTGTTCCCCTTCCCAGCCAAGGTAACTGTTAGACCTGGCATACTTGCCATGGTCTCCCCTGTGTTTTTGCCTCTGCTTCCAATGTCTGACTGTGTGCTGGACTCTGCTTGTGCTGTTTTTGGTACTTGGGGCACTTTGCCACTGCTGACCAGTGCTAAAGTGCAAGTGCTCCCTGTGTAAATTATATGTGTAATTGGATTTTCCATGATTGGCACATTTGATTTACTAGTAAGTCCCTAGTAAAGTGCACTAGAGGTGTTCAGGGCCTGTAAATCAAATGCTACTAGTGGGCCTGCAGCACTGGTTGTGCCAACCACTTGAGTAGCCCTGTAAACATGGCTCAGACCTACCACTGCAATTTCTATGTGTGCAGTGTTAACCTTCCAATTTGACCTGGCAAGTGCACTTCTTGCCAGGCCCAAACCTTCCCTTTTTATACATGTAAGGCACCCCTAAGATAGGTCCTAGGTAGCCCCACGGGCCCCGGGTGGGACATGTCCTGATGTGTTTTACGTGTCCTAACTGTGAAATACTGCCAAATTCAGTTTTCACTGTTGCAAGGCCTATTCCTCTCATAGGTTAGCATAGGGGCTGCCTTTAAATATTCTTAAAGTGCAGTTTCCCTTTGAGAGCAGATAGAAATCGGGACTTTAGGGTCTCTGAACTCAAAATTTTGAAAAATACATCTGTTAGTGAAGTTGTATTTTAGATTGTTAGTTTGAAAATTCCACTTTTAGAAAGTGGGAATTTTCTTGCTTTCACCATTCTGTGACTCTGCCTGTTTCTGGATTCTCTGTCTAGGTCAGACTGACAGTTGGGCTGTTTGTGAATCTCCTCTAAACAGTGACACAAAGGGAGCTGTGGTGTAGCCTGCATATCCTGATGAGCCATCTGAGCTAGAGTGGAGGGAAGAGTGGTCACTTACACCTGAATGGACTGTGCCTGTCCTCACGCAATACAGTCTCCAACCCCCTGGTGTGTGTCTTGGGCCTGGTCTGGGTGAGGCAGGATCCTGTAAACAACAGAGACTTTTCTTTGAAGTTGGGCAAATTCAAAGGCAGAATGGGGTATAAGTATTGGACCCAAAACCCCAGACTTTAGATCTCTTCTGGAACCAAGAGGAACCTCTGCCAAGGAGAAGAGCTGAAGAGCTGAGGAGAAGTGCTGCCCCTGCCTGTGTCGGTACTTTGTTGGGCTATCCTGCAGTAGCTGCTTCTGCCTGTGAAAGGAGACAAAGACTGGACTTTGTTGTGCATTCCTGCTTGAGAAGAATCTCCAAGGGCTGGAACTCAGCTTGCCTCCTGTTTTGAAGTCTCAGGGCCATCAAAGACTTCCTCTGCCAGCACCTGGACTCCCTGCTGAGACTCCTGCCCTGGCAAGTGGTGCCCTATCCAGTCCCTGGGCCCTTGCAAGTCGAAGTTGGCAGAACAAGAGTTGAAATCCACACTCAGAAAATCGTGTGGGGAAATTGTCAACGCACCATCTGGAATGCAGCTGATAAATGGCGCGCCACCGCTTCGCTGCTGAAACCGATGCTCCCCCTGCATCGTAGCTGAGAGATAGATGCATCACGGCTTGAGAAATGACACAACACCCACTTGTGGCTCCTGAAAACAACGCAAACCCCGGAGAACGTGGTTCTCTAACACTGTGTGACTGGATTTCTCAAGCATCGTTGCTGGGCATCAAAGTCACTGTGAACATGCGCAGACCCGAGGTGCCCATCTGGAAATCGACGCTTTGCTCTCTTGTGGTAGAGAAGAACGACGCATTGTTGACCCGACCGGAGAAGAAACAACACACTGCTTCACTTGCGAGTAAGGAATTGATGCATCGCTGACATTTCCGATGCACGCTCGCCCGTGCAGATTTATTTCTGATGCAAACCAGGTACTTTGTGTAAAATCAACATTTCTATTGTTTTCTATAGAGTAAGACTCTTATTCATTTGAAAATTCATATCTTGACTTGTGTATGTTGGATTTTTGTCATTTTGGTTTTGTTTGATTTAGATAAATATTACCTATTTTTCTAAACTGGTGTGATGTCCATTTTGTAGTGTTTTCACTGTATTAGTGTGTATGTTGGTACAAATACTTTACACATTGCCTTTGAGATAAGCCTGACTGCTTGTGCAATGTTACCAATGGGGTGAGCAGGGGTTATCTAAGTGTATATCTCCATTGCGGTTACTAGTGTGAGGGTTCCTGCTTGGACAGAGTGCAAACTAACTGCCAACCAGAGACCCCATTTCTAACAGTAACAGAAAAGCCCATCAACATGCACCTGAGGGAGTTTCTTGAATCAAATCACATTCTGGACACCTCACAGTCTGGAGTCAGGGGCAGCCACAGTACAGAGATAGCCCTCCTTGCAGACACAGATGACATCCCCTCCATATTGACCACAGAGACATGGCTGCCCTCATCCTCCTTGACCTCTCTGCCGCCTTCCACACAGCCTCCCACTCCACCCTATACACAAGACTCCACAACTCCAACATCTGCAGCAAAGCACTGGAATGGACTTGCACCTTCTTGACCAGAAGAACCCAGGTCCGAATTTATACTTTTTTGGTGCAAAACTGCAGGAACGCAGTTTTGCTCCAAAAAAGTGTAGCGCTGGTGTGTGTCCTTTTACAATGCCAGCCAGGTGTGTATTAATAGAATGGGGCAAGCTGGTGCTTAACTTGGGCTAGCATCTTAAAAAAAGACGCTAGCTGGGTTAGTGTGGCGTAGGGAAGAAAGGGGTTGTGCATCAAAAAATGACACTAGCCTGGTTAGAGCAAAAAAATGCCTTTAACCAGACCAGCTCCATTTCCTGGCGCACAACCACCAAAAACATGACTCCTGTCTTAAGAAAGACAGGAGTCATGCCCACCACCCCATTGGCCAGCACAGGGGACGAATGTCCCCTGGGGATGGCCACTGCACCCTGTGCCATGCAGGGGACCCAAGTTAGGGCCCCCAATGGCAAAAAACAAAAATTAAAAAATACTTACCTGGGATGGGGTCCCCCATTCTCCGGTGTCCCTCTGTAAGGGGTAGGGGTGTTCCTGGGGTTGGGGAGGGCACCTGTGGTCCCATTCCATGGTGTTTAACCATGGAAATGGGTCCACTAATCCCCTAACACCTGGTCTGACCCAGGCGTTAACCAAGCTTACCACCATTATTTAGCCCCTCCTCCCACCCGTACATCAGCATGGGGGATAAATATGGGGCTATGTGAATAGCACCATTTTTTGGATGGGAACGCCTACCTTGCATCTCATTGACGCAAGGTAGGTTCACTCATCTAAAAAATGGTACAAACATTGGACTATGTAACATCAAAACATAAATATGGAGTTAAGTTTGCGCCAAATATGCGTAAAAAAATGATGTAAATTCTGTGCTAAAGGAGTATAAATATGGGCCCCAGAGTTTCAGACTCCCACCATACACTTCGGCGCCCAAAAAACATGCTGCAGAATACCCCAGGGATCATCACAAAGCCCAACCCTTTTCAACATCTACATGGCCCCGCAAACTAAGATCATCATACAGCAAGAACTAAACATTGTTTCCTATGTCAACGACTCCCAACTGATCCTCTCCCTGACCGATGACCCAGCAACATCCAAGAGAAATTTCCACAATGGTATGAGAGCAGTCTCCACCGGGATGGAAGCCAGTTGACTCAGGCTCTTCTCCATACGCCTGGAGGACTCCTGGTGGCCAGCCACCCTAGGATACCACCTAGTCATCCTGGACTCAACACTCTTCAGGACCCGCCAAGTCAATGCTGTCTCTTCTGCCTTCTTCCACACCTTGTGGCTCCTTCAAAAGATCTTAAAGTAGCTCCCCCGAGACTAAAAGGATGGTCACCCATGCTCTGGTCAGCAGCAACTTGGACTACAGCAACTCACTGTATGCCGGCATCACAAAGAAGGTACAAGCAAGAGCATAGAGAATCCAGAACGCAGCAGCCAGATTCATCCTGGACAACCCCCGTCACATTCACATCTCCACTCACCTCAGAGACCTCCACTGGCTCCTGGTCAACAAATGCAACAACTTTAAGCTATCGACTACCTATAAGGCTCATCATAACACCCGACCAGAATATCTCAACTACTACCTGACTGCCTCTACCACCGCCTCACCACCAGGCTTCTCTGATCCTCTGATATCCACCTTGCTGCATTCTCCAGAATCAAGAAAAGCACAGCTGGAGGAAGATCCTTCTCCTACCTTGAGGCCTGGGCATTGAACACACTCCCTCTCAACTTCAGACAGGTCCATTCACTGAAGCAATTCAGAAAGGATCTCAAGACCTGGCTCTTTGAATGATGAGCATGCCCCTCACAGCACCTTGAGACTCCACAGGTGATAAGCTGTGCTTCACAAGCACTGATTGATTGCCATAGCATACAGTGCACTTTACCTGCAGTAACTGACTGTACTTCTCATTGTTAAGTAGAGTTTCCAGTGACATGAGCATGCAAACATCACTGGTGAAATCAGAAGTAGTGGCTACATGTTACACTGGCCCTCATTCCAAGTGGGAACCGCCAATTGGCCGCTCCGCGGTCAAAAGACCGCGGGGGCCATTCTGACTTTCCCGATGGGCCGGCGGGCGATCACCAAGGGAGCGCCCGCCGGCCCAGCGGGAAAGGGCCTGCAACACAGAAGCCGGCTCCGAATGGAGCCGGCGGTGTTGCAGGTGTGAGACGGGTGCTGTTGGGGGGCCTCTGCATGCCAGTGGCATGGGCAGTGCAGGGGCCCCGAGGGGCCCCAGGACACCCGTTCCTGCCATCCTGTTTCTGGTGGTGAAAACCGCCAGAAACAGGCTGGCGGGAATGGGGTCGGAATCCCCATGGCGGCGCTGCTTGCAGCGCCGCCATGGAGGATTCGCCCAGCCGGGGCTAATCCGGCGGGAAACCGCCGGACCTGGTTTTCCAACCGCAGCTTTACTGCCGCGGTCGGAATGGGCACTGAAGCACCGCCAGCCTGTTGGCGGTGCTTCCGTTGCCCGCGGCCCTGGGGCCACTGTGTACCTTTCCCTGGAGTTGTTCCATCTGCAATATTGTTTGAAGATATATTCATTGATTAGTGACATGCATCAGGGAGTGATATGTGACAATGCTAGTTTCATATGTGAGTGTCTGCACTCATTCTTACAGGGCCATTGTCCCAAATGGAGCATTGTGGTGTTGCGTTGTGCCATCATTCACTGACATACAACAGACATCAAAGGTATATGGGATTCTGGGAATGCAAGCTGAGAATGGTGTTTTCACCAGTTACAAGCCTGATTGGTGATGTTCCTGGTGCCATATGGACTATTATGATGTGTGCATTTGTAGTAAGTATCTCCCAATGCCTAGGCCCTGATTCTTTTCAGCTCACTTTTCTATGTTACATGTGATAGGTAGTTGAGCTACCTCAGTATAGTTTTCATTGTGCTATCTTGAACCAGGTCATATGGAGAAGTATCTCCAGAAAAAAGATAATCAGTGTCAACTGTGCATTTGCATGTGTCATGATCCCTGCCACAGCACTTCTTACATCTACCTTGCTGAATGACTTGCCCATCATCACATCATGATGGGTTCCCAGCAAAATGAGCATTAGAGGAAATCTGGGGTTTGTGTGGACACTGTGGAGGTGTCCTGTTGAATTATCCCTTGTGGCTTCAGTTCGGCCATGTATGACACAGGGACCAAATTATACCAGTTGGGCAACTGTTTGACTACATGGATGATGATGGAGTGTTTATAATCAAAGATCTTGTCTAGGTTGAGGGGGGTTGTGACATCACTGTACCCAACTATTTTCTGATAATCTAGTATAGATGCACATGCTCCTGCTAATGTTGGGTGACATGTAGTGCACCAAGCAGATGCAGTAGTCTGTTCCCCTCCTGTGATACTTTACTCTTGAATCTGATGAGCCGGTGTGTTTACGCAGATGCAATCAACCCCTCCAAATGGGTCATTGCAGATACATCCAGGGCAAGTGAAGGAGACAGTGACAACATTGTTGGGGAAGCTTTTAGTCACAGTGGTTCCGACTAGGAGTCGCAGAATAGCGTCAGACCCAGTGGCCGTGAGGGTGCAGGGAGTGCCACGGAGCATGTCAGCTCAAATTCATCATTTTCTGAGTCTTTCTACAGAGGACACTTCCGAGTTGTGGTGGACCCCACAGGATCAGGACCAGCTTCATCCCTGTCTGCCACCACCAGTTCCATTAGCACCCTCCCAGTTGGTCGAAACCTGCTTTCCTAAGAGAGGACCAGTCTCCTTTGCTCCAGGCACCTCAGCCCCTGTCCCACCCACTGCACAGAGTGAGGAGGCTATTGACCTCCTGAGGTCTATCTCTGTGGGTCAGACTGCCATTCTGAATGCTATCCAGGGGCAAGGCAATCATCTGCAGCATATGGTGGCCTACTTGGAAGGCATTCATACTGCTATGTCTGGCCTAGAGAGATCCTTTCAGGCTCTGTCTTTCTCCCTTTCTGCAGCCTCCCGTCCCTCCACCTTATGTCCCTCCCCCACCTCTTCCTTATAACAATACCCTATTACCCCACCTGTCAAAAGCATATGCACACATTTCCACTCATAGACCCATACAGGCCCAGGCAGCACATCCACACATAGGCAGAAATACAAGAAAAAAACAGAGATTAATCCAAACACACTGACACTACGCACACCACCACCACAGTCTTCATCACATGCATTACATCCACACCCACCACAGACAACACAACATCCACTTCCATACCCCACTTCCCATCACATCCACACACAGCACCTCAGACACTATTCACACATGCACACAACATATACCCATCACCACATCCAGTATTGATACCACCATATCCACATGCAACCCCTGGTCATATCCATTCACACACCAAACAAAACACCACCACAGCAACATCCTCCTACCACTTCTGTATTAGAATAGCACCACTGACACTACATTCAGCTCATACACACCCAGAAAGAATAGACGCACACAAGCAAGCACCCAAAACACCTCACCTTTAGTTGACACACCCGCACTTACAGCACATTCACCAGACACCTCCGCCTCCATCAATCACTCTCCCAGGCATATCAGTGTCAGTCACTCCCTCTCTCTCCAAAACCACATCCCTTCCTAAACCCACTCCTAACTTCCCTGTGGAAGACCCATCCTTTCCCCTGGTCATGAACCCTCCCAAACCTCCTATCCCAAGACCACCTCTCACACCTCCCAAACCACCTCTAGTATCCCCACATCTACCCCTTCCAGGTCCCCAGCTACCCCTTCCAAGAGACTTTCTACCCCTTCCACTTCCCAGGCCCCCCTCCTAAGCATCAACCCACTCCATTCTCATCCAAACCCACCACTTTCCATGCTAAGTCCACCCCCCAAACCCAAATGTCCCCCACCCAAATAACATGTCCCATTGTGAGGAGATTACCTGGAAGTGTTTGAAGAGGCAAGTTTTGTGGCACAGCATTGTGCACAACATAAATAAATAGGACTGACCATTGACCTTTCTTTTGATATCCTTTGGTGCATCTAAAGTGTTTTCTTCCTCTTAAACACTGTGGTCCTTGTTTTACTTCTTAATAGCTACTTCTGTGAACATCCAAATGTTTTAATATTGTTAACATACTTTGTTATGTACTTGCACATATTGTGATGGAATGTGTTGGGAATGGGATTTTCTAAGCAAGCATTCATCATGGTGTTGAGCATTTGCCCCACCTAATTTCTGTGCTTTGTGACAATGGGGTGTTTGACTGGAGGTGTGTTATTTTCTCCCTTAATGGCGATCAATGTGGCAAGGTTTTTATATTTTATTTTTGTGACCAGTGCAGGACTTAAATAGGTTAAGGGGCACTGGTGTATGGATATGTATGTGTGATGTGTACAAATTGGGCCTGCCATTGTTCTGTGTGTTATTTCAAATGGTAACGTGTTCGGCTAGTCTTGTGCATTGTTACCCTAATTTGGCTTGCACTTCTCCCTATGATGTATGTTGGATATGTTTTGACTGTCTGCAAGTTAGTCATTTATTTTTCCACACCTGTTGGGTAGTTGGTTGTCATGGCTTTTTGTCCATTGTTTTGTGTGTAGTTCATACCTACTTTAGTTGTATGTGAGGAATGCAGTTACCAATGTGTTTGTTCAAATATTTTACTCTTCCAAATGGCACACAAGTACTTAGTACTTGGTGAAGCTATTGTATGTCCTGGCCATACCTTGCGACTAGAGGCCTGTGCAGAGAGAAGTTTAGGTGCATTGGCAAAGTGGGCTGTGGGCCAGGGACCCAGACTTTCAGGGGGCATACTGATTGTAATGAGTCTGTTCTGCATGGGGTATTTCCATGGTGGGCTTGCATTAGTTCTTACGTCTATTATTTATGATAGCATTTTTTAAAAGTGATTGTTTGATGTGCCTGATGTGTGATGGTCTTGTGCAGTACTATCGCATAGAAGGTGTATTAGATATTAATGCTACATCTCTACTCACATTTGTTGTCTATCATTACTGGACGTAGCCAGTGCAAAGTTTGAGGATGTCACAGTGATTATTTATTGTGATGTTAGTGTGGACCTGCTGTATTGTGGACAAACATCAATATCCTTGTCGCTTATTGGGCTGACATTTTGATACTGGGGGAGTGTCCCTGTGCTGTGTCAGTGAGGTGGCCAAAGAGGGCATGAGAGAGGTGACTTAGGTGCAAACATTGTTGGCTCATCTGGACAGGGACACACAGTTTTTCTTGTCCTAGGGCCCCCCTAGAACTTATATTGCACTTGTCTATGTATCTGTGAATCGGAAAGCAAATGTAAATTGGTGAGATGAGGACTTACAATCAGTCGTGTCCACAAGGGTGTGAGTTTGGGTCGTCACCCTGCAGCAGTGGCAGACTGTGTACTATCTGCTCCATGACATCAGGGTATGAGTACAGGGAAGTGAAGGTGAGTTTCTGCCTTTTATCCCTCCATTTCCACCAGATCAGGTGTGGTGGCTTAGGTTTCACAGTCACATCGGCCGTAACATGCATCCTAATTGGACTGGCGGTGGAACTGGCAATCCACCCTCAGACATACATTTTGGTCTTGACCGCCACCATTGCAGTCTGTGTTTCCTGGAGGTAATGGCGGTGCTGCAGCAGTCTTTCCTATGTGCAACCATTTAACTCATAGTTAAGGAGAACCACGCCATTTCCATAGCTGCAAACTTACCGCCAAACTTGTTATCGGTCCCTTAGTCTGATAAATATAGGTTATTTTATATAGGTTTCAGATATGAATAACACATAGCATGCATGAGAAAACAATGCAAAAGAATTACTGAGCAGAACCTTATGTATGATATTAAGAGGTCATTTCACAGGCAAAAGAGAAACAACACAAAATTAAAATGATAAGGTAATGACATTCCAGAGTCAACACTCTTTTCATTGTTATTACTCTTGAACCTCACTCCTCTCTCGAAACTGAGAACACATGGACACTTGTGTTTGTTTACCTGATGGTCATATGAAGGTGATGTAATTAAATTGTATTATCCCTCTAGGTTCCTTTTTTAAATATATATATATATATATATACAGTCATTCCAATCACTGGACCTGGAAAGGCACAATAGATTAGATGTATTTGGTTTAGTATTTGCTCTTATGATATGCTTGATGTATTTGTACATTCATATACATATTCTCATTCAGATTTTCTGTATTTTTAACAGCCCTGAAAAAAAGGGATTATTGCATGAAACATGTACTGGATGTTAGAAGCTTTGTAGAAGAATAAAACACAGTTGTGAAAAGCCAACTTTGTGACAAAACTTTTTTTCAGACAAAGGTTTCTTGCACTATATTTACCAACAGTGGTTTGGAAGAAGTGTTCAGAGAAAACAGCGCCAGGCACTACTCCTGACACCAGTATTTGTATTAAAATATATATATATAGGGACATGATAGTTAGTATCAGAATTTACTTGCACACAACCATAAAAATTCAGCTGTTATGTTTACGTTTAGTAATGCTTTCTTAAAGAGAAATGGAAAAACATTACAGTAGAAGAAAAATATGAGAAATTATCAGAGCATTGTACATATGATATGAGGTACGGCATTAAACTTCATATTTATACAGAGAGTGAACATTTCTAAAATGTAAATATGTGGACTATAAACCACAAGGCTTGAATTGAGGAATATAATGTAAAGGACCTCAGTAGCATTTTCATATTTTTAAGTATATAAAGAAAAGATAGAGGAGGAGAAGAGATGAGAAAAGAAGGGAAAGGAGAAAGAACAAGGTGGTCATTACAACCTCGGCCGTCTTTTAAGAAGACCGCCGTGCGGAAGACCGCTCAGCGTATTATGACCGTTGGCTGCCCTCCGTCCTTTTTCTGACGGAGAGCCGCCAACAGCCATACTTGCGGGCGGCGGAGAAGTGGAGGTTGCTCCACCTCCACCGCCACGCCAACAGAACACCGCCGAGCTAATCACGTCCTGTGATTCTGCACGGCGGTGTTCTGTTGGCGGTGTGGTGTTGGTGGAGCTGCCACCATGGCTCCCGTCCCCTCCCGGAGGATCGACGGAACAGGTAAGTCGATCATCCGTTAGGGGAGGGGGTGGGAGTGTGTTGTGTGTTGTGTGGGTGCATGGGGGTGTGCATCTGTGTATGTAGGGGGTGTGTGAGTGCGTGTATGCTTGCGGGGGTGTTGCGTGTTTCGGAAATGTGTGCGTGTCTGTCTGTATGTATGTCTGTATGGATGTGTGCGTGAATGTGTGAATGTGGGTGTACGTGTCTGAGTGTGTGTGTGGATGTTGGCATGTATGTTGGTGTGTGTGCGTGTATGTGTGTTGGTGGTACCTGCGTGCGTGTCGGGTGTGTATGTGTAAGGTAATGTCGGGGGTCGGGGTAGGGAGGGGGGCCCTGCCACCTTTGGGGGGTGGCAGGGGTGGTGGGGGTGTAGGGGAGGGAGTCGGGGTGGGGGTGGGGGGTGGGGGAGACCCCTATCAGTGCCAGGGAACGAATTCCCTGGCACTGATAGTGCTTACCGACATGGATTTCATGGCGGTTCCTACCGCTGGAAATCCACGGCGGTAAGCCGGGTCACAATACCGGCGGCGGTATTGTCACGGCCGCCAGGCTGGAGACCCAGGTCTCTAGCCCAGCAGTCGTCTCCGCCCTGGCGGGCGGAACGGGGAAGCGGCGGATGACCATGGCAGTAACCGCCATGGTCATAATACAACAAAAAAAACGCCAGCCTGTTGGCGGTCTTACAGCCGCTTTAACACCTTCCGCCAGGGTTGTAATGACCCCCCAAGTTTTTTACAAAAATCTAGGACTGATGCAGAGATTAACAATAATCTGATAACTGTATCAACCTTATATTCTGTATAACCATCATGTGGGATAGAAATTGATAGTGCTAGATATGGAATGAACAACTTGTCGATATAAATAGGAGGTGAACGGCAACCATAACAAGTCTCTTTTAATCATTATGGCGAGAGAGATGGCATGTGTGCTGCCCATTCTGTAATGACGACAGAGTAGATTCTACCAATCAATAAAGGTAATTTGTGTAGTGTCTTTCCAATTTGATGTAATAATTTGTGCGGCAATTGCAATTAGCAAATCAACAAATTTCCCAACCATACTTTGAGATTGCCATAATGGGGAAGAGCTCCCAAGAAAAAGTGTACAATATTGAAAGGTATATCAGTAGACAGTAGTTCATTTATTTTGTTCCATAATTGAAACCAAAATTGTTTTAACTAAGGGACATCGGAAAAACATATAAAGAAGACCACTGTTACAAAGAGGGCAGGTCCAATGTTTGGCATCTTTAGAAAGTGTAAACATCTGGGGGGGGAGGTACAAACTATTATAAAAATAAAATAGTGTTTGTCTTGTGCTGTCTAAACGAAAAGTGGTTTGAATATTGGCCCACACTGATTTCCAAATTTGGACCGAAAATTCTTGAGGAAGGTCTATTTCCCAATGCAGTTCTATAATGGTTTTTGTTTTTTGGGTGGAATTGAGTTCAAAATGTTGTATATGCAGGATGTTTTTGTTGGTGAGGAAAGTTCTGGAGGGGAAGAGGGTAGCTGTGTGATGGATGCAGGAAGAGAGAAGGGTGAAATAAAATGAGGAAGAATATTCTCACATTGTTGATATTGAGTAACATAAACTGGAGGTATTCCATTTTTTTGTTGAATATCATTAAATCCTAGAAGAAAATTATTTTAGTGTATGTGGCCTATGGTTATAATTCCTTTATGTGTCCATTCTTTCCATGAGAGTATATGATTTATTTTAAAAATTGTTAGTGTTTGTTGTACCATAGAGGAGTTTGTGCCAGATTTTCTGAGGGGGAATTAGAATTGATAATTAGAGGTGAGGCAATTGTAATAGAATATGTAATTTTTGGTGAAAAGAAAGCCTTCGAGTGTTGAGAAATGTAAATTGTTTCCATCAATGAAAATGGTGTAATCTGTGCATGCTTCAATTGATTCCAAACTGATGATGAATCAGGAGGAGTAGACAAAACAGATGTCCAAATTTGCTTAAGTGTGAAGGCAGAGTGGTAATGCCTAATGTTTAGAAAGTTGATGCCTTCATTCTACTTGGGTTGTTGGGGTTTTGCTAATGAAATTCTTTGTTCCATAGGAATCTGACCAATAAACGATGAATACTTTCTAAAAAAAATGTAAGCACAATTGTTACTGGGAGCATGGATAAATATACAATGATTATTGGTAGTTTTATCAATTAAATCATGCCTAATCTACCCCAGCAGGACAAACATAGAGGGGACCAACCATCAGCCAAACTTGAGATGTTTTAATTAACTACAGTGGGATTAATTTTAATGGTTTTTCAAATGTTACATGTGGAATGAATACCTAAAAATGTAATATGCTTAGAGTTCTATGTGAAGCCTGAGTCTATGAACATGTTGAGAGGCACTGTTAATTTAATGGCATAACCTCTGATTTACCTACATTCAGTTTATATACTGATAATTCAGAACATTCATTTAATATTGAGAAACAATTCAGTGAGTGTTGCATGTAGATTGGATACGTAAAACAAAATTTCATCAGCATATGCTGATAACCTAACCTCCAAATACTTGGTTTGAAAACCTGAAAATGTTGGAGATCTACGTAATTGTTCCCAAAAAGGTTCTAAGGATAAAATAAATAAAAAGGGGGATAATGGGCATCCCTGTCTGAGTCATCTATGAAGAGGAAAATAACCTGACTGTGTGCCATTAACCAAAATAGAAGTAGGAGGCTCAGAGTATAATAGGTGAATATAGATGAGAACATGAATACTAAAACCATGCAATATCAAAGCTCCGAACATGAATTTCCAATTAACCCAGTCAAGTGTTTTTCTGGCATCTAGGGATATGGCACCAAGGGGGTTAATGACTTGGAGGCCATATCAATGATATTACTGAAGGTTCTGGATTTGTCAGAAATATAGCATCCCTTCACAAAAGCTCATTGATGTTGGCCAACTAAGTTGGGGATTGCTTGATTTGTGCGTAAAGCTAGTAGTTTAGCAAAGAACTTGCAATCAGTGTTAATGATGAAGATAGGTCTATAATTACCACAATTACATAAACCCTTACCTTTCTTAGGGAGCGAGCATAGCATTGCCTGAGGGAATATACCTTATGTGTGCCCTCTTGTTAAAAAGTGGGTGATTAAGAGTAATTACGTTGGAATTAAAAGGTGTTTAAAATGAGAGTAGAATTGGACTGAGAAGACATCAGGTGCTGGAGCTTTATGCCCTGGAAGTTTAGTCATGGCTGTTTCAATCTCTTTTTCAGAGCTTACAGTGTCAGTAGAAGACAGATCACTGTACATTCAAATGTGTTAGGAATTGATTGAAAAAAGAGATTTAATTGTTCAGTGCTAGAAGAAGACTCAGGTGTAAAGTTTAGCGTAGTATTCTGTGAAACATTCTAGTATTTTGGAGTCACTAGTATGTCTAATCCCATTGTTATCAGTGGTGAATGTAATTTTAGATTTTTGCTTCTTTATTTTCAGGTAGGTAGCCAATAGTTTTCCCTCTTTATTTTGGTCTCCATACATTTTAGCTTTACATTTAAGTAAGCTGCCCCAAGCGTTATCCCAGGATTGTTTATTTTATTGCATTTTAGCTTCTTTGAGTCCGGACAAGGTCTCTGTTTTATTAGAGGAGAAGTATTCATGTTCTAAAGATTTAGCACATGGTTACAAGTTTGGTGGTCCATGCACCATCATGGACTGCGGTGGTGATCCGACCGTCATCGGCTTGATGGTCGACCACTCTATTATGATCTTAGCGGGCCTATGGAACAAAGAGCTCTGCGGTCCCTCTGACACCACCAGGCAGCACAAACTGCTGCGATGATGAGGCAGGACAAACAGGCTGATGGAGCCAGTGTTTCTACCAACTTCATTATGATGTTCTCATCGCCATCATGACCGTGGCGGTCTAACCACCACATCCAAGCTGGCGGAAACAGAGTTTAAAGGAAGCAACTCATCTGCAGGCAGCGTTACACATCCTGCGCTGCCATGGAGCACAGGCACACGTCCTGCCGCTCCCGCTGCTCATCATCCATGCTGCCGAAGATGCAACCGACTGTAAGTACACACACCTACCTGTGTCATTAACCTTAACCTTACAGACACAAGGAAGGCATAGGAAGGGATTGTAATTTTCACAGGTGATCAGCAGCAAGTTATATTTATGAATTGTGATTTGTTGGAGAATGATCTATAAAGCAATTATGTATACATAATTTCTTGTAGGAGATTATTTTGCTAGAAGTGTAGATATTGCACTGTCGTCCACATGATATGGGGCCAACGCTATAGTCACTGAGTACAGGTGTCAATGTGCTCACAAAGAATGACACATTTAAATCCATCAAATGCCTCCTTTTGGCAGGTCACTCACACTGCACCACCACACTACATAAAAATACTTCTGACCATGTCAGGCAGAGGGACAGCAAAGTGTACACAATAGTGTGTCACACAACAGCAGCAACACAGCAACATCATATCTACCAATGCACCTGACACCCTCACATTGCACACAGGCCATGGACTGTCATCAGATTGAACACACATATGTATCATTGTGTCATGGAACACAAATACCCCTCCCATTAAACAACTCTGCAATGTACTCACACCTCATCCATATTGCAACACAATGGAAGGACAATGGGATGCAAAATAGTCAGAGAGACAATTATCCAAAGTTCACTATGCAAAAAATACCTGCACAATAGGGATGGGGACATCAGGAGCACTCATGGAAGGATCCTGCCCTGGGATGCATTACATTTTGCACATGCCCCTAATAAAACATTTGCACAATAAATGGCCCTTCAGGTATCTTGGTGCAAAAAAATAGTAGAGCCAAGTGGCATGCTCATCTGCATAAGCACATATAACTGCAATAGCATGGTATACATCTAGCTGAAATAGTTGCAAGGTACACACAGCAAAATGGACACAAGCACAGTCAAATGCACAGGAAGCTAGCACAATTGAACACCTTCCATGTCTGGATAAACAAAATTCAAGCTTCCACAAAGAAAACAAACGTACAATCCATATCAGGGGAACATGTATAACATCATACATGCTGACATTGGACCACACAAGATGAACTACATACCATACCAAATATAACACAATAAAATGACTCCCCATTTGAGTTAAAGTCCACATATCTATACCGTCAACATCTACCTTTGTCTTGGGTGACACCAGCACTGCCCACAAAGTTAGATATTGCAAACAACAGCAAGTGGATCAGCAATCAAGCTGAAACACACACAACTATAGGCATACAGCACAAGTTACTCAGGAACACCTTAAAGGTAGAAAGGAATTGTAGGACAAATGTGTACTAAAAAAACAGCTACTTGAGCTTCTTAGTTCAAAATGGATAAGAGCATAGGGCATTGGACAGTCCATATAGATATGTCCATGCACATCACTCTGCCCACACTTGACTCCAATCACTGCCTGGGAACCTCCAGAGGAAGGGGCATCCAATTGGGCAGGCAGGCACCCCAGGGATCATCCTTGGGCGGGATGGGGTCAGATTTGGGAGTGGGGAGCTGCTTCTTTGGAGGGGTTTGATTCTTCTTCAGGGAATGGGTGTTTGTAGGGAGGCAGGTGTGACAGGGAAGGATTTAAAAGTAGAAGGGATGGGTTGAGATGTGCATGGGGGCCTCTTGGGTTTGAGAAGGGGTTTGGTGGTAACAGGGGAAAGGGCAAGGTTGATAAGGAAACTCTCCTTGGGAATGCAAGGATTGTGTGGAGAAGGGGTTGGGGATTTGGAGGTTGAGGGTGTGGTTGTCTGATGTGTGAGTATAGATGCCTTGGGTGTGCGTGTGTGAGGTATGCCTCTGTTTTGGGTGGTGTCTGTTGCATGTGTGAGTGTGGGTGTTTGCATGTCTTGGGGGCTGTCTTTGGGTATGCTGTATGTTGTAGATGTCTGTGTCTGTGTGTCTGCTGGGGTGGTTTCTGTGGGTATGTTGGCTGTGGTGGTTATTTGTGTGTCTCTTTGGTTGTTGTCTGTGGGTATGCTGGATGTGGTGGATGTGTCTGTGGATGTTATGGTCGTGTCTGTGGGTATGGTAGATGTAGTGAATGTGTCTGTGCATGTTGTGCTGGTGTCTGCAGGTATAGTGTGTTTGGTGGATGTGTCACTGGCTGTTGTGGTGGTATCTGTGGGTATCCTGGATTTGATCTGTAGATCAGTGGGGGTTGCTGGTGAAGTCGTGGCTGATGTGGTGTTTGTGAGTGTATGATGAGTACCTGCATGCTGGTGTGTCTTGTGATATTTGTGAAGATGTGTACTGCTTGTATGTTTTGAGGTGGGTGCATGTGGATGTGTTGGTGAACTTGGGACAGGTAAGGGAATGGGCAATTCAGATTTGAAAGAGGAAGGGGGAGAAAAGAGGAATATGGGTGTTGACTGGCTGCCATCAGTGAGGAGGCCAGAGCATGAAAAGATCTCCGTAGGCCAGACAAGGTACCATGAATGCCTTCCAGGAAAGCACTGGTCTGCTGAGGTTGGCTGACCACCCCCTGGTTGGTATTCACAATGGCAGTCTGCCCCACAGAGCTGATCCTCAGGAGCTCAATAGCCTCCTCACTCAGGGCAGCAAGGGTAACAGGGGCCTGGGCTGAGGTGCCTGTGGCAAAGGAGCGCCCACCCTCTTGGGTGAGCGGGCAAGGCCTACTGAGTGAGGGGCAACAGGGAGGATGGCAATAGAACTTGGGGTGGCTGAGAAAGATGGTACAAGAGTAGGTCCAGATGGGTCTGCCACTACTAGGCCACTGGAGGGGAATCCGATGATTAAGACGTGGATCCTGTCTCCTCCATGGCACTCCCCTCACCCTCTGGGACACTGGATCCCTCTGTGTCAGTGGCATAATGACTGGAGGTACCATGGCCAGATGCCTTCCCACTTGGTTGTGCCCTTTCTCCTTCCCCTGAATGGGCAGACACTGCAAATACAAAGAGGATGAGTGTCACCACATGTTCCTGAACACACTTAAAAAACAGCTGTGATTATCAAACATTACCATGACGCCAAGTAGGTCCCAGCAGCAAACTACATTAAAGTGGCTCTTACATGTACTATACCATATGCATGCATGCCATCTGGACTGTCAACAGTTGCCCACAGGAAAATCAGAATCTCAGACAACTACAATTGCATGGCTGAAGTTGTGCAATCACAGTAAGCATTGACCAAGTAGGAGACCACATCATCTTCAATGCTTTGCCTCAAGGAGCATACCTCAGTAACCTGTTCTCATACAATACTAGGCCAATGCCATCTTCAATCTCACAGATCTCACACAAGGTCATGCAGACATCTATTTGTCACATACATAATAACAAAATATAAGAAGTAATGCTCCCAGAACATGCCATGTTGCTGACAACAGTACAGTAGCATGGAGGTGACATGGAAATCCTGCTGTCACTCTAGAAACATATGAACAATGCACACTCCACCAAGTTAAATTTGTTCCAATGGAGTCATGGAGGTAGTACTAATGTTGCTCTGATATGCCATGGAATGGAAACTGTAAACTGTAGACAAAATGTGCTAAATCACGGGGAGATAGGCAAGTAAAATCCACAACATAATGAATCAGCAAACACCAGGGAAATCACCGCTAATGTCTAGCACCCCTTACAATGAGATAGTATGATTGCATCAGTAGACACCGTAAGTCTTTTGTCTGTTATAGAGGCAGGGAGATTTGCAAGTACCAGTAGAAGGCTCTCAACATGTTGCCCAATGGAAAGCTACATGACTGTCTCCATTTTCGTCCTAAACACCCAGATGTCTGTGATTGAATGGTTGTACCCAATCACATATGATTCTAACATAACTACTAAGTTACTCCATGATGCACGTCAATACTCAGGCAACAAACATTCCCCATTACAAATGTGCAGTGCACTTTTCCACATGATGGCACATCACTGGCATGGAAATGCACATTGTGGCAAAATAATCTAGTCATACCCGTCATGTTCCTCATTGCTCCTGCAGTTGTACATGCCAAATGATGTACTATGATAGGTAAGGGTATGTGACAGCCAACAATCAATGGTGACACACTCCTGTTTGTGGCACCACATGAAATGTGCCCCCTTTGCAAATGTCCTATTTCAATATCAGGTTGGCATGAGCATATATGTGAGGGAATACAGAAATCATCCATGAACCCAAGGAGACCATGCATGAAACAGCAGTGTACACATGTTGTCAAAAGAGAAAGTGACACATGCTAACATGTAGACAAAAGGAATGTTGGCAACAGTGATGGAACAAAAATCATGCCAATGGACATTCCCTACTTACCAAGGGGAAGTATTGATCTGTAGCCAACCCAAATAACAATGTATGTTCTGTCACATGTATGATGGCAATCTTCACATTACAGAGAGTAGTGAGGCATTAGCACTCTTCATACACTGAAGACAAGTAGTCTCTGGTGGCAGATGCCAATACACTCATTTGACCAGACTTATAGCTGAGGACAGTGATCCATCACTTCCTTTCCTTTGGCCTGTAACACTGAGGAGTAGTGGTCTGTAGCGCAGAATTGACACCCTCAACAACAACAAACATTACTTGATTGATCAATGTACACAGCCATGTGTTTCCCTTGGAGAGCAAATTGTTTGTGGACTGTATCCAGTTGTGTCATAGGTCCCTGGGCTAATAGACAAGGTACATCAGTATGAACCACATAACATATCTACACAAACAGTTACTCATCTAGTATGTCACACTTGGCTCATCCCTAATTATCAGGTGGAAATGTGAGAACCTAACACATTAACTTGGCACATTGACATGCAGAACTATTCCCTGTACTCACACCCTTGTGGCTGCTGTGCTCCCCTCAAATGCCCATGAAGGTCTGGGTATGCCAATGCCAAAATGGGGGACATTAGTGGCGTCATGGTCCGACATGTACCTCACCATGATAGGAAGACAGCCCCAGCTGGACCTCTACAATCTTCCAGGCTCAGCACTTCAGATCCTCCCACCTCTTGCGACAGTGGGTGCTCCCGCCAGCTGTGGACCCCCAGGGTCCACACCTTCCAGGTGATGGCTCTCTACATCTCCTTCTTCTGATGTGTGTTTACCTGTGTGGATGCAAGTGACAAATCAAGCAATTATATTCACAAGTTTTGCATTACTGGTTCTGTCGCACACATGTCAGAAACACCAAGCCAAAAATTGCCAATTTGTCAACACACAACAAGTGTAAGCAAACAAGCCAATAATTACAGGGACATGACTTCAGACATTTGTATCCATCTGCAGACTAACCCACTACACTGCTCGTGGCCTACAGTGACTAAGCAAGCCTACTAACATCAGGTAGCCCATGCTCTAGCAACATGTACTATGATGTAACCACAATGAAACACTGCACACATATGTGGCTTCTGAAGGGTGAACTCCTTAGGCCTGAATGGACTAACACATTCACACTCTGCGAGATAGACGTGCTCTCTGGAGTCCCTACAGGCAACTTTCAGAGTACAAACTTCCCCTTTACACTTGAGTGACAATGAGGGGGCTGGCACGGTGGGTACATAAAGTGTCTTCCTTGTGCAAGTGTGGACATATGGCCTACTAAATGCAGACTCATGCCACTTCAGTAGGCAGTTCTGCTGTATGTAGCTGTACCACATCACACTACTTCAGACATATGTGTGTGTAACCTACAGAGATGGCAACCAACATACAAAGGTATGCATTGAGAAATTTCTGCTATGTGACCAAGCTACTTACTCACATGTCATGGCCTCCCAGGAATCAACACACTGCTTGCTCTGTGGGACTGTCATTGGTGCAGGACAATTATGACTTATGTGAAGGTGAGAGCAGAGCTGTGGGTGTAAGGGACCTGTCATGTGTCAAAGACACACATTGCCAATGATGCAAAAGGCACACATGGACTACTTCTGGATGTACTTCTGTACACATTCCTAATCCAGTCAATGGACTGAGGCATCAGGGCACGTTTTGCCACTAGAGCATCATATTGTCTACATGATAGGATTTGCCTGTGTACAAGGAGTGGACATAGTGCCAAGGTTCTATAGCCACAGAGACTCTCACACAGCCTGGTCTAGGTCCCATACTGGGAGATTCATGTGACAGGCCCTGGTCTCTGCAAGCTGAACATACAGAACCTACATGACACACACATTTATATCACTTCCATGCATGACAGTACAACATGTGGCCATCAGCAATGTGGCATGTTGTTTGTGTGGCAACCTGAAGGGCAGAGTGTGTAATGATATGCCTTCCAAACAACAGTTTTGCAAGGCCCGATGTGGATTGATAGATATGTGGCACTATCCACATTGCTTACGTGATCCTCAAATGACTCAGACAAGATGCATACACAGCTCATGCTGTCATGCACATACATGTTGTGCAACATTTATAACCATCATGAAGAAAGAAATGAATTAAATGGCAGTGAGGTCTCTTTCCCTAGTTCTGTGCATCCAACACCAGGAGGATCTAAGACCCCAAAAAACATCACACAACACAGTGTTAATGAATGCAACATATAGTACTGGTTACCAACCCCTGCCCACATACATCCCATTGATGCCACAGAGACTGCAACAACAGGTACACACAACATCTAACTGGCACACAGAGGCACATTGTAGCCTGTGAGGAGGGAAAGGATGGTGTTGAATAGAGTCAATGTTGCACATGAGCTTCTGACCTGCTCCTCTGGTGAGCAATAGAGCTGTTCACACAGGTGAAGGACCTCTTTCACAAGCCTCTGCGACTCCCCTGGGGAGAAGGTAGGGGCCCTATCACCTGCTGGATGTGGCATGATTACTCCCAGCGGTGCTACACAGCAGCTCAAGTAGTGGATGTGTTGCTGGCAGCAGTGTCAAGAGTCAAGTGAGTGAATGTGCACAATATGGCGATCGTGTCTGCCACGTGCGCGGTCATCACCTCCAGAGGACACAGCCATTGGGCCACAACCATCACAGGCAACAACGTAAGCCTATGGCTGTGTCCAAAGTGGTTGGAACTGCCTACCGCCCAGATGACTTCTGCCAGTGGTCGCGGGTGGTTCCTAATGGCCAGGGAGTATCTCAGGCATCAGCTATTTTGGCAGCCTGAAATGCTCTGTATGGCTTTGTAAACTACATCACACCTACAATATATGTGTTTTAGAATCACAAACATCCTTATCCTGTTTTCTTATTTAGGTCCTACTACACAACCGCCAATGTAGTGTGCTGTAGGGCACAGATGACATTTGACAACGGTGCATGGTCCACCACTGCTGACGGTGTTTTTGACAGCGGCAAAATATAGTCACCTTTCAAGGGGCAATTGTGTAGCAGACAGGTGAAGAATTTCACCCAAATCTATGTTATGGACACATGTGGTGACAACCATGGGGGTCACATGTGACCATTGTGTAGTGGCCAGCTGTGATGTGTACTGTGTGCCATGTTTATCCAGTCAGAAATGCTTTGTAACATGATACGGATGGCATGCTTCATGTATGTTGTGGTGGACACACTGACTAATTTTACAAATCATTTCTTGTCACACATAGGTACCCTTGGCGAGGGAGGATGTGACAACCTCCTGTCTAGTGTCCACTGCAAGACCTTCAGACCATGGAGCAATGGCACATAAATCAGTTATACCGCCTGGGTAGGCAAACAATAGTGGACTTATGCCCTCATTTGGAGCCAAATCTCATGTCAGCTAACAGTATTCCAACCTCAATACCACCCACTGTACAAGTCATGTCAGTATTGTACTTTATGGCCACAGGGACCTTCCAACATACTGTGGCCCTATCTGCTGATATGTCCCAAACTATGATCATTCTGGTCCTGAAGGATTTTCTTTTAGCAATATTGAAACACATTGACATCTACATAAGGTTCCCCCAAGTGGGGATTTAGCCAACGTGAAGGCTGACTTATACTGTTTTGCCTACCACCTAAGTATGGTGGGGCCCATCGATCACACACATGTTGGCTTGGTGCCACTGCAGGCCACTGAACATGTCTATCACAACAGAAAAAACGTCCATTCCATCAACATGCAAGTTGTCTGTTTGACGGATCTCTACATCTCAAATGTGCGTGCTTGTTATCCTGGATCAGCCCATGATTCCTTCACACTGCGGAACAGTACCATACCCTAGTTGATGTCACAACTGCACTCAGAGAGGGCCTGGCTGGTTGGTAAGTCACATCTGTCCTGATTTTGTATGACCAATGTCAGGTACTACAATCATGAAGTGAGAGGCTCATTGGCTCACTCATGTCTCATTCCTTAACAGGAGACTCAGCATATCCAAACCATATTTGGTTGCTGATGCCTCCAAGGAATCGACCTACACTAGGGGAAGTCCACTTCACTGAGGCCAATGGATGAACACTACAGGCAGTGGAGCGGGCTTTTCGGCTCCTGAAGGCCAGATTTAGCTGTCTTGACAGGAGTGGGGGAGCCCTCCTCTACTCACCCGGGAAAGGGTGTCAGATCACAGTGGCATGCAGCAGCCTCCGCAACATGGCCCTGCAGAGGAATATCCCATACATCCTATAGCAGGGTGAGCCTGCAGTGCCACCAAGTGAGAATCCTGAAATGCCAACTGAGGATGACACTGGTGAAGAGGAAGGAACTAGCTTGTGAAAAGATCCTATCCACAGCTACTTCTCATGAGTGAAATTATGTCTTTTGATGTGATGACTGTGACTGTACAATGACCTGTAGTTGTGAGAATGTTTTCAGTTAAGTGTTTTGGATACAGCTACAGAGCTGATACTCTACAATAATCTGCTAAAGGTTGCTTGATGAGATAGCTTTAGCAACATTCCCACCTTGATGATGTTGCTTTGTTTGTGTCAGTTTACTTGCAATGCACTTTGGTTTTCCAGATGCTTGCCATGTGACTTGTGTCATATGCATGGTTTAAAGACTATACTCCTTGCCTTGGTTTGTTTGTTGGACAGGTAACTTCACCATGAAATCTTCATGTTGGCATTTCAGAGTTGTCACATTGGCAGGTATGTCATGCTGTTTGGACATACGAAGTGGACATGGATTGTTCCAGGTAATGTAGGTCACAGAGTTTGGGTGTATGAGACCTGTGCCAAAACAGCATGCACAGTGTTCAGACGGAAGGTCAGAAGTGCCCATTGGATGTGTTTTGTGTGCTGTGGTGTGCCTGTTGAATCATGTGTGTTATCATGTGGGCATACAATATGTAATCCTAGCTATGACCTGTATGTAGCTTTAGGTGTGTTTCATCATTGTAGGCTGCGGGGCCTGTGCCACAACACTGATATATGTTTGTGTCATACCACCAGATGCATGGGCATTTGATTATGATGGCCCTTTAATCAGGGACTGTTGTACTGCCCTCTATTTGTAGCTCAGATTAAGTGATTTTGAATTACTTTGGTGTGGTATGTGATAAGGCCAAGCAGATTCCATCAACCGTATCAATGTTTGCCTATTCTACAGGACAATGCCTGACAAATCCCTTCCTTCTGTGGTCTGTACCTGTTAATATGTTCATTTACTCATTATGAGTCAGTCATTATTGATTTCCAATAGTCCTGACAGTATGTGCGGAACACTGTAATAACATTTTTAGTATGTATGTGTTTGTGTGGGACGCTTTTAATCCTGAGCTGGACCTCGGTGCATGCAATATATCCCATCTTGAACAAGTAGCTTGGATCATCATCATTGCATAGTTCACATGCTCCAACATATCTTCAAGGCTAAATATGAAATCAAAATCACCAGGCAAAGAGTCAACGAAGGGAGAATTTATGACTAACAGAAATATTATGTGGCAATACTCAACAAAAAATCAAATGTGAAGGGGTCACTCATGGTGAATGAAATCATTTGAATAGATGCCACACTATTAGAAGTCCAAAATCCAGAGTATTCCTCCCATTGGAAATGGTAGGTGGTTCAGGATCAGTCCAGATTGAATGTGTAACACACAAAGGAGGTCTTTAAGGAAGAGGGTTATTACTGGCATTGATTGGTGTCATGCCATCCGCACCTCCTGGATTCTTTGCTGGATGTCAGCGCTTGTGTGGGTGGAGGATCTGCTGCTGCAAAGGCAGGAGTGTCTGGTCCTTGTTGTTTCTCTAGCAGGGCCTACCTTCCAGTGTCTGGCACTGATGTTTCTGGGCCTGCTTTTGATTGGCCAAAGAAAGGGGTAGACTGGTGTTGAAAGCCTTCATCAGGGTGTTGTGAATGTCCCTCAATACACCTGTTAGGGGTGCCATCTTGGTACTGGCGGTCTCTGCTGTTCCTGCTTGTCCCTTTGCATATCTTCTCAGTAGCTGCTTCTGGCATTTGATCAACACTTGGCCCATCACGCCTTGGGACTCCTCATCGACCCCCAAGACGTGGCTCATGGTGTCCTAGCGAGAGCAGCCCCAGTGGCCTCGCCCCACTGGCCTACAGCATCCCTATCACACACCCTTCCCTCATGGGCCTGTGTCATTGCCACAGGCTGCCCCAACTAGTTCCTGGACCTTTATTGTCCGAAGGATTTTGCTGCACCTCAAGATCCAGGACTGGGGGGCGCAAGATGGTAAACACTGTGCTCGGTACGCAGCTTGGGGGGATTGGTTGCCTGTGATGTTGAAGCAACAGGGCTGGGAGGTGACATTGTGGGCACAGTGAGACTCACTGTTGGCACCTGACCAGGTTGCCCAGATGTGCCAGAACCGTCCTCCACGTCCAAAGTCAAGGAGTGTCGCCCTCATTGAGCTAGACAGACAGACAAGTCTCTGATGTGAGCATGATCTGTGCTTGATCACTGCCAGATGAATCCATTTTTTTTTAGTTGTAAAGCAGGGGTCCTTGGACAAGAGAACACTGGGCTGGTGGTTGGAGTTGCAGAAACAGTGCCTCCTGGTAATTGCAGTCAGGTCAATCCCTGTACTACACACAACACAAATATTATCCACCCAACTGAATAAAAGTCTTTTGAGGGTTGGCAAACAGATGTAATGGGGCATGTGACCACTGTGCTGGTGGTTGTAGTTACTGGAACAGGGCCTATTGTGCTTTGCAGTCAGATCACTCTCTCTATACCACACACTAAACAAATGTTATTCTCGCTGGTGAGTAAATGTCTTCTGTGAGTTGACAAACAGGGGTCTTGGGACACAAAAACACTGGGCTGGTGCTTGGAGTTGCTGAAACAGTACCTCCTGGGAGGTTACAGTCAGGTCACTCTCTGTACTACACGCAATTGACAAATGTTATCCCCCCAGGTGAGTGAACGTATTTGTGAGTCAACAAACAGGTGTCTTTTGCCAAGAGAACACTGAGCTGGTGGTTGAAGTTGCTGAAAAAGTCCCTCCTGGTAGTTGCAGTCAGGTCACTCTCACTACTCCCCAATTCTTGACAACGGTAGTGTTTTACAAATGTGTATGCAGGCTGCATGTATGTTTGAGCATATATTGTCATTTTGGGACATGTCATGAATCTGTGTATGTATTTCTGATATTTATGAGATTTCCAGGCCCCATTTTGACATATGTCATGTGATCGGCCTTGGTAACTGTGATGTTGAGTTCAATGATACGCACTGAGAGTGTTTAAATTCAGATACTCTGGTTATTGAATGTTGATGAGGTACATGAAAAAGACAGTGGGTAAAGCAGAGCTGGGAACATGCATGACATTGCATTTTGGTGAACTTTTTTGTGCTGTAACTTACCAGACTCCACTCCCCCAAGTGTTCCTGTCAATCCCTCAGAATGCCGAATGGCCAAGACCTTCTCCTCCCAGGGAAGGAGTATTAATGGGACACTGAGAGGGCCACCGCCAACTAAGTTCCATATCTTCTCCCTGGTGAGCGTGGATACATTTCTTAAGTCCCGCTGGATCATCGGATGTGGTTGATTTGTCCTTATATGTTACCTTGAAGAAACATGGATGGACGAGGCCATATCGAGCGTTCATAGATTTTAGCGTTGGTCTGAGATCTAGGAATTCTTTTCATCAAGTAGCAGTTGCTATGGAAACATCTTGGCTGAAGAAAATCTTTTGATCTGACCAAAGCATTTGCTTACATTGTTTGGCTGCTATTAGTACTCCCTTAAGGTCAGAGTATTGAAAAAATAATAAAGCAAAAATCCCTCTCAGTTTACTGGAATTTAAAGCTCATAAAGGACCATTTTGGGGTGCCCTTTGAATGTTCAATTCTGTGGATTTTTGTAGGCCTACTATTTTTGGAATAAGACGCTTCAAGAAGTTGATCATGGCAGACCCTTCGTAACCCTCAGGTATGATATAAATGCACACATTATTGGATTGATTATGATTTTGTAAGTCTTCTTTTACTCTTTTCGAATGGGTTACCTCCTTATTAAAAAAAACACTTTTACTGTGTGTAAGGAAATGCCTCCTTGGCATGGTTACCCCCTGACTTTTTGCCTTTGCTGATGCCTAGTTATGATTTGAAAGTGTGCTGAGGCCTGCTAACCAGGCCCCAGCACCAGTGTTCTTTCCCTAACCTGTACCTTTGTCTCCACAATTGGCACACCCCTGGCATCCAGGTAAGTCCCTTGTAACTTGTACCCTTGGTACCAAGGGCCCTGATACCAGGGAAGGTCTCTAAGGGCCGCAGCATGCCTTATGCCACCCTGGGGACACCTCACTCGGCACATGCACACTGCTTTCCAGCTTGCGTGTGCTGGTGGGAAGAAAATGACTAAGTCGACATGGCACTCCCCTCAGAGTGCCCTGCCAACCTCACACTGCCTATGGCATAGAAAAGTCACCCCTCTAGCAGGCCTTACAGCCCTAAGGCAGGGTGCACTATACCACAGGTGAGGGCATAGGTGCATAAGCGCTATGCCCCTACAGTGTCTAAGCAAAACCTTAGACATTGTAAGTGCAGGGTAGCCATAAGAGTATATGGTCTGGGAGTCTGTCATATACGAACTCAACAGCACCATAATGGCTACACGGAAAACTGGGAAGTTTGGTATCAAACTTCTCAGCACAATATGCACACTGATGCCAGTGTACATTTTATTGTGAAATACACCCAGAGGGCATCTTAGAGATGCCACCAGAAAACATACCCGACTTCCAGTGTGGGCTGACTATTTTTTGCCAGCCTGCCACACACCAGACATGTTGCTGGCAACATGGGGAGAGTGCCTTTGTCACTCTGTGGCCAGGAACAAAGCCTGTACTGGGTGGAGGTGCTTCTCACCTCCCCCTGCAGGAACTGTAACACCTAGTGGAGAGCCTCAAAAGCTCACCGCCTTTGTTATAGTGCCACAGGGTATCCCAGCTAGTGGAGATGACCGCCCCTCCAGCCACAGCCCCCACTTTTGGCGGCAAGGCTGGAGGAGATAATGAGAAAAACAAGGAGGAGTCACTGGCCAGTCAGGACAACCCCTAAGGTGTCCTGAGCTGAGGTGACTCTGACTTTTAGAAATCCTCCATCTTGCAGATGGAGGATTCCCCCAATAGGATTAGGGATGTGACCCCCTCCCCACCGGAGGAGGCACAAAGAGTGTGTAGCCACCCTCAGGGCTAGTAGCCATTGGCTACTAACCTCCCAGACCTAAACACACCCCTTAATTGAGTATTTAGGGGCCCCCAGAACCTAGGAAGATAGATTCCTGCAACCAGAAGACAAAGAAGGACTGCTGACCTGAAGCCCTGCAGAGAAGACGGAGACACCAACTGCTTTGGCCCCAGCCCTACCGGCCTGTCTCCCCACTTCGAGAAAAACTGCAACAGTGACGCATCCCACAGGGTCCAGCGACCTCTGAAGCCTCAGAGGACTACCCTGCATCTAAAAGGACCAAGAAACTCTTGAGGACAGCGGCCCTGTTCAAAAAACCTGCAACTTTGCAACAAAGAAGCAACTTTTAAAGACCACACATTTCCCGCCGGAAGCGTGAGACTTTCCACTCTGCACCTGACGCCCCTGGCTCGACCTGCAGAAAACTAACTCTACAGGGAGGACTCCCCGGTGACTGCGAGCCCATGAGTAGCCAGAGTTTACCCCCCCTGAGCCCCCACAGGGACGCCTGCACAAGGAATTCAGAGGTTCCCCCTGACCGCGACTGCCTGCTTCAAGGTACCTGATGCCTGGAAAACACACTGCACCTGCAGCCCCCAGGACCTGAAGGAACCGAATTCCAGTGCAGGTGTGACCCCCAGGTGGCCCTCTTCCTAGCCCAGGTGGTGGCTACCCCGAGGAGTCCCCCCTTTGCCTGCCTGAATCGTTGAAGATACCCCCGGGTCTCCCCATTGAATCCTAATGCAAACCCGACGCTTGTTTGCACTCTGCACCCGGCCGCCCCTGTGCCGCTGAGGGTGTACTTTCTGTGCCTGCGTGTGTCCCCCCCAGTGCCCTACAAAACCCCCCTGGTCTGCCCTCCAAAGTCACGGGTACTTACCTGCTGGAACCGGGGCACCCCTATTTCCATTGAAGCCTTGTGTTTTGGGCACCACTTTGACTTCTGCACCTGACCGGCCCTGACCTGCTGGGGTGGTAACTTTGGGGTTGCCTTGAACCCCTAACGGTGGGCTACCTTGGAACCAACTTTGATCCTGTAAGTGCTTTACTTACCTGTGATTTTTGCAGTGTCCACTTTTAAAATATCTTATTGCCATTTTTGCCAAAACTGTACATGCTATTGTAATGATTCAAAGTTCCTAAGATACCTGAGTGAAATACCTTTCATTTAAAGTATTGTTTGTAAATCTTGAACCTGTGGCTCTTAAATGAAACTAAGAAAATATAGTTTTTCTAAATAAAAACCTATTGGCCTGGAATTGTCTTTGAGTGTGTGTTCCTCATTTATTGCCTGTGTGTGTACAATAAATGCTTAACACTACCCTCTGATAAGCCTACTGCCCGACCACACTACCACAAAATAGAGCATTAGAATTATCTCTTTTTGCCACTATCTTACCTCTAAGGGGAACCCTTGGACTCTGTGCATGCTATTTCTTACTTTGAAATAGTACATACAGCGCCAACTTCCTACATTGGTGGATTACCGGTGGGGTGCAAGAGGTTGCATTTGCTGGACTACTCAGCCAATACCTGATCACACGACTAAATTCCAAAAACTGTCATTAGAAACGGATTTTTGAAACTTGAGCTATTTTTCTAAATTTTTTTAAGTCCTGCTAGGGCCTTGTGTTAGACCCTGTTAGCAATTCTTTTAGAGTTTAAAAGTTTTTGTAAAAGTTTGGATTAAGTTCTAGAGATAGTTTTAGATTCTTAAAAAGTATTCCAACTTTTAGAGAAATAATGTCTGCTGCAGAATAGATTGTGGTAGAGCTCAACCTCACCCCTTACCTGCATCTTAGGATGTCAGGGTTAAGGACTCTCTGCAAAATCAAAAAGATAAAAACTGGTTCAAACCCTACCAAAGTACAGCTCCAGGAGCTCTTGGCAGAGTTTGCTAGAAACAACCCCTCTGATGATGCCCTCACAGAGGGGGAAACTAGTGATGGGGAAGAAAATGTCCCACCTCCACTCCTAGATAGAGAGAATAGGATTCCTCCAACCCTGTCTCCACAAGTGATAGTCAGAGATGTTGATTCTCTCACAGGAGAGTCCAACAGCTCTGCAAGCATTGAGGGCAGCCTCAATGAAGATGACCTCCTGTTAGCCAGGATGGTGAAAAGATTGGGTTTGGAGAGACAGCTCCTAGCCATAGAAAGGGAAGGACAAGAGATGGGCTTAGCTCCCATCAATGATGGCAGCAATTTAAATAGGGTCAGAGATACTCCTGACAAGCTAAAAATCCCCAAAGGGATTGTAACTAAATATGAAGATGGTGATGACATCACCAAATGGTTCACAGCTTTTGAGAGGGCTTGTGCAACCAGAAAAGTAAACAAATCTCACTGGGGTGCTCTCCTTTGGGAAATGTTCACTGGGAAGTGTAGGGATAGACTCCTCACACTCTCTGGAAAAGATGCAGAATCCTATGACCTCATGAAGGCTACCCTGATTGGGGGCTTTGGATTCTCAACTGAGGAGTACAGGATTAGGTTCAGGGGGGCTCAAAAATCCTCGAGCCAGACCTGGGATGATTTTGTTGACTTCTCAGTCAAAACACTGGATGGTTGGATTAATGGCAGTGCTGTAAATGATTATGATGGGCTGTACAATCTGTTTATGAAATAACACCTTTTAAGTAATTGTTTCAATGATAAACTGCATCAGCATCTGGTAGACCTAGATCCAATTTCTCCCCAAGAATTGGGAAAGAAGCCAGACCATTGGGTCAAGACTAGGGTGACCAAGACTTCCACAGGGGGTGACCAAAAGAAAGGGGTCACAAAGACTCCCCAGGGGAAAAGTGTTGAGACATCCAAGGGAAAAAGTACAGAGTCTTCTACAGGGCCCCAAAAACCTACTCTGGAGGGAGGGTCCAAAGCCTCTTCACAATCCAATTTTGGGTACAAGGGTAAAAACTTTGATCCCAAGAAGGCCTCGTGTCGTAGTGTCGCGTGGGCTCTCATTATCCTAAATGAGACTACTGGATTTCTAGGCAGCAGGATCGATAACGGTGTGGGGGACTGAGTCTGACCCACGTGTAAGGAACTCTGTCACCCTAAATCTGGTTTTTGCTCCGGCTAACTAGCAGTGCCTCATTTCTCCCACGGGGAAGAGATGATTGGGCAGCCGAGCGCATGAAATCTTTGGAACTTCTCAGGGAAGTCGTGGTCACTCAGATCCAAACCAACTCTCTCATTTACAATATGATCTCATATACAAATGACAAAGGCAGTATAAGTTTTATATAATGTTTTAATAAAACAACTGCATTTTAGATAATAAGGCGTGAGCCACAATAACCAGAACCATACAACACAGTAGGATTGAAATAGTCACCAGGAGAGTAACACATAAGAACAACGCTATCATGGTGTTTAACAATTTCTACTCTCCCTCAGCTAATTCTATTTCGAGCACAGTATGTTAAGCTTCTAACTTGCCTTTCTGAATCCCTGGGGAGACATCAGCCCTCATACCTGAGCAAAGGCCTGTGATTTGGTTCAGCATCTGCAACGAGGCAGTCAGCGTCTAGTTGTGGTTCCCTGGTCGGAATCTCCCTCTTGCGTGTATTGGGACAAGGAAGTGCTTTTATAACTAACATGTCAGCGTGATCACAAAATGTCTCTACGCAGAAATGCCAAAGACTAAACTCCTACCACGTCTATCGGCAATGTACCAGACTGTATCCTTGACTGAAGCACAGAGTGAAGAGGAATGTGTTATGGAGAACTACAGTGCTGAAGTAAGCTAAACAGTGTGATATGAATATAAAACAAGACCGTAGAACTGGCTATTTGAAAAATAACAGCACGAAGCCTAATAAAAAGTATTTAGAGCAAAGTGCACAGAGGCTCTAAGCTTCAAGCAAATGAATAAAATATATCCAGGGCAAAGTGCACAAAGGCCTAATTCCTGAAAACTAATGCGCAAAGGATACGTAAAACTAACCACACTACAGTAGCTGCAATCAGCAGGGACACCAAACTGGAGACAAGGCCTGTCCCAAGAAAGGTTCCACTTCAACTTCTACTCCAGTTAGCACTGGAATAGCCAGTATCCAGGTGGGATCAACAGAGTGCCCAGAGCAAATCAAGGTTCACACTGAAGCTACATTAGTTTCTGAGGGTGGGGTGGACTTAGCCACACTGGCTACCTTGCCCCCTAATATGCAAAAATACAGGCAGCAATTCCTAATTAATGGGACTAGTGTAGAAGGCCTGAGGGATACAGGTGCCAGTGTCACAATGGTGACAGACAAACTGGTTTCCCCAGTACAATACCCGACTGGACAAACTTATCCAGTCACCAACGCTGACAATCAGACTAAAGTGCATCCCATGGCTATGGTAACTTTAGAATGGGGAGGGGTCACTGGCCTGAAACAGGTAGTAGTCTCCTCTAATATCCCAGTAGACTGTTTGCTTGGAAATGACCTGGAGTCCTCAGCATGGGCTGAGGTAGAACTCAAAACCCATGCAGCCATGCTGGGTATCCCTGAACTGGTGTGTGTCAAGACAAGGGCACAGTGCAAGGCTCAGGGTGAAAAAGAGGTGTTGGAGTCTGGAATAATGGCTGAAACCTCCAACAGAAAAGGAAAGAAGACTGGGGAACCAGTTTCAACACAACAAAAGAAAAAGAACCTATCTTCCCAGGAAGAAGTTCTGCCCTCTGAGGGAACTGAGCCCATGGAGCTGGAACCTCATCAGGTTGAACTCTTAGTCCCAGGGGGACCCACACGGGAACAGTTGTGTAAGGTGCAAGAAACCTGTCCCTCTCTTGAAGGCCCCAGGCAGCAAATTGCTGAGAAAACCAAAGGAAAAATCACTGGAACACATAGGGTCTATTCGGAAGATGGACTCCTCTACACTGAGGCAAGAGATCCCAAACCTGGTCCCACTAGGAGAGTGGTAGTGCCTCAGGAGTTTAGGGAGTTCATTCTAACCTTAGCCCATGATATTCCACTTGCTGGGCATTTGGGATAAACCAAGACTTGGGAGAGGTTAGTCAACCATTTCTATTGGCCCAACATGTCCCAGAAAGTAAAGGAGTTTTGTGCCTCCTGTGCCACCTGTCAAGCCAGTGGTAAGACAGGTGGCCATCCAAAGGCCCCCCTCATTCCACTTCCAGTGCTGGGGGTCCCCTTTGAATGAGTGGGTGTGGACATAGTGGGTCCACTTGAACCTCCCAAAGCCTCAGGGAACCAGTATATCCTAGTAGTAGTGGATCATGCTACTAGGTACCCTAAAGCAATTCCCCTTAGGTCCACTACGGCCCCTGCAGTAGCTAAAGCACTCATTGGTATCTTTACCAGAGTGGGATTTCCTAAGGAGTTGGTGTCTGACAGGGGTACCAACTTCATGCCAGCATACCTAAAACACATGTGGAATGAGTGGGGGTGACTTACAAATTCACCACACCATACCATCCACAAACCAATGGTCTTGTGGAGAGATTTAACAGGACATTGAAGGGCATGATCATGGGGCTCCCTGAAAAGCTCAAAAGGAGATGGGATGTCCTCTTGCCATGTCTGCTTTTCGCCTCCATAGAGGTGCCTCAGAAGGGAGTAGGGTTTTTCCCCTCTGAACTTCTGTTTGGCCATCCTGTAAGGGGACCACAAGCTCTTATTAAAGGATGCTGGGACAGGTCTCTTCATGAGCCTAAGCAAGATATAGTGGACTATGTACTAGGCCTACGTTCCAGGATGGCAGAGTACATGGAAAAGGCAAGTAAAAACCTTGAGGCCAGCCAACAACTCCAGAAGATGTGGTATGACCAAAAGGCTGCTATGGTTGAGTTTCAGCCAGGGCAGGAAGTCTGGGTGCTGGAGCCTGTGGCTCCCAGGGCACTTCAGGACAGATGGAGTGGCCCTTACCCAGTGCTAGAGAGAAAGAGTCAGGTCACCTACCTGGTAGACCTAGGCACTAGCAGGACCCCCAAAAGGGTGATCCATGTGAACCGCCTCAAACTCTTTCATGACAGGGCAGATGTAAACATGTTAATGGTTACAGATAAGGACCAGGAAGCTGAGAGTGAACCTCTCCCTGATCTCCTCTCCACTGACCCTAAAGATGGCTCAGTAGATGGAGTGATCTATTCAGACACCCTCTCTAGCCAACAGCAAGCTGACTGTAGGAAAGTCTTACAACAGTTTGCTGAGCTCTTTTCCCTAACCCCTGGTCAGACACACCTGTGTACCCATGATGTGGACACAGGAGACAGCATGCCTGTCAAAAACACAATTTTTAGACAGTCTGACCAAGTTAAGGAAAGCATCAAAGTGGAAGTCCACAAGATGCTGGAATTGGGAGTCATTGAGCACTCTGACAGCCCCTGGGCTAGCCCAGTGGTCTTAGTCCCCAAACCTCACACCAAGGATGGCAAGAGAGAGATTAGGTTTTGTGTGGACTACAGAGGACTTAATTCTGTCACCAAGACAGATGCCCATCCCATGGGCAGATGAGTTAATTGACAAACTAGGTGCTGACAGATACTTGAGTACCTTTGATTTGACAGCAGGGTACCGGCAAATAAAAATGGCACCAGGAGCAAATGAAAAGACAGCATTCTCCACACCTGATGGGCATTATCAGTTTACTGTGATGCCCTTTGGCTTAAAGAATGCCCCTGCCACCTTCCAATGGTTGGTGAATCAAGTCCTTGCTGGCTTGGAGTCCTTTAGTGCAGCTTATCTTGATGATGTTGCTGTATTTAGCTCCAGCTGGCAGGATCACCTGGTCTACCTGGAGAAGGTTGTGCAGGCCCTGCAAGCAGCAGGCCTCTCTATCAAGGCATCCAAAAGTCAGATAGGGCAGGGAACTGTGGTTTACTTGGGACACCTTGTAGGTGGAGGCCAAGTTCAGCCACTCCAACCCAAGAACCAGACTATTCTGGACTGGGTAGCTCCAAAAACCCAGACTCAAGTCAGGGCATTCCTTGGCTTGACTGGTTACTATACGAGGTTTGTGAAGGGATATGAATCCATAGTGACACCCCTCACAGAACTTACCTCTAAGAAGATGCCCAAGAAGGTAAACTGGACTATAGAATGCCAACAGGCCTTTGACACCCTGAAACAAGCTATGTGCACAGCGCCAGTTCTCAAAACTCCAGATTACTCCAAGCAGTTCATTGTGCAGACTGATGCCTCTGAACATGGGATAGGGGCAGTACTGTCCTAGACAAATGATGATGGCCTTGACCAGCCTGTTGCTTTCATTAGCAGGAGGTTACTCCCCAGGGAGCAGCGTTGGAGTGCCATTGAGAGGGAAGCCTTTGCTGTGGTTTGGTCCATGAAGAAGCTGAGACCATACCTCTTTGATACTCACTTTGTAGTTCAGACTGACCACGGATCTCTCAGGTGGCTAATGCAAATGAGAGGTGAAAATCCAAAACTGTTGAGGTGGTCCATCTCCCTACAGGGAATGGACTTTATAGTGGAACACAGACCTGGGACTGCCCATGCCAATGCAGATGGCCTTTCCAGGTTCTTCCACTTAGAAAATGAAGAGGGAGGGTTTATGTAAGGAAATGCCTCCTTGGCATGGTTACCCCCTGACTTTTTTCCTTTGCTGATGCAAAGTTATGATTTGAAAGTGTGATGAGGCCTGCTAACCAAGGGCCCTGATGACAGGGAAGGTCTCTAAGGGCTGCAGCATGTCTTATGCCACCCTGGGGACCCCTCACTCAGCAAGTGCACACTGCTTGCCAGCTTGTGTGTGGTGGTGGGGAGAAAATGACTAAGTCGACATGGCACTCCCCTCAGAGTGCCCTGCCAACCTCACACTGCCTATGGCATAGATAAGTCACCCCTCTAGCAGGCCTTACAGCCCTAAGGCAGGGTGCACTGTACCACAGGTGAGGGCATAGGTGCATGAGCACTATGCCCCTACAGTGTCTAAGCAAAACCTTAGACATTGTAAGTGCAGGGTAGCCATAAGTGTATATGGTCTGGGAGTCTGTCATACACAACCTCCACAGCACCATAATGGCTACACTGAAAACTGGGAAGTTTGGTATCAAACTTCTCAGCACAATAAATGCACATTGATGCCAGTGTACATTTTATTGTGAAATACACCCAGAGGTCATCTTAGAGATGCCCCCTGAAAACATACCTGACTTCCAGTGCGGGCTGACTAGTTTTTGCCAGCCTGCCACACAAAAGACATGTTGCTAGCCACATGGGGAGAGTGCCTTTGTCACTCTGTGGCCAGGAACAAAGCCTGTACTGGTTGGAGGTGCTTCTCACCTCCCTCTGCAGGAACTGTAACACCTGGCAGTGATCCTCAAAGGCTCACCCCCTTTGTTACAGCGCCACAGGGCATCCCAGCTAGTGGAGATGGCCGCCCCTCCGGCCACAGCCCCCACTTTTGGCAGCAAGGCTGGAGGAGATAATGCGAAAAACAAGGAGGAGTCACTGGCCAGTCAGGACAACCCCTAAGGTGTCCTGAGCTGAGGTGATTCTGACTTTTAGAAATCCTCCATTTGCAGATGGAGGATTCCCCCAGTAGGATTAGGCATGTGACCCCCTCCCCACGTGGAGGAGGCACAAAGAGTGTGTAGCCACCCTCAGGGCTAGTAGCCATTGGCTACTAACCTCCCAGACCTAAACACCCCCCTAAATTGAGCAGTTAGTGGCCCCCAGAACCTAGGAAGATAGATTCCTGCAACCTGAAGATGAAGAAGGATTGCTGACCTGAAGCCCTGCAGAGAAGACGGAGACACCAACTGCTTTGGCCCCAGCCCTACCTGCCTGTCTCCCCACTTCGAGAAACAGTGACGCATCCCACAGGGTCCAGCGACCTCTGAAGCCTCAGAGGACTACCCTGCACCTAAAAGGACCAAGAAGGTCCCAAGGACAGCGGCCCTGTTTAACAAAACTGCAACTTTGCAACAAAGAAGCAACTTTTAAAGATCACACGTTTCCTGCCGGAAGCGTGAGACTTTCCACTCTGCACCCGACGCCCCCGGCTCGACCTGGGGAAAACTAACTCTACAGGGAGGACTCCCTGGCGACTGCGAGCACGTGAGTAGCCAGAGTTGACCCCCCTGAGCCCCCACAGCGACGCCTGCAGAGGGAATCCAGAGGCTCCCCCTGACCGCGACTGCCTGCTTCAAGGAACCCAATGCCTGGAAAACACACTGCAACCAAAGCCCCCAGGACCTGAAGGAACCGAACTCCAGTGCAGGAGCGACCCCCAGGTGGCCCTCTTCTTAGCCCAGGTGGTGGCTACCCCGAGGAGTCCCCCCTTTGCCTGCCTGCATCATTGAAGAGACCCCTGGGTCTCCCCTTTGAATCTTATTGCAAACCCTACGCCTGTTTGCACTCTGCACCCGGCCGCCCCTGTGCCGCTGACGGTGTACTTTCTGTGCCTGCTTGTGTCCCCCCCAGTGCCCTACAAAACCCCCCTGGCCTGCCCTCCGAAGTCGCGGGTACTTACCTGCTGGCAGACTGGAACCGGGGCACCCCTATTTCCATTGAAGCTTATGTGTTTTGGGCATCATTTTGACCTCTGCACCTGACCGCCCCAGAGCTGCTGGTGTGGTAACTTTGGGGTTGCTTTGAACCCCCAATGGTGGGCTACCTTGGACCCAACTTTGAACCCTGTAAGTGCTTTACTTACCTGTGAACTTAACAAATACTTACCTCCCCCAGGAACTGTTGATTTTTGCACAGTGTCCACTTTTAAAAGAGCTTGTTGCCATTTTTGCCAAAACTGTACATGCTATTGTGATGATTCAAAGTTCCTAAGAGACCTGAGTGAAATACCTTTCATTTAAAGTATTGTTTGTAAATCTTGAACCTGTGGTTCTAAAATTAAACTAAGAAAATATATTTTTCTATAAAAAAACTATTGGCCTGGAATTGTCTTTGAGTGTGTGTTCCTCATTTATTGCCTGTGTGTGCACAACAAATGCTTAACACTACCCTCTGATAAGCCTACTGCTCGACCACACTACCACAAAATAGAGCATTAGAATTATCTCTTTTTGCCTCTATCTTACCTCTAAGGGGAACCTTGGAGTCTTTGCATGCTATTTCTTACTTTGAAATAGTACATAAAGAGCCAACTTCTTACAATGTGCCATCCGGCATGTCACTAACTCGCTGTTCAACCTCTGTAAGTCTTGAATCTAGAAGTGACCATTTCTCCTCAATTCTCTGGATTGCTGCACTTGTCTCCACCTTGAATTACTTCATATTTTGGAGTTTGTCCATAATATCTTCAAGCCTCAATGGTGACCTATTAGGGGAAGAAGGATCTTTCTTAACTCTTTTATTTGCATTTCTAATGGAGTCCTCGTGTCCGTTAGCATTGGAGGTGACTGGAACATAGGTCTTGAATGTGTGTGCAGCTTCCATTATACTTTGTAAGCATACTGAGTTCCCTTCTAAGAAAAATTTCTGGAACTACTAGCAATTAATGCTAATTAGAAAGTACATTCAAGAAAACTAGAGGAAGTGGTGAAGAAAATGTTATAAGAATTGCAGAAATTATATGAGCTAATATAATATTTAGTCAGAAAATGCGAACCATTAAGTGAATACTAAGCCTTAAATTAGAAAGTTGACACAGATGGCAAACAGTTGTACATTTTTATAGCTACATATTTGTATGTTATATATTTTAAGTAGGAGGTTCCAGTGATGAAACCTCTATTTTGTTGCTGAATTGATAAGAGAAGAAGAGGTATAGGTAAATATATTTGTATTTTCAATTCATAGTCCCCATTCAATTACTTGAAATGTTCGAGCTCCATTCTGTGCTGGGAGCGATTCAAAATGGCAGCCGTAATGAACTATGTGACTGGGGCAGTGTGCTTGATCAAGTAACATTGTTTAGTGACAATGTTAAAGTTTAATAACTTACCAGGCCTCTCCTCAGAGCTTCTGACACCATTTAGTAATAATGAGAGGAGCGCTGAATATGGGAAGTGTTCCTCTGGGGTAATAGGATCCTTGATGCCTCAGGAGGAGCCCTGAAAGGCAACCATCTTATCTCACTACTGCCGGCCCCCAAAAATTCAGCTGTTATAATTGGACTTATTTTAAGTAACTATAACTCATGCCCTATGGTAGCTATATCTTGTGCTCCCACCATGCACAGTTTTTAGATCAATAATTTTGCTGCAAATGTTAGAATGATATTATCAATGCATGGCAAGGGAGTGAGTTATAGTTACCTTAGTGCACGAGCTATAGATACTTGCTATAACAATAACAGTTGAATTGCTATTGTTTTGTGGGTTTAAATTCTGATTCCAACTATCGTTCCTGCAACCTTTGGAGTTTTTAGTGAATTTCTAAGGCTTTTAAAAAGCTAATTCGCAACTATAATGTCCACGCAACCTTTGTTTTTTTCAGTGAATTTCTATGTCATTTTTAGTGTCGCAGGTGGTTGGCCACAGGGCCTGGTGTGCAGCTAGCCCAGCTGGCCAACCTCCCATGTACATCTAACCCCTGTCATGAGTGAAAAGCAAGAAGAAGGCACCTCAAAAGACAAAGGAAAAGCAAGGAGAAAGCAGTGAAGACGAGGGAAAAGCAAAGAGAAGGCACTCAAAAACGGGGTGAGGGGCAAGCAGTGAAAACAAAGGAAAAGCAAGGAGCAGGCACACAGGAAATTGTGGAACAAGCAAGGAGAAAGCAGTAAGAACAAAGCAAAAACAAGGAGAGAACAATGGAAAAGCAAGGAGAAGGCACACAAAAATGAGTGAAAAACAAGGAGAAAGCAGTGAAAACAAGGGAAAAGCAGGGGAAAAGGCACTTAATAAATGAAGGAAAAGGGAAGGAGAGAGCAGTGAAAAAACAGAAAAGGAAGGAGAAGGCACACAAAAAATGGGGGAAAAGTTAGGAGAAAGCATTGAAAATGAAGCAAAATACAGTAGCAGCAACACAAAAACTGGGGAAAATAGCAAGCAGAAAGCAGTGAAACCGGGGTATAAGCAGGTAGAGGCAGATAAAACTGAGGAAAAAGCAAGAAGAAAGCAGTGAGAATGAGGGAAAAGCAACGAAAAGGCACTCAAAAAATGGAGAAAAATAGTACACAGCACAGGAGCAAGAGTGATGCAACAGCATGGGGGAGAGGTGGGCCTTTTTTTTGCCATGGATTAGCAAATCCACCACAATTTCATTTATGACATGCCACTCCACTCCACGCTAATCCACATTATTCCAGGCCACTGTAAGAAAATCTATTAGATGCCAGTTACTGATACACCACTCCACACTACAATACATCACTCCAGTGAAATTCCAATGTACAACATTTTACTCCACTATATGTACCTTGACTCTACATCATTCTTCTCCAGTCTGCAACATGCCAATCTATTCCACTTTAATATACACCATTCCACTCTACTCTACAACATTCGACTCCACTCTACGACACATCACTTGATTTTATAGAGCAGAGAAATTAAGCAAATCTTCAGTTATAAGTTTTTTTTTACCTATATCTGTGCTTGCACAACCTTGGTACATCGTGATGACAAAAGTTAATCTGATTGGTTAATGAGGACTTCTCAAAACCTTTATAGAAGCCATGCTGTGTAACACAACAGTTTTACTGCGTTTTGGAATTTTATAAGTGAGTGTTTATAAATGCATTAGGCTTTTAATTCTAATTGTACTGAGGTTGTTGTATTTGGCATATGTGCAGCAAAATAGTTCTGATATGTTTTATTATCTATTTTGAAATTTACGCCGTACCAAGTTATGGCTGCATGGGACTCTAAAGAGAACTGTAGTATTGCAAAAGTTTTTTTTTTTTTTAAAGTGGTTAATATATATTAATGGTCCTGTTAGGGTGGATCTTAAAAGAACCTTTTATCACAAATAATTATTTCATGTTTAGATATGTTGTAGTGGGAGTTGGTGCATGTTGTTAATGAAGATGTTATTTCCAGTTGTAGTGAGATGGACACCATCAGCATGAGAAACAGAACTATCTGAAAATCCAATGTTGAGATGATACAAGGAGGACATGTTGTGATATTTTAGGAATGCACGCACAATCATACTTCGCACCATTTTTTGCACAGTATTTCCATTGGCAAATATTCGAATAGACAAAATGTGTGTGAGGAAATAATCTTGTTGATGTCAAAGTTGCTTTACTGTCAATTTCATATTTTATACCTGGATTGTGACCAATATCATTGCCAAATCAATGAATCATTGTAACATGGTGATGCTGACAATTACGAAGTGATGAAATTAGGGATAGGCAGACCTTCCACCTTAAGCCTCTTTATCCCACCGATGTGACTTCAAGATTTGGCATACCTAAATTATGCTAGATTCCTCTGCTTTTCAAATACTCTCTTGCTCAAAAAATATGACTGTGTCCAATTATCCACACATGAAGCATTTTCTTTTAGCTGTTCTAGGGAATACCCCACAACACTGGCCAGTGCTTTTACGTGTAATATATTATACTTCTGAATGAAGCATGCTGATTGGTTCAAAGAGACAATGGGCTGGTAACATAGTCCAAACAGTGCAAATGAAGCCCAGTGATTCCTAAAAAAGAACTACACTATTAACGTTTATGTCATTGGGCTTGTAACATAGTCCAAAAAGTACAATTTAAGATCATTAATTCATACAAAGAGAGGACAGCTTTCTTTTAACATACCACTGAGTACATACAGCTAATACAATACAATTAAAGGTCATATGAGGTCATATATCCCTTTTACCCACTACAGTACAGAATAACAAATGTATGAACTAATGATCCTATTTGAAACATTAAATTATATATGACAAAAGACAACTGTATGAGACGCCACTCCACTCCACTGTACGAAACGCCACTCCACTCCTCTATATGACATGCCACTCCACTCTGTGGCAAAGAACTCTACTTTATGGGATGCTACTTCACTGTATGACACTTTATTCCACTGCACGACACTCCACTATACTCTCTGACATGCCACTCCACTGTATGACATACCACTCCACTCTATGGTATTTCACTCCGAGCCAGTCCCACTGGAAGACAATCTACAAGCTGCCACTTGCTAACACACAACTCCACTCTACAGTACCCCACCACTTCATTATATACACCTACAGCATTCTACTCCATTATACACATCTTGAGTCAACACCATTCTACTTCAGTCTACAACATGGAAATCTATTCCACTCTATGACACACCACTCCACTTATCTCTTTATGACACATTACTCCACTCTACTATACACTACTCCTCTTTACTCTACAACATGCCATTCCACTCTATGACACATCACTCCACCCTATCACACTCCACTCCACTGTATGACGGACCCCATCACACCACCCTGTAACATGCCAGTCCACTGCATGACATGCCAATCCACTCTACAAGATCCCACTCCAATTTATAACATGCCACTACACTGTATACCTCATCCATTCTATGCCGCTCCACTGTAAGACACTGCACAACATGTCACTATAAAATGCCACTCCTCTCTTCTCTATAACAGTACACTAAAATATCCTATAACTGAAAATAACTGTAGTCACATGACAAAGGTATCCAAAAATATGTTTTGTTTCAAATTACATTTGAAGGATACACTAAAAACTATTGCATAACACTTACCAGTATTATTTCCTGTTGTTTTCATGGGGAGGAAGAAATGAGCCAGTTTAGCAAACTCCACATGTGGAAAACTAGTTTTATTGCCAAGAGCCACCTGAGTGCAGACATAAAGATACTACTTGAAATTTGTGAATTCCCAAAAATTTTAAACTTAGACGTTTGGTATAAGTTTAGACTAAACCTACAGTTTACTTTTGTGAATTGGGCCAATCACCTTTAACAAAGGTCTGACAGAAAAGGAAGCCACACCTTTTAAATGACAATGGGGCATATTTGGGAGATGTGGCACTGCACAGAAACGCAGTGCCACTTTTCTTGCACCCTTTAGCGCCCCCCTAATGCCACCATATGTGCAACATATTGAAAATACAGCGCACCATGGCGGTACTTAGGGGACTTGCATCTGAATTTTTGTTGCTAGTCTTGTGCTTTGCTGGATTAGCGTAAAAACTTTGACACTAATCCTGTAAAGCACCCAGAGGCCCATTGTAAGCAATGGAAGCCTCCTTTTAATGCCTGCTCTCAGCAGGCATTAAAAGTGGCCAAAAAAATCTCTTAGATTGCCTTGCGCCATTTTTTAGCACTACTAATGGGGGAATGCTCTCTTTACATACATTATGCCTGACGCAGGCATAGTGTAGCGCAAAGAGTTACAAAGTAGCACAATGTAAATATGGCAACACTTTTTTGGCCTTCTAACGCCATATTAGCAGTAAAAAAAATGATGCTAATGTGGACGTGGAATGGCGCTAGGGGCTTTTAAACATGCCCCACAGTGTACTATGTAAAAAGGAGAATAGTGATATTAATATGAAATGCTCATAAAGTAAAAAACAAGTTTCTGCTCAAAATATGCTTCAGGCGAGAGACTATTATATATATTATTTCTACACAGTTTAGACAGAGTACTTGGAATTATATTACAAAGTAATCCTTCTTTTAAACACCATTTGTTAGTATGATTTATTTCTATGGACACTTAGTAATCACTTACCTTCTTGTTCACTTTATAAATCCATCCACTGACTGCCATTACCTGCAAGGAACAAATTAGCAATAGCACACAGCTCTTTATTAAATTGACATTGAAAAAACGTTGAAACGTTTTTTCTTGTTTGCTATTTTATTTGGCTTTCCTTTTCCATTTAAAGAGCGGCATGTCTGTGTGATAAAAAAAACAGAAACAGAAATTCACCCAACAGGGTGTGAACAAGTACTGCTAAAAAAATATAAATTAAACTATGGGTACAACATTGATCAAGAACCAGTACACCATGAATGTTCAAATAGCTTTTCCCTGCCGCAATAACTGTCTGGCAGTACAGTCAGTATGTTGCCCTACCTGCATATGGCTCAACGATATTCCAATCCTCTATGACACACACACACACACACATATATATGTATATATAAATGTATATAAGTATACATATATATATATACATATATATAGTTCATTAGTTCAGACCTGCTGCCCCTGTTGTTTCATATCATTCTATCTATCTATCTATCTATCTATCTATCTATCTATCTATCTATCTATCTGAGTTCAAATAACATTTATTTGGTTGTAAACCATCAAAGTGTGCATAAAACATTCATGGCAAACATGAGACATATTCATATACCTATAACTATACAAAGATAGGTGTCAGTTGGGACTTCACAGTTGCTATAGCCTCCCTCTTATTTTCCTTCAATAATAAAGTGCTTGAAAACGGAGTCATGAGTTATTTCCTGTTTTCCTTATTTTTAAAACATCTTACAACAGCACTAAATTAATTAACTCGGGTACTAGCACACATATGTAATTAGTGCAAGAATTGACATCTAAAGACATCATTTTAATCATACAAATAACCAAACTCTTGGTTAAAATGCTCAACATAGACAGCTGAGTTTTTATCTATAGCTTGATCTATGACAAGTTAACTAAATGTTTGGGTAACACCAACATAATAAAATCAATGAAACATTTTTGAAACCTGCACACCCACCTATATAGCAAGCCATTCTCCCTTGTATAATAGGGTATCAACGAAGTTCAAAGTGCAATCAGCCAAAAGTGCAAGTAATTAAGGCCCTTGTCCCACTTTGTATCAACCAAGAACAAAGTGCAATAACCTGAGAGTGCAAGTAATTTTGGCTGTTGTCTCACTTCGTATGGCACTGGCAAGATTAAGGAGTGGTTCAACATCTTCTCCCGAATATGCCAGACGTTGAACAAAAAACAACTAACAGAAAATACTATCCAACTAGATGTGTCATATCTCAAGATACGCTGTGCCTCAGAAAATCTGGTCATCCTCAGTGCTAGAAAAAGAAGGAGTAGCCATTTACGTTGTAAGCCACGGTACCCTGAGCAATGAGGTGATCCACTATTTCGGATTCTGCACAGCAGGCTGGGTGTAAGCCTAAGACCTGCTCATTGCCCCAGTTGCTATGAAATGTTCTCAAGGAAAGACTGCCATATCTGACTCTGATATATTAGATTTTAGCCAGGGGTGGTATTATAATATCTAGGAAATTCTTGTAAACAGGTAGAGAATTCACCTCCAAAACTGTTCTGTTAGATGTCTCAGATTACCCCTAGTTATTTGTTGCTCATGCACATAGGACCAGTAGGTCAATTTTAAAACCATTTTATATCCTTTGCGAATTGATTCAGGGGGTGCCCACAACTTGTATAACTGCAATTGTTTGCACCAGATAGAAATAGAACAAAGTTAAGGGACCTTTAGAGCTTGATCTAATTTATTAAGTCGCACAAGGAGTTTCTCAAATCAGAAAGCTCTGGGGTTGATCAAATACGTACACAGAATAATAAGGGCCTCAGCTGGACCAAGTTTGAAGCACATTTAAGGTCTTCTAAATAATGATATAATGGGGTAAGTGGGGTTCTGACAGGTACAGATACCAATTCCATAGAAAAGGTATTCTCTACTATAGTGAACTTGTGGGTGTGACTGTAACCCCAGATTTCTGCTAGATATAAGACTGCACTCTGAGCCTTGGTGCAATAGTCTTCCAAGTCAGGTGAAATATGATGAGAGTGCTTCTTTTTATAAAAGCAAAGTATATTTTTAGATCGATGGGATAGTATAAGTGAACATTTAATTATTTGAGCCCCAATCGCATTTATCTTATAACACTGCTCCCCAATTATCAAAACTATATACACTGTTGAGAACATCAGGTCCAATCTTCACAGCACTGCTCTTGGTAGTGCTCTTGCCAAAAACCATAAACTTTGTTTTTGCCACATTCAACTACAGACCTATTTTATTACAGAACTCTAAGAATGTGTTTAACAGAAATTGGAGACCCATCAAGTGAACAATGAGTCTTCTGCGAAAAGCAGTATTGGTACCTTTACCCCATGTAAGGTAGGGGGATCATTAACATAGTTCTCTTGCTTCTCTACTACATTATTTACATCTAGGGTAAACAAACTAGGTGCAAGAACGCACCTCTGCCTAACTCTCTGAAGTATTGGAAGAGTTCTGTCAATTTGCCCTTGTCACCCCATCGGAGCTGCGTGTATTTATTTTCATGAAGTTGGATAAGAATGTCTAATAAGTCTATAGAAATCCACATGCCTTCCAGCACTCTCCAGAGCTTGAGTGGCACAAGGTTGAATGCAGCATGAAGAGCGACAAATGGGACATACAATTTCTGGCCGCTAAGGAGGACATATTTCCAATGTAGGATAGAGAATTTAAAAAACCATGGCCTATAGTGCTGATTTTAGCATGGAACCTTGCCTGTAAAGGGGACAACACCTGCTCAGCAGCCATCCATTTATGTAAATTATCCAGCACTTGCCTGGGAAAGATTTTTGCAGGTTGTTGATCAGGCTAATAGGCCTATAGCTAGCAGGGCAGCCTGTATCTCCTTTTTCTTAAAATGGGTATTATCTCAGTTCCTCTCCAAGTGTCAGGGATCTCTCCCCCTGCTGTGTTCACATTTGACAGGAGATTCACAAAGAGGCCAAAAGCTGGGGTTCACACTTAAACAAGCCTCAAGGGATATGATTAGGACCAGGGGCCAGATGTAGCAAAGGGTTTGCACCTCGCAAACGGCGAAAATCGGCGTTTGCGAGGCGCAAAAGCCTCTTTGCTATTCAGAAATGCATATTGCGAGTCGGTACCGACTCGCAATATGCATTTCAGAATCGCAAATAGGAAGGGGTGTTCCCTTCCTATTTGCGAGTCTGAGTGGTATGCAAATGGTATCGCAGTTACCATCCACTTCAAGTGGATGGTAACCCACTCGCATATTGGAAGGGGTCCCCATGGGACCCCTTCCACTTTGTGAATGGACCCAAAAATATTTTTTCAGGGCAGGGAGTGGTCCCAGGGACCACTCCCTGCCCTGAAAAAATACCGAAACGAAAGGTTTCGGTTTTTTTTTTTAAGTGCAGCTCGTTTTCCTTTAAGGAAAACGGGCTACACTTAAAAAAAAAAAAACTGCTTTATTGAAAGCAGTCACGAACATGGAAGTCTGCTGACGACAGCAGGCCTCCATGTTTGCGAGTGCCTATACTCGCTATGGGGCCGCAATTTTCGCCCCACCTCATGAATATTCATGAGGTGGGTCATTGCGACCCCATAGCGAGTTGCAGTCGGTGTCTGAGACACCGTACTGCATACCAATTTGCGAGGTGCAAATTGCGAGTCGCATGGACTCGCACTTTGCACCTCGCAAATTGTTACGTTGCTACATCTGGCCCCAGGTCCCTTTAGAGGCTTGAGGCCTTGCATAGCTGTAAAGGTGTCTTCTAAACTAAAGGAAATAATTGCAATGTACCTGTTGCCTGTTATTGGTGTTACTAGCTTGTGCCCACAGTTCAGAGAAGTGTTCCTCCCATCTCTTAGGTTGAATATGATTTCGCCTAGGATTTATCCCAACAGTCTCATGAGTATGCATACCCCAAAATGTCTGGCTTTCAGGGCCTGAAGCATATCCTGCCAGATTTTTGTCCTCCCAATTGCACTTAGCCTGGTTGAGCACTGCTTTGTAGCTACTACGTGACTCACAAATTCCTGGGTGATTACATTCACTAACAGCCGTTTTTGGGGCCTGTTTGACCAGCTTGCAGTATGGTGATTACCACTTTGGATCTTTCAGACATCTTTGGAACTTACTATGTGACTCTTTATAAAAGATTCCCTGGAGCGTACTAAAAGCTGCTTATGCATATCCAAGTTCAGAATAGCAGACTCAGGAGTATTCTGATACTTTGGCATAAAATTGACAAACTACTGGTAGATTTCAGCATTTGGGGCCAGATGTAGCAAACAGTTTGCAATGCACAAAACCCCTTTTGCGATTCGGTAACCTGGTTACCGAATCGCAAAACGGGTTTGTGAGTCACAATTAGGAAGGGGAGTCCCCTTTCTAATTGCGAGTCGCAGTGCAATGCCAGATTGCTTTGTGTCCGCGAACGCAGTCACAAAGCAATCGCAGTTTGCACCCATTTGAAATGGGTCGTAACCCATTTGCAAAGGGTCCCCACGGGACCCCTTCCCCTTTGTGAATGGAACTGCAAACATTTTTTCAGAGCAGGCAGTGGTCCTATGGACCACTGCCTTCTCTGAAAAATATAAACAAAAACGTTTAATTTTTTTAGTTTTGTAATGCATCTCGTTTTCCTTTAAGGAAAATGGGCTGCATTACAAAAAAAAAAAACTGCTTTATTTAAAAGCAGTCACAGACATGGTGGTCTGCTGTCTCCAGCAGGCCACCATCCCTGTGAGTGCTGTGAGTCTCAATGGGGTCGCAATTGCGACCCACCTCATTGCTATTAATGAGGTGGGCCTTTGCGACCCCCTTGCGAGTCGCAGATGGTGTCAGGGACACCATCCTAAATTCCAATTTGCGAGTCGCAAATTGCGAGTCGTTCTGACTCGCAATTTGCAAGTCGTAAATTGGAATATATCTGCATCTGGCCCTCAGTTCTTTATTTACCAGTGCTCTAGGCGAGGAAACTCTTCTAAAGTTTTTTGCCACAATGGGTCTGGACACGCACAAGGCAGGTTAAGGTTGTCAATTAAGGTAATAACCAGAGGATTGTGATCACTGTCACTGTGATAACCTCCATGTTAAGAAGCTTAGGCCAGAGACTAATGTGAAGTAAGACATAATAAACAATGCTAGATTGGCATCCCTTCTTTAGCATTGCCACTCTAGCAGGATCGGAGCGGGTTCTCCTGTTGGCCACTCGCAAGTCCCTTCCCACCACCATTGATACAATCTGCATAGCAATTTTAGAAAAATATCACTGTGGTATACCAGTGAGATGGGAATGTCCCACTGCTTATCCAACTGTTCAGTTACAATACAAATAAGTGCTGAAGGATCAAAGGAGGCATTGAAATCTCGAGTTACAATAATTATTGCCACATGTTGATATATGTCAAGAGAATTATCTAGTTTAGAAATAAGTGGAGAATCACTGCTGGCAGGAATGGTCCTAGCATACCCATTTCAAAAAGCAGGTTCAAACCTGTTGAGAATTTGAGCCAAAGACCCAGCAGATCAAAGAATCTATAGTCAGCAATTCATGAAAGCATAAAATGTCATATTTAGCTAAAATCATCAGCCCTCCTATCACCCACCCAAATTTCTTTGGGGCTTCTGCTTCCACACTGTAGGTGACAAACCCATCATTAAAAACATTGTCCGTTGCCCAGGTTTCCTGAAATGGGCAGACGTAATGCCGCTGTATAAATGTCAGCCAGTCTTGGTCTGTTAACTTCAACTTAACCTCAGCCATTTTCCACAATACAAAGGTAAGTCCATCTTGTTGGATGGGTGACCATAAAAAGGCTACTCCTCTTCCACTCTTTATCTTTAGATTGATTACTTATGGTGCTGAAAGTTGACATTGGACAGGCCCGTACAGCAAAACCTCTTGTAGTGGTCTTCACAATACTTGAAGGGAGAGTTGGAAAGTTCACATTTACCTTATTATGAGCACCCTGCCCCAATCAATCAATCAAATTCAGCCCAGATCACAGATGGTAATTTGCTGATCAGAAATAATGGGATCTATACCCCTAGCAGCTTCTCGGGGTTTGGGCTGGGGCAAGGACAAACTGGCAGGAAGATGTGATGGAGACAGAGGAAATGTCTTTCTCCCAATCTCAGAGGTATCGAAATCTGTAATTTGGTGAGTTCAGAGCTCCAGAAAAGTAAAGGATTTCATTGAATGCCTACTACCTTTCTCCACATCAGACCTCAATATGGATGAACAGCCTCACTTGGATCTGAACCAGTGCATGATCTTATTGCACAATGAACCAGTTTCCCCGTAAGCATCCTAGAGTCCAGTTTAAGGACTCTAGTTAGATAAACTGTTCTTCTATGTTTAGATTGCATGTTAAAAGCACAGAGCTGAGCTGCTCCAAGTTTCCGGGTGCCTGTGGCTCTCTACCAGAAATCTGTTTGAATTTGCACTTTCATCACATAGGTGATTGGAGGAGCAACCAGAATTACTGACAAAAATGTCACCTTGGGCACAAAGGAATCCTCTCACATGAGAATGTCTCAGTGCTACGTCATGTATCCAATAGCTGTTCCTTTGCATTGTCCTAGTATAGTCACAGGGTGGCATAAGAAGCACTTCTGCATTAGTGCTACAGATGGTGTGGGGTTTACATCACCCAATCTCTCAATCCCCTTGATTTTTGGGCTTGTTTCAGTATGGTAATCCTTCTTACATACAGGATCAGTTACATGACATTTGCAACAGCAAGTACCAGTGGACAAGGGCACCTTCTTAAGCTGAAGGGTTAGAACTAGCAAAGGGTTTTTAATTTCCCTCAAGTTATTGCGCAATTCTAAAAAACTCAGGACCTCATTTACAAGAAATGACTCATTGCTGCGTTGTCGAAAATGTTAACGCTGCAGTGCAACAAATAGTAATGCCATGCTTGCGTCAAATTTACAATTCAGCTCACAATGGCATCAGGACCTGGGCTCTGTAAAAAAAAAAAAGAAGCGAACCTGGGAGCTGCATCAGAAGTAAAAATTACACCACTGATGCAAAAGTGATGCTAGGCTGAACTGTAGCACGTAATTTGATGCAAGCCGTCCCACCGTCACTGTTGAGCGCTGAAAGCATAAAAAAACCAGTTGAAAACATTGCAACTGAAAAGCAAACACAAAAGGAGACCCTCCAGAATCAAAAAAGGAAAACACAGTACACCAGAGACCCCAGGATAACCTCAACAACCCCAGTACCAGCCAAGATATCCAGACAGACTCCCAGTGCAAGTACAGTGAGGAGGAGAATACCATCCTGATTACTGAGGAGGTGATGGAGCACCAACATCATCTCTTCATCACTTACAAATTGCCCTCTAGAAAGAAAGAGGCCATATGGCAGTCCATTGTCAGTGAGGTAAACAGTATGGCAGACGTCAAGAGGACAGTCATGAACTGTAAGAAGCGCTGGCATGACTGCAAGTACAGAACAAAGGAGAAGCTGTCTAAAAACCGCAAGACAGAATTGCGGGCTGGAGGTGGAAATCCTGTGCCCCAGGTGCAGCTGGATGAGTCAGAGGAAATGGTGGCAGATGTCATCCCTGAGGAGTTGGCGGCAGGAATCCCAGGACAGCACAGAGTGGCAAATGACAAACTATAAGAGCCAGAGGGTAGGTTGCATTGAGGGGCAATGTGGCAACTAGGCAATGTCAAAAGGTGCAGGCAGCTATGTCCCAATGCTAAAAACCACTGTTTGTAGAACAAAGGGTATTATTCAGTGACACTTATGATTAAACAGCAATTACATGTAGTGCGGACTGACCTCTCACAATTTGCACTGCCCAGTCCTGAACCATCACCACTTTCTCTTCACTGTGTGAAGTGTAGCATCAGCCTATGTTTACCTTACCTTATATTCTGGAAAGGCACTGTACAACAGTACTAACTAAACAACAAATCCCACAATACATTGCAAAAAACATGGACTGGAACAAATACACCAAGCATGCACACTGCTACCTTGCCCAGCCTGACTGTTACAATGCAGGACACCTTGCACCATGCAACTACTTGGTCACATTTGGGCCTATGCACACTAATCTAAAATGTTAATCCACAGAATGGAATGGCCGTGTCACAAGAGAAACCACTCACCTGAGGGCGGGGGGGGTGTTGGTAATAGAGGTATTCACACATAGGAACATGGCAAGAGACATATCTATAGTATCCTGCATAAACCATATTGCTCACAGCTAACATGCAGGGCAGGGTGAGCGGACACAGGTGTTAGTTGCCATGGAAGCGACCACAGTACCTCATCACAAATAATCAATTGGAGGGGGCAATGTAAGAGATGCACACCACAGGACCATATGTGTACAAGCTAATGATGATGTGTGCCCATGGTGGCTGACTGCTACTGTTTTGCATGGTAGGTGCTGACTGTGCATGACAAAAAGACATTTGCTTTGATTGGGGATACTATGTATACTAGAGAGGTGATAATGGACATGTATACTGCATTGTAGCTACACATACAGTACTGGGTCTCACTGTGCAACGCTTGTGGCACACATCAAAAGGAATGGCAGAGAACAGCCCCTTGGGGAAGTACAACCTAGATGTCATGTGGACTATGGAAACTTGTAGCACCTGCTACTTAGGAGTCTAATATAACATTATCTTGTCGCGTAGGTACTCATTATCCTAGTGCGGCTACTGGATTTGGGCGGCAGAATCACATAGATTGTGGGGTACTGAGTAAAATTCCACACCATGTGACGTCTGTCAGCCTAATCCGGGTTTTCCGGCTAGCTAGCAGCACCTCATCTCTACCCAAGAGCAGGTATGAGTGTGGCAACTGGGCGAATGACAAGAAAGACCCCTGAAGTGAATCGTGGTCAATCAGATCTCATCCCTTTCTCTCAGTTACATTAGTCTCACACAGGCAAAGACAAACAAGGGTAGAATATAGTTCAAAAAGTGTTTATTGAAGTAACTGCATCTTAGATAAAATAACCAGGATGATAAAACACAATAATAACCAGGATGATAAAACACAATAAAAGCAAAATTGTGACAAGGAGAGTGAAAAACAAAAATCCATGTCAGAGCAGAGCATAAAAAGCCTATTCCACCTTTCAGGTTTCCCCCCTAGGGAGACATCATCCCCCATACCAGAGTAAGGAAGCCTGTAGTCTAGAGAGACAACGTCCCCATGTCGGCCAGGGGTTCGGCAGACTAAGCAAGCAGATATAGCGAGGCAATAAGCAATCAGCATGCAGCGAGGTCACCTGGCAGGAATCTTCCTCTAACGTGTATGGGACAAAGAAGTGTTTTTATAATAAAACAGCTGATGTTCTTTAGAAAATTTCCCCACGTAAAGATGTGTATGTTTCTGTGAATGATGGCAGAACAGCGTACCACTATCTGACTGCAGCCTTGAGGAAAGCACAAAGTGAAATGAATGTCGTGCTAAGAACTTTATGCTTTCCTAGGCAAAAAAACAATTAGATAGAAAAAATAAAACAACACTGCAAATGTGGCTATGGCTAGAAAAATAAAGCAATGCTAAATAAAATATTACTGGGCTAAAATGCACAACGGCAGGCCTAGTTTAATAAAATAACGTGTCTTAAATATGGCTAGAATAGTTATACAACACCCTCCCCTTGCCTAATATAAAAATAAAAGCCTAATAAAGTCTTTATGTATACATGCATTTAATAAAAGCATATATACATAAAGGTCAAGGGACACTTGAGTGTGAAGGAAAATGAAGGACTATTTTAAACTTCAGTAGTGGCACCAATAAGCCAAATTCAAAAGTCAGTGTCATTTTTAAAATCGCCAATTATGTCTAGGACAATTGAAGCCAGGAAATGTTCCACTTTGGCAAGTGGTAAAGTATCCAAATCACAGCCAAGGAAAACCATAGAGCACTTGTTTTCCAAAGCCTAAGTTTCAGCTGATGCAGCAGCATTTCATGTTGTACCCAATGTTGGGTCAAGAGTCGCAATATCCACAAAGGTCAACTCACAGACAGCTTCCCGTAGCAAATGCACCCTCAACGCGCATGTCTGGTAATGAGCCCTCATTGGGAATATCAACAGATCAGAATCCAATGAAAGTAAACACCACGTAGAAAGATAGACTTTCAGTGCACATTGAAAAGGCAGCAAAGGCATCGAAACATGGACTAAATACATTCCAAAGCCAGTCTGAATGACAAAGATCAGTCACACTCCATTTGTTCCACGAGTGGGGCTCCGAAATAAAATACTGTATCATGCATTTACGACACATTTGCACTGGTGGAATCGCTTTCGGTCCGCCTTGTTGTGGCAGGACAGCCATTGCGAAGAAATAGTAGCAACAGCAAGATGCCAAGTATTATAGCCAAAGTAATCAGAAATCCCCTAAAAACACTTGAAGATATTGAATGTATGGCTGAATGTATTAAGCCAAAATATCGAGGAGAAGGTGTGAACGAACTCAGAACCAACAGCCTTAAAGAAATGCATGATTCCTGCAGTTCTAGACACGTTAAATATTCATCCCATGAGTTCACCAAAGTGTCTCTGAAAATTTGTACTTAAAAGGGACTGAACTTCTATAGATGACCTCTCAACGTCAAGTACATAGGTCTCACGTGCAGATGTAAGTGCCACATGTTTTTTAAACAATAAAGTCTTGAGTCTGCTCAACTTGTCAAAATTACCATCTGAAGTAGCAATATGAGCCCAAATGTCTGCTACTCCTATTTGTTGTGTAGGGAGATAAAGGACATTCCCACAACATGTGACAATTTGGGAGACAGAAATGACATGGACAAATCCAGCTTGCATTTCACTACAGCTCTCACTGTTGAGGAGCACATAACTTTCATCTGAGGTTTCATTGGAGCTCCCTTCAGATAATTAGCCAAGTTCGCTGCTGAGACATTACATGCCCTGTGCAAGGACAGCTGTTTACAAACCATTGAATGGCTCACAGAAGTCTTGCATTCACTACCGTTAAGAAAGACATCTTTCATGCCAGTGAAACATTTGTATAAAAAGGGAAGCTCCCACACCTCATGTATGTAACTATCTCCCAGCCTTTCATATCGGCCTACTGGTGTTTGTTTCGAGCAGGATGTGAATTGAAGTGTTGAAATAGGCTGATTTATAACCTTAATACACTATTCAGCAGATGGTATTTCAGCCCACAATAAAAAGCAACTTTTCTAATTTCTAAATGTTTAGCACGACATAAGTAGCTTCCTTCTTAGCCATTATTTGTTGATGCCATGTTAAATTGAATGTTTAAAATATGTCCCTTGTGCTAACGTGTTGCCAAGGAACGTGACCTGCTTGTTTTGTAGTGTCCAACCTAACTACATAATGGACTCTGTCCATGGTGTAAAGATAGCATGTCATTCTGTATTATGTCTATTGCAGACGGTACAATGTTATTTAAAGTGTATATCCGGATGGACAAGGTGTTATTACCCTCATCTACAATGGATAATTCTTTCTGTGATTTTTTCTGATCAATTTGCCTTAACCACGCTGCCGGTTCTTGTTGGGAAAGTTTCCAAATCTCATTATAAATTCCATGTAAGAAGCATTTTCTGCGTTGCCTTCTGGCCCATAACAAGAAGTCCTGTAAATCTGTATTGTTAGACAGGATTCTGAGGGGTTCTTTAACAGCATCTACTGAGGAACTTTTCAGCCACTGCTGACATAATTTCTTTACACCGTACATTGTCACTATACCCGAGTGTTCTGAGGACACATAGCGAGGTTCCAGCCTATTTGTTCTAAAAACCCCCTCAGAGTTTACAAAACATGTGTGGCACCCATTGATATCTACAGACCACAATAACCACACACCAGGATGTGAAAGTGATGTGTTAAATGTTGCATACTGGGCCCATTCATCGAGCTGATATTCAGATGCATTTATATATTTTTGCCATGTGTAAAATTTTACAGAGGTTGGAATACTGGAAGCATTCAACTCCTTGATTTTAGCCAAGCCTAAACAACTTGTCTGTAGTACAGTTTTGTTTAAAAATATCATTTAAACAGGTATCAGGCATCCTCTAAATAAAGCTTCCTTTTCCCTTATTTGCCAATTTTTAGTTCCCCGCACACATTTGAAGTCTATTGACTTCAACCAATACTCATAGCCTTCAATAGCTAACCGGGAAACAAAGGAATCAAAATAAATTAATTTTGCAGCAGTCAATAAAACATGCTGACTTTCCATCACTGGCAATTTAAAATAACATGACTCAGCCTTTTTAACACTGTTCCCAGACAAATATGCAAATGTTTCAGTATATGTTTTGGAACTCCCCACTGGTGGAGTCGAACAGTGTCCCACTGTGTGTAATTAAAAATTGTCTTTGGGGTACTTGCTCTGTGAATGAAATGATGTCCATAATAATTATAGCAGAACATTTCTTCATAATTTTCTTTGGATCGATACACATCTTCATTTTCAAATACAGTATATTACTGCAAATCAGACATCATAGAATCAACAGTTTTCTCATCCCAATCATCAGAAACTACTCCAGGTGTAATTACATCGTTCATGGAAAGTTTGAATGCACAGGGAATTTGAATTACCTCCGTTGGGCCATATTTATCAAATAATAATTTATCCCAAACAATCCCATCAGGAATTGGTATAGCAGAAATGTTTACTAGGGACAAGTCTCTGCGGACCTTGTGCGAAGACAAATAACTGTCAGACCTCATCCACCACTTCACCTGTAAAGCGTTCAGGAAGGTAATGACCATTTATCAGTAAGAAGAAAACAATGATAAACCCAATTCAAAGGACAAAGGTAATTGCAGTTAATAAGAGCCATAGATAGTTCCATGGAAGAATGAAATAGTTAATTTTGAGCCAAATTATCAGCTTATGTGCTCTTAACAGTTCTTTTGCAGTAGAAGCAGATGAGTCAGTGAAAGTGTCATTGATGTCAGCAAAATATCCAGATGCAGTTCCTGCAAAAACTGGAGCCGTGTTTGAAAGAGGAGAGCTAGCAGAAGTCTCTGTTTGGTGGTTCATAGTGGACTATGCCATCCTTTTGTGTCGAATTTGAATAAAATCAATCAATATTATTGGTGTTGCTTGTAGTAAAAGTTAGTGAAACCAATGAAAGCTCATTTTCCACCCTCCCCAAACTCGGAGATGTGTCAGAGTTGCTGCTTAAAACCTCTGGAGGAACATCCTGGTCTGTAGTCAGAAGGATTCGGGTACTACTCAGGAGTCCCATAGGTCTGCTGTGCAGGATCAGCCATATGGTGTTGCTTGACATTGTCAATGGAGACAAATGATTTTTCCTTAGAACCATGCAGCGGTGGTAGAATAACAGTTCTGGTACTGTGTATTCCCATAACTGGAACTGGTGCACGACTGAACTCCTTTTTCACAGCAATGTTTTCACGCTCTAGTTCCCCAACTTTTGGAGTCCAGCATGTAGATATTAAGGGTACATCCCTTATTCCTAAGGAGGCGGCACTGGCAGACACGTTGTCATCACAGAACTGTTGTAAGACCTGCAAGATAGTGACACGTTCATTTATGTCAAAAGGTGTATCTGCCAACTCAGCGCCAGGACCATCAAGATCTGGAACATACATCCGTGTCCTGAACAGGTATTTGTATGAACTACGCCCCCCTGGGACCTTCTGGGCAGATTTTTAAGTACTCTCTGGACTCCATACAGGGATGTAGGCCAACTACGACCCATGCCTATTACTCTTGCTATTAAGGATTGCTTTAAATCTCTGTTTTTTCACTGCATGAAACTATTTCCCTCGTGATGAAATGGAGACGAGTAGTGCATTTGGACCCCTACCGAAGCCATGGTGTCCCTCAAAGCCCTGGCGGCAAAAGCAGGGTCCTGGTCCAAGTGGAAAGCCGCAACAGCATATGTACCGATAAAGACTTGCAAATCTTTAATAACAGTTCGCACGTCAGCTGAGCGCTTCGGACAGACCCATAGAACTCTGGAGCATCAATCAAAGCAACTAAGATGTATTTGTATGCACTATCAGGTGTCAGGGGACCACAATCGTCCAAGTACACACATTGTAATGGTTTGTTGGAATTTAGGAGGGGTGTCTGCTGCTGGGGGTTTGATGGTGGATCCTTCTATTGTTTGTAGAGACCTGGACACCATTAACACGCTTGTAACAAAGATATTATAGCCGCCACAGAAGAAACCCTCTTATGCTCTGCTTTGATCAATTCTGGTCTTTGGTATTTGTTTGGAATCAATGGATAAACCCACCCCTGGTATTACTGCTAGAGCTGTATTGAGCCATGATATGCAATAGGAATATTTAGCAGGATATGCTTTTGTTAAGGGCGTGCCATCACCCGAAGCTTTCACAGCTGCTAGTGTTTCATCATCCAATTTTTTTCAAGAACAAGTTACTGCGAAACAGAAGCCATAGCTACTGCTGATTTGGCTGCTTCATCAGCCAAGGTGTTGTCTGCAACATGTATTCCAACACGCTGATGCCCTAGTGCATGTACAACATGGACTTTGGGTAGCATTTCTTTCAGATCCACTACTTTCCCCCACAGAAGTCTGTGTTTAATGGTGTTCCCTTTTGACTCTCTGAACCCATTCTGGCGCCAGTAATGCAGATATTCATTAAAGGACTGGAACTCAATAATTCGAATCACAGACAATCAGCGTTAGCTATTCAGGATCTTTGCATTCCAGTGCAATCACCTGAGCCTTGAGCTCTGCTAGTTGTTCGTTTCAGTCCCCTAAGGTCTGCCTGTAAGTATGTTGTGGATGGAACTTTCCATCTTTCATGTATCCACTCACAACTGTGCGAGCTGCAGAATATTGTTGTTTAGTGCCTGTTGTTGGAGGTTGGACCTCTATGTAATGTACCAAAACCAAGTACACTATGCAGAGGGTCCAGACAACCACATGTTTGTTTTCAGGGGTAAAAATCAGACCACCTAATGCTCTATTTTTTAAGGCAGCTGGTCAATCAGTTAGGCTAATCCAGGAGATGTGCTAAGTATTTGCTGTACTCACAAATCCAATCACGGATCACACACACTCAATGAATAACTCGAGACCAGAATTTATAAAAATACTTCAGGCTTTTATTTAATTTTTAAGACCAAAATCTTTAGAATAGATTAAGTACCTTTTGAGTGCTGACTTTTTAAAGTTTTAGCAAAGTTAGTCTTTCTGTGCGTAATTACGCACCATTTGAATCAACAGGCAGTCATTTTTAAAAATGCATTAAAAATTTCACGGTTGAGTTGTGAAGCCATTTTAGTTATAACTCCATGCACCTTATTTTAGCATACTATGCCTGCAGCTGTGCAGTTTAACCTAGTATATTTTATTCAACTTCCTTTATTATTCCTACAATAGCCACTTTTACTGTCTTGTTTTATTTTTCTCTATCTAGATGTTTTTGCCTAGGTCAGCACTACGTTCTCACACAAGACATTCTTGTTCACTCTGTGTTTCGTTCAAGGCTGTAGTAAGATAGGTTGCCGGTGAACGTGGTAAACGTTTTGACTCTGGTATTCATAGAAAAACACACATCCGTACGTAGGGACATTTTCTCAGAACATCAGCTGTTTTATTATATAAACACTTCCCTGTCCCTTACACGTTAGAGGGAGATTCCAGCCAGAGAACCACGACTGTATGCTGATTGCTGAACGCTTCGCTACAGCTGCTTATGCATATTTTAGTTCTTTGTTCAGGTATGGGGGATGATGCCCTCCCTGGGGAACCTGAGGGGCAGAATTAGAGCTTAACATGCTGTGATCTATTATAGCCTAGGTAAGAATTAGTCTATTGACTGTAGTGACAATATGGTAGTATTATTTCTATGCTTTAATCTCCTTGTCACAATTTTAATCTTGACATGCTGTGTCATCCTGGTTATTGCAGCTCATGCGTTGCTATCTAAGATGCAATTACTTAATTAAAATATTATTGAAACATATACTGCCTATTTTTGTCATTGTGTATGTGAGACTAATGTAACTAAGAGAAATGAGATGAGACCTGAGTGACCACGGTTTCCCTGAGAAATCAACTATGTCATGCGTTCAGCTGCCCAATAATCCTTGCCCTTGGGTAGAGATGAGGAACTGCTAGTTAGCCAGAGAAAAACCTGGATTAGGGCAACAGGTGTCACCTGTAGTGGGTAAAACTCAGGGGGTTATTACAACTTTGGAGGAGGTGTTAATCTGTCCCAAATGTGAGGGATATACCACCAGCTGTATTACGAGTTCCATAGGATATAATGGACTTGTAATACGGCTGGTGGTATATCCGTCACTTTACCGTCACTTTTGGGATGGATTAACACCTCCTCCAAAGTTGTAATAACCCCCTCAGTCTCCAACACTGCAGGCGATTCTGCCGCTCAATATCCATTAGTCTCATTAGAATAATGAGAGCTTACGCAACAGAGTTACCAGTCTCCTTTTTTGCAGGGTGGTCGCATCGGTCGGTGGGCACCTCATGCCAGCTGGAGAGCTTCAGGCAGCTTCTGTTTCCGGCAAAAGCAGCGTTGGAAAAGTTCTTGGCACATTCACAGGGCCACCTGGATGGGCCACTTGGAAAAGGAGCTGGTTTGTAAATTTAAAGTGGTGCCTGGGGGTCCCCTTTGGCTGTTGAGGTCACAAGGGGCTGGGGACCTGGGGCACACAGCAGATCCCACGATGCAAGTCACAGGGTGGCCAGGTGCAGGGCATTTTGGAGTTCTTGGAGGCTGTGCGCAATGAAGTCCACTAGAGCTGAAGGTAAGTCTCTTGGAGGGCTGCTTGCAGGACAACGGGGGCACTCTGGTCAGAAGTCCAGGGTGTCCCTGAAGTCCCTCGACTGGGGCTTCCTCTTGATCCTTTGTCAGCTTGGGGGAAGCTGGTTTTCTCCTGGTCTGATGTCAGCTGACCAGCACCCAGGGTCGCAGCACCACCAAACTTGGTACAGTTGGAGGGCACTTCTGGACAGTTGTCGGTGTATCTTAGGGTCTGGCTGTGACTTCCAGTAGCGAAGATATCTGTGATTCAGTGAAGTGTCCCTCACTGGTTTAGTGGTCTTTTAGAGTTTACTTGCTTTTCTGGAGTGGGGTCACACCAGTGTTCAGCTTCTCCACTGTTGCGATTGTCGGGACTCTTGTGCAACAAGCAGAGGTCTTGGCGCCTCTCCTGGTGCAGCAGGTCCGGTTTCTTTAGTGCTGGTCTTCTTCTCTCCTTGGGATCCTTTTTAAAATCTAAAATCTTGGTCTAGGAGAGACCACTAAATACTGAATTTAGTGGGCATTTTAGGGGGAACGTGGTAGTGTCCAATGGGACACTGACCCTTGGGTGGCTACACCCACTATAGTGACCACTTCCTGTGGGAAGGGTCACTTCCATAAACCTCATTGGCTGTTTTTCTCCATTCCAAGATGAAGAAAACAGAATCAGAGGGTCCACTTCGCACGCAAGCCCTTAGAGGTGGTGCATGCTCAGTGAGGCCACTCCTCATACCCTTTGTCTGGTTTCCCACCTTTGCTTCCGCCAGAATTGGGGGTTTGCAAAGGGGGAAGCCCTCTGCTGCTAGCATCAGGCCTGGAGGCTTGAGTTTCAGGGCAGTAGCCCTTTGAAGCTCACCGCCAGGGTGTTGCACATTCCAGAGGGAGGGGGTGTTAGCTCCTCCACCCAGGAAGGGCATTGTCTTACAAACCAGAGAGCCTGGGTTCTCCCCCTGGTTTGTATATTGGCTGTTTGGAGTGGCAGCTGGATGGAACCAGCCAGCGACTCTGCCAGATAGGGTTAGCTTTTGCAGGGGGCACCTCTAAGGTGGACCTTGGGCACACTTAGGGTTAAATACAAAAGGGGAATCAAGATTCTGAGTTCTTTGATACCAAACAACCTACGGTGCAGAGTGGCCATTATGTAGCTGGGGAACTCGTGTTTGACCAGTGCCCAGTACATACATAAAGATGGCTGCTCTATTCACTCACTATGTCCTTGGTTTAGCAAGGACACAGTGGGGGCATATTGCTCATGCAGCTATGCCCTCACAGATAATATGGTGTACCCTGCCTTAGGGCTGAAAGGCCTGCTAGAGGGGTGACTTACCCATAACATATGCAGTGTATGGTGGACGGGGACACAGAGAGTGTGCCATGTTGAGTTTATCCTTTTAAGGTTGTCCCAGTACACTCAGCCTGCAATGGCAATGGTGGGTGCATTTGGGTGCAGGGCCCTTGGGGGTGGCACAATCAGTGCTGCTGCACCCAGGGGCCTGCTCCTAATATCTCTTGCCCTGGGTACTGGGGTACCCATTTACTGGGGACTTACAGGGGTATTTAAGAGTGTAACCAAATGTGCCAAGCATCACAACAGTTTTAGGGAAAGAGCTCTGGCCCAGAGAACCTGTTTGGCAGGGGCCCTCAGCACTTCAACTTCTAGAACACATCAACATCAGGCAAAATGTGGAGGCTAACCATGCAAAAAGAGGTCTCCTCTCACACCTATTGCTGGTTGGGCTGAACAGTCAGTTTACAAAATTGGTTGATATTGTTCAATAGGTAATTTGTTTGCTGGAAATAGATATTCAAGTTTGTTTTGCAAAAAGTATTAGGTTTGTCATTTTTAGGCTAAAATATAGTCAACATCAGTGACCGTCAGAGATGTTGCCCATTGGATACAACGTGGATTTAATGCCTTAGTATTAGTAACACTAGCTTTGGTAGCAGCCACAAGGGCTGGAATGGAGGATAGGACAATGATACGTTTCCCCTGGGCTAGAGGTCCATTTTAATGACAGTAGCCTGAACAACAGTGAGAATTTTCTCAGTGGGAGTAAAGCATTGTTCAGCTGTATAGTACAAATGTGATTTGTATGCTATTGGGATGATCTCACCTTCATTGAATGTTACATAGGCGAAACCAATGGCACCAGCAATTATTCTGATGACCAGATGTTTTTTGTTGTCCCTTGTATGCAGGTGGTTTGCTTCAAGCATGCCTTTCTGTAGTGCTCTGAGAATTGGTGTCTGTTCAACAGTATTTGCTGGTAAAGTCCAGATGTATTAAGTGGTTTAATGCGTTGTGTATAGTCTGGAATATATATTCTGCCAAAATTTGAAAAGCCCAATAAAGACTGGAGCTTTTGTATTGTGTTTGAAGGTTGTAATTGTGTGCATTTTTTTAAAAATTGAGACGCAAGGCTCTTACCTTCATCTGATAATTCGTATTCCAGGAATAAGACACTAAGGAAGGCTATTTTTGTTTTTTTTAAATTAAATTTGCAGCCGAATTTGGCAAATCCAACAACAATGCAGGCTACCTGTTTTATAAGTTGCATGAGGTCGTCGTCCGTAAGGTAGATATCTTCCATGTATGACAACTCCTCAGGTTCAATGTCGTGTAAAATATATGTAACACAAGCTGAGACCAGTCCTGGACTGTTCTTGTACCCTTGTGGGAGTCAGCAGAATTTTTTTCGGAGAGCCTAAAGTGCTGAAACTTGTTAAGTCCCTATTTTCAGGTGCTATATTTTGGCAGAAGAACCCACTGGAAATATCCAGGGTCGTCTTGTATTTTTTGCACGCTAAGTTGTTCACAAGTGTTGTACTGTGTACATTTTGTATTGCAAATGTGCGTGTGTGACTGTTTAAATGTCTGAAGTCTAAATTTATTCTGTAAGAATGGTCGGATTTAATGGCAAGGAACAATGGATTGTTCATTGGTAAGACACAGGGTTCAATTACGCCCTGTTACTCTAAGTGTTTGAGAACTTCCTCCACAGCTGCTTTAGCTTCATGTTTTATTGGATATTGGGGTTGAGGTTGGGGTTGGGATTTAATTGGTATTACATGATAGGGGGGATCTTTATCCCACCCTATGTGGTTGCGGTATAACGCAGGCGCCTGCACCACTGCCCAATCAATGGTGTGTATTTCTACAAGCTTTCTGGGAACAAGTGGCAAGAAAGATTTTTCAATAATCTCTTCTCCATTTAGTAGATCACGGACAAATTCTGGTGGCCAATCTTTTTCGTCCAGTAAAATATCATAAATAGTGACAACATGGTCCCAAAATATAGCGTTGATTGTACATTCAATATCTCCCTCTAACTGTATTGTTACTTTATACACCCTGTCGGATGTGGAGACACGCGTGTCCGCAGTCTCAACTTGTAAGAAGTCATCAGTTGCTTTCACCTTCAGAAGCTCATGAAGATCCAAGCGAACTATCGTGACCTCTGCTGTACTGTCTAGCAGTGCCAGTGCCCACTTCCTGTTCTTCAGTAAAGCCCTCTTCTTGAGTGGCATGTCATATTGCAACTGCTGCCACCTTTTTCCTTTTGAACTGGGTTTTGTTTTGGGGAAGTCTCTTTTCTTTTTTAACAGAAACTTCAGACGAGCATTGTGAGCCTTTTCTCAGTTTCACATACTCTGTTCACTGCTCTGACTGCCCACCTCTGTCACTGCGTTTTTCCAGTGAGTTCTGAAACAAATAAGATTTGCGTGTATCAGTATATTGATTTCTGTCAGGCGTTTTTATATCATCTCTATTTCTAAGATTATATCTGTTTTGAGGGGTCTCCAAATGCGGAGATTGTCACCTTTCTATTTTAGGTGTTTTTTTTTTTTTTATCCCAGCGCTATTTGTAACCTGCAGGTGCCTGCTTAGTAGAGTCTGTATTAGATTTGCATTGTAACTGTGCTTTATTTGAAACAAATAGGCCACAGCACACAGGATATATTGTCCAATCACGTGGTGAGGATAGGGGATCCCTGGTGGTACGTTGAAGGTTTTGAAGAAGTATGAGGTAAAGAGAAAAGCTTGAGTCTTGTTGTTAAATGGTGTCTTTAATTGTGGAAATTAGAAATCATGATGTCATCAGAGATATACAGCCAACACGTGTTTTGTCACACAAGTGACTTCATCAAGGCTTGTTGAAATGGTAAGACTAAGAGTAATCACGCTGCCCGAGCAGCGACAGTAAAGTTGGATGTTGAGCGCGTGGGTTGAGGTAAGTATATGAAGCCCTGATAAGCCTCGAGATAAACCTGAAACGCGTCGGTAGTAGAAATGAGGAGAGTTGTCTGAGAGCGTCTAGTCACTAGACTTACCTCAACCCACGCACTCAACATCCAACTTTACTGTCGCTGCTCGGGCAGCGTGATTACACTTAGTCTTACCATTTCAACAAGCCTTGATGAAGTCACTTGTGTGACGAAACACGTGTTGGCTGTATATCTCTGATGACATCATGATTTCTAATTTCCACAATTAAAGACACCATCTAACAACAAGACTCAAGCTTTTCTCTTTACCTCATACTTCTTCAAAACCTTCAACGTACCACCAGGGATCCCCTATCCTCACCACGTGATTGGACAATATATCCTGTGTGCTGTAGCCTATTTGTTTCAATTTTGTCCTTGGGTACTTGGATACCCGTGATTGTGCCTCCTGGGTAGTAGGGCACTCGGCCAAGCTGCACCAGACTTTGCTTCATCTCACATATCTGCTATTAATCATTGCCGTACTGCCTAGAAGTGCGGCTGCAATCACCCCTACTACCCTAGTGTATCTCTGTATTTTATATTCTGTGCTTTATTTGATCTGGCCACCAGACCATCTTGGCTAATACTAGAGTAGGTCTCAGTGATAATCTTTGGCAGCTCTTGATCCTGTGCTGGAACATCCCAGAGCCGCATGCGCACTGCTGTTGCAACTGCTGCCCCTTTAAGGTTACTTGATATGATTGAAGACACAGTGGCTAAATTGCCTACTAATTTCATCCCCAAATCTAGGGTGGGGACAGCCCCGTATTCATTTTGAATTTGTTTTAACATCTCTGGAAAATTGGCAAGTGTTTGTGTACCATGTGCGGTAGTATAGAGCGTGGCAAATTCCGTGCCCCATACCTTGCAGGCATCTACTCTGGGAACCATCCCAAATGGTACACCCTCTACGCCGGGATCACACCCTCTACGCCGGGACCACACCCTCTACGCCGGGACCACAGCCAAACTCCAAAACCGCCTGCAACGCATTCAAAACGCCTCAGCCCGCCTCATCCTCGACATTCCCCGCAGTAGCCACATCTCCGCACACCTGAGACACCTGCATTGGCTCCCAGTCAGCAAAAGGATCACCTTCCGACTTCTCACCCACGCACACAAAGCCCTCCACGACAAGGGACCGGAATACCTCAACAGACGCCTCAGCTTCTACGTCCCCACCCGCCTCCTCCGCTCCTCTGGCCTCGCACTCGCTGCTGTCCCTCGCATCCGCCGCTCCACGGCGGGTGGGAGATCTTTCTCCTTCCTGGCGGCCAAGACCTGGAACTCCCTTCCCACCAGCCTCAGGACCACCCAGGACCACTCCGCTTTTCTGAGACTCCTAAAGACCTGGCTGTTCGAGCAGCGATAACCCCCCCTTTTTTCCCCTAGAGCCTTGAGACCCGCACGGGTGAGTAGCGCGCTTTATAAATGTTAATGATTTGATTTGATTTGATGGTAAGCACATAGGGGGTCATTCTGACCCCGGAGGTCTAAGACCGCCGGGGCCAGGGTCGGCGGGAGCACCGCCGACAGGCCGGCGGTGCCCCGCAGGGCATTCTGACCGCGGCGGTTCGGCCGCGGTCAGAAGTGGCAAACCGGCGGTCTCCCGCCGGTTTACTGCTGCCCTTAGAATCCCCCATGGCGGCGCAGCTTGCTGCGCCGCCATGGGGGATTCTGACACCCCCTACCGCCATCCTGTTCCTGGCGGTTCGCCCGCCAGGAACAGGATGGCGGTAGGGGGTGCCACGGGGCCCCTGGGGTCATGGGCACGGCAGGGGCCCCCGTAAGAGGGCCCCGAAAAGTATTTCAGTGTCTGCTAAGCAGACACTGAAATACGCGACGGGTGCAACTGCACCCGTCGCACCCCTGCAACTACGCCGGCTCAATTCTGAGCCGGCGTCCTCGTTGCAGGGGCATTTCCTCTGGGCCGGCGGGCGCTCTTTTGGAGAGCGCCCGCCGGCCCAGAGGAAATGTCTGAATGGCCGCCGCGGTCTTTTGACCGCGGTGCGGTCATTCAGCGGCGGTACCCTGGCGGATGGCCTCCGCCGTCCGCCAGGGTCAGAATGAGGCCCATAGTGAGTATTCTATATTTGTCTTGAAGATCAGTATGGGGAAAGACTGCTTCAAGCGCATTTATTTTTTGACCTAACCAAAACGGAATTTCCTCCTGCTTGGAGGGCGCTTTACTCATGATCAAATGTACAGTTGCAAGGTTAATGCCTGGCGTAACTGCATGTGGTTGCACTGGGGCACCTCATGCTGGGTTAGTAGTTGATGTTTGCATTACAAACTTTACTAACAATCTGTATATTCTAGTGAGCTCTGTATATAAGAGGCGAACCTCAGCTACCGCTAAGGTTGCCGCATCAGGGTGTGGTGTATATGTGTCCAATAAAGGCCAGGTTGTGGCATTATTGCTCAGAGGATCTAACCCACGTATGTGGTAGGGTGCCATCAAGCCAATTATTATGGTCTTGATAAGATAAAGGTATATCTAAATATGCATAACCTCTGTATTGTGCAGGTATGTTTGCAGGTGTATAGTGATGAAATGTATTTGTGTTCCCATCAACTGCTGGAAAAGTGACCCAAGAATAAAATGTTTCTGTTCTGCAGGCTTGATGAGCTTCAATAACAAATGTGACTTGACCCTCCGGGTCGTTAGGCCACTTGCCAACAAGTGTGCAGTAAGGGACGGTCGCATATTTACTGCAATTGCTACCCTTTGTGGGTTTGCCATGTTAATGGTAAAGGTGTTTGTTCAGAGATGAGGACACCAACTGGGGATTGATCCTTTTAAGGTTCAAGCTTGGGCAACCTAAAGCGTTACATAGGTACTACCTACTTAGCTGAGGAGGAAATCCTCAATACTACTGACGTCTCTGTATATAGTATTGAGGTGTTTGTAGCCCTTAGTGAGACTGCAATACTTAGGAGGATCTGAAAATTAGTGCCTGACTAAACGTTGGTGGCACCATGTCGCGTCGGTTCTCACTATCCTAATGAGGCTACTGGATTTGGGCTGCAGAATTGCATAGCTTGTGGGGTACCTAGTACAATTTCACACTATTAGATGCCTGCTGGCCTAATCAAGGTTTTCCAGCTAGCTAGCCGTGCTTTATCTCTACCCAAGAGCAGGGATGATTGTGGCAACAGGGCACATGACAAGAAAGACCCCTCGGGGAATCGTGGTCAATCAGATCTCATCCCTTTCTCTCAGTTACATTAGTCTCACCCAGGCAAAGATAAACAGAGAAAGAGTATATTTCAATAAAGGTTTGTTGAAGTAACTGCATCTCAGTTAAAATGTTATGTATTGCAATAACCAGGATGATAAAACACAATAAAAGCAAGATTGTGACAAGGAGAGTGAAACACAAAAACAGTCCCACCATACTGTCACTAAGCGTGATATATAGTTCTCCTATCTAAGCTGTGTTAGAGCACAGCAAAATAAGCCTAATCTGCCCTTCAGGTTCCCCCACTGGGAAGATATCATCCCCCATACCTGAGTAAGGAAGCCTGTAGTCTAGAGAAACACTGTCCCCATGTAGGCCATGGGTTCGGCAGTCTAAGCAAGCAGCTATAGTGAGGCAATCAGCAATCTGCCTGCAGTTGTGGTCATCTGGCTGGAATCTCCCTCTAACATGTATGGGACAAAGAAGTATTTTTACAATAAAACAGCTGATGGTCTGAGACAATGTCCCCACGTAAAGATGGTTATGTTTCTGTGAATGCTGGAGACACAGCGTACCACTTTTGCCTGCCGGCAACCTTATCTGTCTGCAACTTTGAGGAAAGCACAAAGTGAAATGAATGTCCTGCTGAGAACATAATGCATTCCTAGGCAAAAGAACAATTAGATAGAGAAAATAAAACGACACTGCAAATGTGGCTATTGCTAGAAAAATAAAGCAATGCTTAATGAGATGTAACTGGCTAAAGTGCACACCCGCAGGCCTAGTTTGCTAACATAATGTGTCTAAAATATGGCTCGAATAGCTGAACAACAATCTCATGGTGCCACATATAAAACGTGGAGGATGTCAAACAGGGGCTATGTATGGCATACCAAAGAACCACTTAGCCATCACAAATGATAGGCCCCATGGAAGAACCCAGGCTAAAGTAGCTGGGTCTACTGATGTGGGATTCAGATGTACGCACTTGCCTCTAGCTACACCACTACTACCATGTGGCGTGAGGCCACAATAATACCACTATAGAACAAAGCAACATGCATGACTACTAGATATGGTCATGCACGATAAATGTGATGTAGGAATGTGAGGATGAATGGATGAATGGATGATCTATGTAAGATCATTGTGTGGCACTTACCCAAGGACACTTACCCATGTACCATGACACAAAAGTGGGTAATCAGAGGAGGCATGCACACATTCAAAAGCTAAAATACCCAGTAGGACAGGGCCCATGCCTTCAGAGTAGGCACACAGTGCTTGTGAGAAAAATGCAGAAATACTCCCATTTATGATGGAAATAGTATGAAACTGAGCATCAAACCCATATCTAACAGATGTACTACACTTCACTGACGAAATGAGAGCCTCATGTATGAGGAAATGACGCAACGTGGCATAGTAAGGTAGCTTTCTGTACTGCATTGCATCATTTTGAGAGTGCAAGGGTATGTCGTATTTACCAAAACACAACACATCCCCGCAATGTCCTCAGTGCTGGTGCACAAACTGCTGTGTAGCACCAACACAAGCCCCCTAGAATCATGGTGCAAGGGTGCCTGAGTTGCAGGGATAGTTGCTTATGTGCAGGAAAGGACACCTTCCTGAACATAAATAATCATTGATGGAATCTTCCAATGTGTGCTTCAGAATGCAGCACACATAGATAGAGGAAACAATGAGGAGAACATTTTTATTACCCAACTTTGAATCACTTAAACGCCACCCCTGATGTGGTGTAGGAACTGGTCACATTAGCAGACTTGTCTTCCAGGAAATGCATCAGATTCCTTACGATTCCATGGGTAGTGGGTGAGAACACCCACAGCAACACTCATGGAATGCACCTTTCATGCAGTGTCATGCATGAAAGGGAGTCATATTTACAGGGCCATAAATAACCACACTAGGTGGCTTTGCATGGCCTTGTAAATATGGGTTGGCACACTGTGCCACTGGAGCATAAAAACCAATGGCACTCTAGTTCCACAGTGTGCTGCTAGTGCCTCGTAAATGAGGTACCGAAAGTGCTACACTTGAAACCTTGAATGTAAAACTGATTACTAATGCCAACATGTAGCAAAAATCAACATTAACATATCTCCTGCTCATTGCTGAGGATAAACTCATACCTCCTAGCCAGCTGACTGTCCTTGACTTTTCCAATGATGTGGATGACCAGCTGCACACAATACATCTTGACACTCTCCAACAAATCTTGGGTGCCAGACAGACACCATCTCCTGTTGTGGGGAGGCTTCATAGCATTACGGGGTCTCCAGATGATCTACCCAATATATGCCACCAGCCAGTCCACCCACACCCCTTGGCTCCTGGGACCCTCAACTTAAGTTCCAACAAACTGCAGTAGAAGTTCAGCAGGAGCTGGTAGATCTGGTGTGGGCTGGGATGCAGATCATGGTAGGCACCCTAGAGGCAGTCCATAGGTGCCTCTGTCCGAATAAGGACAATTCGTCCTTTTTTACGAGGCACCTCCTCTCTGCTCCGTGGCCTCCAGCAGTCCCTGGTTGACATCGCTAGTGTCATGAGGTAGAGCATGAGCAAATGCCCTGCCAAAGTGGCATCGGAGAGGTTGCTAACAGGCTGGGGGCAATCCAAACAATCTTGGAGTAAATGGAGCGGAAGCAGGACTCCCTCATTGCCACCATGGGTGTCCAGCACTGTGATGTTGCTGCTGTATTGCAAAATCAGCAGTTCTTCCTTGCTGCTGTGCTGACTTCTGTGTTGTCATAGATGAGAGCTGCCGTAGACACTGGATCCACATCTTCTGCCCCTGATGTGTGTGTGCCTCCCTCTACTTCAACTCCTGCCAAACCCCCTGTCACAGGAAGCTCCACATTCATCAGAGGAAGAAGATGTGAAACTTTCTGATAGGATTTCCCTGTGGCACATGCCCACTTTCTCCTTTGCTCTGTGCTTACGATCATGCCTGTGTACAAACAACTGACACTGTCCTTAGTTTAACTCTCCCTCTGTTGACCTCTCACATTTGTGCACTGTCATTGTAGCCAATCTACTCTAACGGCAATGTGGTCCTCCTCCTCACTGGAGTGTTCCTCTCCTACACATGTCCCGTGAAATGTTCTCCCCATGGATTCTGTCTGGACATCCAATGGCTTGATACATCTTTTGGGGTTATTGTTTCATGAAATGCACATCAGTACATCACATAAATTTGCACCTGTAAATAAAACCAGTAACTACAACCTGTGTGTTTTATGCGTGTCTGAAGCATGACAAAATTGGACATGTTGCATTGTGTAAAACAAATACACTGGATAGTTGCCAAAGGGACGTGATTGGTGCCACTAACAAAGCCACAGAGACTGAGGGAATTATATTTGACAAATATGATATGTATGTTGATTATCAAGCAGTTCCTGAGGCTCCGAAGCATGTTGTGCAAAAGGTACCATGTAGTCATTCTGTAAGCTGTGACTCACACAATAGGTGGCTGGGGTAAGTATGGATATTCACACCAAAATCAGATTGCTGTGACAACCAAAGGATGCAGGTGTGAATGTGTGTGAGAAGCAGGCATATGTGTGTAAGTAACAAATCCTAGATTTAGGTTGAGTGCAATGACAACAACATTCCACCAATGCATGTCCCATGGCTTACCTACACAGATCAACTGCATCTGAATACCTGTTTTGTGATGTGTATTGTTGGACCTGGACCTTTTTGCAGAGTAATCTCCAAATGTTTTGCCTCCTTCCTCCTATTTTTTCTGACATGTTGTTGACTTTAGGTCTCTGGGCACTCTACCACTGCTCACCAGTGCTAAAGTGCATATGTTCTCTGTCTAAATTGTATTGGTAATTGGTTTATCCATTATTATCATATTTGATGTACTGGTGAGTTCCTAGTAAAGTGCACTATGTGTGCCCCCGGCTTGTAAATCAAATGCTACTAGTGGGCCTGCAGCACTGATTGTGCCACCCTCATGAGAAGCCCTGTAAACTTGTTTCAGATTTGCCACTATAGTGTTTGTGTGGGCAGTTTGAAACTGCCATGTCAACCTGGGAAGTGTACCCATTGACCAAGCTCAAACCATCCCTTGTAGTGCATGCAAGACACCCCATAGGTAGACCCTAGGTTGCCCTATGGGCAGGGTGCAGTGTATTTAAAAGGTAGAACATGTACTGGTGTGTTTTGAATGTCCTGATAGTGACGTACTGCTAAATTTGGTTTCACTTTTGTATGGCCTATCTCTCCCATCGGGAAACATGGGGGTTGCTTTGAAGTACCTTTTAAGTGCAGTTTCCCACTGGGAGCAAACAGAATTATGGAGTTTCAACTCACAATTTAAAAATACATCTTTCAGTATAGTTTATTTTTAGATTGTCTGTTTGCAAATGCCACTTTTAGAAAGAGGGCATTTTCTTGCTGAACAATTCTGTGCCTCTGCTTGGCTGCTGAATCCATGTCTGGGTCAGAATGACAGTTCGGCTATTTGTAAATTCACTCTAGAAAGTGACACAAATGGAACTGAGGTATGTCCTGCATATCCTGCTGGGTCTTCCTGGGATAGAGTGGGAGGGAGAATCTGACACATGCACTTGAAAGGGCTGTGCCTGACCTCACACAATACAGTTTCTAACCACCTTGAGTGTGGCTAGTTTAGGGCAAGGAAGAGGCAGTTTGCCTACTTAAAGGCAGACATGAGTATAAGTATTGGACTGCTGACTCCACAATTTTAGAACACATCTGGATCAAGCAGAGACTCTGCCAGGAAGAAGAGCTGGATGCTTGAGGAGGATCTGCCACTCTGCCTGTTACTTTGCTGTGCTGGCCTGTTGCTGCTGCTTCTGCCCTGAGAGTGAAAGGGCTGGACTTTGCTTTCTACATCCTGCTTAGTATATTTCTCCAAGGTCTTGGACTGAGATTGCCTCCTGTTGTGAAGTCTCCGGGACATCAAAGACTTCATCTGCTAGTGCCTGGGTTCTTCTGCTAAGTGATGCCAAATCCAGTCCCTGGGGCCTTGGAGGCCTTGGAAGCCTGCTGGTAACCTGCAGAGAAAAATCCACGTAACACTGTGTGCGCGTCAGAAAAATGCATTGCCCATCCCACAGCTGAAAAGGTGACACAGCATCTGCCTAGCAGCTGGAGAATCATTGCAGTGCCTGTTCTCAACGTGGACCCTTCGCACAGAGAGTCAAAAATGTCCATGCATCGTCCCTGGGCATCAAATCTTCAACATCACTGCATGGACCCGATGCTGCGTGTCCAGAAATCAACACATCTTCCTCCTGTGGGGAAAGAAATGATGGATCACCTGCCCGGCAGGGAAACAATCGACGCATGGCCTCACTTGCAAGTATGAAATCAACGCATTGCTTGCTTTTCTGATGCATCACCTTTTCACTGGATTTATTTATGACCCTTACCAGGTGCTTTGTGCTAAAACAACGCAACCATTGACTTTGATGGATTAAGATTATTTTAACTTTAAAAAGTGATATTAGTCCTTGTGTATGTTGGATTTTTACCATTTTGGTCTTGTTTGATTAAGATAAATATTGCCTATTTTTCTAAACTGGTTTGAATTCCTTTTGTGGTGTTTTCACTGTGTTACTGTGTGTGTATTTGCAAATACTTTACATATTTCCCCTGAGATAGGCCTGACTGCTTGTGCCAAGCTAGCAAGGGGGTGAGCAGGAGCTATCTTAGGTGTGTGACTCCTTTACCCTGACTAGAGAGAGAGTCCCTACATGAACACAGGGGAAAATTACTGCCAACTGGAGACCCCATTTCCAACATGTATCCATTCACATCCAGTTTGTCACATGCACTGCTCATTGATGTGTGTTGATAGCTTATGCAATTCCATTGCCAACCTGACAGTTGTTTGCTATAGGGAATTCACTCAACTTTATCTAACCTATACTATACATTTAATGCCACATCATAAACAAGAGCCCCCACCACCCATAATACACATCTGCAGACAAGGACAACATAAATATAGCTATACATAAACTAACTAAACAACTAGGCTTGAACAAAGATAATATTTTGCAATTTTTTTATGTTTTGTATTTTTTTGTGTTTGTTATTCTCCCAGAAACACATACCTCAAACATCAACTCTCCCACTAAAACCAGCTAATAAAACCAAACCCCTAAAAATATGCGGACACCTAATGAAAACTACAATGTTCAATGTACTACAACCAACCACCACTATACTAACTTATCTAAACTAAGCTATCTAAACCCCCCAACAATAAAAACAACTATCTACAAGGGTAATGGATGAAAAAGTAAATTTGGCTGATCCTGCTCCTAATGGTTTGTTTCCCGCCTGCTTCGTTTCCTGGAACAGGATGAGCATTGTGAACACTATTTTAAATCAACCATTTTCTTCCTCATGTCCTGCTCAAAGTCATTTTGCTGCACTTGTTGGGTGCCATGAGATACAACTTGGACTGTGTGCCTGGTGATGGAGATTGATGGACCTGCTCCCGCAGACCCACCCTTGTCTGTAGCCGAGCCTTGCTGGTGGTTGCTGCTCCCAATGTGGGAAACACTTGGGGAAAGGCACCCCAAGACCCACATTCCTTTTCCTTTTCAAAGGTCTTTTCCATCCTCTTATAGGCCTTGTGCATTTGTCCAATGTGGTGATACCTTTCTTCCCTCAGCTAATGCTTTTTCTTCTGCTCTGGAGGCATGGTCCCTGTGTAATTATAAAGAAAACATGTCATGCAAAGGTGAACTTGTTAAATGAACATCGACCATGCCTCTTTAAATGCCATCTTCACACATCATATGTTACACTACACAAATCCCAAGTATATCTTGAAGGTCAAAGTGAACATACATCTGCACAATGTGCACCATTTGCCAATTTATTGTGGTCAAGGTACCAAGGCTGAGCTAATGTTGTATAACAGCAATGCCCCATCTTGGGACATCTTGGCATGACCATGTCTGCAGTGAGTATTCTTAGGAACAATGCTTTTTTGTGAAAATTGTATGGCGCAACTATCATGCTGAATTGATCATCAATGTCTCTTCTGCATCCTGAAATGCCCTTGGTTCTATTGGCATTAGCCAAAGTAATTTGGGCAAGGACTGCAAGTTACATGTATTGCTTCACAAAATTATAAGCCTGATTTGGCAAGGGCACACATCTGGACACATTACTACAAATAATTAATATGTGTCAAGTATCATATGTGATATGAGAGGGTGGATAGCTCACTCACCTCACACAGAGATGTATGCAATAACTCCTGTATCAACTCCTGCCAGTACACGGTGGGCTGTGTCATGACTTCTTGCATACTCCCCAATTAACTGGATGTGTCCCACTCTGTAGCCCATTGTTTGTACATACATGACCAATATTCATGTCACCTCGCTGCACACCAGCACTCAGCACAACCATTTGTTGGTGTGTGCATGCATGTCCTACATCTCATCTGCACAGGGATCTTGGGAGGGCATGGCTAATGCTGTTCATTGTATGATGCTTTTAGCCATAAATTTAGGAAACTATAATGGCGAGCACTATCTGAAAATGGAGAGGGCATTGTTATGTCATATGGCAATGCTGCACAGACATTGCTCTGGTCCAACTCACATTGCCAGATCTGGGAAGTTGACAGGAGATAGCAATGTTGATCTATCCAACATTGAGTATGGGGCATCACATCACATGAGTGGTCAATTCAACTGCGGTTCCAAGTGTGTAATGTTGACCTCTGTCCTACTACACTTAGGACTTTATTCACAAGTCATTCAGTTCAGGAAGAACATGATTTTAAGTGATGTTCCTGTGGGTCACACCGCAGGAACATATTCCGTGAACCACATGATGCCAGCCTGCTTAGTTTTGTAGGACCTTGTAAGTCTGGCACACATCCATTCTGTCATCACTGTATTATGACTCACCCCCCCTGTGTGGGCTACCCATACAGATTGGACATATATGGCACTGTGAGTAACAACAGCCTGTCTGTGCCTCTGAAATGCATTTGTTAGGTATACCATTCCCTGTCATGTTCACCCATGAACCAACTACCACATATGGTCACATCCTGGCCCTGTGGTCATTGATCTTTGTTCATACCAGCATTCGTGTGGGCCCTCAGTGATAGCAATCAGATCCTCCTTTACATTGGTCAGGCGCAAATGCACATCCTTAACACAATCTCTACCTTACTGTCCATATTCAGGTATAACATATGGAGTCTGAATTTGGATACATGCACTTTGAATATGGCATTGCTCACAGTATACAACATCACACACAATCCTTGAACTGCCCAGTAGACATATAGCATGACACTCACTGGTAGCACTGCGGTCGCTGAAGCTCTCAACCTCTCCAGTGATATATTTTTGAAAAATTAACACTATGGTCACACATTGCACATTACACATGACTTGCAAATGGCCATAGAACACTTCTGGTTGTAACAGCTGAAATAGCTTATTTGACACGTCCCAATGACATACATTGGTAGACCAGCAGGTTGGCATGTACACACATATGATGAAACTATACATATATATATATATATGTGTATATATATATATATATATATATATATATATATATATATATATATATATCTTGGACAAATTGTTTAAGGCTTTCAAGTGACTCACTACCAAAAGATTGTGAAAGGCTAGCTGAGTCTAATAGCACTTTGCACCTAAATGACTCACAAAACACACTTAACAAGGAAAAGCAATACCCCATCTTACTATTTGCATCACATGTACATAAATATGCTACATACAGCACTAGTTAGACACCATTGTACCCTCATTTCCCATACATTGGCCTATGTCATTCCTGCATAGTCATGGACACCGAACATACATGTCTTGTCCATCCACAAACCTCAACATTTTGAAATCAGATTGTTGTAGCTAGACTCTTGCTCTAGGCAAGACTGCTGGTTTAGGGATGATAGCATTTTTGTTTGTAGGCGACCATGCCAATCCTACAACAAGTCGCAATTGTCAGCCCAGCCATCCCGGCTCACAATCAGTACCTCACCAAAAACACAAACATTAAAAGGTGATTCTAGCAGCCTTTACATATGGACTCTAGAGTGTGACGTCTGAGGGGAGTCGTGGTTAAACGGAAAGTACCCTTTTCTCACATGAGCAATACGTCTCAGTCACACAGAGGTAACAAAGAAGATGCAGTGAAGTTTTCAATAGGTTTTATTAACAAGAGTCAATCTACTGTAAAATGCATGGGCTGCAATAATTAAGATAATGAACAATGCAAGAAGCAAAATTGTGAGGATGAGAGTTGTGAATACAAAGCCCCCACCATCTTGCAATAACATTAAATGTAACAGATCTCTGAAGCCCAAGCATGGACAACTTTAAAAATAGCAGCCATCTTGGAAGAAATAATTAAGTAATTGTGTTAAAACAGAGCAGGATAAGTGGGTTAAAAGTCACTATTAGACAGGGGCACAAGTCTACAAGTCAGAAGGCTAAGCAAAGTCCTGATTCCCAATAAAACTAAATAGGACACACGTGTGCGACCTATACAGATGAGTTACAGTCCGTATGTCAGAACAATGTACACAGTCACATACATCGTGACTTATCTACATGAGACATGATCAACTGAAGTAGCTCAAAATAGGATAGCTCCTGCTAAAGTGTGCTCCCCAAGGCGGCACAAGTTAGCAAATATCCTGGCAGCAGGCCATGTATTGTAAATCTGCATACTTCCTAAGGTTGCCCACAGCACATCTGTTAACATATTCACTGTGGTGCTAACAATGAAAGTGACCAACAGGCATGCTAGGAACATTTCTCTGTGTGAGCGCATGACAGCCCAGTATTTGGAATCCTCTGTGTAATGCTATGTCTCTGAAAAACCTGTATTGGGGTGTGATGACCTTTGTAACCTGGCATATGTGAAGCACTAACACTATGGGCCTCATTTACAAGCTTAAGTGTCACCCTACATCACCAGAGCATCATTTCAATGATGTTTCTGTGGCACAGTGTGCCAAGCCATGGTCATAAGGCTGGAAATACATCAGTTTGAAACACAACCTCGGGGTTAGCGTCACAGTGGTCTAATGGGATTAAAATACATGATTTCTCCACATTTGTCATCTTCCTATATGAGCTGCTTCCTACAGAACACATCAACAAAGAAAACTGCCATTGATGATTGTGTATGTGCAGGGAGGTGTCCTTTCATGCACATGAACAATCATTCTTGTCAACCAGCACCCTTGCACAATGGCACAAGGATGCCTGGGTGTTTCCTGGCAGCAATTTGGGGATCAACGTATGGGACAAGGACAGGAATGCACCATATGTCATTATTGTGGCACAAAGCTACACTTCTTTTGTATGCAGGTCAAGGCAAAAACACATCTTGCGGGCCTCCCGCTGAGTCCAAACTTAGTAAAGGAGGCCAACGGTCACAATTCATCTAAATGCAAGTACAAGCCAAACAATCATTCAAAAAAATGTGAACTTAACAATATTTCCACTGACTTCCATACGAGGTTGTCCAGGAGGTCAAGTTCCCTACTTATGATGTCTGCCCAGCGATGTTTGAGACAGTGGGTGTCCGCTCCACTGCCAAGATCGTCTGTATGTGGAAGCGGACCCTCTCCCACTACCGATTGCATGCCTCTGTCTTGTAGCCCTGGATTACATGTCCTCCCATGGCCACATGTTTGGAAGGTAGTGGGTCACCAGCCAAAGGAACCCTTCAAACTCCTGTGCACCCATATCAAAATTAACTAACCCTAAGAAGTAATCTGCAACAAAGAAAAACACCTGACTATACACAGTAAAATACAGCACAAAATATAAATACAAATGACAAACCAGACATCAGGGACACAACACGGACAGCAGACAGCATAAAAGACTCAAAAAAGAAACACTCCTTTCTCCACCAACAGCACAACACAAACTCTCACGAGCACAGACACAAGGACTGTGAGTTGAAGAGAAAGATGAAGTAACTTCACATTTCCTGGGTTGCAACATTTCTGATTGTAGGAGTCTGGCCTGGTTTGTAGTGGGTACCTTATGTAGTTACACCTTATACCAGGTCCAGTTATCCCTTATTAGTGAAGTAGTAGGGTTCTAGCAGCTTAGGCTGAAAGAGGTAGCTATAGCAGAGCAGCTTAGGCTGAACTAGGAGACATGCAAAGCTCATGCAATAACACTTATAGTTACACAGTACTTATACACAGGTAAAGACAATACTCAGTGTTCACAAAAATAAAGGTATTTATTTGGGTGACACAGTACCAAAAATATCTTAGAGACAATACTCCTTCTAGAGGTAAGTCTTATACACAATATATACACTAGACACCAACATTAGACAAGTAAGTAGTCATAGAACAATGCAAACAGTAGGAACTGCTACAGAATGCAATGGGAGAAAATAGGTCTAGGGGCAACACAAACCATATACTAAGAAAGTGGAATGTGAATCACAAATTCCCCCCTTAGACAAGTGTAGTGTGTAGAATCGCTGGGAGAATAAGAATACAGTAAAGGTAAGTAAATTACCCAACCCCAGAGCCCAGAAAAGCAGGAGTAAAGTACTGCAAGTTTCCTTAGGACACACTACACCTCATGATTGGGATTTTGCAGCAGACAACCAAGTCTGCAAAGAACAACTGCTGGATTATTTGACCTGAAGACCTGCAAAGGAAGACAACCAAGTCCAGAAGCTAGAAGAAGTTCCAGGAAGAACAGGAGCCTTTGCCAACCCAGAAGAGGGTGCAAAAGAAGAGTCCCTGGATAGTCAAAAACTGCAGAAATGCACCCAAGGAAGATGCCAGTGGGTTCCTGCATGATGCAAAAGATGTCCCACAGTGTGAAAATTGTTGCAGATGAGATCTCGTGCTGGAAGGCGCCAACAAGCCTTGGCTACGACAAAAGTGCGTTTTTTTTTCAAAATGGCGCTGGGTGGACCCAGGAGGGACCTGGGGGCCTCAACTATGTGTGAGGAGGAAGAGGGGGATCTCAGCACTTTAGAGAGCCCTCAGGATGCCAGCCAGCACCCCCAGAAGCCACAGGATCTGGGTTCAAAGGAGGTGCAAATTGCAGTTGATGCAGCACAACAAAAGAAGGTCCCACGCAGCTGGAGAACAACTTAGTAAGTTGAGCATCACAGGGTGGAGGGCTGGGGACCTGGGTCAGGCTGTGAATGAAGGAATTTTGCAAAGAGTGCACAGAGGCCTCAAGAGGTGAAGAAGACACAGTATACAGGGGTACCATCGTTCTCAGGGAAGGCAAAGTCTTATCTCCTCCAAATTGCATCAGCAGGACCTTAGGACAGTTTATGTTGGTGATGTCCACCCTCTGTGTCCTTAGGAGCAAGCTCGTTGCTGTGAGAGGAGTCCCAGGGTCCCGGTCGTCATCTTGGAAGGTTCCTGCTTGGAGCAGGGGAGTGACTCCGTAACTCCACAGGAGATTTCTTTGGTTCTTCTGGTGCAGGATGAAGACAGGGAGTCCCCAGAGCATGAACACCATGGAAACTGTTGCAGTTGCTGACTTGTAGCTGAGGATGCTGAAGAAAAGTGTCTCTTGTAGACATTTTGTTGCAGTGACAGCTTTTCTTGGAGCAGGCTGCAGTTGATCGGAGGTAAGAAGAGTCTGAAGTTGTTGTCGAGGATTCCTAAGGAAACTTGCATGCAGAATCTGAAGAGAACCCACAGGAGAGACCCTAAATAGCCCTGGGAGGGATATTGGCTACCTTATCACGTAAGGACCTATCAGGAGGGATCTCTAACATCACCTGCTGGCACTGGCCACTCAGAGCCCTCCAGAGTGCCCCCACACCTTGCAAAGCAAGATGGCTGAAGTCTGGGACACACTGGAGGAGCTCTGGGCACCACCCCTGGGGTGGTGATGGACAGGGGAGTGGTCACTTCCCTTTCCTTTGTCCAGTTTCCCACCAGAGCAGGGGAGAAGGGATCCTTGAACCGGTGTAGACTGGTTTATGCAAGGAGGGCACCAGCTGTGCCCTTCAAAGCATTTCCAGAGGTTTGGGAGGCTACCCCTCCCCAGCCTGTAACACCTATTTCCAAAGGGAGTGGGTCTAACACCCTGCTCTCAGAGGAAATGCTTTTTTCTGCCTTCCTGGGACATGGTTGCCCAGACCCCAGGAGGGCAGAACCCTGTTTGTGAGGTGGCAGCAGCTGTAGCTGCAGTGCAAGCCTCAGAGAGCTGGTTTGGCAGTACTGGGGATCCATGGTGGAGCCCCCAGGATGCATGGAATCAGCTCCCCAATACCATATTTGGAATGGGGGGACAATTCCATGATCTTAGACTTGTTACATGGCCATGTTCGGAGTGACCATCGTGAAGCTACATATAGGTATTGACCTATATGTAGTGCATGCGTGTAATGGTGTCCCCGCACTCACAAAGTCTGGGGAAATGGCACTGAACTGTGGGGGGCACCTTTGCTAGTGTAAGGGTGCCTTCACACTTAGTAACTTTGCACTTAACCTTCAGCAAGTGAAGATTAGACATATAGGTGACTTATAAATTACTTAAGTGCAGTGAAAATGGCTGTGAAATAACGTGTGCGTTATTTCATGCAGGCTGCGATGGCAGGCCTGTGCAAGGGTTTGCCTGAGCTCCCTTTGGGTGGCAAAAGAAATGCTGCAGCCCATATGGATCTCCTGGAACTCCATTGCACTGGGTACCTAGTTACCGTATGCTAGGGACTTATAAGGGGGGCCAGTATATCATTAGAAATTGGTAAATGTAGTCACTGACCTATAGTGACAAATTTAAAAGCAGAGAGAGCATAAGCACTCAGGTTCTGATTAGCAGAGCCTCAGTGACAAAGTTAGGCATTACACAGGTATACACATTAGGCCACAAACTATGAGCACTGGGGTCCTGGCTATCAGGATCCCAGTGAGACAGTCAAAACACACTGACATATAGGTTTTAATCTATGAGCATTGAAGTCCTGGCTAGCAGGATCCCAGTGACACAGTAAAAACACACTGACACACACTGACAAACAGGCCAAAAGTGGGGGTAACCATGCTAGAAAGAGGCTACTTTCCTACAATGGTGAAACAGGATGGGGGGAGAGCAGCCAAACTAGTCTTCAAAGGCGGGAAGGGCATTTGGGATAGCCACTGTACCTCACCTATTACCTGCAAATCCAGACAGCCAGTATGTGCGAAGAGAAACCTAGCCACACCAGTCGGTGTGTTCAGCCAGACCTAATCCCTGAGATTTCATTTTTGTCATTTTGGATTTTTGGAGAATGCTTCCATGAGATTGTTTTTTGCCACACTTTCCAGGAAGTGGTCACTCAAGAGGGTGGTGACCTACCTGTGATTGGACAAAGCCCCCCCTGCTTTACACCCCAGGAACAAGGATAATACTGGTAGAGTTGCACACCACTTCAGATCCCTACAATGAGAACACATGAAGAAGAAAGACTGCCTTGCTGGACCCTTGACCTGCACCTGGACACTGCACTCTGAAGGACTGCACCAGCTGTACACTTGGACTTTACCACTAAAAGGACATTGTCTGTCTTCAACTGCTTCAAGAAGGGACTCCCTGTTTCTACAGGTAGAAAATAGCTGACTAGAGTCCCCTGCATCAAGCCCTGAAGAAACTGACCAGCTGACCAGTGACCAGTGGTCATTTTTAGATTTCAGCCAGGGGCATTCTGTGAGTACTAACCCTCAAGGAGCAAGTTAGAGCTTCTCATCCTTAGGGTGAGTTGTGGACTCCTAAAGGACCTTCAAAGATGTTCTGGGAGAAGATCCAGAAGTTTTGAGATGTTTAGAGCAACTTTGGAAAAAATCTCCATACATGGACCGATGTTGTAAGCCAAGCTGGCTTACTTCGACCGCGAACCAGCCAGATTTACAGGTTTGTCCAGCTGAAAAGCTCCGGAACCCCAGACTTCCAGGATTTCACTGGGGGCTAATGAAAAAGCAATCCAATAACATTGACTCGAAATAGGCTTGCTATGGAGGGTCGTCCGATGTCGGAGGGAAAAAGCTACAAAAAGTTTCTAAGTCTGAACATAAAAAATTTGACCAAGGCTACCCTGGCAGCGTGTCCGATGAGAGGTCCAGGAAGGTTGGATCCAACTTGTAACTTCGTCCCGGTGAACAAAATCTTCAAGAAAAAGAGTAAGGGTCATATTTATTAGCCCCAAGCCCCACTTTGCACCACATTAGTGTCATTTTTTTTACACTAATGTGGCCCAACTAGGCCAAAATCCTAGTGCCATATATACAAAGTGGCGCAATGCATGCATTCCTCCACATTATAACCCTTAGCACTACATAATGCCTCCACTAGGCATAATGTATGCAAAGAGGGCGTTCCCCGTAAAGGGGGGCTGAAAAAATGGCGCATGGAACTCTAACAGATTTCCTTATGGCACTTTTAATGCCTGCTTAGAGTAGGCATTAAAAGGGGGCTTCTGTTATTTATAATGGGCCCCTATGTACTCTGCAGGAGTAGAGACAACATTTTGGTCGTACTCCTGCAGAGGACATCAATAGCGTCATGAAAAATTAGGCTACTGCCCCCTTCCCTGTGCCAGGATGCGCTGTATTTTAAATGCGGTGCACACATGGTGATGGTAGGGGGGCACTAAGGGGCACAGGGAAAGTGGTGCTGCACTCGGTGCTGTGCCATTTTCCTCAAATCTCCCCCTAAGTCTCAAGGTAAAACTTTGATCGAGGCCTCCCGCTCACTGTAGCTGAGCAGGGCTCCATTGCAGTCGGCCTCAAATTTGGACTTTGCCCCAGTAGAGTACAACCAGATGTCCAGATTGGCGCTTTAAGATCTAGATTTAAGAAAAGTTAGCTCTGCGTTGGCGCCTGTTTTTTTTTGGGGGGAAAAGCGATGCTAACTCAATGGCATATTTAGATTTTGACCCTAGAGCAGTCTAGCATCAAGATTTTTGACTTAGCTTCATTTTTTGGGAGTGCCACCAATGATGTTCAAGGTAAACATTCCCTCTTAAAAAATGACGCTAGCCAGCTAGCAACCCGACAAAAAAGGCAATGCACGCAAAGGACCGGCTTTAAAAAATGACGCTAAGTCCGATTTGCATCAAAATTTTAATGCCTGGTCAGACCAGGCGTTAAAATGAGACCCATACATTACTACATAAGAAGGAGCATTGGAAAACAAAAGGACACCATGGAAGTGTTAATCCTATAGATTGGCACCCATAGAAGATGACAAAAACGCATCTTTGAGGATGGGAGGATGCTTAGTAAGCATGCAAGCATCCTGGCCCTCTGGGAAGAAGAGGTAATCAGACTCTACCGTTTGAGGTAGGAGTCCATTGTTCGCCTTCTCTGCCACATAGCGCCAGACATCACAGCAAGAGTGTAGAGTCACACAGCAATTCCACCCATGACCAAAATCCTGGCTGTCCTCCACTTGCTGTCATTAGGTTCATTCCAGATAACTGCTGCACAAGTGGTTGGGGTCTCACAACTATCCTTCTCTGCCTTCCTTACAAGGATTCTGGACACCATCATCAGACTCACACCCCACCCCATCTGCTTTCCCAATACCCAGAAACTGCAGCAAGAGACCAACCAAGGTTTCTATCAAATTGCTGGCTTCCCGCATGTGGTGGGTGATATGGACTGCGCCCATATCCAACTTGTCCCTCCTGCAGCAATCGAACACCTCTACAGGAACCGCAAACATACCCATTCCATCAATCTGCAGGCCATTGTGGACCACCGTGGAATCATCAAAAACGTCATTGACAAATATCCTGGAAGTGACCTCAATGCTTACATCTTCAGGCACTCCACTACAAAAACCGACAATTCCAGGATGGACAATAGGGCAATGACCTACTTCTAGGTAAGATTCCATACAAACCACACAACACAACAAACTTGTAGTACAAACAATACAAACATACCATCAAACATACATGGACAGGGTAACACAGATGTATAGACCACAACACATAAGCCACACTACCCTGCATGCAATGCACATCACTCTCACATAGGCCCAAATCCACAAGTCCCTGACACTACCTGATTGACACGTCACTGGACAGACAGGTGCAGCAAAGTCCCCTATGAATACAAAAGCTGAACTCAAACAAATACATGTGCCCACAACTTCACAACAAAAGGCAGATCCTACACACATAAAACACTTACCAAGGAATCACTCTGCTATACGATTTGCATTGGGCATTCAAATGTCAAACAACACACATATTGGCATTGCCCCACATTAAACATGCTATAGAAGTCTCAGGCAGTACTGATATCCATCACCACTACATATCACCTAAATATAATAAGTATACTCATTGTGTACAACTTTCCCTTGTGTGGTGCTCACAATGAAATACATCAAAATCAATGAAAGATCATGTGGAGGAATAGACATCTCACAGCACATCGACAAACAGACCGGTAAATCCCACATCTCCATACCATGATATAAGGGTACCAACAATGGACTCTTCCAGAAGTACTACTGACAATGTACAGGGAGAGTCAAGAAATGCACAAGAATGAAGTTTCATAGAACTTAGCAGGGCTGGACTCCTGATGCGGGACTTTCTAAACATGGTACTGTGATTATTTGCCTAGTTGGCCCACAATAGTGTCAACTTAAATGAGGCTAATGTGGTGCAAGGATGTTCAAAGGGCCTTGTAACTTTGGTCCCCTGGCTCAGATATAGAGAACACAGCACACATTTGGCATGGGTGAACTGTCAGATAAAAATTCCAATTACAATCATCATGTACCTAAGCCACAACCCATGATCTGAAAGTGCACCACCACAGACTAATACAATAATATATCCAAACAGGAATACACACAATACTTGATCACTTTCTCATTCCTGCTCATCAGCTGTTAAAGGTCAGTGAGGTCACTAACGTAACCAGGGGAATTTCTGACTACCAGAATCATTTCAAGGCCTTGGTACCTTAAAGAGTCAAAAAGTTGAGAATGGATGTTAGACACTAAAGACTATCATTTACAGGGAAACAGCACATCAGTCGAGTCTCCACTCATGTTGTGGGTGGCCGATGTGACAACCAAGGGGGTGGGTCTTACTATGATGGCACAAGGAAACCAACAAAATTGTGACAAATTGACGGCTCTTGAACATGTGTTTTGTCCCTTGAGGATGGAATACCTGATTAGGAGGGATCAGAGCCCTGAAGCAAAATTAGTACTAAGCCGTGGCCCAGGAAGCTGCAAATATGCACCGCAGGGCAACACAGCACAACATCAATGTATTGGGACACAACATGAAAAATGTTGGCCTGTCTGGACATGTATGAGGCAGTGGATAGATGGGTACCTGGGATCCAGATGGAGTCAGGGGAACTTGCCAGTAGTATACAAACCATAGACCAAATGTCTGGCCACCACTGTGGGAAAATCGTTTATGCATGGTATTTCGCCACAAAAAAGCATGCAAGCTCCTGGGAGACATGCCCACCCAACCCTCACTGCAGAGGATAGGGAGACCTTAGAAAATGCACTTTTGTCCTGTAGAAAATTGTAAGGGACATCAGGGATGTAAAGCCCATCAAAGCATCAGGGCCCAACTGGGTAACAATGGAACCATATAAGTTGACAGCCACTTAGCTTGCCTCACATCTGGAGCAGATATATGAAAAGAGCCAGAAGGTGTGATTACTCCCTTTAGACCAGTGCCACGCTTCCATAGCGATCATCCATGAAGAAGGGAAGCCCAGGGAGGGCAGTACGTGTACCCTACAGACAAGACACAGTTAAAAAAATATGAATTAACTAACCAAGCATCCAAGGAATAACCACACTGATTCATGCCAAATCATGTGAAACAATGGGAACTGATGAGGCATGCCCTACACAAACAAGCTGCCATTCTCCAGTATGTGATAGGGCAAGCTGACATCAAGTCACTCAAAGGCAACTACACACATACTTGATGGGATCACAAATGTGCAGGTGTATGTCTGCAGGGACTGTGCATTACAGTGCAGATGATCAATCAAGAGGATGTGAGATCACCCACCAACAACCCCTCAAAATCCTGAGTAGGCTACACTGATCCTTGACACAGTCAGGGCCTGCTGATTGTGTGCAGCGAATTGAGCTGAGCTGACCACAGTCAACCGATGTTCATACATGCAACAATGGCCCTGTATGGCCATTCAAATTGCAAATTGATGACTAGAGTGCCATCACTGCATAAAAGAAACCCTGCCATACAGATTGTATTCAATTTCATCAATCTGCCAATAACATATATGTTTGAGTAAATGAACTTAGAAAGCGTATGTTATTAACACAAAATACCTAAATGTATCCACACATGTCCCAGCTAGGTGGACCAGGATTGTTGCTGTCAATTAGCAGATGTGTACGTGTCACATGATTACTTACAAAAGGTCATGACCAGTACAAATTTACCCCCATTGTGAAACATATGTTACACAGATATGAGTACAAAGCTAAGATAGCTGTATACGAGATTTGGTATGTGTCCAGTCCCTAAACATACCACTGTTTCATGCAGCACTTATCAGACATGATACATATATTATCACACATAATACATGTCACGTACATAGCTACAATAGCACGTCAGCACACCATCTCCAACATTTTGCATGCATGGGGAACCATACGGTACATGCGTTGCTCTACATCATTAACTCTGCTCCTTACAACAGACCTGAATGTGCACATATGTGCACTCACATTGAAATGGCTGACATAATCTTATGTCAGCCTTAGTCAACAGCATCCTTTGCAAAAGATTAATTGAGGGTATGATATGCCAAAACATGTATTGCACATGGGTCTTCCCATCTTATGTTGGATATAGTAAAGTACAGTCAGAATTTTAACATGACAATGTGGTAGACCGACAACATGAGTAGAATCCCATATGTGCACTCAGTACACAGACGTAAAACTGTATGTGGCTAAGAGTCTTCATAGATATGCACATTTGGAAACTGTATCAGTCCTCACATGCATTTCACACACATACATACATATGGTAACACATTCCTATGTTACTGGTACACAATAAAATCCACACACACACACAAGTAGCCATACCATACACAATATATAGATGCATAGCCCCTGTAACAAGAAATGTAAATGTGGGTGCACTGTGAGGCTTTCCACCTAAATCCACACATGGATGTTATGCGTCATAAATTTTGACACATATGGTACAACTCCATAAAGTGCAAATAACTGAAATGACGCCTGGCACCATGAGCGTCTGAACTGTCTTCCTGTCTCAGCTTTCTCTTAAAAATCCATGAATGCCCGGTATGCGTAAAAACATTTGACACATACTTTTGTCCTACAAACATCACAAAGTCAAAAAATGACGCCTGGCCTCTGCGCGTCAATAGCAAGTCAACAGGCCCTGTCAGCCGTTATGGAAATAAAAAGACGCATATCAGGAAACGTGATGCATACTCCCAGGAAATGATGTAACAGGATTTCCTTGCTGAATACATGGTGAAGTGAATTTACTTTCACTTTTACTTTACAGTCTATTCTGTCTGTGATTGAGAGAGGTTGTGTGGAGCTGGTGTTCATTGATGAGTGGTGGTTTGTGAGAGTTTTGTGCTGTGTCCTGCTGCTGTTCAGTGCTTTTTGTTGTATTTAGGAGTTTTTTGTAGTGTAATTGTCCTGTCATTGTATTAGTATTGTCAGGTGTTCATCTTGGGGTAATGTAGTTTGTTGGGATGTTTGGGGTTTGGTGAGCTTATTTTATATTTGTTGGGGTGTAATTGGTTGCTGTGGAGGGAGACAGCATGATGTTTGGCAAGGGAAGTGCCCAGCACAAGAGTCTTGATGAACTTGGGGGTTCATTTGTTTAGTGTGCCACTACCTCCCCAACATGTTGAGAATGGGTAGATGTGTGATCATGGGCTACCCTACCAAGGCCATGAAGCTGCGCTGGGGGAAGGTCCTGTTCCAGCTGTGCAGGATCTTCGAGGTGGACTGCACAGACCACTAGAACAAGCACCAGTAGGAAAACCTTATTGCCAGGAAAGGCAATCTCCTGGATCACCTGGTGGTTCGGGTAGGCAGACCTGTTGCTAAGTAAACCTGTAACATTTGTACATCCACCTACCTTTGCATGTGCATGACAATAGGGCATAAGAAGAATGATAGCATTACATAAGAAAGGTGATGACATCAAGGTGCAGATGTGAGGAAAGTGTTGCTGTATCTAAGATACAGCACACACAGGGTGGCAGTAGGGGCGTGCCAATGGGTGCAGCAACACTTCCCTTTTATCTGCCCCTAAGCTATGCACAATTAACAGTATCCTATCCCAGAGTAAGTGTAACATATGAATCAGGGACATGTATGTATGAGTGAGTCACATTTCTATATATGTTTTTGGGTGCTACCTATGTCTGTGTGACTGACATAATGTAGATGGCAGTTGGTCATTCCGAAAACTAAGTTGACTAGGTCACTCAGTTAAACAAGTGCAATGTAGAACAGTTGCTGATGCTAATCTTTGTTAAAAAATCATTAAGCTTTATTTTCCTGTCATGTCTGGCAGGTGGACCTCCAAACTGCACTATAGGAGAGGTTTACAGTTTGAAGACCCTGACGCAACCAGTAAGTGTCACCTTGTATGTGTATTAAACATTTGTGTCAATTTCGACACCACCATCTATCCTTAAGTATCAACATCATGTCTGATGTTATGCTGAGGATGTGGAATTTGCAGAATGTTGCACAGGTGCCAACATGTGGTGCCATGGATTAGTGGGTCTCAGGAAGTGTTTTGTATGGCCACAAACATACTGATATCAGTCACGATATGTGTCAGAGGTGCTGGCTCTCTGTAATGCATGGATTTAGCAAACATATGTTTTCACAGCAACTGTTCCCGCACTGTGTGCCACATGTTGTACAAATTTAGTCAGGAGAAGGTTCAACATATATTCACCTGGGTATAGCTCTCCAAGGGCCTTTCGCAAGGAGACACTGGCACCCCCGGTGCTTCACTGCTCACCAATAATGAAGTGAGGCACCCGATGTACAAGGAGCTCTGTTGAGAAAGACAACAGTTAGTTGAGTACACATTGAGATGTGTGCTCTTCTCCAGATGGATGTTGGACAAGTCTATGGATTGTAGCAAATAAGATGTGTGCAGATGAAATGATAGGTTTTAGCCATCATGATAGTTGTGAGCAAGCATGATCATATAACGTATGTATGAAATGTGCATGGTGATTGTGTACCTAGTAGTTAGGAGGTGTATCAAGTTTTTGCACAGATAGGGGCAGATACAGGTAAACAGGCACTGCACCCAGTGCTGCACCACCTTTCTCACGGTCCTTAGCTCCCCCTATCTGCCACCATGTGTGTGCCATATATGATATATGGTACTCCATGGCGCTGGGTACGTTCCAAATGTCATTAACATCTTGATCGACATGACGTACCATTTATAGTTAGTGCAAGAGAAACTAATGCTAACCGTGAACTGTACGTAGGGGCCCATTGTGACCAATGGTGTGCACCCTTTTAATTCCAGCTCTGAGCTGGCATCAAAACTAGGAATACAGCTGAATCTCTTGGATTGCAGTGAGATATTTTGGCAGTCACCCTACCAGGGTAATGAGAACCTTGCATACATCATGACTGTCACAGGCCTAATGTGGGGCAAGGGGTAATGAAGTGGCACAATACAGGTATTGCACCACTTTGTTGAGATTCTGCTGCCTTATTTGTGTCATATTGCTTACAAGGTTAATGTGGTGGAAGGAGGCTCTAGACCCTCTCACATTTTGGCCCTAGTGTGCAACTTGTATCAAATACTGTAGATGCTTGCTGGGCAGATTTGTACGTACTTTGGTCTTGCCCTTGTTGTTGGTTTACTGCTTGACAACATGTCATCACAAAATGCTGTTTACTATGCATTCTGGTTCTTCCTCTACCCAATGCAGTTAGTGATGACATCTTCTCATGTTTTAGCTGCCACAATGACTCCGGTGCAAAAACAGAAGTTCACTAAATATGTGGAAACGTTCAGGCACATTTGCAAGGTCCAGGCTGGTTACAGGAAGATGACAAGGAGATACTGCATGGAAAAGTCATCTGGGGCATGGAAGGTCCCTAATAGTGGACCAGCCAAAGATCCAAAAACCACCTAAAGTACAGGAGCACTCAGTGTCTGTGGTGCTCTTTCAGGACCGGCACCCTCACCATCTGCAGCACATCATACAGCACCAGCACCATGACAGCCACCACCATCTGCCAGTGGGACCAGCTTTGAGGTAGAAATGTGAAAAGACCTGGCTGAGCTGAAGGCTGGGTTGACCAGACTGGAGGAAGACAATGCCAAAATGATAAAATGCTGAAATTAATTAGTAGAAAGTTCAAGAAGCTGTAGGTGTGCCCACTCACCACTTCCGTGGACCTTCCCTTCACCAGTGTCCATCATTCAAAGTTTTTGTGGGTGTTAGGGAGTTAGATATAGGTTAGGTAGGATAATGTTGTTTAGTTATAGGATATAGTTAGTGTAGTTTAGGGGTGGGATTTAGGCACTGTTTTTGTTTTTTGGGTAATCTGGATGGGGGTTATGTTTAGTGGTATATGTTAAAAAAAACTGTATTAAAAAAATCCAAATAAATATATATTTATTTAGAACATAGGATTAGTTAATATGTGTGTAGTTTAGTTCAAGTTGTCCTACATGTCTATTGTCTCATAAGGAGGGTGGGGGGACAATGTTTATTGAGTGGCATTATGTGTATAAGTTAAGTTTAGAATAGGATAGATAGCTGTAAGGTTAAGTTTAGATAAGTTAATATAGGTTAGTTTGTGTAGGTTAGTGAGTAGGTTAGATTTTGAATAGCTTTTGTTTTTAGGTACCAATAGATCCTGTTATATTTTGGACAATTAGGTGTCCATGATGATTCACTGACTGAGTGTTCTCGTGTCTACACTGGCCAAGTTGGAGAAATGCATTAGAGTCTGCATTCAGTATTGATTTACACGTATGACTCTGTGTATCCCCGATGTCCAAGGACCTGTCTCATTGACAGTGCTATGACACCAGCTACTCAAGACAGTTTTCAGCACAGTTCCTGACACTCTGATTGTGTATGGATACAATATATTGGACATGTAATGATGCTAAATAAAATGCCATTGCTAAGATCTGTCACAATCTTTTTAGAAACGTTTTGCACTCCACCTTATTTGGTGTTTGGATACTGACAAACTGACTCACAGATTTGAATATTCTCTTCAGTTCCTACATATTTGTTGTATTGGTACATTCGTCAGGGATATTTCAAGACTCTTGAGTTCTGAACCATTCATACCATGTGTCAACTTGCATGGAAATATGTTCAATACATGTTTTTGAGGCTCAGTAAGGTGTTTGTAGTCCACAATACTATCAGTCACCTTTAACATGTTTGAGTCCTAGTGTGTGCCTTTGTGTCTGACAGTAAGCCACAAATGTCATTTGGTTCTGTTCTCAATGACGTTGCTTCACACAATGCACACATTTTTTTATGAGTTGATTAAACACTGAAAAAAGTGCATGATACATGTGATTATGGTGATTTATTTACATGTGCAGGTTTATTTTCCAATGCAGTACAATGTCCAGTGGAATGACCCCATGAGAGATCTTGAGCCATTTGATGTACATTCAAAGTCCAAGGATGAGGGACATGTCATGAGACGTGTAGGAGAAGTGTGCATTAGTGAAGAGCTGTCCAAATTGACAATAGGTCGGAATTAAGACAATGACAGTTCTATAGCAGATATGTCAACAGTGGTTGAGTGAAGAGGACACATTGCCAGCTGTCACAACGCTGGTATGATCTTAAGCACATAACTAAGGAGATTCTGTCCATGTGCACAGATTGGTGCTAATGGGTGGTTTTACGTGTGAATGTTGTTCCTTCCACATCTTCATCCTCTGATGTGTGTAATGCCTCCTGTGCCATGGGTGGTGCTGTTGTTGAAGTTGAGGGAGCCACACGCACATCAGGGGATAAATATGTGGAATCAAAGGTCCCGGCAGCTGCTATTTGTGGGAACACATAAGGCATCACTGCTGCAAGGAGAAACTGCTGATTTTTCATCACCACAGATACATCACGGTGGTAGGCAGCCATGTTGTCCCTGAGGGAGGCCACTTCCCGTTGTATGGACTCCAGAGAATTGTGTAGGATTAGCGTAAAAAATCGCTAATCCTGCAAAGCCCATTGTAATCAATAGTGTGCCTCCAATTAATACCTGCCCTGAGCCCACTTATGGTTTCCTAGATGTGGGTGAGTTGTTTTTTACTAGGACTGTGACATAAACTCTAAGACATATGTTTATTTGAATCATGTATTAACATGTTTGGCAATTTCATACATTCAGTCATATGTACTCATGAAAAGAAATTCTGTACAATGTGGGTACGTCTATGTCCACCTGCAGCAGTATTTTTTATTTCCCGATCATGTGCTGGCTCTTCCTCCTCTTCTTACCTTGGGTCCTCGAGTTGTTAATCCCAGGGGACATTTGTCCACACACATATATTGCACATGCCAAAATAATTTTGCAGACCAGGGGTGGCAGCTACCCCTGGAAATATCCAGGGCACAAAACCAGGCCTTGAGCAGGCCAAAGGTCCACTCAACTATGTCCTGTGTGTGGATATGTACCTGGTTATAGGGATTGTTCCTGCTCAGTCTGTGGGTTGACAAATGGTATAATTTCCCACTACTGGAACCCATATCCTTGGTCAGGTGAAATGTGAAAAAATGGACAGTGTCATTGTTTAGCATTACTATATTTGCAAATGTTCTGCCCATGTTTGTTATGTGTAATGATATGGTCTTGCACTTCTCCCAGTTATGACCACATGATATGCCAATCATGCCAGTGTACTGACGTTTACAGGGGCCTGTTCACTCACTCTATGTGATGTCAAATGCAGTGCATAAGCAGATACATCATACATTCAACATCCTGATTGTCATATTTCTGCAGCAGAGTTTGGTGATGACTGATTCCCATTGATGTAGTCCACTCAATGCTATGTGTTCACACTACTTGTGTGGAGAGACAGGATGTGGGTGTGTAGGTCCAGCCTAGGTAGGTGGTAACATACTGGACATGACTGACACAGATACATGCATGGATCCATGGAGATCCCCAGATGTTGGTGTCGGCCTACATTACATTTGCCCATGCCTTTGATTGGCCAGTGTTACCTAGGGAAGTTGACATGATGACATCCACATAGTATGCACTCACATACCACCTGAGTGACATGATGTCATAACTGCCATTTCCCAATCCTTGGTTGCATGTCACAGTGGGGGAACATTGTGTACATGTGTAACAGCATTGTGCCCAGTTTGTGCACACAACACATGGCTCTTGATGATTTGAGGTTGGTCCTCTGTACTCCAGCTACACAGCTTCATACACTGGTCAGTGTCTCCGAGAAGGGGAACTGGTACACAATACTTGGGGCCTCCTGCACTTTTTGGTTCCTTCAAACTAGAATTGCACAAAAGTTAACTAGTGACTACAAATTCACACTTGTATTAGGGACTGTAGGGTTTCTTCTTTGCTTTCAGGATGCCTCAGCATCATGGTGAGCGATGAATCTTTGTAGCATTAGACATCAAACATGTGAGATGGGAGTGGTTTTGCTTAATATTTTACATTTGTACAGTTACATGTCACCTGCCCACGGGCCATGGTTTGTCAACTTACACCTAGTCAGTCCTGGTATGTAAACAATAACACGGCTGACAGCCTATGTGTGTTAAATGCAAACACCTCCCAGTGGATATGGGACACCTCCCTTGCCCACAGAGATTTTGGGCAGATTTCCTGACTGACATCCATGGCTGAGTGCCTTTACATCATACAACGTCTGCAAAACTGGCTTGAGAAGTATTCACATGTAAGTCAGAGTGATTTACATTGCATATGTAAACTGAACTATGGTGCATGTATGTGTAACAGCCCTCATCATGCAGTCCCTGTTTGTGTAGACAGAAAGTGATCTGTGTTGTGTGTCCCCATATCTACTTGTTATTGTGTCTGTTAGGTACTTGCTGTTTGCTTACCTATAAGTAGGCCATTTCTATATTATCCATCCTGGAATTGTTGGTTGTTGATGCAGTACCCGAATATGAAGGTATCATGTACACCACTGGCAGGGTATTTAGCCACCACATTTAGGATCTTCCCATGCTGGTCAACAATGGCCTGTATGTTGATGGACTGGGTGTGCTTCCTGTTGCAATATAGGTAGGCAGATGCAGCAGGAGGAATGATTTGCACATGCATGCAGTCCATGGCTCTCAGCATATGTGGCAATTCAGCAATGCCATAAAAACCTTGATTGATTTCATGCTGCAGTTGCTCGGTATTGGGGAATAGGAATGCTGAGAAGGATGGCTGTGAAACTCCTGCCACTCGGGCTGCAGCAATCTGGAAGAAACCCAAGGCCAACATGTGAAACACAGTCAGGAGTGTGATCTGTGCAGGGATATTGGTGACCCTGTCAATTGTTGCCAGCAGTCTGTGTGCCATGAGGTGTAGCAGCTGTACGATGGACTCCCTCCACAGGCAGTAATAGATGAATCCCTCTTCTTCCCTGAGTCCAATCAGTGAAGTATGCTGCCGATATATGCGCTCTCTTCTCCTGCGCTGCCTCTGTGGTGCAGGTGGTGGTGATTGTAGTGGTGATGGTTAAGATGGTGGTGATGGTGGTGGTTGTGGTGCTCTTCTTGGTGCTCCAAGCTGAAGTAGGATTAGATCCATGGTGTCATGGAGCTTGCCAGACTGATTGGGGTCTGCTCTCTGTATGTACCTGCGCCAATGCATCATTCTTAGACCTGGACTAAGCAGCCATTATTTTTTTGATGCATTGCAGTCTTTGTGTGACTTTTGAAAAGGGTGTGTAGTTTTCAGAAAAGCTTGTAAATATAGTTGTTTCAGTCCTGCACGATTTTTAAAGGAGGAATACCTTTCTCCCACATCATTGTCAGTCTCTAACTCTGCCAGATCCAGCGCTGTGTGAAAATGATGCAGTGGGCTAAAAGGTGGCACTAGAGGCCTCTAGCTTCCCTTTGCAAATATGCAGTTGTTCTTGCACCACCTTGCATTAAAAAAAATGATGCAACAGCAGTGCAAGACAATTATAAATGAGGCCCTGAATTTCCCTCTGGTGCACCCTCTGCTCCTAAATGCATAAAGCCTGTGATAGTGTCGAAGACAGCTGTACTTGCGTTACCTGTGATCCTGAAGATGGATCTGACTGGGACTTATAACATCAGTTAGTGCAGAATAGTGATTGTAACAGGGTACATTCCAAGAAATAATAACTTTGGGAGACAACGGGGGATTCTGCATGGGAGGTATAGATGGAAGGCATGAGCTGAAGAATCGCTGCAGTTAGCAGTGGTATCATGAGGTTCCATCACTGTTTTGCCTAGCTCTTTTTTTAAACATTGCTGGCACTTTAGTATTCAGCTCAGTGCCCGTCAGGGGTTCAGTATTGAGAATTAATTCAACCCCTTTAATTAAATGATCAATATGGTCTAGAGTGCAGTTCTTCCCATTGATCGTTCTGGGGGAAACAGTCCCCTTTGCAGGTTTCTTATTTTTCTTCACATTGGGTCTCTTTAAATCAGACGTCTTCCTTTTGCCCATATCTTAACACCCTGTAGTTTTACTAGTTTGCAATAAGCAAATCAGTCATACAGACAACCTAGGAAGAACAAAGAATAAAATGGGTGAACAAGAACTCAACAGAAGCAAATCAAGGCAATTAAAACAGTCACGATTCCTTATCCATGACAGGGAGAGGCTTGTAGATTAATACAAGTTGGATGAAAGGGAAGGGGCTCAGCTCAGCCTCTTCCAGACAATGAAGGGCACAGGTGCATCCCACACATGTCCCTCATGACGTGGGAGTAAAGACACACCTTATAGTACTGTTAACTGGGCACAGGTAAAAGAGCCACCTCCAGGGGTTGTAGGCAGCCTGGACTTTGAAGTCCCGCATCAGTAACAAAGACAACTGGTGTTACGAGCCGCGGCTGTAAAAACGTGCTTTAGAGCACTGTTAGCTGGGCACAGGTGAAAGAGCTGCCTTTTGGGGCACTAGGTAGCCTGGTCTTCGAAGACCCGGAACAGTAGCAAATAAATCTGGCGTATCTATCCATCTACCAAACTATCTATCTATCTATCTTATCTATCTATCTATCTATCTATCTATCTATCTATCTATCTATCTATCTATCTATCTATCTATCTATCTATCTATCTATCTATCTATCTATCTATCTAGCTATCTAGCTATCTATCTAGCTATCTATTCTGTTTGAAAAATGTCTGCAAAACTTTGCAGATCTGCTGACCCTGTTTCAGTGTCAGAGTACTGAAAGTTTCTCAGTTTTTGTTCAGGGGAATGCAATGAAAAAAGGAGGGTGTCTCAAAACGTGCTTGAAATCCAATGCATTTTAAATAGACTTTTTTTTTTTCTTAGTGATATATTGTAGCACAATCCTACTAAAAGTAGCAAGAAGAACAGTAGAAGTCTCTACTGTTCAAAGCTCCACTCTATGCCACTCCACTCTATGCTATTACACTGTACACAATGTCACTGTACGCCACTGCATTCTATACTATTACACTGTATGAACCTCCAATCTATGCCACTCCAAGCTATGTTACTCAGCTGCAGGCCACTTGACTGAATACTACTCCACTATGCACCATTCCAGCCTACGCAATTCTCTTGTACCTCACTGACTCTACTCTATTCCACTGTATGCTACTCTACTCTATGCCACTCCCCAGTATGGCTCTCCACTCTATGCCACTTCTTTCTACGCTATTCAATTGGAAGCCCATCCAAAGTTTGCCACTCCTCTGTAAGCTAATACACTATACCCCACACCACTGTACACAACTCCAGTGTATCACTCCACTCTATCCCACTTCTTTCCACGTTATTCCATTCAATGCCACACCACTGTGAGCCACTCCACTTTATACTATACCACTCTAACTTATTCCAAAGTATGCCACTCCAGTCTACACTACTTCACTGTATGCCACTGCACTGTATGCTACTCCACTATAAGCTATTCCAGACTACTCCACTCTACTGTACACCATGCCACTCTATGCTACTCCACTGTTTGTCACTCCAATATACTTTACACCACTCTATGCCTCTTTAGTGTACACCAACCCACCCTATGCCATTCCATTATACAATAGTCCATTGGGTGCAACTTCACTGTACAGAACTCCACTATATGCTATTTTACTCTTCCCCACTCTACAGTACACCACTGTACATCTGTCCACTGTACACTACTGCACTATACACTATTCTACTCTACACTACTCCACTCTATGGTATTCTACTCCACGCCACTGCACTGTACTCCACTGTATGCTATTTCACTGTATGCTACAATGTCTTATGGAGTCTCATTATAACGATACTGCTGGATTTTGGACGGCAGCACCTCTGTGCTGTATGCAGCTGAGTCACTCCTACACTAGTCAGCAGCTGTCGGCCCAACCCTCCTTGTTCTCTAGCAGCACCTCACCAAAACCCAACCGGTAAAGGTGATTTGTGGAACTTTGGCATGGAACTCTGAAGACCCCTCAGGGAAATTGTGGTGAAACAATCCTTACCCTTTTCTCTCCACATACAAGTCTCTTACACACATGTAGGTAAGACATAACAAGCCTTACCCTTTTCTCTACACATACAAGTCTCTTACACACATGTAGGCAAGACAAGAGATGTTTGACAATTTTCAAAACAGTTATTGAAAAGACTGCAATCTACGATAAAATACATGAGCTGCAATGTTTAGGATAATGCAGAATAACACAATCAGGATTGTGAAGATTAGAGATGTAAATATGAAAAACCCAAAATATTGATCTAATGTGAGCATACAATTCCCAACGAAAAAGCCTAATCTCTAGCACATTAGCGAGAACATGGCGACATAAGCCAAACCTATCTGTAAAGTGTCCATGAGAAGCATGTCCACCCCATTACCTTGGTACAAGGTCAGGCTGCCAGTCTCCAGATCAGGATCTGTGGAGACACAAAGGCTGTGGTCGAACGAAAACCGACATGCAGCATGGATGGAAATTCTACCTGAAACCCACATTAATGCCCTTTGTCCTTCAAGATGTTTTTATAGGGGACATGTTTATGCTCATGCACAGAAACCTGACGTGGGTATGTACCTAAGCGCAGGACTGTTTACACAGTATTGGGGCCGGCAATACAAAATATTATTCCGTGTGCCTTGTATTCCATTCATGTAAATCCGAGGAAAAGGACATGATGCAACTTATGACATCCATAGCACTGATAATGACGCTTTCATAGACAAGCGGCTGATAATGACATTTTTAAAAATTAAAACAATACCACTAAAAGAAGCAATAATAAAATGAATAAAAGTGAATACATGGATACAGAACAAAATAGCTAAATAAAAGGGCACAGGGCCTAAGCTAAGCTATCATTGTGCCCGAGCGACTAACTAAAAATGGGCACACATTACCCTCCCTTATTGCTGGAACAAGGGTGTAAGGTGCAAAGCCTACTATTAAAAATGCTGTATCTTAAAATTATAAAACTCTAAAACTATAACTAAAATCATACATAAAAGACAAATGTCTAAATTGACAAGTCAAGCAGACCAACAGACAGGCCAAATTAAAAAGGCAATTTGGTGTCAAGTTTTATACTTTTTTTAAATCCAATTGTCAAATTTTTAATAATTATCATGTTCTTACAAAAAATGTCTGATGTCATCAAGGGAGAGTGAGACCAGGAAGGACTCCACTTCAGCAGGTGGCAAGTGGATCAAAGCATTGGCAGAAGGATCTACCAAGCGGTAGTGTGCAGAAGTCTCTGGCGCTTAATGGCACTTTCCATTGTGCCAGATGTCATTGGAGCCCTCAAATTCACCAGTCTGAATGTCAAAGACGAATCTAGCTCCAACTCCCCAAACAAGAAAGTCCTGAAATACTGCATCATGCATTCATGACACAGTTGGACTGGTGGTAGCTCCATCACTCTGCTTTGTTGAGAGAGAACAGCCACTGCATATCAAAAATAGTAGCAGAAGAATTCTGGCAATTAATGCCAAACTTATAGGGAATACGCCAAAGACACTCGAAAAGAGTGAGTGTATGGATGCAGGTATTACTCCACGGACGGTCTGGAAGGTTCTTGGAAATTCACAACCGGCAGCCTTATAAAATTGTGCAAGCCCCACAGTATTTGATGCATTGAATATTCTGTTCACCAATTCTCCAAAATGCTTTAGGAAGTTGGTGTTTAACAGGGATTTTATCTCAACTGATAATCCTGCTATCTGGAGATCATACATCTCTCTGGCCGATGTTTGGGTCACATGTTTTTGGAACAATAGTCCCTTTAGTTTGCTGAGCTTGTCAAAGTTTGCATTAGAAGTAGCAACGTGGGGCCACAAGTCTGTCACTTTTAGCTCTTGTGTGGAGGGAACAAAGCATGGCTGAGAGCCAGGCCACTGGCAACTGGGACCCTGGACCCAGCAGGTAAGACCCTCCTTTCGCTTTCTCGTCTATGTGTACACGGGGTCCGGCACTGGGCATGGAAAGTATTTGCATAAGAGAGGGGTCTGTGCTTTGAAAAAAAGGAAACTTGCAGTCAGAGCTCCACTTGAAAAGAACCTTTCTCCCCAGAGTCTCTGGGAAAGGAAGTTGTGCTATGTGGTACGGTGCTAAGGCCAGCAGGGAGAGCTGGAGGCCAGGGGACTATCAGCTACTGAGTGGTAGTCCGGCAGCCCTCGCAGGTTATAATGTGTGTGGCTTGAGAGAGTGCCTTAGAGCCCAGAGGCAAGCAAGGCTATGCACCTTGTGAAAATGCCATGCTGCTGGTCGTGAGCTGGTTTGCTGCTGCTAAATGATGAGCCCTAAAGAAAGGGAGGGTCTGAGGCTAAGTGCAGAGGAAGCGATTGAAAGGTTGGTGCAAGACAGGGGATGTGTTTGGTCCTGCGTAGCAAGTTTCTGAAGGAGAGCAGTTGGTAAAGGTAGCTGTGTACGGCATTCCTCCCTGGCCTCAATGCACCCAATCTCGGAAGCGCTAATCAGTGTCGTCCCGCCAGACCCTGCTTTGTGCTTCTGAGATCGGGTGCATTCAGCCCAAGGTGGAATGTTGTAGGTAGCAAAAGCTGCTGCTTTAGGCCTCTTGTGCTATCACAGCCCTCCGGCCTGGGGCCTGCTGTTCTCAACCACACCTAAACACTTACTTTTAGGGTGCTTGGGGCATGCAGCATTCTGCCCCAGGTTCAACTCCTTGGAAGTTCTTAGCCTACTCCGCAGAATTCCACGGAGTAGAACTCATTGAGCTCCACCCATCCCTAGTAATACCATCACTAATGGAAATTGGAAATTTTAAACACACATGGAATTTGAATGACCTCAGTAGGATTGTATATGTCAAATGGGACTCTATCCCACACAATCCCATCTGGAATTGGAACTGCTGAAATCTTCACAAGGGACAAGTCTCTCAGGATCTTATGTGAAGATTGGTAAGTTGTCAAAACCTCGTTCGCCGGCTCAAAAGCAGAGTGTTCAAGAAGATAATGGCCAGTTATTCAAAGGAAAAAGATAATAACTAAACCAATCCAAAGCAGAAAGGCAAGCAATGTCAACAGTACCCACAGATATTACCTTTGACAATTTAAGTAATTGTTCTTAAGCCAAATATGCAGCTTATGTGTCTTTGATACAGTCTCAGTTGCAGAAGCAGACAAATCAGAAGAAAAGTCATCAGTGAAAATTAACACAGAACACAGAAGCTGGTGCAGAGCTGGTGGATCTAACCTTTTGTGGTCATTCATATTAGACAATGTCATCCATTTGGTTCAAATTTGTTCCACATCTCAGACAGTGTTCATCAATTAAGTATTGATAGGAATGAGCAGAAGCTCATTCTCTGCCCTTCCCATCCTTAAGGAGGCAATAGTAGCATTGGTGCTGGCAGAAATGTTGTTTAATGCTTGTAGAGGTACAACCAGTTGGGTAGTGAGAGGGGAGCGGGTACTACCCGAAAGACCTCTTGGTCTACTGTGCAGGATTGGCTATATGGTGCAATATGACATTATCAATTGAAATAAATCTGTTCTCTCTGGAAACAGGCAGCAGTGGTATGATGACAGTGTATTTCCCGGGACTCGATCCATTGCACTGTAGGGCGGGCCAAATTCCTTTTTCACAGCAATCTTTTCATGCACTTGGGGCCAGATGTGGCAATTTCCGAATTTGCGAATCGGAAATTGCGAGTTGGTGTGACTCGCAATTTCCGAATCACAAATTCGGATGCAGAACGGTGTCTCAGACACCATCTGCGAATCACTATGGGGTCGCAAAGACCCACCTCATTAATATTAATGAGGTGGGTCGCTTTTTGCGACCCCATAGCGATTCCCTGCACTCACATGGATGGTGGCCTGCTGGAGACAGCAGACCTCCATGTCTGTGACTGCTTTTTAAATAAAGCAATTTTTTTTTTGTATTGCAGCCCGTTTTCCTTAAAGGAAAACGAGTTGCAATACAAAAAAAATAATGAAACCATTTGGTTTCGTTTTTTCAGAGTAGGCAGTGGTCCATTGGACCACTGCCTGCTCTGAAAAAACATGAAACATTTTTTTGGGCAACATTCATTCCATGGGGACCCCTTCCGTTTTGCGAATGGGTTACCACCAGTGTGACAGCGGTAGTCAGGGATCCTAGTGTTATAACTTTTGACACTAGTCCGGCACTTTGCAGGAGTAGCAGCAACATTTTAGATGTTAATCCTGCAAAGCACCCAGAGGCCCTTTGAAAACAATTGGAGCCTCCCTTTAATGTCTGCTCTTAGCAGGTGTTAAAAATGCCTATAAAAATGATTAAAAAAAATGTCATAGATTTCTTTGTGCCATTTTTTTGGTCCCCTAGTGCCGGAATGCCCCCTTGCATACATTATGCCTGGGCAGGCATAATGTGGAGCAAGGGGTTACAAAGTAATGAAATGCATGCATTGCTCCACTTTGTAAATATGGTGCATTGTTTTTGGCCTTCCAGAGCCATATTAACGTAAAACAAATGACGTTAATGTGACATTGAAATGTTGTTAGCCTCTCTTAAATCTGGGCCATTATAACTGGTGCAGGTATAATGTAGCACAAAGGGTTACAAAGTGGAGCAATGCATGCATTGTGCCACTTTGTAAATATGGCATGGCATTTTCAGTCTTCTAACGCCATATTAGAGTAAAATAAAATGATGCTAATGTGGCATTATCATGGCTCTAGGGCCTCTTAAATATGCCCCTTTCTGCTCTCTGGACATATAGGTGATGAAGCCAACTGTGGCCTGAACCTATAACTCTTGCTGTTAAGGACTGCTTTAGGTCTTGGTTCTTTCTCTCCACAACGCTGATTCCTTCTGGATGATAGGGGGAAGAATAATGGAGTTGAACTCCCATCATTCCCTTGTCCGAGTGGAAGGCTGCAACCGCATCTGTACCTATAAAGACTAGCACATTTTTAGATAAATATTATCTATTTTCCTAAACCTGTGTTGTGTCATTTTGTAGTGTTTTCACTGAGTTACTGGGTGTGTTGGTGCAGTCTGAGCTTCAGCCGACCATTGTGGCCATACCTACAGGAATCCAGAACAAGAATCAACAGCGAATAAGATATATTTGTATGCGTCATCAGTTTGTAAGGGACCACAAGGGTCCAGGTACATACATTGTAATCGTTTGTTGAAAACTAGGTAGGATGTCTGCAGTGGGCATTTAATGGTGGACCCCTTAATTTATTTGCAAATGCTACAACAAAGGACATATTGCTCGGTCTGTTAGACCTGGCCACTAAAATAATTTTTGTAATAGTGATATTGTAGCGGCCACACCTGTGTGAGTGGAGGAGACACCTTCATGTGCTGCTTTGATAAGATCTACTCTCTGGTCTTGACTGGGGATCACACAATCTCCAACCCCTAGAATGTTGCAAATACAATGTTCTGGGCACTGAGATGGTAAGAATAATTGACAGGATATGCTTTTGGTGCAGGCTTGTCATCAGCTGAAGCTTTCACAGGAGCCAGCGTCTCATCATCCTAACCTCGTCTGTGAGTTATTGCAGCAACAGAAGCCATAGCTACTTCAGATTTGGCAGCTTCATCAGCAAAAGTGTTTTCTACAATCTGTACTCCTAGACATTGATGGCCTAATGTACTTACTACATGAGCTTTTTTGTAGTTTGTCCCGAAGGTCAGCTACCCTCCCCTACAATTTTCAGTGTATGATGATGTTCCCTTTGGAATCTCTCAAGTCATTGAGATGCCAGCAATTTATTTAGACTGGACAGATTAATATGAATCACACACAATCAGTGTTGGTTGGTCATGATCCGTATGTTCCAGTGCCAGGACAAGAGCCTTAAGCTCTGCCAACTGAGCAATGCAGACCCCTAGGGTCTGCATGTAGGTATTTTGTGGGTGAAATATACCATCCCTCAATACTCCACTAACAGCACAAGCAGCAGAGTACTGATGTTTAGTACCTTCAGCTGGTTGTGCTTAACCATCAATGTAAATGGCAGCTCGTATTGGTCTAATGGTAATATATTAGTAGGTGTGGGGTACTCCTGTTCATATTGGAGGAAATCTTGGGTCTGAAGTTTTGGGTCAAAGATGTAATCAACATCAGTGGCAGCTAGGGAATTTGCCCATTGAATCCAACGTGGATGTAGTGCTTTTGCATTTGGAAGGCTGGCTTTGGTGACCGCCTCGAGGTCATGTGATTTGTATGCTGTGGGTATCTGCTAGAAATTGGTTGGGTTGGCAGTCAGGTTACCTCCGTCCAAGCAAGGACCCTCACTCTAGTCAGGGTAATGGAGAAACACTTAGATAACCCCTGCTTACCCCTTTGGTGGCTTGGCACAAGCGGTGAGGCTTATCTCAGATGAAATGTATAAAGTATTTGTACCAATACATTACAAAATAGACACCACACCAGTTTAGAAAAATAGGTAATATTTATCTAAATCAAACAAGACCTAAAACGACACAAATCTAACATACACAAGTTAAAATATGAATTTTCAAAAGAATAAGGGCCAGATTTATACTTGCTTTGCGCTGAATTAGTGTATTTTTTTTACACTAATTCAACGTAAACCTAACTCCATATTTATATTTTGACGCTAGACCTGTCTAACGTCAAAATATTGGAGTTAACGTAATTTTTTGAATGCCTGAAACCACCTTGCATCAATGAGATGGAAGGTAGGTGTTCCAGTCCAAAAACTCTAACCCCCTAGCGCTATATTTATCCACCCGGGCAAAAATTATGCATGGGTTGGGAGCGAACCCAAAAAATGAAGATAACTCTGATTTGCATCAAATTTTAACATCTGGTTTAGACCAGGCGTTGAAATGAAGCCCACGCATTACTACTTGATGAAAACACACAGAAGCAGCATTACCAACCCACAGGACAACATGGAAGTGCTACTGCTCCTTCTTGGGAGATGATGCAGAGGACAGCAACAACAATTGCAACCACCACTACCACAACGGGCCCACAAAAGCAACGCAGAAGGCTGGAGAGGATATTCCGAAACAGGACAACTCTCCTTGTCCTCAAGGAACAAGACATTATAAGGATATACAGACTCAATCGGTAAGCCATACTACACCTGCTGCACCACAATGAACCACAGATCACAGCTAGCCTGCAGACCCCAGGTAATATACCACCTGTGATAAAGCTGTCCTGCACATGCTGGCAAGTGGCTCATTTCAAACAACAGATGCCCTGGTTGCTGATGTGTCACAACCTTCATTCTAAGTGTTCTTGCCAAAGGTGTTAGATGCAATTATCTCTCTGATACCCTGCCACATTAGCTTCCCCAAAACCCAGCAAATGCAGCAGGAGATAAAACAGGGATTCTACCAATTTGATGGCTTCCCGCATGTCCTCGTTGCAATTGACTGCACCCATGTTCGACTTGTTCCACCTGCAGCAACAGAACATTTTTACCGGAATCGCAAACACATGCATTCCATAAATGTGCAGGCCATAGTGGACCACCGAGAACTATTCACAAACATTTTGGCCAAGTATCCTGGGAGTGTCCATGATGCCTACATATCCAGGCACAGCAGGATCCACAAACACTTCCAGGATGAACAATATGGAAATGGCCTACTTGTGGGTAAGTCAACAAACCTAGCAATTTACACACAACACACCAACCCTGTAAGACACACAAGACATACACCACTCAAAAAACACATGGCCAGGGTAACACAGATGTGCAGGTAACAACACTTATGCACCATGCTGCAGTGCAGCACAATCAGTGCACATCACAAACACATACACCCGCATGTACGTCACTCACCCACAACTTGACAGGCACACCACGTGAAGGACAGGTGAATATATGTACTCTTTGCAAACAGAAGGTGTACACAAACCACTACAAGTTCCCACAGGTTGCCTACTGTGTACACTTCACACACACAGTACACCAAACAAAGAATAGCACAGCAATGTCAATGGCATACACCATGCTCAAGTAAAATAAGTCACACATAGGCACAGATCCCTCAAATCATGCTGTGCAAGTCTGTGCCAGAACAAACATCAAATGTCAGACAACTGATGCCAATAACAACTACATCTCATCAACACATCAATGGCCATCATATACCATGTGCCAGATTTGTAAGAATTGGCACAACACCTACAGTAGTGCCACCTCACATTCACCACTTCCTGACCCACAACACCATCATGTCTGTACGGTAAACAATAGGTGGCCCACCATGGGGCAGAGACATTGTTCGACAGTGCAGATCAAGGATGCCATAGTGGGACTCTGTAGGATTATTTAGGACATCACTGACCTCACATGCACCGTGATAAGAGACACATTTTCTAAGTAGCTGAGCTCCATCCCATAGCCTGCACTGTGCATGTAGGGGCAGTATAAATGCTAATTCATATTTTGGACGATAGGCGAGATAATGGTAGTGAGGTTGATCATCCTGAAACAATGGGATACACACCCTTGGACAGCTGATGCCTGGCAAAAACATCAGCTGCCACTCAGGATCACTAAGGGGCCTATGTAGGAGCCCTAAGTGCCATTGTCATGGCCTGCACTGTATGCACAAATTTGCGGATGACCACTGTTTTGTGACTTGAAGCGACCCTCCCATGCAGCACTTAGTGTGGAAGGGGCTTGCAATGTGTGTACCTGCAGGTCTGTGTCCACAAGATACATAGCATTATTATGCTGACACAGATGTAGGTGTCACCTGAAACCTGAACCAGTGCCAACATCAAACACCACCCCAGGGGTGCCATTTGCAGTTTGCAATGAGGAAATAGACTGTGATTTGACCTTATATGAATGTGCAACCTTTGCATGATTCATACTGCTGCACACACAGAAAGAGCCAAGTGTCCATCAAAACGGTGTATGTATAGAAAGGTGTCCCTTCCTGCATAGATACATCCACCTCCACAGGACAGCTAGCCAAGCACCGTGGTGCAAGGTCGGCAGTCTTGGTGCACAGCTGCATATCAGGTGCCAGCGCAGGAAACAACAAAGGATTGACTAGTAACATGTCATACATGGTGCATTCCTGCATTGTCAAAATGATGCAGCACAGTGCTGCCTATGTTGGAGCTGCGTTGTGCATTGCCACTTACTCATTAAAATTGGCCTAAGTGTTACACTTCATCTGTAATGACACATGTCAAAATAGCTGGGATGTCCATGCTCTGTAACGCTACCATGTTGTCACCACATCTGACCCCATTGTGTTGTGAGGATATGTCATGCCCCCTCTACTGATAGCACACTGATACAAAGGTGCACCACGCAACACATGGTACATACATACTGAGCATCAGTTAGGATTCCAAAATATATGTCCCAGGTCCCTGAGCCAATATCCAAGATTGTCATGTTCAACAACATAGTGCTAAGAAAACTTTGCAGAAGGCCAGGAACTCACACCATACCACAAACATGTATGTGTCACAACCAACTCAAAATAACAACTGCCATGCTACATGACAAACCTGTTGCATGCGTAAACAACTTACACCTTTTATATTTTGCAGGGGTTCAGGGTTATGGCATACATCCTTGGATGATGACCCCATTTGCAAACCCAAGCACAGCAGCAGAGCATGCATACAATGAGGGACACCATAAGACACACAATATTGTGGAAAGGACTTTTGGCATACTGAAAACAAGAATCAGGTGCCTGGACCTCAGAGGAGGCTGCCCTCTATATGCCCCACACATTGTGTGCAAAATCATGCTGACATGTGCTATCCTTCACAACATATGTGTGTGGATGAACATTCCGATGTATGACTGGGTAGATGACCTGTCTGAGGAGGAGGAGGGGGATGGTAGTGACGATATGGAGGGGGAACTGCACAAGAAAGCTGCTGGGGTACACAGGAGACAGCACATCGTTGATAACTTTTACTCTTAAGAACCATTGAATTCACCTTGTCAATTTTGTAAATGAACAATTGACTAATACAAACAATCCTGCTTTGGACTCTTCAATCTCCACTACACATAGCATAGGAATGTGAGTCAAAGGTCAGGGATCATGTTACAAATAGGAATCTGACAAGTACTGTTGCAACATGATGATGATGTTTAAGCTTGTACTGCAACATCACACACATCACTAACAGACTCATCACTGGTACGTGACAACTGAAGAACACAATCTATGGACCACTACATATTTTGTACAACCATGTTGCCAACTTGTTAGTCAGTAGGTCATCAGATACAACTACATCATATTCAAATAGGATGTATGCAAGGGGCCAACACATGAGGTAGTGGATGCCAAAAAATAGAAATTAATTCATGTTGGAACTGAACACTGTCACAACTCAGTGTGAGAGTTGCAATGGGTGATGGAACATGTGTGACAAGGGGGGGACATCATTAGTAACTATGGTCATCTTGATTTGCCCAGGTTTAACAACCAATGGTGGAATTTGGGTCTGTGCAGAACATCCATGGTAATCTGTCCTGCCACCGCCATGGGGCACAATCCTGACACAGGGTACATATGACATCACACATTGCACGGATACGCCTGTGGAATGCACATCCGCATGAATGAGACCATATGCAGGTAGGGCTGCAGGTCCACCACACAAAACCAACAACCATTGGTAAATGCAACTAGTTTAATCAAACTTTTGTGATCAAAACATATTCTGTGGGAATGTAGGCAGTGTGTGTCATACACACTATGTACCAAAGATGTACACATGTCAGACAAATAAGCAGGCTTCACACAACTCTCCATAAACTCAAAATCTACATACGGAAACAGTTGTTAGATAATATTTCCTAGTTAGCAATGGTTCACCCATTATCAACAATGCCTGACCTGTGTATGTAGCTTTAAATATTATGCTCTGTATGACAACATCACACATCACAGACAAAAACACAATATACAATCACAAATCAGATCTATTGCATTGTACTGAATGCCAAACATATGTGGATACACTGCTGTCACATATACATGTATATGCATGATGTGCAACAATTTGCATACTGTTGACTCTGTAACACACACATTGGTGGAACAGACCAATCAGGCCCTTATCACATTGTTGCATGGACTACCACATGTGGCCCTACCCAAAATGTCACTCTGCAGCACAGCCCATGTCGTATCTATGTAGATTCAGGGTGCATCTAAGGACAATGGAAAAAAAACACGCAATCAGGAATTGACTCAAAAACTATGACACAAACGTGTCTAAAACATCCGCAAATGCAAAGTAAATGACACGTGGGCCCTTGGCGGGAATTTCACCTTCGCACTCCTCTCAATGATGCCTTCAGCGAAATCGACGTATAACCGGCAAGCTTCTATAGAAACGATCCACGTGTGTTGTGCGTCTAAAAAAAACTACGCAAATGTCAAATGCATCAAATAAATACATGCATAACTGAAAAATGTGACACACGGGACAGGACGTGATGCAATAGGAAATCCTGTCTACAAGCATGATACAGTGGGTATAGTTTCACTTTCACTTTACAGTCTGTGCCTTTCTGACTATGTGGTTGTGTTTTATAGCTGGTGGTTGTGTATTGAAGTTTGTGGTGTCCCTCCTGTCATGTCCTGTCATACATTGTGTGTACTTTGTTCCAGTAGTTGTGATTTTGTGTGTTTTTTGTCTATATTTGTATTTGTACTGTGGGGTCCGTCTGGGGTAGTTATGTATTTGGGATAGATGGGATTAGTTAGTGGGGTTAAGTTTCTGTTTATTTTTATTTTTTCTTGGTATGTGTGGTTAACTTTGACCATATACAACATATCTGGTAGAGAGAGGTTGACGAGGATGTCAGAGGATGAGCTAGGTGGATTTGTGGGGCTGGTATGCCACTAACTACCTACGATGCTTGAGATGGGTGGTCGGCCCACCCAGGGATACTGGACCAGGCAGCTGTGGTGGGGCAAGGTACTCCACCACTGAAGAGAGTGTACAGGAGTAACAGGAATGAGTACAAGCATTGTTGGGCAGATCTGTTGGCCAGGGAGCAAGATCTGCTCGATCACCTTGGTGTTGAGATCGGCGGACCTGTTGGTGAGTCTCCCATTGGCATACTATTTACTGTTCACTGCTCTTGAATGCTGCATGCAATGCTTATGGACAGGTTGTATGTAACCAGAATGATGTGTGTTAGAAATGGGGTCTTTGGTTAACAGTCAGGTTACCCCGTATGCAAGCAAGTACCCTCACTCTAGTCAGGGTAAAGGAGAATCACTCTCAGTTAAACCCCGCTCATCCCCTTGGTAGCTTGGCACGAGCAGGTAGGCTTAACTTCAGACGCAATGTATGAAGTATTTGTACCAACACACCCAGTAACTCAGTGAAAACACTACAAAATGACACAACACAGGTTTAGGAAAATAGATAATATTTATCTAAAGAAAACAAGACGAAAACAACAAAAATCCAACATAGACAAGACAAGTTATGAATTTTAAAAAATAATAAGAGTCCTTGTGCCACATGTACAAAACATTTTTCTAGTTGCAAATGGGGCGATTCACAGAATCAGCCCATTTGCGACTACAAAAATGCTTTTTGGGCTGTACAAAGCCCAAACTACGATTCGGTAACTTGTTACCGAATTGCAATTTGGGTTTTACGATTCGGTATTAGGAGGGGCGTTTTCAGGGCTTCGCTTCCTAATACCGAATCTAAATGGTATGTATGATTGTTTTGTGACCCTGAATGTGGACGCAAAACAATCACAGTTAGCACCAATTTCAAATTGGTGCTAACTCATTCACAAAGGGTAAGGGATCCCCAAGGAACCCCTTCCCCTTTGTGAATGCATGCAAAAATGTTTTTTAAGAGCAGGCAGTGATCCCACGGACCACTGCCTACTCCTCAAAAATGAAATTGAAACGTTTCATTTTCTTTCTTTTTAAACACAGCCTGTTTTCCTTTAAGGAAAATGGGCTGTGTTTAAAAAAATAGTTTGCTTTATTTAAAAGCAATCACAGGCATGATGGTCTGCTGACGCCAGCAGGCCACCATCCCTGTGAATTTTGCAATTCCCGGTGGGTCGTAAATTGCGATGTACCTCATTAATATTAATGAGGCAGGTCTATTTGCGACCCACCGGGAATCGCAAAAGAAACTCAATGGAGTTTCTTACATCTGGTTTTGTGATTCCCTAATTGCGATTTGCAGGGAATCAGAATTAGGAAATCGCAAATCCAAATATTTGTACATGTGGCCCTTAATCCTTCAAAAACAGTGAGAATGCTGTTATTGAACAAAAGTACCTGGGTAGCTTCAAAATAAAGCTGCATAGGCAAGTGTGCAGCGCATAAGGGCAGCGATGCATCGATTTCTCACTCGCAAGCAAGACCGTGCGTCATTCCTCCTCCGGTCGGCTTGGCGTGCGTCGTTTCTTCTCTCCCGCAAGAGAGCAATGCGTTGATCTGGATGGGCACCTCGGGTCCAGGCAGGCTTTGCATTGATTTTCCATGCTCAGCGATGTTACGTTGAAATCCGGTTGCACAGTGTGAAGATACCATGTTGCGTGGGGACTTGCGTCGTTAACAGCAGCCACTGCGGATGTTGCACATCGTTTCTCAGGTTGCGTTGCATCGATCTCCCAGCTGTGATGCAGGTGGAGCGTTGATTTTTTCCGCAAGGCCGGCGGCACATCGTTAATCAGCCACGAGGTGGGTGGCGCGTAGGACGTTTCCCCGCACTGCGGTCTTTGCGTGGATTTCTGTCCTTTTCCACCTGCTTCACCTTTCCAGGGTGCAGAGACAGGTTAGGACACCACTTGGCAGTCAGGACTCTCAGCAGAAAGCCCAGGTGTTGGCAGAGAGAAGTCTTTGATGTCCCTGAGACTTCAACAGGCGGCAAGCTCAGTTCAAGCCCTTGAAGATTCTTTAACAGTGGGAAGTCACACAAAAGTCAGTCTTTGTCCTCTATCATCCAGACACAGCTACTGCAGGCCAACACAGCAAAGCACAGTCACAGTTAAAGGGGGAGTACTCCTCCTTCAGCTTCCAGCTCTTCTCCTTGGCAGAGGTTCCTCTTGGTTCCAGGAGTAATCTGGTTTTCAGAGGTTTTGGGTGCTCTTCTAATATCCCCTTCTGCCTTTGAAGTAGGTCTACTTCAAAGAGAAGTCTATAATGTTTTCAAGATCCTGCTTTGCCCAGGCTAGGCCCCAGACACTCACCAAGGGGTTGGAGACTGTATTGTGTGAGAGCAGGCACAGCCCTTTCAGGTGTAAGTGACCGCTCCTCCCCTCTCCTCCAGTGGAAGCTCCCTGACAGTGGTGGACCCTCCTGGGACCAGCCAGCAACATCCTTGTCTGCCACCCCCTTTACCAGGACCACACTCTGCACCCAGTTGCTTGTTCCTGCTCACCCAGGAGGGTGGGCATCTCCTTTATCGCAGGCACCTCAGCCCCTGCCCCAGTCAGCCCTGCTGCCCTCAATCCAGAAGCTATTGACCTCCTGAGATCCATCTCTGAGGGGCAGTCAACCTTTGGAAATGCCATTCAGGGCCTGGCATCCCAGATGCAACAAACCAGTGCCTACCTGGAAGGCATTCATGGGGCCTTGGCTGGCCTACAGAGAATGTTTCAGGCTCTGGTCTCCTCATTGATGGCAGCTAGTGTCCCTACAACATCAGTCCTCCCTCCAGCTACCTGTGGCCAATCCCAGATCCCTCTTCCCTTACCCATCCAAACCACACATTCAGACAGGCATGCACCCAAAGTAACAGACAAGGAACGCAAAAGATGCACAGAGGCACCACAAGACATACCACAGGTGTTCACACACTCAACACTCACAAACAGACAAAATACCAGCCACTGCCTCCCATGTCTCCCCCACCACCTCCTGCCCTACAGTTACATCACCACTCACACCTGCCAGCACTGCATTCTCTCTCCCTGATCCTGCCACCCCTTCTGGAATGCCCATATTTACCACAACAGCAGAGAGTCAGACATGCACCCCATACACAACATCCACATTCACCACAACCACCAACATGACCACATGCAGCACACCCACCTTGCTTGCCTGCACCACCCCAACATATATTCACACGACCTGTTTGTCTTTGTCTACCTTCTCTTCCCCCTCCTCCCAAAACACATAAATGCTCCCACTCATTCACTCAACATTCCTCCACCTCACACATGCACACTATGCATACACCTGCATCCAAATCCAGCACACCTACACACCCTACCAGCACTCCCTCTACCTCCACTCCCAGACCTGTATCCCAGACCATCTCCTGTGTTCCTAAAAATCTTTTCCTTGTCCGCCTTGATCTGTTCCCTGATCCTGTCCCACCCCATGTTGCCCCTTGCCATCATGGTTCCCTCCTCACACGCAATCGCTCCAAGTCCTCCCATGCCGCCCCTTCTGTCTCCCATTCCCCCTGCCAAAAAGCCTCCCCTGCACCTGTGGCTGAGTCCAAACAGCCTCCTCCTGAGTCAAAAAAGTTTGTTTGGACACCCTCACCCAAAACCAAGGGCAAAGAACCCACTGCGAAGAAAAAGGCCAAGGAATCCCCTCCCAAAACATTGTCCAAGGACCCCCTCCCAAAACAAAGCCCAAAGGACCCCCCTCCCAAACCTAAACATCCGCCTCCACCCCCACCCACTGACCCATGAGGTGCCTGCCTGCCTCATTGATGTCCCTAGCCTGTGGAGGCCATGAGGCTGTCAGGAGTCAAGTTGGGGCAATTGCCTGGTCCTGTGTGCCTATGGACAATTTGGACTGGCCTCTGGCATCCTTTTGTAAATAGTTTGAACAGTGTCCTTTCCAATTACAACTGCCCAACAGACCACGTTGGTGTCAATTTAAAACATTTGTCATGCCTTTCTCAGTACATGGTTGATGTACAAATGTGTTTGGGTGCTGTTTACTTTGCAAATCTGTGCATTGTGTCTGTATGACTGCATTGGCTGGATCCATGACATGGGCAGTGTGAGTATTGTTATTGGCATGGATTGGTATGTTTGTGTGTGCTTGGTTGTGGTATTTGTGTGGTTGAGTTTTCTGATGTATGTGTGGAGGTATGAGTGTGTTGTCTGTCATGATGTACGTGCGTTCTCTTTGCATGGATGTCTGTACATTCAGGATTGGTTGTGTTGAATGTTTTCTATTCCATGCAGATTGTGTTGAATTTATTTTTTTTGCTTGCTGGCCCTGTCTGTTACAAGATTAGGGCGCCTGCATTATGTTTTGTGGCCTATTGTATGGGATTGCAGTGGGTAGGTGTATGTGTGGTTTCATTGTGATGTTTTTCACCTGGCTGTGTGTGTGTGACGTGTGTGTTAGGCGTAGTATGTGTGTGTGTGTGTGTCTCTGTGAATGTGTGTGTATCAATTTGGGTGTTGTTTAGTGTGTGAGCATTGCAGTCTGTGCCGCGTGTGTGTGGTGTGTGCGTGTGTGACTCTCCCCTTCCCTCCATTGTGTGCTAGGTGGGTGTACTTACCGATGGCGCCTTTACCAGTGTTACTGGTCCTGTAGGAGGATGGAAGAGAATAGCACTGGGAAGACTTGTAGTACACGTTCCATGGTGTCTACTGACTCGTTCGTATCCCTGGAGGTGGGTACCTCCTACTTTCAGTTAATTTCCACCAGCTTTTTGTGGCGTTCGTACTACCCTGAAAATTCTGGCGGTCTGCTGACTCGTTATAGGGTAGGCGCTACTGTGCCTTCCGTCGGCGTGGTGATGGCTACTTCCATCAGAGACGGTCATACAGCACTAGCGGTACTGGTCAGCTACTGGCTCTGTTGCGGTGGTATCACCTCCATGGTTGTTATTTGGCGGTCTGCCCTGCCAGCCCGGTGATGGTACAACCACCGCCACCAGCATGGCGGTACTGTGACTGCTAAAGTCGAGATGAGGGCTTATATCTTCTTTCTGAGGTCTCCAGTTGCGTAGGTTCTGCTCTCTGACTTCATCTGTCTATGTTCTGTGTTTGTTTTTTTCAGTGGTTTTTAGAACCCTCTTGTGCTTGTTCAGTACCCTTCTTAGGGGTGGCACTTTGTAGTTGTGGTTTAGTTGGTCTGGGCCCCAGATTATCCTAACCTGTACTAGTATAGATGTCGGAAATAATCTTAGCCAGCTTGCACTCCTGTTCCTACTAAGGAAACTCTCGGAGCTGTTGGCAAATGGCCGGTGCTGCTGCTTCCCCTTTAATGTCACCTAAAATAATTGAGGACACTGTGTCAAAATTGCACATTAGGTCATCCCCAAATCCACGGCCGGGACAGCCTCATTTTCATTTTGAATTTTTTAAACTTTTCCGGTAAATTGGCAAGTGTCGAAGTACTATTGGGGCAGATTTATGGAAAGTGGCGCTGCACCGAGTGCAGCGCCACTTCCCCTGAGCCCCTTAGCGCCCCCCTACTTCCGCCATGTGTGTTCCGTGTTTAAAATACGGCACACCATGGCACAGGGAAGAGGGCAATAGCATCACTCAATGTGACTCTAGTGATGTACTCTGCAGGAGTAGCGCCAAAATGTTGGTGCTACTCCTGCAGAGCACATTGGGGCCCATTATAAGTAATGGAAACCCCCTTTTAATGCCTGCTCTGAGCAGGGCTTAAAACTGCCTAAAAAAAGATGCAAGGAAATCTTATAGATTTCCTTGTGTCATTTTTTCGGCCACCACCTTTCTGGCGCAGCCATAATGTAGCACAAAGGGTTACAGAGTGGCGCAGCGCATGCATTGCGCCACTCTATAAATACGGTGCAGGGATTTTTGCCTCATTGGGCCACATTAACGTAAAAAATAATCATGCTAATGTGGCGCAAGGCGGCACTAGGGGCTCATGAATAGGCCCCCATGTGTGGTAGTGTATAATGCAGCAAAGACTGAATCCCAAGTGTTACAGTCCTCTAGTGAATGGACCATGCCACACAGCAAGCACATAGTGAGAATTCTATGTTTGTCTTGGGGTCCCGTATGGAAACGCACCACTCCCATTATTGAGTGGAATGTTTGTGGATTAATTCCCTGAATGTCCGATTGATTAGCAGCTGGAGCAGAACATGGTGAGACTTTTATGTTTGTCTTGGGGTCCCGTATGGGAAACCACTGCTTTTCCCATTATTGAGTAGAATGTTTGTGGATTAATTCCCTGAATGTCCGATTGATTAGCAGCTGGAGAAGCCCTTGCTGGGGCATGTTCAAAGATGGCATCACAAATTGCATTATTCATCTATATATTGCTACTAGCTCACTGTAAGGTGTTCGTACGTCAGCTACTTGCATAGCATACACATTGGAAAGTGTTGGCCACGTTGGTCCATCATTGTTTAAAGGACCTAATCTCACAGGTTGTATTGCTTGTGGAAGGGCACCATTGAACAGGTTTCGATGTTTTTGATAAGAGAGAGGTATCTCTAAGTGTTGGTAAGCTAGGTACTGTTGTGGTATATTTGCTATTCTATAAGCATGAAATGTATGTGTATTTGCTTCTGTTTCAGAAAAGTTGACCCAGGAGTAGAATATTTCTGTCTTTTGTATGTTGTGGGCTTCCACAATGAATGTGACATCCCCACCGTCTTCTGTTATGCCTTGTGCTTAAAGAAACTGCATGAGCGGATGTCTACAGTTATCCCTGATGTTTATAGTGTTTGCCATATTGAAGAAGGGGTGTTAGGGCTTGGAACACCAACGGGGGACTTAAATCCTTTTATTGTTCAAGCTTGAACAACCTACAACCTAGATTAGTGTTCCCTATTTGGCTGAGGAGGATTTCCCCTGAGACCACGAATGTCTCCTTGTAATGGTACTTAGGGTACCCTCCGTGTGTGTGAGACAGTGCTACCCAGGATACTCATCAAATTAGTTCCCCACATTGAGTGCCATGTCATACGGACTCTCGCATTATAATGATACTACGTGATTTCAGGCAGCAACACCTCTGCACTGTAGGCGACTGATCAATCCTATACCAGTCGGCAGTTGTCAGCCTAACCTTTCCGTCTCTCTAGCAGCACCTCATAATAACCCAAACGGCAAATGTGATTTGTGGAAGGCAGGCATGGAATTCTGAAGACCTCTGTGGTGAAACAGGCCTTACCCTTTTCTCTCCACATACAAGTCTCTTACACACACACATAGGCAAGAAAAGAGATGTTGGACGATTTTCAGTAAATTTTTTGAAAAGACTGCAATCTACGATAAAATACATGATGTGAAATGATTAGGATAATGAGGAATAAAGAAATTCAGGATTGTGAAGATTAGACATTTAAATATGAACAGCCCCAACTTATTGTTATATTATGAGTACACAATTCCTGCCTAAAAAAGCCTAATCTCTAGCCCTTTAGTGAGAACATGGTGATGTAAGCCAAATCTGTCTGTTCAGTGTCCATGAGAAGCATACCCCACCCCCATTACCTTGGCACAAGGCCAGGTCACCAGTCTCCAGGTCAGGATCCATGGAGACACAAAGGATGAGGGTGACCAAAAATCTGCATGCAGCTTGGATGGAAATTCTGCCTGGAACCCTCTCTAATGCCTTTTGTCCCACAAGATGCTTTTATAGGGGACAGGTTTATGTTCAAGCACAGAAGCCTGATGGGGTATGTACCTAAGCGCTGGACTGTTTACGCAGTCTTGGGGCCAGCAAAAATAAATATTATTTGATGTGCCTCACATTCCATTCTTATAAATCTAAGGAAAAGAACATGATGCAAAGTATGTCATCCATAGCACTGATAATGATGCTTTCACAGAAATTAAAACAATGCTACTAAAAGAAGCAATAAAAAAATGAACAAAAATTAATACAGGGAGGCAGAGCATAATATCGAAATAAAAGGGTACAGGTCACAAGCTTAAGCTAAGCTATCACTGTGCCCAAGCAACTAATTAAAAATGGACCCATAACAACTCCACTGTTACATTTACAAAACTTCAATAATTGTCCCTCTACTTTATGGTATTATACTCTACCCCTTTCCACAGTACCTCAATCCACTGAATGCTATTACACTCTAACCCGCCCCACAATGCACCACTCCAGTCTACACCACTTCAATGTATGCCACTCTACACTATATGTTATTGGCCTTTACTGTACTCCACTGCATGCTACTATACTATATGCTAATAGACTCTATGTCACTCCACTGTACACTACTTCAATATACACTACTCCACTCTATGTTATTCCACTTTATGCCACTCTACTGTACACTACTCCACTCTACATTACTAGAGTGTAATTTCCTCCACTCTATAAAGCTGCACTCAACAAAACTCTACTACATTTTACACCACTCTGTTAGACTATACTCCACTCCATTTGCCTCACCTCTATGCCTGAACACTCTATTGTAAAACACTCTACTCCACTCTGTGACAGTTTCCAACACTGTATGGCACAGGAATCCCCTCCACTGTATCAGATGCCACTCCAATTTGTAACAGTTTCTTCAACTCTATTCTATGCCACTTCATTGTATGCCACCCCATTCTGCGCTAATCCACTGATCCCAACTCCTCTCTAAACCACTCCAATGTACTCCACTCTACTCTATGCTATTCCACTCTATGCCACTACACTGGTCAACACTCAACTGTACAGTACTCCACTGTATGCTATTTCACTGTTTGCTAGTCCAATTTATGGTAATGTACTCTATACCAACACAATGTACGCCATTCCACTCTGCCACTCCACTGTATGCCACTCTCCTCCACCATATATAACTCCATTCTATAAAAGTCTACCAAACTTTATGGCACTCTAAGATAACCTACTCCACACTATCCCCATACACTTTACGGTCCCACTCTATATTCCACTCTATGCTTGTACACTCCAAAGTCCAACATTCTATTCTACAATACAACACTGTTCTATATAATACAGCACTCCGCTTAGCTGTATGAGACCTGACTCCGATTTATAACAGTTTACTACCCAAGCTATGCCAGTGCACTCTACTCCATGCCACTCTACTCTATGACACACTAATGGACTATATTATACTTTGCTTCACGCTAAGGTACACCACTCTACTCGACCCTAATCTACTGTACATGATTTTACCTCAATCTACTCTACTATGTAAAAATCAACTCTATATAGCTCCAATGTTTCACATACTACTATATTCTATGCAACTCTACTCTACAACACTCTCCTGGACTCTATGCCAGTCTCTGACACTGTACTCCTTTCTGTATCCCTTCACTCCACTGTACAACACGGTAGTATACTGTATGCCATTGTACAACACTGTACTCCACTGTACTCTACTATACTCTAGTCCACTAGACAACACTGTAAGCAACTCTTTGTATGCCACTGCACCCCACTTTACTTCACTCTACTCTGACACAGTACTCCACTTTACTCTACTACTTCACTGTACGCAACTCCACTATCCACCACTCTATGGCATTGTACTCAATACCACTGTATGCCAATCCACTCTACCACACTCTACAACACTACTGTACTGTACACCACTCTATTCCATAAAAATCAACTAGACTGTATACCATTCTACTCTACTGTACAACACTGTTCTCTAATTTGTGACATTTTACTCAACTATATGCTATGCCACTCCACTCTAGTGCACTCCATGCCACTATAGTCTACAACATTCCAGTTCACTCTATGGCACTTACCTCCTCCTGTGTGCTCCACTCCCCTCTACTCCACTGTACTATGCTTTATCCCTCTTTATACCTCTGTACTATACTCTGCCCTATGCAGCTCAACTGTCTGACGCTCTACTCCAGTGTATGCAACTCCACTCTACAAAACTGTACTACACTCTATGCCACTCTATGATACTCCATTCTACTCTTTGCCCACTCACTCTGTGCCACTGCATTACACTGTTGTAGGAGGCTGGCCTGGTTTGTAGTGCTTACCTTGGGTACTTACACCTTACACCAGGTCCAGTTATCCCTTATTAATGAAATGTAGTAGTGTTCTAGCAGCTTAGGCTGAAAGAGGTAGCTATAGCAGAGCAGCTTAGGCTGAACTAGGAGACATGCAAAGCTCCTGCAATACCACTTATAATTACACAGTAATTATACACAAGTAAAGACAATATTCTGCGTTACCAAAAATAAAGGTCGTTTATTTGGGTGATACAAGGCCAAAAATATCTTAGAGGCAATACTCCTTCTGGAAGTAAGTATTATACACAACACATACACTAGACATCAAAATAAGGTAAGTAATTAGACATAGGATAGTGCAAACAATAGGAAATTCTATAGAATGCAATTGGAGAAAATAGGTCTGGGGCAACACTAACCATATAATAAGAAAGTGGAATGCAAATCACAAATTCCCTCCTAGACAAGGGTAGTGTGTAGAGAATCGCAGAGAGAGTAAGAATACAGCAAAGGTAAGTAAAATACCCCTTTCCAGAGATCAGGAAAGTAGGAGTAAAGTACTGCAAGTTTCCTTAGGGCACACTACAAGTCATGATTAGAGTTAGGACTGCACACAACAAATGGTGGATTCTTGGACCTGAAGACCTGCAAAGGAAGGAGACCAAGTCCAGAAGTCAAAAGAAGTTCCAGGAAGGACAGGAGCCCGTGCCAACCCAGAGGAGGGTGCAAAAGAAGAGTCTGCAGTTGGATGAAGACTGCAGAAATGCACCCAAGGAAGATGTCAGCGGGTTCGTGCATGATGCACTGGATGTCCCACAAGGAGAAGTTGGATGCAGGCGAGTTTTGGCATTGGATTCGTCCAACAAGCCTTGGTTCCGTCAAAGTCGCGTTTTGCATCAAAGTGGTGCTGTCTGGACCCAGGAGGGACCTGGGGGCCTCAACTCTGTATGAGGAGGAAGAGGGGGATCTCAGCACTTCAGAGAGCCCTCAACAGATCAGACAGCACCCACAGGAATTCCTGGACACAGGGACAAAGGAGGTGCAAAATGTGGTTGTTGCAGCACTACAAAGGAGGGTCCTACGCCATCCGAGGTCAACTCAGTAAGTTGTGCATCGCAGGATAGAGAGCTGGGGACCTGGGCCAAGCTGTGCAAGAAGGAATTTTGCAAATAGTGCACAGAGGCCTCAGGAGGTGAAGAAGACGCAGTGCACAAGGATAGTGTAATTCTCGGGGAGGCAAGGTCTTACCTCCTCCAAACTGGGACAGAGGGACCTCAGGACAGTTTGTGTTGAAGGGGTCCTTCCTCTGTATTCCAAGGAGCACACTTGTCACCAGGAGAGGAGTACAAGAGAACCGGTTGTCGACTTAGAAGGTGCCTGCTTGAGCAGGGGAGTGACTCTGTCACTCCACGGGTGATTTCTTCGGTCCTTCTGGTGCAGGGTGAAGCCAGGGAGTACCCAGAGCGTGCACACCGTGGAAACTGTTGCAGTTGCTGGCTGGAGCTGAAGTTGCAGAGGAAATGTAGCCCTTCTTGATACTTTGTTGCTGTTGCAGTGGTTCCTGGAGCAATATGCGGTTGATCCGAGGTCTGAGGATGAAGTAGTATTTGCAGAGGTTTCCTGCTGGAAACTTGCAAGTAGAATCTGAAGAGAACCCACAGGAGAGACCCTAAATAGCCTTGAGAGGGGGAATTGGCTACCTTATTAGGTATGGACCTATCAGGAGGGGTCTCTGATGTTACCTGCTGGCACTGGCCACTCAGAGGTCTCCAGAGTGTCCCAACAACTTGGAAAACAAGATGGCTGAAGTCTGGGACACAGTGTAGGAGCTCTGGGCACCACCCCTGTGGTGCTGATGGACAGGTGAGTGGTCACTCCCCTTTCCTTTGTCCAGTTTCATACCAGAGCAGGGACTCGGGGTCCCTGAACCATTGTAGACTGGCTTATACAAGGAGGGCACCAACTGTGCCCTTCAAAGCATTTCCAGAGGCTGGGAGAGGCTACCACTCCCCAGCCTGTAACACCTATTTCTAAAGGGAGAGGGTGTAACACCCTGCTCCAAAAGGAAATGCTTTGTTCTGTCTTCCTGAGACTGAGCTGCTCAGACCCCAGGAGGGCAGAACCTTGTCTGTGAGGTGGCAGCAGCTGTAGCTGCATCGCAAGCCTCAAGGAGCTGGTTTGACAGTACTGGGGGTCCATGGTGGAGCCCCCAGGATGCATGGAATTGTCTCTCCAATACCAGATTTGGGATAGGGGGGCAATTCTGTGATCTTAGACACCTTACATGCCATATTCGGAGTTACCATTGTGAAGCTACAGATAGGTATTGATCTATATGTAGTGCACACGTGTAATGGCGTCCCTGCACTCACAAAGTCCCGGGAATTGTCCCTGAACTATGTGGGGGCGCCTTTGCTAGTGCAAGGGTGCCCTCACACTTAATTACGTTGTACATTGCCTTCATTTAATGAAGGTTAGACATATGTGACTTATAAGTTACTTAAGTGCAGTGAAAATGGCTGTGAAATAATGTGTGCACTATTTTGCGCAGGCTGCAGTGGCAGTCCTGCAAAATGGTTTTTCTGAGCTCCTTATGGGTGGCAAAAGAAATGCTGCAGCCCTTAAGGATCTCCTGGAACCCCAAAGCTCTGGGTACCTAGGTACCATATACTAGGGACTTATAAGGGAGGTCCAGTGTGCCAATTGAAATTGGTAAATGAAGTCACTAGCCTATATTGACTAATTTAAAAGCAGAGAGAGGATAAGCACTGAGGTTCTGATTAGCAGAGCCTCATGGACACAGTTAAGCACTATACACAACACACACATTAGGCCATAAACTATGAGCACTGGGGTCCTGACCAGCAGGATCCCAGTGAAACAGGCAAAAACATAGTGACATACAGGTACAACTTGGGGTAACATGCCAAGAAAGATGGTACTTTCCTACAACGGTATGACACCAAGTGACACGCCTCTCAACTCCTATCTATGACATGCCACTCCACTATATGGCACTGCACTCCACTCTATGACATTCTCCTCTGCTGTACAGCAATCCACTTGATGAAACTTTACTTTATGACACTCTACTTCATCCTACACCACTCTAAAACACTCTTCTCCTCTCTATGACAGTCTACAACACCCTTCTATACATTTCATAATGCCATTTCACTGTACAATTCGCTTTTCCAGTCTACTATACCTGACCCCACTATATGAGACATAATCCCACTACACTATGGCCCTCATTATGAAGTTGGTGGTAAATCCCACTTACCGCCACTCTGACGGCCGCCAACTTACCACAGGGGCGGTGGATACACATTCACCATATTATGTCAAACATACACCAATCTGACAGAATTCAACCACACACACAAATCCTCCGGACCAAAGGTCAGTGATAAACTGGCGGTATAAATACCCACAGCGTTACGCCAACAGAACTACACCAACCACATTATGACCCACGAGTCACCACGGCGGACATTCAACAGCGGTAAACCATTGGCGGTACGTACCGCCACGTTCAAAATGGACACCCATATACAAAACACCACCATATTGAACAATTCAAACAACACACACCTGACACCCATACACACACCACACCCACACACCCATGCCACTATAAAACACACACCCACATTACCCACAACCCTTTACAAATACAAACCATTGTCAGCAGAGAGACACCAAGACTACTGACATAACTAGAGCCACACACTATTCACACCTATACACCACTCACGCACTCCGCATCACACACCCCAACACATTACCCAACACACCCTTATCAGCACACATCACACAACACCAATGGTACCACAAAGACACCCCTGTTTTACAGTGGAGGAGCTAAGGGTCATGGTGGAGGAAATCGTCAGGGTAGAGTCACAGCTATTTGGGGAACAGGTGCAGCAGATATCATTAGCCAGGAAGATGGAGCTATGGTGGAGAATTGTGGACAGGGTCAATGCCGTGGGACAGCACCCCAGAACTAGGGATGACATCAGGAAGAGGTGAAATGACCTACAGGGGAAGGTACGTTCCATAGCAGCAAGACACCAGCTCGCTATCCAGAGGACTGGCGGTGGACCCAGACCTCCTCCCTCACAACTCACAGCATGGGAGGAGCAAGTCTTGGCAATACTGCATCCTGAGGGCCTGGCCGGAGTTGGAGGAGGTCTGGGCTCTGGTAAGTCAACTCTCTACTATTATCACCTCCCTCCCTGCATGCCATCACATACCCTCACCCTCCCTCCCATCACTCCACAACATCCCACATACCCCACCATCACAACCCACTCATCCCAATGCCAAGCCCTGCATGCTGTACACATGCATGGACACCCCTCACAGCCCTGCATGGACACTCATAACTAAAGCATGCACACCATAGAGAATTAACTATCCCACCATACACTAACATACACAAGTGAAAACTGGCAGGGCAAATCCAACGATAGAGGGGAAGCCACAAATGTACAATTTATCAGACACAGAAACTATAATGCATCATTTATATCCCCACAGGTACCCCAGCCAATGTCAGCGGAGAGGAGGTACCAGCACTATCCAGTACCCCAACTGAAGAAGCCTACAGTGATGACAGCAACTCTGGTATTCAGGATCTGGTTGACCTACCTGGCCCATCAGGGACCACTGGACAGCCGGTTACCCCAGCCCTGTCACACACCACCACAAAGCCTCCCCCATCAGAAAACACCACCACAGCACCCACCCAGCGTACCCATACCTCTTTCCCCAGGACATGTCAGTCAGCAGTGTGTCCACTATAGGGACCCCAAGGTACACCTCGCACCCAAGACAATCAGGGAACTGGCAGTGGGCACACGGTTCAGGCGACAGAGGCACAGGCCACCAGGAGGAGGACTGCTGTGCACCAGGGGGAGGACAGGCCCAGGCAACTGACTCTCCAGGAGGCACAACATTCCCAGGACATGATGGGCCGGATCCTAGACAACGTGCAGGAGAACAGGCGGCTGCAGGAGGGACAGTACCAGGGGATCAGGGGGACCTGCAGGCCATCAACAACACTCTGATATCCATAGCAGGGGTGTAGGCAGACATGGCCAACATTATGAGGAAGGCAGTCTCACACCAGCAGGCCCCTGCTTCTAGCCAGACATTTGAACAGCCTTCCACCTCTTCTACCGCTAGTGGCCAGGAGGCCCCGCCACAGGACTCACAGGCCACCAGCACCACTCCCCCTGTAAATGTTCCCTGCAATCCAGAAAGAAGCCAGAGACACTTGCCAAGACCCCTGCCAAGAAATTAGACGCTCGTGATTGTCACCCTTGTGTCCCACTTAGTCATCCTGCCCACCTTGAACTGCCATTGCTCCCCTTCCTATGTCCCCTTGGATAATGCACCTGTGCTACAAACAGACTGGTACAATACCCTGGACTTTTCTCCACCATCACCCCATTCTATTGCACCTGGCCCTCTATATATTAGCACTTCAATAAACACCGTTTGAAAAAAAAACATTTGGAGTATGTCATGTATATCAATTATGTATTCATTGAAACAGGTACAAACATTGCAAATTAACTGTACAGAGAATGAGCATAGATTAATGACCTGTAGCTGACTGTAGTGATCACACCAGGAGTATATGCCAGGTCACCAACATCTGCTAAATGAATTGCCAGAGGGAACAGTAAGTGGGCATAGAAGTGGGAAATATCAGCCTATCATTGCCACACAAATTACAACCAAAGTCATTGAAATGTAAAGTAACATTGTCATCCCTGTGTGTCATTGGAAGTATTGTCGGATCACATAGGTTCTGTTGTCCTCATCTTCATCCTCTGCCTCCTCATCCTCACAGTCCACAGGGTCTACTGCTGGCACCCGGCATCTCCAGTCTCCTCCTCCTGCAGGAATGTGACATGGCATCTGAGGGCTAGGTTATGCAACATGCAGCTTGCCAATACTATCTGGCAGACCTTCTTGGGTGAGAAGCACAGGGAACCACCTGTTAGATGGAGGCACCAGAACCTGGCCTTCAGGATGCCGAAGGTCCTCTCAATTATCCTTCTGGTTCGCCCACGTGTCTCATTATAATGTTCTTCAGCCCTTGTCCTGGCATTCCTCACAGGGGTCAGCAGCCACAATAGGTTTGGGTAGCCAGAGTCACCTGCAAGTATTGTGGGACAACATTTAGCCGCACACAATCCTATTTGGCTAACAGCAAAGGCATACACCAACAAACACTGGGTGGGGACCAAGGCTCAACTATAAGCCACACCCTGTGCCTCCGTAGTTGGGATATCAAATTTGGAATGCTGCTATTACTCAGGATAAAGGCATCGTGCACTGACCCAGTGTAGGAGGCTGGACTGGCTTGTAGTGAGTACCAAGGGGTACTTACACCTTGCACCAGGCCCAAGTATCCCTTATTAGTGTATAGGGTGTCTAGCAGCTTAGGCTGATAGATAATGGTAGCTTAGCATAGCAGCTTAGGCTGAACTAGGAGACGAGTGAAGCTCCTACAGTACCACTAGTGTCATATGCACAATATCATAAGTAAACACAATACACAGATATACTAAAAATAAAGGTACTTTATTTTTATGACAATATGCCAAAGTATCTCAGTGAGTACCCTCAGTATGAGGATAGCAAATATACACAAGATATATGTACACAATACCAAAAATATGCAGTATAGTATTAGAAAACAGTGCAAACAATGTATAGTTACAATAGGATGCAATGGGGACACATAGGGATAGGGGCAACACAAACCATATACTCCAAAAGTGGAATGCGAACCACGAATGGACCCTAAACCTATGTGACCTTGTAGAGGGTCACTGGGACTGTAAGAAAACAGTGAGGGTTAGAAAAATAGCCCACCCCAAGACCCTGAAAAGTGAGTGCAAAGTGCACTAAAGTTCCCCAAAGAGCACAGAAGTCGTGATAGGGGAATTCTGCAGGAAAGACCAAAACCAGCAATGCAACAATGATGGATTTCCAGACGAGGGTACCTGTGGAACAAGGGGACCAAGCCCAAAAGTCACGACCAAGTCGAGAGTGGGCAGATGCCCAGGAAATGCCAGCTGTGGGTGCAAAGAATCTGCTACTAGGAAGTAAAAGCTGAGGATTCTGGAGGAACGACAAGGGCTAGAAACTTCCCCTTTGGAGGATGGATGTCCCACGCCGTGGAGAGTCGTTCAGAAGTGTTTTTCTGAAGAAAAACCACAAACAAGCCATGCTAGCTGCAAGTCGTGCGGTTAGGGTTTGTGGATGCTGCTGTGGCCCAGGAGGGACCAGGATGTCGCCAATTGTGTCAGGGAACAGAGGGGGTGCCCAGCAAGAAAAGGAGCCCTCTCAGAAGCAGTCAGCACCCACAGAAGTGCCAGAACAGGCACTACAAAGTGGAGTGAAATGGTGCTCACCAGAAGTTGCACAAAGGAGTCCCACGCCGCCAGAGGACAACTCAGGAGGTCGTGCAATGCAGGTTAGAGTGCCGTGGACCCAGGCTTGGCTGTGCACAAAGGATTCCCTCGGAAAGTGCACAGGAGCCGGAGTAGCTGCAAAAGACGCAGTTCCCAGCAATGCAGTCTGGCGTGGGGAGGCAAGGACTTACCTCCACCAAACTTGGACTGAAGAGTCACTGGACTGTGGGAGTCATTTGGACAGAGTTGCTGGATTCAAGGGACCTCGCTCGTCGTGCTGAGAGGAGACCCAGGGGACCGGTGATGTAGTTCTTTGGTGCCTGCGGTTGCAGGGGGAAGATTCCGTCGACCCACGGGAGATTTCTTCGGAGCTTCTAGTGCAGAGAGAAGGCAGACTACCCCCACAGCATGCACCACCAGGAAAACAGTCGAGAAGGCGGCAGGATCAGCGTTACAGAGTTGCAGTAGTCGTCTTCGCTACTTTGTTGCAGTTTTGCAGGCTTCCAGCGCGGTCAGAAGTCGATTCCTTGGCAGAAGGTGAAGAGAGAGATGCAGAGGAACTCGGATGAGCTCTTGCATTCGTTATCTAAGGAAACCCCCAAAGCAGAGACCCTAAATAGACAGAAAAGAGGGTTTGGCTACTTAGGAGAGAAGATAGGCTAGCAACACCTGAAGGAGCCTATCAGAAGGAGTCTCTGACGTCACCTGCTGGCCCTGGCCACTCAGAGCAGTCCAGTGTGCCAGCAGCACCTCTGTTTCCAAGATGGCAGAGGTCTGGAGCACACTGGAGGAGCTCTGGGCACCTCCCAGGGGAGGTGCAGGTCAGGGGAGTGGTCAATCCCCTTTCCTTTGTCCAGTTTCGCGCCAGAGCAGGGCTGAGGGGTCCCTGAACCTGTGTAGACTGGCTTATGCAGAAATGGGCACCATCTGTGCCCATGAAAGCATTTCCAGAGGCTGGGGGAGGCTACTCCTCCCCTGCCTTAACACCTTTTTCCAAAGGGAGAGGGTGTAACACCCTCTCTCTGAGGAAGTCCTTTGTTCTGCCATCCTGGGCCAGGCCTGGCTGGACCCCAGGAGGGCAGAAACCTGTCTGAGGGGTTGGCAGCAGCAGCAGCTGCAGTGAAACCCCTGAAAAGGCAGTTTGGCAGTACCCGGGTCTGTGCTAGAGACCGTGGGATCATAGGATTGTGCCAACAATGCCAGGATGGCATAGAGGGGGCAATTCCATGATCTTAGACATGTTACATGGCCATATTCGGTTTTACCATTGTGAAGCTACACATAGGTTGTGACCTATATGTAGTGCACACGTGTAATGGAGTCCCCGCACTCACAAAGTCCGGGGAATTGGCCCTGAATAATGTGGGGGCACCTTGGCTAGTGCCAGGGTGCTCACACACTAAGGGGGTCATTCCGACCCCGGCGGTCAAGGACCGCCGGGGCCGGGGTTGGCGGGAGCACCGGCAACAGGCTGGCGGTGCCCCGCAGGGCATTCTGACCGCGGCGGTTTGGCCGCGGTCAGATCAGGAAAACCGGCGGTCTCCCGCCGGTTTTCCGATGCCATGGGGGATTCCGACCCCCTCACCGCCATCCTGTTCCTGGCGGTTCCGACCGCCAGGAACAGAATGGCGGTGAGGGGTGTCGTGGGGCCCCTGGGGGCCCCTGCAGTGCCCATGCCAATGGCATGGGCACTGCAGGGGCCCCCGTAAGCGGGCCCCACATAGAATTTCAGTGTCTGCATTGCAGACATTGAAATTCGCGACGGGTGCAACTGCACCCGTCGCACCCTTCCCACTACGCCGGCTCTATTCGGAGCTGGCGTCCTCGTGGGAAGGGGTTTCCCGCTGGGCTGGCGGGCGGCCTTTTGGCGGTCGCCCGCCAGCCCAGCGGGAAACACAGAATGGCCACCGCGGTCTTTTGACCGCGGTGCGGTCATTCGGCGGTTCCCGCCAGGCGGGCGGCTCCCGCCGCCCGCCGGGGTCTGAATGGCCCCCTAAGTAACTTAGCACCCAACCATTACCAGGTAAAGGTTAGACATATAGGTGACTTATAAGTTACTTAAGTGCAGTGTAAAATGGCTGTGAAATAACGTGGACGTTATTTCACTCAGGCTGCAGTGGCAGGCCTGTGTAAGAATTGTCAGAGCTCCCTATGGGTGGCAAAAGAAATGCTGCAGCCCATTGGGATCTCCTGGAACCCCAATACCCTGGGTACCTCAGTACCATATACTGCCAATGTAAATTGGTAAAATTGGTCACTAGCCTGTTAGTGGCAATTTGAAAGAAATGAGAGAGCATAACCACTGAGGTTCTGATTAGCAGAGCCTCAGTGAGACAGTTAGTCATAACACAGATAACACATACAGGGCACACTTATGAGCACTGGGGCCCTGGCTGGCAGGGTCCCAGTGACACATACAACTAAAACAACATATATACAGTGAAATATGGGGGTAACATGCCAGGCAAGATGGTACTTTCCTACACCCAGGATACTTAGCATTGACGTGGGAGATAAACTGGTCCGCCAAGCACACCATCTGAACATTCATGGAGTGGAAACTATTATGATCCCTGCACACCTGTTCATTCTGATGGGGGAGGTACAAATGCAATATGTGTTCCATCAATTGCCCCGGTCATGTTGGGGATATGTCCCATTGCATAAATCTCGGCCTTCACTGTGGCCAATTCCTCAACTTGGGGGAAAACAATGTATCTGCACATGTGGTTTATCAGTGCAGACAACACTCTTGTCAGCACGTTTGAGAAATTTGGCTGTGACATTCCTGCTGTCAAGCCCCCTGTCACTTGGAAAGAACCAGTTGCCAAGAAATGGAGTACTGATACTACTTGCACAAGAGGGGGGATCCCAGTGGGGTGATGGACAGCAGATAGCAGGTCAGGTTCTAACTGGGCACTCAGCTCTGTGATTGTGGCCCCATCAAGACTATAGGTGAGGATAATGTGCCTGTCCTCCAGTGTAGCAAAGTCCACCAGGGGTCTGTACACGAAGGTATGTCTCCATCTTCTAATCATCCTCAGCGGGAGGAATCTATGGGACAAAAGAGTGAGGAGCTGGTCACAAACTGAACAATGGAGCTACAACAGTAGTTTGTATCCTGTAAAGATGTAATGGGTCAGTGTGATTTTTCCAGTATGTGCTAATATCTCTAGTGACGCAGCATTAATCCAGGGCCTGCCCCCCCTTAAATGAGGCCGTCTGTCCTGTGTGGAGGGACAGGTGGAAGTGAGGTAATTCCGCTGATGTTGTGCACCGTTGCGGGAGGCGGTCGGGAACTGCTGTGAAAGTCCTCATTAGTTAACATTGGACCCTCTGAGGTACAGTGGCCAATGGTGATCTACAATGGCGGTGACAGTAGGCACCACCGCGGATGTTACCACCATTTTCTACCATATTCCTCACTTGCTACCGGACCCTCTATTGTGGAGGACCTACACTGCATGTGCTGCTGTGACTTGTGTCTGGAACCTACCATGGCCCGTGTGACCAGGGAAAGGGCCCCAGCCTTCATGTCAGAGAAGTTGGAGAGACTGGTGGATGGGGTCCTAGCCCAGTACGGACTGCTGTATGGGCCTCCAGACCAGCAGGTGATTTCACTGTGGGCATGATGCATGTGGCATGAATGCTTGGAGTTGTGTGTGTGAAGGCCTTGTGTAAGGGGGGTGGGAGGATGTCCTCTTGGCGGTGTACACGTTGTGTGCCTGGCTATGCGTGTAGCAATGGTGATGGGAACGAGTATGGTGGGCCATATGTATAATAGGCAGGACTGTTTGTCTAATGGTATTTTCCTGTGTGTATTGCCTCTGCAGGTCAGCGCCAATCAAAAGAAGGGTATATGCTGTGCCAACGCCAAGGAGGTATGGACCCTGGGGGTCTATGGCAGGCAGAGCACCCACTGTCGCAAACGGTGGGAAGACCTGAGATGCTGAGCACGGAAGACGGCGGAGGCCCAGCTGGGGATGGCACTCCCAACGAGGAAGGGGTGCCCAACGAACCCTGACCCCCCCGATGGCCCGCATCCTGGAGGTGGCCTATCCAGAGCTGGATGGGCACTTGAGGGCATCACAGCAGCCACAAGGGAGTGAGTACAGAGCCCATCATTACAATTTACGCATGGTAGGGTGGTATCTGGGTGGTGGAGGATTGTCAGTGGGTGCCCCTAGGCCAGACCTGGCATTGCAGCATAGGTCCCCTGGTGGCTAGGGTTCTGAAGGGATAATCCTGCTACCTAGCTTGTAGGCATCCACTACTGGTCAGGGCTGCGTGGGTCCCAGGTGTGCTGCATTTGGCTGTGTGTGCCCCTCCCCATGCCTTGGTGGCTAGCAATTTCTCTGGTAATGCAATGCATAGTGCGTAGGGCTGTTCCCTGCGTGCGCATATGCTGTGTACGCCAACGGTGGTGTTGGTTCAGCCATTGACCCAGTGTATCCTTTGTCTCTTCCCCCCCTTTCTTGTTCTGTCATCCTGTCCTTATGTGCATTAGCATCATCTGGTGGAGGAGCAGAGGCACCGATGAGAAGCTGCATTCCACAGGACCCAGGAGGCACAGTCCACCAACGGTGAGGGCACCAGTGGGACGGAGGGCGAGGGGAGCTCCACAGTGAAGACTGGAGGGGACATTTCAAACACAGATACCTCCTCTGATTTAAGCTCCCTGGTGGTGACGGACACTTCTTTGACCACCCCAGCTAAAGGTACAGCCGCCACCGCCGTACCAGCACCACCCTCCCAGCAGTCCCTCATCGAGTTGCCCGTGCCCGCTCACCCAGAAGGGTGGGCATCTCCTTCACCGCAGGTAACTCAGGCCCTGCCCCAGTGAGCCCTGCTGCCCATAGTTAGGAGGCTATTGACCTCTTGAGATCCATCTTTGTAGGGCAGTCAACCATTGTGAATGCCATCCAGGGTCTGGCAGCCCAGATGCGACAATCTAATGCATTCCTGGAGGGTATTCACACTGGATTCGCAGCCCAACAGAGATCGATTCAGGCTCTGGCCACCTCTCTGATGGCAGCCATTGTCCCTGTTTCTACTGTTGCCCCCTCCAACTTCCACTGCCCAGTCCCATTCTCCTCAACCCCAACCCATCCCAGGCACACATACAGATGAGCATGCACACAAGACAACACCCACAAGTGTCAGAGGCAAACACAAGCACCACACTTCATCACACAAGCACTCACACAAACACCATCCAGTTGCAGACACAACGTCCACTATTTCACTGTCTCCCCCACCTCCCCCTCCACCACCTCCCTCCCAACCATGTCCACACTTGCACCTGCTCGTTCTACATCATCATCCACTACCAGCATCGTCACTACACCAAGCAGAACACACACCTCACTGGCAAACACCTCCACAACATCCATGTACACCTGCCTTGGGTCCTCTCCCACTGTGTATTTCCCCCTCCTAAAGTACACAAACACAAGCACTCAGACACCCAACAGCCATCCACATCACAACAGCATACAGCTGATGCGCCTGCACCCAAATCCAGCAGATAGACACCTCCAACTACCACTCCCTCATCCTCCACTCCCATTCCTTCTCCCTCTTCCCACCTAAATGTCCCTAAAAAACAGTTCCTATCCACCATTGACCTCTTCCCTGCCCCTCCTCCCCATCCTGCATGTATGGCCAAGGCATCACAAACCGAGCCAAGCAGCTCAGCCACACAGTCCACGGGCCCAGTCCTAACCGCACCCACTTGTGGTGGAAAGGGATCTAGGCCACATGTTCCGAAGAGGAAGGAGCCTGTACCAGCCAGCCTAAAGGGGAAGGAGCCTGCCCCAGCAGCAAAAAGGGAAAGGAGCCTGCACCTGCCACCCGAAAGGCCAAGGAGCCTGCACCAGCAGACAGGAAGGTCAAGGAGCCTGGGCCAGCAGTTGTGACGGAGCCCCCACCACCATGGTTGATCATCCATTTGAGGGTGCAGGGGATGTGGAGGAGCCTCCCCCCACCATCAACACCACCACAGTGCATCCGTTCGAGGGTGCAGGGATGTGCAGGAGCCTCGCCCCACCGGCAGCACCACCACAGTGCAGCCGTCCAAGGGGGAAGGGAATGTGCAGGAGCATCCCCCCACCATTCATCCAAGGGTGCAGGGGATGTGCAGGAGCCTCCCCCCACCAGCAGCACCATCTCAGTGCAGCAGTCACTGCCAGCAGACACAAAGTAAGTCTGCCTCCATGAGTGGCTGTGCGGGCTGGCCCCTCCAGAACCAGTGGGCAAGATACCCATTCGAGAGACTGTGGCCCATCACTCCCCAGGATCACGCACAGGGCAGGTTGCCCCTTCCAGAACCAGTGGGCATGACACTCACTCAAGAGACTATGGCCCATCACTCCCCAGGATCAAGCACACGGCAGGTTGCCCCCTCCAGAACCAGTATCATGTTTCATCTCCCGGCTGAGGTTCCCCCCACCCGTCCCCCGGAGGTGTCTGCCTATTTACCAACTGATGCCCCTGCAGTGTTCTCACCGTATTGAAGCAGGTGACAAGTGGGGCCTTGGACTTTGGCCCATGGCCATTTGGCCCACAAAAATTGAGGACTGGGCTGTGTCCCTTTTTTCTGTAAATTTGTATATATCTGTTGAATTGCCTAACTTATTATTTCTACTGTGTTGATCTTATTACAAACACTTTGGCGAAATAATGTTGTCCTTGCATTTTTCAGCCAATTTAGGGGGATTAACTTGTTTTCTTGTGCAGCTGGTTGTGTGTATGGTGTGTGCGTGTGGGGTGTGTATGGTGTGTGTGTGTGTCACTATCATTTTCCTCCCCCCTCCCTTGTGTGCTGGGCAGCTGTATTCACTGTTGTCGTCTTCGCCGGCGCTGATGTTCGTGGTAGAGCAGAACGTAGAATATAATCAGGAAAACATGCAGTTCTGGTTCCTTGGCAGCGTGGTTCTTCCCTGTAACTCCAATGGTGAGTCCTTTCACTTCTGTGCAGTGTTTCCACCAGGCTTTTGATGTCGTTGGTACCACCCCGGAAAAGGTGGCAGATTGCATGGTCATAAAATGGTGGGCAGAACATTGACTTCCGCCTGGCTGTAGGCGGCTACCGCCATGGTGGCTGTTGTTTCCGCCCTGGTGGTTGGTGTGGTACATTGGCTGTATTTCGGAGATCTTTTTGCCATGGCCATAATTTGGTGGTAGTTACCACCAGCCTGTTGGCTGTATTACTGCACTTTATCACCGATGGTCAGGGTTGCAATGAGGGCCTATATAACACTTTACTGCACTGTATAATACACTACTGTACTCTACTGTACTCTACTCTTTTCCAATCTACAGTAATCCACTATATAACAGAAGACTTTAGAACACTCTTCCACTTTACTGTATGACACTGCACATAACAACTCTCCTCTTGCGACACTGGATTCTAGAATTAGAAAAAAATATATATATATTTTTTTTTTAAACTTAAATTTAATGAAAAAAAACAAAGGTTAAAGCTTAGGTATAGTTAGGAAACTTATTTTCCTTACACGCACTATTTTTAAAGTTCACAAACTTTAAAAATTCTAGAATTGTAGTTATAATTTTCATTTACAATTCATCCACCACTTTCAAATTATTAGAACTAGCGGATCTTGCTTCACACTCTTTTCAGCTTGCTAACCAGACAACACACACACATACACACACATACACACACGCACACACACACACACATACACGTGTTACCATCCTTGTGGGGACTATGGCGGTCATTCTGACCCTGGCGGTCGGTGATAAAGCGGCGGCCAACCCGCAAACAGGCCGGCGGTCAAAAAAATGGTATTCTAACTCTGGCGGGAACCGCCAACACAGGCTGCCACATTAACACTCCGACCGCCACGGTGGGACCGACAAACAGCGCGGCGGTCACCGCCAACAGGCAGGCGGCAGACAATGTACCGCCCACCCTATCACAACTCACCAATCCGCCACCTTTTCCGGGGCGGGATCCCCGCCGATAAAAACACGGCGGAAACAGACTACGAACGGGAAAACGCTCACCTATACACACTCCACGAGGAAGGAGGACAGCATGGAGCCCGAATTACACATCCTACCAGCTATTGTCTACCTGCTCATCTACCAGGAGTACGAACGCCGGCGCAGATGACAACGGTGAGTACTGCACCTACGACACATGGGAGGGGGGAGGAGAAAAGCTTACGGGCACACACATGCGCCATACACCCACCCCCCCACCACAAATACCTACACCCCAATGCCGAGCAACAAGTCAGAGTGACACCACACAAACCCCCCGGAATAATGCAAAGACACAATTCAAATGTTCGATAAAATATATGTATAAATAGCTCCATTGAAGGAATGGCAAATATGCCATATAAAAGATACAAAAATAAGGAATGAACATAGTCAACAAGATATCCATAGGCAAAAAGTCTGGCACATTCCGTCAAAGTTCCATAGTCCGTGGGCCAATGTGCACAAACACATGGGCAAAGCCCACACAGGAGACCAGATACCATTGGAGGGAACACTGCAGGGGCATCAGATGATAAAACTACAGGCACCTCAGGTGGAAGGGTAGGGGGGGCACCTCAGCCACATGAGTCCACGACGCCAGATCCACGAGGGGCCTCCATGCCCACTGTCCCATCTTGGGGGGTGCAAAGCCACAGTCCATCAGATGGATTACCGACTCCACTGTGATTGGAGGAGGCATGGTGCCCCGAGTGCTCCCTGAAGCCCTGCTCGACACAGAACCGGCACTGTCAATGGGCCAGCGGTGCTTGAGATGAAGGGCCCAGCGGAGCGGTGCTTGACAGGAAGGGCCCAGAGGAGCGGTGCTTGTGATGAAGGGCCCAGCGGAGCGGTGCTTGAGACGGCGGGGCCCAGCGGAGCGGTGCTTGACAGGAAGGGCCCAGCGGAGTGGTGCATGAGATAAAGGGCCCAGCGGAGCGGTGCTTGAGATGGCGGGGCCCAGCGGAGCGGTGCTTGACAGGAAGGGCCCAGAGGAGCGGTGCTTGAGATGAAGGGCCCAGCAGAGCGGTGCTTGAGACGGCGGGGCCCAGCGGAGCGGTGCTTGACAGGAAGGGCCCAGCGGAGCGGTGCTTGAGATGAAGGGCCCAGCAGAGCGGTGCTTGAGATGAAGGGCCCAGCGGAGCAGTGCTTGACAGGAAGGGCCCAGCGGAGCGGTGCTTGAGATGAAGGGCCCAGCGGAGCGGTGCTTGAGACGGCGGGGCCCAGCGGAGCGGTGCTTGGCAGGAAGGGCCCAGCGGAGCGGTGCTTGAGATGAAGGGCCCAGCGGAGCGGTGCTTGAGACGGCGGGGCCCAGCGGAGCGGTGCTTGACAGGAAGGGCCCAGCGGAGCGGTGCTTGAGATGAAGGGCCCAGCGGAGCGGTGCTTGAGACGGCGAGGCCCAGCGGAGCGGTGCTTGACAGGAAGGGCCCAGCGGAGCGGTGCTTGAGATGAAGGGCCCAGCGGAGCGGTGCTTGAGATGAAGGGCCCAGCGGAGCGGTGCTTGACAGGAAGGGCCCAGCGGAGCGGTGCTTGAGATGAAGGGCCCAGCGGAGCGGTGCTTGAGACGGTGGGGCCCAGCGGAGCGGTGCTTGACAGGAAGGGCCCAGCAGAGCGGTGCTTGAGATGAAGGGCCCAGCGGAGCGGTGCTTGAGACGGCGGGGCCCAGCGGAGCGGTGCTTGACAGGAAGGGCCCAGCGGAGCGTTGCTTGAGATGAAGGGCCCAGTGGAGCGGTGCTTGAGATGAAGGGCCCAATGGAGCGGTGCTTGAGATGGCAGGGCCCGTTCAGCGGTTCTTGACCCAGCGGGGCCCTGTTCAGCGGTGCTCCTCCCGGTGGGGCCCGTTCAGCGGTTCCTGCCCCAGCGGGGCCCGTTCAGCGGTTCTTGCACCGGCGGGGCCCGTTCAACGGTTCTTGTCCCGGCGGGGCCCGTTCAGCGGTGCTCTTCCCGGCGGGGCCCGTTCAGCGGTTCTTGTCCCGGCGGGCCCTGTTCAGTGGTGCTCCTCCCGGCAGGGCCCGTTCAGCGGTTCTTGCCCCGGCGGGGCCCGTTCAGCGGTTCTTGCCCTGGCGGGGCCCTGTTCAGCGGTTCTTGCCCCGGCGGGGCCCGTTCAGCGGTGCTTGTCCTGTGTGTCTATGGAGCCAGACCTGGGCAGGACTTCCCGCTCATTCACCATCCGAACTTGCGGTCGCGGCGCCCTTCTGTGATGGAGTCCTGGGCCCGTGGGTGTCGTCCGTCACACCCGGGATGGGGCTGGTGGGGCCCTCCTGGGCAGCTCGCCTGCTCCCTGACTTCTCCGCCCTGCTACCCTTGCCTTCCTTCGCTGGGGCTCTGTGGCCCTTGCCTCCCTTGGATGATGTGGCAGGTGACAGGGCAAGGCTACTGTCCTTGGTGGCAGCCGTCTCAGGCTTGTCGCGCCGGGCCTTTTTCTTCTTTGTCCTCTTCCCAGGGGGGGGGCTGGCTGTCCCCTTGCTGCTGGCCGATGTTCCTGCCCTAGGATCTGGTGGACTCCAATAGCCCTGCACTATGGTCACAGTGGATGCAGGGCTGGTGGTGGCTGAGGTGCTTTTTTTGGTCTTACCAGATGGAGGGGGTGGGTCTGTGATTGGAACGAGTTCAAGGTTGGAAAGGAAAAGGACTTGGGGAGGACAGGGACGGGTAGGTGTAGTGGGTTTGGGAGTGGAGGAAGAGGATGTGGTTGTAGGAGAGTCAAGTGTGCTGTCTTTGGGTGCAGGTGCTTGTGACGGAGGCTGTCGTGAGGTGGATGGCTGTTGGGTGGGTGGCTGCCTGCGTTTGTGTGCTTTGGAAGAGGGGGTGACAGACACACTGGGAGAGGACACAGGGGACGTGTAAATGGCAGTGGGGGTGGTGACTGCACGTGTGCGGACTGTAATGGAGGGTGTGCTGGTGATGGAAGTACTGGCTGATGGTGGTGTGCATGCAGGTGTGAGTGGAGACGTCACAGGGAGGGAGGGGGAGATGAGGAGGTGGGGGACACAGAGGTGGTAGTGACTGTTGGCATGTCTGCATCTGGATGTTGCTTGGGTGAATGCTTGTGGGATCTGTGGTGCTTATGTCTGGATGAGCTGCCCTTGGGTGTAGAGGTGTGTGCAGGCTGGTCTGATGGTGTGGATGGGATAGGCAAAGGAACAGGAGACTGGGACTGGGTGGAGGGAGTCAGAAGAGGGAGGCTGGAGACAGGGACAATGGCTGCCGTCAGTGCTGAGGCCAGAGCGTTGAACGATCGCTGATGGGCAGCCTGACCCGAATGAATGCCCTCCAGGTATGCATTGCTCCGATGCACCTCCCTTTCTACACCCTGGATGGCATTCAAGAGGGTAGACTGCCCAACAATGAGTGTCCTGAGGAGGTCAATGACCTCCTGACTGAGGGCAGCAGGGGTAACTGGGGCAGGGCCTGAGGTGCCTGGGGCGAAGGAGATGCCCGCCTTCCTGGGCGAGCGGGCACGGAGCGAAGGCTGAGGCGCTGCTGGGAGGGCGGGCTGGTGTGCTGGGTGGCGGCTGTACCTGTTGTGGCCGTGGGCACGGATGTTGCCGTCACCGCTAGGGAGCTCCCTTCCGAGGACGTGTCGGTGTCGCTGACGTCTCCACGGGTCCCCGTTGTGGAGCTCCACTCGCCCTCCATCTCACTGGTGTACTCGGAGTCTGTTGTATGGCCCTCCGGGGCCATGTGAGATGCAGCTCCCTCGTGCTCCAATGCCACTTCTCCTCCGCCAGATGATGCTAATGCACACATGAACAGGAAGACAAAGAAAATGGGGGGGGGTGGAGAAATGAAGACAGGTTGAGTGCATGCATTGGCAACACCGTTGTCGGAGAGGACAGACACAGAAGCCCCCTGAACTAGGCCGTGCAATGGGGGTACACTACTCAGTTATTGTGACTAGTCCTACGGGTCTATGGACGGCAAATGCACACATGGGTGAGGCCGGACCATGGATAGCTGTACTTGCCACCCTACAGAGGTGGGGGGTGGGGGCACAGGGCCATGTCTAACGGAGGGGCCTAGCCTACAGAATGTGCCCTGGCCTGGAGATAGCCACAGCCCTCCTCCCCCACCCAGACACCTTCCCTGCGCAAAGATAGCAGAATGTGCAGATACTCACCCCCTTGTGTCTGCTGTGATGTCCTCACGCACCCATCCAAATCGGGGTAGGCCACCGCCAGGATCCGGGACATCAGGGGGGTCAATTGGCGGCTGGCACCCCTCCTACGTTGGGAGGCCATCCCCAGCAGAGACTCGGCGGTCTTTCTGGTCCCGCGGCGGATGTCCTCCCACCTCTTTCGGCAGTGGGTGCCCCGTCTGTTGTGGACCCCCAGGGCCCGGACGTCCTTGGCGATGGCACGCCAAATGTCGATCTTCTGATGGGCGCTGACCTATGTGACATGTACAGGGTGGTAAAAGAAATCGCATCAGTTTTCTGCCTGGTCAATGTGAGTGGCCCCCCCCTCCCCAACCTTGCCATGTGGCACATGCTCTCATCTTTCGTGCATTGCAGTCCTCATTCGCTCCCCTCCCCACCATCTTACATACACCCCACTCAACACAGGCATAGCCCATTCAACGTGCACCCTGTGTAATAACCTGTTGGTCTGGAGGACCGTAGAGTAGCGCATACTGGGGGAGGACCCCATCAACAAGTTCCTCCAATTCTTCGGCAGTGAAGGCAGGGGCCCTTTCCCCAGTCACAGCAGCCATTGTATCTCCCAGACCGAGGTCACAGCAGCACTTGCAGTATACGTCCTCTCCTGTGGATGATCAGGTCTCGAGTGATTAATCAGATAGAAAATGGCGGTCACGCCCGCGGCGGTGCGTACCGCGACCGCCGGCGCACATCGTCATTGGCTCCTGAGACCCATAGGGTTCAATGTTAACCAATGCTGCTTTGCGCCGCGGTCTTCGACCGCCTACCGCCACGGTGTGCCACGCCAGCGCAGTTACCTCACATCCCACTGTCACACTTCACAGGTCAGGCAGCCGCCATTTCAAGGGCCCACATGGCATGATTTCTACTGCATCACACAGGCCTAGGCCTTGCATAGCCACTCATACAAGCCGTTCCATGCATAGCGATTCGTGTACTGTGCAAGCTGTGTGAACGTACCTGTGGGTTGCTTGACTCTGTGCTCCATGTTGTCCTTCCTAGGCACCGTCCGCTGGGACTTGCGAGGAGAAGGATGAATCCTCCCGTGTACCGACTGCTGGTGGACCTGTCGACAATGGAAGAACGACATATCATACATACATACCGGCTTGACAGAGCAACTATACATGAACTACGTGCCCAGCTGGAGCCAGACCTGATGTCCCCCATCCGCCAACCCACGGGGATTCCCCCTCTGGTGCAGGTTCTGTCAGTACTCCATTTTTTGGCAAGTGGGTCTTTTCAGACAACAGTGGCCATGTCATCTGGGATGTCTCAGCCTATGTTTTCTAAGGTTTTGTCCAGAGTGTTGTCTGCCCTGATGAAATACATGTGGAGCTACATTATTTTCCCTGAGGTGGGCGAATTGGCTACAGTGAAGGGTGATTTCTATGCCCTTGGACATATCCCCAACATCATTGGTGCCATTGATGGGACCGATGTGGCTTTGGTTCCCCCCAAAGACAGTGAGCAGGTGTACCGAAACAGAAAAAGTTATCATTCGATGAATGTCCAGGTGGTCTGTTTGGCTGACCAGTACATCTCCCATGTAAATGCCAAGTTCCCTGGGTCAGTGCATGACGCGTATGTCATGCGAAATAGCAGCATCCCTTATGTGATGGAACAGCTACAGAGACACCGTGTGTGGCTAATTGGTGACTCTGGTTACCCCAACCTGTCGTGGCTACTGACTACAATGAGGCCCATGGGCGATGTAGGAGGATCATAGAAAGGACCTTCGGGGTCCTGAAGGCCAGGTTTAGGTGCCTGCATATGACAGGGGGATCCCTCATGTACTCACCAAAGAAGGTGTGCCAGATCATCGTGGCCTGCTGTATGCTTCACAATCTTGCATTGCGACGCCAGGTGCCTTTTCTGCAGGAGGATGGTCCAGATGGTGGTGTTGTTGCAGCTGTGGAGCCTGTGGAGAATGAAGAGGAGGAAGACGACGGGGACGACACGGACAACAGGGATACAGTCATACAACAATACTTTCAGTAGCACACAGGTAAGGAACAGCCACCCCAATTTACATTTACTTGAGGCCTCATGCGTCTCCACTGTCTGTGTTTCCCCCCAGTTCCTGTTCACTGATTTGTGACTTTCCCTTCCCTTTTCAGAGCTGTATGACCCACTGCCTGACTTCTGCCTTGTTTGCCCATGGACTAAAGCTTATTGAAATTGGTATGTTGTCATCACAAGGTAACTGGCCATTATTGCACCGTTATGTGTAATACATTTGTTAAGAATACAAGCAGACTCCTGTTTTTTTAAGTGGAATAAGTGATTTATTTTAAGTGCTACATATAGGTAAATGATTGGGAAGCGGGGATGGGTGGGGGTGGAGTAATGTCCATGGCAGAGTCCAGTTCTCAGTCGCACAGGTGCATTGTCCATATGCCTGTGGAAGGATGGAGCAAGGGCAGTTCAAGGTTGGACAGGGTGACAATGTGGGACAGTGGGATGACATCAGGGGGTATCTTAGGCTGCCGGGGGTCTTGCAATCCTACTCTGTCTTCTTGTGAGATCTCAGGTTCCGCTTGCGGGGTGGTTCATCTTCTGCAGGAGGTGGGGTTCTGGTGGCCTGTCATTGTGTGGGGGCCTCCTGTCCACTAGCGCCGGCGGAGGTGGTAGGCTGATCCTGGCCTGGGCTAGTGACAGGGGCCCTTTGGGGTGCCACATGGTCCCGCAATGTGGTGACGATCTGGGTAAGGGCCAGGACGATGGTCCCCATTGCGGAACCGATGTTCCACAGTTCCTCCCTGAACCCCATGTACCGTTCCTCCTGCAGTTCCTGGATCTCCTGGAACCGGGCCAGTACCGTCGCCATCGTCTCCTGGGAGCGGTGGTATGCTCCCATGATGGTGGAGAGGGCCTCTTGGAGAGTCGGTTCCCCGGGCCTGTCCCCCCTGTCGCAGAGCAGCCCTCCCAGTTCCCCTGTGTTCCTGGGCCTCTGTCCCCTGGACGGTGTGCCCACTACCACTGCCCCAGGTCCCTGTTGTTGTTGGGGTGGTGGGTCAACCTGGGTGCCCTGTAGTGGTGGACACACCGCTGATTTACGTGCCCTGGAGACAGAGGCATGGGCCCGCTGGGTGGGAGCTGTGCTGGTGTTCCCAGAGGGGGTTGGGTCTGGTGTAGCCTGTGGCTGTCTGTGGGGAACCGACTGTCCAGAGGTCCCCGATGGGCCGGGCTGGTCGTCTGGCTCCAGGGAGACAGAGCTGCTGTCATCGCTGGGGGCCTCTTCTGGGGGTGGGATGGACATCTCTGGACCCTCCGTGGCGGTGTGGTGGCGTTCGGGTCCTGCAGGGGTATAAAGGTATGGTTATTGCTTCTGTGTGTGGCATTTCGTTTGATGGGTGGGTGTCCGTGTACCCATGTGCAGGCATTCCCTTGTGGGGGCTTTTGTGAGTGTGGCTTGTGGGGGTGATGTGTGTGTGCAGTGGGCATGCTTTGGTGATGGGTGTCCATGCTTTGTGGTCGCATGCAGGGCTTGGTGTTGGGATGGGTGGGTTGTGATGGTGAGCCTTTTGCTAGGGGTTGGTGTGATGGGGGAGGGGGGGAGGGTGGGGGTATGATTTGACATGCAGGTGGGGTAGGGGTGGGAAGCAGTAGTGAAGATTTGCCTTACCAGAGTCCATTCCTCCGCCTACTCCTGCGAGGCCCTCAGGATGCAGGATGTGCAAGACTTCCTCCTCCCAGGCGGTAAATTCTGGGGGAGTAGGTGGGGGTCCACCGCCAGTCTTCTGCACCGCAATGTTGTGCCTTGATACCATGGAACGCACCTTCCCCCGTAGGTCGTTCCATCTCTTCCTGATGTCCTCCCGATTGCGTGGATGCTGTCCCACCGCGTTAACCCTGTCCACTATCCTTTGCCATAGCTCCATCTTTCTGGCAATTGTGGTGTGCTGCACCTGTGCCCCGAAGAGCTGGGGCTCTACACGGACTATTTCCTCCACCATGACCCTGAGTTCGGCGTCACTGAACCGGGGGTGTCTTTGGGGTGCCATGGGGTGGTGTGGTTGAGGTGTGGGGTGGCGTTTGTGGTGCTGGGTGTGGTGCGTGTGGTGGTGTGTGGTGTTTGGTGCGTGGATTCTGTGTGGGTGATGGTGTTGTGTGCCTCTGTGTTGTGGGATTCTCTATTCTGTGCTCTGTCTCTCGCCTTCATCAATGATTTCGGGTCGTAGGGGCTTGTGGGTGATGTGGGTGTGTGCTTTATATTGTGTTGGGTGTGTGGGAGTGGTATTAGTATGTGTATCAGGTGTGCGTATTTCGAACTGACCAATGTTGCTGATTTTTCTATGTGTGTGTGTATTTTGACCGCGGCGGTGTGTACCGCCAATGGAATACCGCGTTTGAAAGACCGCCGCGTGGATTTGTGGGTCGGAATGGTATGGGCGTTTTTCTGTTGGCGTGACGGTGGAGGTTTGGTCAGCGCCATTTTTTCGCTGTCCTTTGGTGTGGCGGATTTTTGTGGATGTCGGGTTTCTGGCGGTTTGGCAGTTGCGGGTCAGAATGACCGTGGCGGTTTACCGCGGCCGCGGCGGTGTTATGGCGGCCTTCTGGCCGGCGGTAAGCGACAGCGGAAACAGGACTTCAAAGGGAAAACGCTCACCTCTACACATCTCACAAGGAAACAGGACGCCATGGAACAAGAGCTGCACATTTTCCCTGCCCTTATCTTCTTGCTCCTCTACCAGGAGCACGAACGCCGGCGGCGAAGACCACAGTGAGTACTGCACCTACGACACAGGGGAGAGGGGAGGTAAAAAACAGGGACACACACGCAACACTACAACACACACACTAATACAGCATGATACATTACAGTTACACCCCACAAGTCCCCCGGAAGAAAGCAAAGACAAAAGGGAATGAGTGTAACCATTGTAATATATTAAAATCCAGTACGCAAAAATTAATATACACTATTAACAAATATATACACCAAGAATAGTGGTCCAGGTATAGCTCCATTGAAGTCCGTGGAACACTGGGCCCACACGGCATGGGCGAGGCCCACACTCAATACCCGAACATGACGGAGAGGACACTGCCGGCATCAGATAGCAATAAAACAGGCACCTCAGGGCGAAGGGATAGGGGGGGCACCTCAGCTGGTTGAGTGCACAACGTCAAATCCACGAGGGGGCCCCATGCCCACTGTTCAATCCTGGAGAGTGCAAAGCCACAGTATCTCAAGTCTCTACAGTGGATGGGCTGCCCACTGTTCAATCCTGGGGAGTGCAAAGCCACAGTCTCCCAAGTGGATAACAGTCTCCACTGGTTCTGGAGGGGGCTCTGTGCCCAGAGTGCTTCATCCTGCCAAGGACTGTTGTAGTGGATACCTTTCTCCACTGGTTCTGGAGGGGGCTTTGTGCCCAGAGTGCTTCATCCTACCAAGGACTGAGGTAGTTGATGTAAATTTCCACTGGTTCTGGAGGGGGCTTTGTGCCCAGAGTGCTTCATCCTGCCAAGGACAGAGGTAGTGGATGCCTTTCTCCACTGTTTCTGGAGGGGGCTTTGTGTCCAGAGTGCTTCATCCTGCCAAGGACAGAGGTAGTCGATATAAATCTCAACTGGTTCTGGAGGGGGCTTTGTGCCCAGAGTGCTTTATTCTGCAAAGGACAGAGGTAGTGGATGCCTTTCTCCACTGGTTCTGGAGAGGGCTTTGTGCCCAGAGAGCTTCATCCTGCCAAGGACTGAGGTAGTGGATATAAATCTCCACTGGTTCTGGAGGGGGCTTTGTGCCCAGAGTGCTTCATCCTGACAAGGACAGAGGTAGTGGATGCCTTTCTCCACTGGTTCTGGAGGGGGCTTTGCGCCCAGAGTGCTTCATCCTGCCAAGGACAGAGGTAGTGGATGTAAATCTCCACTGGTTCTGGAAGGGGCTTTGTTCCCAGAGTGCTTCATCCTGTCAAGGACAGAGGTAGTGGATGTAAATCTCAACTGGTTCTGGAGGGGGCTTTGTGCCCAGAGTGCTTCATCCTGCTCGTGGCGGACACAGTAGCATTAGTGCCCTTGGCGCTCATGGGTTAGCGGTGCTTGTGGCGGCAGTGTCCTGTTCAGCGGTGTCCTGTTCAGCGGTGCTTGTGGCCGTGGTGTCGTGTTCAGCGGTGCTTGTGGCCGTGGTGTCGTGTTTAGCGGTGCTTGTTGCGGCGGGGTCTTTGGCAGCGACTCAGCTGCTGTCGGTCCTGTCTGGCCCAGCGTGGCTGGTGGTGGCGGCTTTCTGCCCCAGCGGGGCTGATTCTTGCGGTCCTGTCTTGCCCAGCGGAGCTGGTGCTGGCGGTCCTTTCTGGCCCAGCGGGGCTGATGGCGGTGGCCTCCTGGGCAGCGGGGATGATGGTGGTGGCCTCCTAGGCAGCGGGGATGATGGCGGTGGCCTCCTGGGCAGAGGGGATGATGGCGGTTGCCTCCTGGGCAGCGGGGCTGATGACGGTCTTCTCCGCCGTGCTCCTCTTCCCAGACTTGCTGAGTTTCTTGTGTCCCTTCCCTACCTTGGAAGGTGTCGCAGCTGACTCCACACTCCTACCTGTACCCCTGGGAGCGGCTTTGGTGGCTGGAGTCTTCCCCCTCTCCCGCCAGGCACTGGCCAACTTTTGATGCTTGACAGGTGGGGGACTGTCCATGCTGTGGCTCCTTGCCACACTGGCTGCCCTGCTGCCTGGTGCACTCCAGAATCCTGTGACTACTGTCACCACTGGTCCCGGAGATGTTGTGGCTGAGGTGCTAGGTTGGGACCTAGAGAGTCGAGCCCTAGGAGACTGACGGGGTGGGGGAGGTGAGGGAAAGAGGTCAAGGATGGACAGGAAAAGTTTCTTGGGAACACTGGGATGGGTAGCTGGAGGGGGTTTGGGAGTGGAGAGTTTGTGGTTGTAGGAGGTGTTCGTTTTGTTGACTTTGGGTGAAGGTGCATGCTCTGGAGGCTGTCGTGAGGTGGATGGCTATTGAGTGGGTGTGTGCCTGCGTTTGTGTATCTTGGGAGGTGGCGTCACAGACACACTGGGAGAGGACACAGGGGACGTGTGAATGGTAGTGGGGGTGGTGACTGCACGTGAGCGGGGTGTGGTGGTGTGTGTGGTGGTGATGGAAGTAGTGGCTGTAGATGTAGTGCATGCAGTTGTGAGTGGAGACGAGACTGGGAGGGAGGAGGGAGACAAGGAGGAGGGGGACACAGTGGAGGCAGTGGATGTTGGTGTGTCTGCATGTGTGTGATGCTTGAGTGAGTGCCTGTGGGATGTGTGGTGCTTATGTTTGCCAGAGCTTCCCTTGTGTGTTGACATGTGTGCATGCTGGTCTGATGGTGTTCTTGGGGTAGGCTGAGGTACAGGGGTGTGGGTCTGGGTGGAGGAAGTTGGAGGGGGGAGGCTAGAGACAGGGACAATAGCTGCAATCAGTGCTGAGGCCAGAGTCTGAAAAGCTCGCTGAAGGGCTGTCTGACCAGAATGAATGCCCTCCAGGAATGCATTTGTTTGTTGCAACTGCCTCTTTACACCCTGGATGGCATTCAAAATGGTAGACTGCCCAACAGTGAGGGACCTGAGGAGGTCAATGGCCTCCTCACTGAGGGCAGCAGGGGTGACTGGGGCAGGGCCTGAGGTGCCTGGGGCAAAGGTGATGCCCACCCTCCTGGTTGAGCGGGCACGGGGCAAAGGCTGAGGGGCTACTGGGAGGGCGGTGCTGGTAGGGGGGTGGCGGCTGTACTTGTCGATGCGGGGTCACAGATGTGGCAACCACCACAAGGGAGCTCCCATCAGAGGACTAGTCCGTATCACTGGTCTCAGCTCCTCTCCCCGCCGTGGAGCTCCCCTCACCCTCCGTCCCACTGGTGAATTCCGAGTCCGTAGTCTCGCCCTCCAGGGCCATGTGGGATGCAGCTCCCTCCTGCTCCGGTGCCACTGCTCCTCCGCCTGATGATGCTAATGCACACAAGAACAGGGAGGCCACAAAAAGGAGGGGGACGACAGAAGAAAGACATGCTGAGTGCATGCATTACCGCTACCGTTGGCGGACACGACAGACACAGAAGCCCCCTGCACTATGCCGCACACTTGGGGTCCACTGTTCAATCCCTGGGACATGGCCTACAAGGCTATGGCCGACATCTGCACACATGGATGTCACAGGAGCCTGACTAGGTGTACTTGGCACTGTACAAAGGTGGGGTGGGGTGGCACAGGGTCTGCCAGAAGGCGGGGACCTAACTAGCACACTCGCCCTGGCCTAGGGAAACCCACAGGCCACCTCCCCCACCCAGACACCTCCACTGCCGCTGAATCAGCTGAATGAGAGTGTACTCACCCCCTTGTGGCTGCTGTGATTCCCTCAAGTGCCCATCCAACTCCGGGTACGCCACCGCCAGGATTCTGAACATCAGTGGGTCATGGTGGGACGGGCACCCCTCCCACGTTGGGAGGCCATCCCCAGCTGGGCCTCCACCGTCTTCTTGCTCCAGCGGCGAGTGTCCTCCCATCTCTTACGGCAGTGGGTGCTCTGTCTGTGATAGACCCCCAGGGTCCGGCTGTCCTTGGCGATGGCACGCCAAACATCCTTCTTCTGGTGGGCGCTGACTTACAGGAATTGTACAGGGGAAAAAGAAAAGTAATTACCAACTGCACCTTCACAGTCATTGGCCCCCATCCCTACCCTTGCCATGTGGCACATGCACTCACCGTTGTTTCTTGCACGCCTCAATCTCCCCCTTCATCTTTCATCCACCCCACTCCACACAGGCATAACCCATGCAGCATGCTACCAGTGTACTTACCTGTTTGTCTGGAGGACCGTAGAGTAGCATGTACTGGGGGAGGACCCCATCCACAAGTTTCTCCAACTCCTCCTATGTGAAGGCAGGGGCCCTTTCCCCAGAGGCACAAGCCATTGTCTCTTCCAGACTGAGGTCACAGCAGCACTTGCAGTGTAGGTCCTCTCCTGTCGAAGATCAGGTATCGAGTGATTGAACAGATAGAAAATGGCGGTCACGTCCGCGGCGGTGCGTACCGTCACCGCCGGCGTACATCGTCATTGGCTCCTGGGACCTATAGGGTCCAATGTTAACCAATGCAGAATTGCGCCGCGGACTTCGACCGCCTACTGCGTCGGTGTACAACGCCATCCCATTGTCCCACGTTACAAGTCAGGCAGCAGCCATTTCAGGGGCCCACATGGCTTAATTTTTAACTGCGTCACACATACCTAGGCCTTGCCTCAACACTCATACATGCTTATTTCGGATTATGAATCGTGTTCTGTGTAAGCTGTGGGTACGTACCTCTGAGTTGGTTGACTCTGTGCTCCCTGTTGTCCTTCATAGGCACCGTCCTCTGTGACATGTGAGGAGATGGCGGCGTCCTCCGGTGTACAGACCGCTGGTGGACCTGTTGACAATGGAGGAAAGACATGTGATCATCACCTACAGGCTTGATCGTGCCACAATCCTGGAACTATGTGCCCAGTTGGAGCCAGACCTGATGTCAGCTATCGGTCATCCCACAGGAATCCCCCATCTAGTGCAGGTGTTGTCAGTACTCCATTTCCTTGTAAGTGGGTAATTTCAAACAACAGTGTCCATAGCATCAGGGATATCCCAGCCTATGTTTTCCAACGTGTTGTCTAGAGTGTTGTCTGCCCTGCTGAAACACATGCGGAGCTACATCGCTTTCCCTCAGGTGGAGGATTTGCCTACAGTGAAAGGCGATTTCTATGTCCTGGGACATATCTCCAACATCATAGGTACCATTGATGGGACACATGTGGCTTTGGTACTCCCCGCAGGAGTGAACAGGTGTACAGAAACCGGAAGAGTTATCATTCGATGGTTGTGCAGATGGTGTGTTTGGCCGACCAGTACATCTCCCATGTTAATGCCAAATTCCCTGGCTCAGTGCATGACACTTACATTTTGAGGAATAGCTGCATCCCTTATGTGGTGGGGCAACTCCAGAGGCACCATGTGTGGCTATTTGGAGAGCACCTGGAAGCAAGTCAGTGGGAATGGTTGTCTGGGTCTGGGGATATCCCTACAGGTTAGTGTGTGTCTAACAGTTGTCCCTCGCCATTTGCAGATGACTCTGGTTACCCCAACCTGTCATGGCTACTGACCCCAGTGAGGAATCCCAGGACAAGGGAAGAGGAATGCTACAATGAGGCCCATGGGCGAACTCGGAGTATTATAGAGCAGACTTTCGGCCTCCTGAAGGCCAGGTTCAGGTGCCTCCAAATGACAGATGGATCCCTATTCTACTCACCAAAGAAGGTGTGCCAGATCATCGTGGCCTGCTGAATGCTTCACAACTTAGCTTTGCGACGACAGGTTCCTTTTCTGCAGGAGGATGGTCCAGATGGAGGTGTTGTGGCAGCTGTGGAGCCTGTGGACAGTTAAGACGAGGAAGCAGAAGAAGAGGACATCGACAACAGGAACTCAGTGATCCTGCAATACTTCCAGTGACACACAGGTAAGAATACAAACTTGCCTACTACATGTACTTTAACACTACTACCTCTCTACTGTCTGTCGTTTTCACCCAGTGTATGGTCACTGAGTTGTCACTTTCCCTTACGATTTCACAGATGTGCTCACACTGTGTGACATCTGCTTTGTTTCCTCATGGACTAGAGCTGTGTGACATAGGTATGTTGACATTACAATTGAAAGAGCATTTTGACACTGTGATTGCTAATACACTATTTCGAAATCACAGACAGACTCCAGATTGTTTTGTGCTTTAAGGGTGTTTATTTAAGTGCTCAATATTGGAGGGTGCTGTAAAATGGTGAGGGGTGATGGTGGAGGAATGTCCATGGCAGAGTCCAGTCTATTAGTCTCATAGGTGCATTGCCCAAATAGGCATAGGAAGTGGAGCTGGGGCAGTTTGAGGATGGACAGGGTGACAAGGTGGGACAGAAGGATGATAATCAGGGTGGTCTCATTTCTTGGCAGGGGACTTGGCATCATTTTCTGTCTTTGTCCTGGATCTCAGGGACTGTTTGTGGGGTGGATCTCCCTCTGCAGGGGGTGGGGTGCTGGTGTGGTGGTCATGTGGTGGTGCCTCCTGTCCACTAGCGCCGGCTGAGGTGGTGGGCAGTTGATCGTCCAGGGTAGTGTCAGGGGCCCCTTGTTGTGCCACAGTGTCCCTCCTGGTGTTGAGGACTTCCTTCAGCACCCCTACGATGGTGCCCAGGGTGGAATTGATGGATCTGAGTTCCTCCCTGAAGCCCAAATACTGTTCCTCCTGCAGCCGCTGGGTCTCCTGAAACTTGGCCAGTACCGTTGCCATCGTCTCCTGGGAATGGTGGTAGGCTCCCATGATGTTGGAGAGGGCCTCGTGGAGAGAGGGTTCCCTGGGCCTGTCCTCCCCCTGTCGCACAGCAGCCCTCCCAGTTCCCCTTTGTTCCTGGGCCTCTGTCCCCTGGACCGTGTGCCCACTGCCACTGCACCCATGTCCCTGTTGTTTTTGGGGTGGTAGGTTAGCCTGGGTTCCCTGTAGTAGTAGACACACTTATGATTGACATATCCTGGGGACAGAGGTATGGGCCCGCTGGGTGGGTGCTGTGCTGGTGTTTCCAGAGGGGGGATGCGCTGTGGTGGCCTGTTCCAGTGTGAGGGGAACTGAATGTCCTGAGGTCCCAGATGGGCCGGGCTGGTCATCTAGATCCAGTTGGACAGAGCTGCTGTCATCACTGTGGGCCTCTTCTGTTGGTGGTGTGGACATCTGTGGACCCTCCAGTCCGGTGACGTTGGGTAGGGGTCCTGCAGGGGTATAAAAGGATGTTTATTGCATCTGTGTGTGCCATGGTGTGCAATGGGTCGGTGACCGTGTACCCCAGTGCTTGCATTCCTGTGTGGGACCTTGTGTGATGGTGGTTTCAGGGGTGTATGGGTATGTGCCGTGGCCATGCTTTGGTGCTGGGTGTCCATGCTTTGTTGTTGCATGCAGGGCTTGGTGTTGCGATATGTGGTTTGTGATATTTTGACATTTGTGAGGAGTTGTAGTGATGGGGTGAGGGCGAGGGTGGGGGTATGTGATGGCATGCAGGTAGGGTGGGGGATGTAATAGTTAAGATTTGACTTACCAGAGTCCATTCCTCCATCTACTCCTGCGAGGCCCTCAGGATGCAGAATCGCCAAGACTTGCTCCTCCCATGTTATTAGTTGTGGGGGAGGAGGTGGGGGTCCTCCGCCAGTCCGCTGAACCGCAAGGTGGTGTCTTGAGACCACGGAACGCACCTTCCCCCGTAGGTCGTTCCACCTCTTCCTGATGTCATCCCTATTTCTTTGGTGCTGTCCCACTGCGTTAACCCTGTCCACTATTCTTCGCCATAGCTCCATCTTCCTAGCTATGGAGGTGTGCTGCACCTGTGATCCGAATAGCTGTGCTCTACCCGGACGATTTCCTCCACCATGACCCTGAGCTCCTCCTCAGAGAACCTGGGGTGTCTTTGCCGTGCCATGGGGTGGTGTGGGTGATGTGTGGGGTGGTGTGTGTAGTGATAAGTGGGGTGATATTTAGTGGTGTGTTGTGTGAGGTGCGTGGAAGTTATGTGGGTGATGGTATTGTGTGCCTGTGGATGCTTGGTAGTAGTTTGTAGTGTCTCTCTCTGGCCTTCTTTCGGTATTTTGGTCATAGGGGTTTGTGGGTGATAGGAGTGTGAGTTTTATATTGTAATGGGTGTGTCGGAGTGGTGTGTGTATGTGTATCAGGTGTGTGTATTTCGAATTGTCCAATGTGGCAGTGTTTTGTCAATGTGTGTGTATTTTGAGCGCGGCGGTGTGTACCGCCAATGGAATACCGCGGTTGAAAGACCGCTGCATGGATTCGTGGGTCATAATATTGTGGGTGTATTTCTGTTGGCGTGACGGTGGAGGTTTTGTTTTCGCCAGTTTATCACTGACCTTTGGTGTGGCGGACTTGTGTGGGTGTCTGAATTTTGGCGGATTCCGAGCAGTGGGTCGTAATAGCTGTGGCGGAATTCCGCAGCAGTGGCAGTGTGTTGGCGGTCTTCTGCACGGCGTTAAGCGGCTTTTACCACCAATGTTGTAATGAGGGCCCTAGTCTATAATACTATGGCCCTGATTCTAACCTTGGCGGACGGCGGAGGCCGTCCGCCAAGGTACCGCCGTGAAATGACCGCACCGCGGTCAAAAGACCGCGGCGGCCATTTAAACATTTCCTCTGGGCCGGCGGGCGCTCTCCGAAAGAGCGCCCGCCGGCCCAGAGGAAATGCCCCTGCAACGAGGACGCCGGCTCAGAATTGAGCCGGCGTAGTTGCAGGGGTGCGACGGGTGCAGTTGCACCCGTCGCGTATTTCAGTGTCTGCAAGGCAGACACTGAAATACTTTGCGGGGCCCTCTTACGGGGGCCCCTGCCGTGCCCATGACATTGGCATGGGCACGGCAGGGGCCCCCAGGGGCCCCGCGGCACCCCCTACCGCCATCCTGTTCATGGCGGGTTTCCCGCCATGAACAGGATGGCGGTAGGGGCTGTCAGAATCCTCATGGCGGCGGAGCGCGCTCCGCCGCCATGAAGGATTCCCCCGAGCAGCGGTAAGTCGGCGGGAGCCCGCCGACTTGCCGCTTCTGACCGCGGCTGAACCGCCGCGGTCAGAATGCTCGTGTGAGCACCGCCAGCCTGTTGGCGGTGCTCCCGTGGTCGGTGGCCCTGGCGGCCACCGGCCGCCAGGGTCAGAATGACCCCCTATATGTGATTGAATACAGTTAAAGGCACATGGCTGAATGTTTATTTTATCAACAACATACACAAAAAACAGTGCAATATATTCACATATGAATTGCTGCATATATATGCCAGGGGTGTACACAAAAGACAGATTATGTTAATATGTCAGAAAAGCTAATTTCATGATTACAAAAGAGCCTTTAAAATGTATTTAACCTATTTATTAGTGTTCAAAAGTGCTGGAGATAAGGGAACTAATACATGAAGAAATTAACATATGGAACCAAGGAACATGGTCATATAGATTCCAGAGCTTGATTAGCTACTTACCTGTTTGCCAAAATACCTATTAGACCACACCTCCATAGGAATACATGTAATGTTAATGTCTGCATAAGAGCTAGTCTCAGCTGATGCCCACAGAGGTGGTATGTCATCACAGCATTGGGATAGTATGTAATAGAGTCAGTAGGGGTGGTATGTGATTACAGTAGCACCAGCAACTGTACAGATATGGGGGGTAATTCCGACCCCGGCGGGCGGCAGAAGCCGTCCGCCTGGCGGGAACCGCCAAAAGACCGTACCGCGGTCAAATGACCGCGGCGGTCATTCTGACTTTCCCGCTGGGCCGGCGGGAAACCGCCAGAAGGCCGCCAGCCGGCCCAGCGGGAAAGCCCCTTCAACAATGAAGCCAGCTCCAAATGGAGCCGGCGGAGTTGAAGGGGTGCGACGGGTGCAGTGGCACCCGTCGCGATTTTCAGTGTCTGCACAGCAGACACTGAAAATCTTTATGGGGCCCTGTTAGGGGGCCCCTGCACTGCCCATGCCAGTGGCATGGGCAGTGCAGGGGCCCCCAGGGGCCCCACGACACCCGTTCCCGCCATCCTGTTCCTGGCGGTAAGAACCGCCAGGAACAGGATGGCGGGAAGGGGGTCAGAATCCCCATGGCGGCGCTGCAAGCAGCGCCGCCATGGAGGATTCCTTTGGCCAGGGGAAAACCGTCGGGAAACCGCCAGTTTCCCTTTTCTGTCCGCGGCTTTCCGCCGCGGTCAGAATTGGCCAGGAAGCCCCGCCAGCCTGTTGGCGGTGCTTCCGCGGTCGTTGGCCCTGGCGGTCAATGACCGCCAGGGTCAGAATGACCCCCATGATATCTTCAGCCATCATGAAAGTTCCGCCAAAGGTATATTGTGAAGATAATTTTATTCATGTAATCATGCCCAGGTTCTCACAGAGACAGTGTGAGATTATTGGGATGTTTAAGTCTCCTGAGTTGGTGCATGATGATGATTGTGTTGAAGTCCCGACTGAAATATTGTGTAAGACAAAGCTTAAACCCCCATACAGAGAATGTGAAGTTAATGATGTTCAAGTCCAAACAGAGCTTGTGTGTAATTACAGGAATTGTGAAGTCCCCACAAAGGTGGTATGTTATTATAGTTATGTTCAAGTCCCCACAAAGATTGTTTGTTATTATAGTGATGTTCAAGTCCACACAGGGATAGTGTGTAAAGATGATTGTGTTTAAGTCCCCACTGAAACAGTGTGTCAAAGCTTAAATCTCATTATAAAGATGTTCACGTCCACAAAGAGGTTGTGGGTAATTATAGGAATGCTGAAGTTCCCACAGAGATAATATGCTATTATAGTGATGCTCAGATCCCACAAGGATAGTGTGCTCAGAGCAGGCATTACATTGAGGCACACCATTGTTTATAATGGGCCTATAAGTACTTTGCGGTATTTAGCACCAACATTTTTAGTGCTAATCCTGCAAAGTACCACAATAGCGTCAGAAATTATGACACTATTGATCCTAACACGTGCCATGGTGCGCCGTAACATTAATACAGCGCACACATGGTAGGGTTAGAGGGGGGCAATGGGACACAAGAAAAGTGGTGCTTCTTAAATCTTGGCCTTAGTGTGTTATTATAGCATTGTTCAAGTCCCCACAAAGCGTATTATTATAGTGTTGTTAAAGTCCCCACAAAGATGATATGTTATTGTAGTGATACTCAAGTCCCCACAGAGATAGTGAGTAAAGATGATTGTATTCGAATCTTCAAGACAAAGTTTAAATTCCCTGAGAGCATGAATCTAATAATGTTCAAGTCCACACAAAGTTTGTGTGTAATTGTAGGAATACCCAAGTTCCCATAGAGATCGTATGTTATTATAGTGATGTTCAAGTCCCCACAGAGATAGTGTGTTATTACTGTATAGTGATGCTCAAGTCCCCACAACAATAGTGTGCTATTACAGTGATGGTCAAGTCATCACAAAGATAGTGTGGTATGATAGTGATGTTCAAGTCCCCAAAGAGATAGTGTGCTATCATTGTGATGTTCAAGCCTGCACAGAGATATTGTAGGAAAATGATTACATTCATGTCTCCACTGAAATAGTATGTAAAGGCAAAGCTTAAATCCCCAGAGAGTATGAAGCTAATGATGATCAAGTCCAAACAGAGGTTGTGTGTCACTATAGAAAGGCTCAAGCACCCACAGAGAGGGCTTTTTATTATATTGATGTTCAAGTCCCCAAAAGATAGTGTGTTATTATAGTGATGTTCAAGTACCCACATAGATAGTGTGTTATAATAGTGATGTTCAAGTCCCCATAAATATAGGGCCTGATTCTAACTTTGGAGGACGGTGTTAAACCGTCCCAAAAGTGGCGGATATACCACCTACCGTATTACGAGTCCATTATATCCTATGGAACTCGTAATACGGTAGGTGGTATATCCGCCACTTTTAGGACGGTTTAACACCGTCCTCCAAAGTTATAATCAGGCCCATAGGGCCTCATTATGACCCTGGCGGGCGGCGGAGGCCGCCCGCCAGGATCCCGCCCTCCAAATTACCGCGCCGCGGTCAAAAGACCGCGGCGGGTATTACGAGTTTTCCCCTGGGCTGGCGGGCGGTTCCAGTTAAACCGCCCGCCAGCCCAGGGGAAAACGACCTTCCCACGAGGATGCCGGCTCGTAATCGAGCCGGCGGAGTGGGAAGGTGCGACGGGTGCTACTGCACCCGTCGGGTATTTCACTGTCTGCAAGGCAGACAGTGAAATACATTTTGGGGCCGTCTTACGGGGGCCCCTGACGTGCCCATGCCATTGGCATGGGCACGGCAGGGGCCCCCAGGGGCCCCGCAACCCCCCCTACCGCCATCCTGTTCATGGCGGCTTTCCCACCATGAACTGGATGGCGGTAGGGGGGGTCAGAATCCTCATGGCTGCGGAGCGCGCTCCGCAGCCATGGAGGATTCCAATGAGCAGCGGAAAGTCAGCGGGAGACCGCTGACTTTCCGCTTCTGACCGCGGCTGAACCGCCGCGGTCAGAATGCTCATTGGAGCACCGCCAGCCTGTCGGCGGTGCTCCCGTGGTCGGTGGCCCTGGCGGCCACCGGCCGCCAGGGTCAGAATGACCCTCAAAGTGTCTTATTATAGAGATACTCAAGTCCCCATGGAGATATTGTGTTATCATAGAGATGTTCAAGTCCCCACAGAGATATAGAGGGAAAATGATTGTATTCAACTCTTCACTGAAATAGTGGTAAAGGCTGAGGTTAAATCCCTATCCAGAGAGTAAGAAGCTAATTATGTTCAAGCCCAAACAGAGGTTGTGTGTAATTACAGCAATGCCACCAGAGAGATGGTATGCTACTATGGTGATGTTCAAGTCCCCACAAAGATAGTATGTTATTATAGCATTGTTCAATTCTCCACAAAGCTGGTGTTTTATTATAGTGATGTTCAAGTCCCCATAGAGATAGTCTGTGAAGATGATTGTGGTTAAATCCCCAATCTGAGGATAGATTTGTCCTGCCAGAAGCCAAACTGGACGGCTCCCCACTTATCCTAGGCAGCTGCAGCTCCTCTTTACTTCACAAGGAAAACAGACACATTTCCCATGGGTCACAGGGGGCGATTTTAACAGCATCTTAGACAAACGGATAGATCGTTCACACGCTCTTCACCCTGAAGTCCCCAGTTTCACTAACACTCAGAACCTGGCCTCCTGACTCGCTAATTGGTCCCTTCAGGATACGTGTCACCTTCACAATCTGATGTCAAACTCTACTCCGTCTCCCTTGTACACTACCTTTAAGTTTGCCTGGGCAGGATGGTGTGTTCTATTGCCCTCTGCTCATCGATCTCATCTTCTGTTTATGTGGGCTAGATGGTTTCTGACTACAATCTCATACTTCTTTACTTATCCTGGGGCAGAGGGCCCTCCCATATTCCCACTTGGCTATTTCAAACTTTGATGCTGGAGGACCTGGCCATCTGGGGTGCATTGCATATCAAATGACTGACTATTTTGAGCACAGTGGGCTCCATCTCATCCCTGGGTATACAATGCAAGGCCTTTAAAGTGTTCATCTGAGCGATGTGCATCAGTATGACCTTGGGTGAAAAGCGTGTAATGCATTGGGATTTGAACGTTAGTAAACAACAATCCCTCAATATCAAACAGATGAAGGTCGACAACTCTTCACAAAATCTTGTTGTCTTCTGTTTCTGGAGGAAAAAGTGGTATTGCTGGAGCAATAAAGCAATATGGTTGTTATTTGTTCAGAAGGTGACAAGTCTGGGCACATATTAGCATGGTTCATAAACTAAGAGGTAAAGGAGCCACAAAAGACAACACTTTGGCCACATTGGGACATTCCTTTACTTCCAGCATAATATTCATGGATCATTTTTAGTATTCTATAGGGTCGTACAGTGCCACAGCTCTGTTGCTTCTTCAGAAGCCATTTGACCCTTCACACAGGCAATTCCTTTCCCCGATTGTCCCCCCCAGAGAAGCAGGTGGAGAAAGATAATCCTATTACAGCCCATGATATTAAGATAGCAATCACAGAATTAGCTAAAGACAATACTCCAGGAACCGATGGCCTGCCATCTTCTGCGAGACCACATAAGCTACATTGCTAAAACCTAAGAAGCACCCCACAAAGCCAATTTCTTACCACCTCATAGCAATTTAGAATAACAACTATAAAATCCTCTGAAAGATTATAGCTGACCTCATACTGGTGTTCCCTTCCTGATGCATGTGTACCCATCTTATCCATATGGACGTTGTCAGCAATACTTTACTGAATATTAGGAGACTATACTGAATAATAAAGACTGCCCTGATGTGCTGACCCTGGGCTGCAGCTTTAATCTTAGATCTTGAGAAGGTGTTTGATTCCCTGAACTGGAGATACTTGTTCGAGGTCCAGACAATGTTTAGTTTTGGAGCTCACACCATCTGTTTGATGCAGCTACTGTACTCAGATCCTTCAGTCCGGGTCCATCTGGGTGACCTCATGTCGGAGCCACTACCGGTGGGCAGGGGCATGTGACAGGGATACCCCTCTTGCTCTTTTTACTTGCACTCATTTTGTAGCCCCTGGCTGCACACAGGAGGTGAGGTGACATATATATATTTATTTATTTATTGTTCTTGGTATAGAGCGTGACTCATGCCTAAAGGAGTTTCTTGGCACATGCGGTAGAGACAAGGGTAAAACATCCATGTTTTTAACATCTTCTTAAAGTTCCAGAAATTAGGACATGTATGAATTTGAAGGAGCAGTTTGTTCCAGTGATAAGGGGCCAAGTATGAAACTTGCTATTGAATCTGGCCGTACGGATGCAAGGAGTCTGCAGGAAAGCTTTATTTGATGACCTGAGCTGCCTAGGAGGCTGGTAGTGTCTGAGGCTTGAGTGAAGGACAGGTAGGGATTTGTAAAATGCCTTGTGCATCAGACAGCACAGCTTGAAGACTACCAGCTTTCTGATAGATCCAGTAACACTAGCATGTCTGGAGTTCCTGCATCTAATGAGAGATTGATATTATTTGTGACTGCCAACAAAACCATCTATGTGCTGTGTAGTGCTCTATAACTGTCAGGGAGACCAGATCCTCGGGGTCTACGCACGTTCCCAACATGTCCACCACTAGACAGCTCCAAGACTCTGATAGATAAATCACAGAGACTGAGAGAGTCCAAACGGGGGAAAAGGGGATTAGGATGGGAACAGCTGGGAAGGAGACCTGTAGGAAACAAAAGGTTAAAACACAAAAATCAAGATTATGGCCCTCATTCTGACCTTGGCGGTCGGCGGAGAGGCGGTGGTCGGACCGCGAACAGACCGGCGGTCCCAAAAATGGCATTCTGACCGCGGCGGTCACCGCCGCGATCGACCGCCACTTCCCCACTCCGACCGCCACGGCGGTCATGACCGACGGGCTGGAGTTTGCGCACTCCGGCCCGGCGGTCGCCCCAAGACCGCCACCCGTATCATGACCCTGCTTACCGCCGCGGTTTCTGGCGGTCGGGAACCGCCATGCGAACCATGGCGGTAGGCACTATCGGGGCATGGGAATTCCTTCCCTGGCACTGATAGGGGTCCCCCCCCACCCCCCACTGCCCCCGAGTCCTCCCCCCACCCCCTCCACCCCCCTGCCACCCCCCAGAGGTGGTACGAACCCCCTCCCCACCCCCACCCCGAAATGCACATACACGCACCCCGACATGCACGCACCCCAACATGCACATCTGCACACCCCCATGCACGCACACATCACACAACACCCCCCCACCCCCTCCCCTCACGGACGATCAACTTACCTTGTGCGTTGGTCCTCCGGGAGGCGACGGGAGCCATAGGGACGTGACCGCCGACAGCACACCGCCAACAGAAGACCGCCACACAGAAATGTGGGTCGTAATTCTGGGGGCGGTGTTCTGCTGGCGTGGCGGTGGTGGTTGACCAGTCTCCACTTTCCCAACGACCGCCAGTCTGGCTGCCGGCGGTTTCCCGGCGGAACACTCCCAGCGGTCGGAATGCGCACAGCGGCATACCGCCGCGGTCGGCGGTCTTCACCGCGGCGGTAACTCGGCGGTCTTGCGAAAAGACCGCCGAGGTCAGAATGAGGGCCTATGATTCTAAGCATTGTCATACTGTAACCATGGATAACTTAAGAAAGGACTAAGGGGCTGATTCTAACCCCGGCGGTCTTCGACTGCCGGGGCGAGGGTCGGCGGGAGCACCGCCGACAGGCCGGCGGTGCCCCGCAGGGCATTCTGACCGCGGCGCTTTGGCCGCGGTCAGAAAGGGTAAACCGGCGGTCTCCCGCCGGTTTACCGCTGCCCTCAGAATCCCCCATGGCGGCGCAGCTTGCTGCGCCGCCATGGGGGATTCTGACCCCCCCTACCGCCATCCTGTTCATGGCGGGAAAGCCGCCATGAACAGGATGGCGGTAGGGGGGGTCGCGGGGCCCCTGGGGGCCCCTGCCGTGCCCATGCCAATGGCATGGGCACGGCAGGGGCCCCCGTAAGAGGGCCCCGCAAGGTATTTCAGTGTCTGCCTTGCAGACACTGAAATACGCGACGGGTGCTACTGCACCCGTTGCACCTTCCCACTCCGCCGGCTCGATTACGAGCCGGGGCGGAATTCTGGCGGGCGGCCTCCACCGCCCGCCAGAATTAGAATCACCCCCTAAGTTACTAGGCCTCAAGACGTCTGGTTACCTGGGAAGGAATCAAGACTGAATAATACAACTTCTCAATGAATCTTTTCATGAAATGCTGACTAGGAATGTAAAAACCTTTCCAAAATTATGTTTTCAAAATCCAAACATGTTCTTTTTGCATGAGGACAAAAAAATTATCTGAATGTTTTCCTGGAACACAATAGGAATTGTATTAAGGACTTATTATGCACATATAATGCAACATCTAGACTTTTTAACACTTAGGCCCTCATTCCAATTCTGGCGGGCGGCGGAGGCCGCCCGCCAGAATTCCCCTCTCCAAAATACCGCACCGCGGTCAAAAGACCGCGGCGGGTATTCTGAGTTTTCCCCTGGGCTGGCGGGCGGCCGCCAAAAGGCCGCCCGCCAGCCCAGGGGAAAATGACCTTCCCACGAGGATGCCGGCTCGTAATCGAGCCGGCGGAGTGGGAAGGTGCGACGGGTGCAGTTGCACCCGTCGCGTATTTCACTGTCTGCCAAGCAGACAGTGAAATACTTTTAGGGGCCCCCTTACGGGGGGCCCTGCAGTGCCCATGCCATTGGCATGGGCACTGCAGGGGCCCCTAGGGGCCCCACGACAATCCCTAACGCCATCCTGTTCCTGGCGGGCGAGCCGCCAGGAACAGGATGGCGGTAGGGATTGTCAGAATCCCCTCGGCGGCGCAGCGAGCTGCGCCGCCTTGGAGGATTCTAAGGGGCAGTGGAAAACCGGCGGGAGACCGCCGGTTTTCCCTTTCTGACCGCGGCCAAAGCGCCGCGGTCAGAATGCCCCGCGGGGCACCGCCAGGCTGTCGGCGGTGCTCCCGCCTACAGCGGCCCTGGCGGTGTTACACCGCCAGGGTCGTAATGAGGGCCTTAGTTTTAAATACAGAAAAATGAATCGCGCACACTGCTGATTTCAACAAGAATATGCAAATGCCATGAAATGATCGGGTACACTGCAAGTGATCTGAAACATCAAGTTTTAAATGCGGGAATGAATGGCGCATCTTGCCGATTCGAATGCCACCATGTAAATGCCAAGAAATGGTCACGCACAATGATTATCAAAGTTTTAATTGCAAGGAATGAATTGCGCGTCTTGCCAATTCGAATGCCACTATGTAAATGCCAAGAAATGGTTGCGCACAATAATTATCAAGAGTTAAATGTACGGAATGAATCGCACGTCTTTCTGATTCGAGTGTCACCATGTAAGTGCCAAGAAATGCTTGCGCACAATGCGTATCAAGAGTTAAATGCAAGGAAATGAATCTCACGTCTTGCCGATTCGAATGCTACCATGTAAATGCCAAGAAATGGTAGCGCACAATGAGTGTCAAGAGTTCAACACAAGAAATGAATCGCACGCCTTGCCGATTCGAATGCCCCCATGTAACTGCCAAGAAATGGTAGCGCACAATGAGTATCAAGAGTTAAACACAAGGAACGAATCACGCGTCTTGCCGATTCAAATGCCTCCATATAACTGCCAAGAAATGGTAACTCACAATGAGTATTAAGAGTTAAACACGAGGAATGAATCGCACGTCTTGCCGATTTGAATGCCACCATGTAACTGCCAAGAAATGGTAGCCCACAATGATTATCAAGAGTTAAACACAAGGAATGAATCGCGCGTCTTTCCGATTCGAGTGTCACCATGTAAGTGCCAAGAAATGCTTGCGCACAATGCGCATCAAGAGTTAAATGCAAAGAACGAATCGCACGTCTTGCCAATTCGAATGCCACCATATAACTGCCAAGAAATGGTAGCGCACAATGATTATCAAGAGTTAAACACAAGGAATGAATCACGCATCTTGCCATTTGGAATATCAACGTGTAAATGGCAGAAACCAAGAGCACATTCACACGCACAAGGAAAAATCTCCCAATCTGAAAATTAGGCCCAAGAACTTGAATGCCTTTGAAAAAGGGATCGGGGGCCCAGCCCGACCTCTGTCTTACCGCCCTGATCAAGGATCACCAATACAATGAAGGACTAGGCCTGAAAGATCAAAGGTAGGCCTCCGGAACAGGAGCTCAGGAAATTGCTGCTGCTCTGCACCGGGACCTCTGAATAGTGAGCACGTGGAGCTGGGCTGGCTCCCTTATATAGAGTCTGGCCCAGCCCACAAACCACACCCAGTCATGCTGCAGAGAAAGCTTCTAGAAGGGCCTGGAAAGGGACCACACGCTGACACACTCTGAAAGCCTGCAGCAATACATTGCAAATGAACAGTATTTACAAGCACCTTGAATGTAAGTCTTCAGGATTAAACTCTGCAATGCAAAAGGTTAAACAACAGCAGAGCAACATAATGCGTGGATTACGTTATTTCATAAGTGTTGGATTTTTGCATTCCAGTCGCTCGTAGAGCGCGCACTGCCCTGATGTTGAGAAAAACTCAATTGTGAAGGGTCTAACATCTTGTGTTCATCTAGAAAGAATATTAGCAGTTTGTTGATGAGGCTTTCTAGGGCTTATACAAGCAAGGGTAGCCACAAGATAGGTCTGTAATTCAATAAAACTTCAGGATTTAGAGAGGGTTTTTAAGAAGCAAAGATAATTTAGCGCGCTTCCATTCAGTTGGCACTTTCGCAGAACCTAACGAAAGAGTAAACAATGTCATTATAGAAGATGCCAGATGATTGTCTAGACTGGTCACAATCCTTGGGGTGCAAGGATCATGGGGAGAGCCTGATTTTGAAAGGGCTAAGATCTTCAGCACCTGCTCCATGGAGCAGAGTTCAAAGTTACCCATGCTAGCAATGGCATCCAGGTGTGGTTGATTCTGGTCAAATTCCATCTCTGAATGTTCTGGGCTAGATAGAAAGCTCTTGTAAATGTTGATTTTCTTTTTGAAGAAATCCACTAAGGAGTCACAGAGTTTTTGGGAGGGTAACGTGATAGAATGCATGTAGTTTCAGAAAATTATTACAGCTTTACATAATTCCTTTCTAGAGTGCCTACTTGAGCGATAGTTGAGGTCATGTGCTCTCTCCATGTCGCTCTAATTATAATATGATAGTTTCTTACCATATCCCGATATGCTGTTTTGCCCATAGAGAATCTTATGGAACTCCATCTGCGCTCCAAGAGTTTGCAGTTCGATTTTTCCAAGCATAGAGTGTCTGTATACCAAGGTATTTGGCTTCTAGAAGTAGATGTGAATTTCTTAAGGGTGGTATATAATCAAAAGTGTTTGTTAGTGAATCATAATAGGCAGCAAGAGCTGTGTTCATATCCATATGGGATGTCAATTTGGCAACCTTGAAAGCCTTCAAAAAGGTAGCGGTAGTGACCATTTTCCAAGGGTGTCCAAGAGCTTTGATACAGTGGGCGAATGCAAGGTCTGTGACCCTGCATAGGGAAGGGTTTAGAAGCTTTCATCGCCATCTAATACCCTCTGCATGGGACAAGCTCCTGGAGAAGCTGTCTGCGCCCCATGATGGATCAACCTCCTCTTCCTGAACATCCCCCTAACATTGCACACCCGGAACAGACAAAAAATGGCCAATCCCTTACCCTTTGAGCTCCTTGGTTCTCTTGCATTACCTGTGGGCCTATAGTTTCACTACCCCCACTCTACCCTCTCACCCCAACGTAGTTAGCCACAGTTTGCATGTTCTAGGCACAGGTCACAAGAAGCTTTTCAGGCCAAGGAGGTCACAAGAAGCCATTTCTTAGAGGTCATGGATTGCCCCAGTCACACGGATACTTCACAATGCATCTGGGATGGGGGGAAACAAGTCTCACCTCTCACCCTGCAAGGGAATAGGGTGATAGGAATGGATATATTGATCAATGTGACCTAATGATTCGAATATGTTAAAAGCCTTAAAAATGATGTAAGTGTGTGGTTATTGGGATATTCAAGACCCCAGAAAGATAATCTATGAAAAAATAGTTCTTGTCCTAATTAAAGTAGTGTGAAATGACAAGGTTTACATTTCCACACAGTGTGTGAAGACATTGATGTTTATGTCCCAACGAAGATACTGGGCTGGATTGGCGGATGGGATACTCCATCACAAATGTGACGGATATCCCAGATATCCTGTCCGCTGTATTACAAGTTCTATTATATCCCATGGAACTTGTAAAATGGTGGGCAGGATATCGGTCACGTTTGTGATGGAGTATTCCATCCACCAAGGTCATATTCAGGCCCACTGCGTTATCATGGTAATGTTCATGTCCTGACAGAGAAAGTGTGCAGTTATGAGGATGTTCAGGTCTCCACAGACATAGGGCCTGATTACGACCTTGGCCGAGGGGATTACTCCTTTACAAAGGTGACAGATATCCCAACCGCCCTATTACAAGTTCCGTAGGATATAAGGGAACTTGTAATACAGTGGATGGGATATCTGTCATGTTTCTGATGGAGTAATCCCCTCCACCAAGATCGTAATCAGGCCCCAAGTGTGTAAAGATTGTCATGATCAAGGTCCACTGAGACAGTGTGTAAGGAAAATGTTCATGTCCCCACACGGAGAATATGGGAAGATAATGATGAGCAAGTCCAAATAGAGATAGTATGAGGTTAGAAGCATATTGGAGTCCCCACAAAGATAGGGGCAATTTTATCAAGATATCATGCAGCGCAGCAAGCCACCAAGCTGCACTTCATGATTGGGAAAGGGCAGGAATGCATCATATTTAACATTTTACACACATTCCTGTCTTTTGCTTTTGCTGGCCTACAATGTGCTGCCTAGCAACAACACAGGCACCATGCACCATTGTGCAAGGGTGTCTGCATTGTATGCAGAGTTGTTTTTGTGCAGCAAGAGCCACCTTCCTGCACAAAAACAATCCTCTGAGGCATTTTCCTCTCTCTATGTGTGTGTGGTGTATGGATGACACTACACTTTGATAAATATGCCCCACAGTGTCATATTATAGTGATGCTCTCGTCCCAACCAAGATAGTGTTTCATTATAGCAATGTTGAAGCCCCCACAGAGATTGTATGTGAGTGTGTGTGATGTCTCTGTCCCCAGAAAGATAGCGTGTAAAGATAATATTTTTCAAGTCCCAATAGAAAATTGTGAAAAGGCAGTGTTCAGGTCTCCACACTGATAGTGTAAAGATATGGATAGTGGAGTCAAAACAGAGATAGTGTGTGATTATAGAAATATTCAAATGCCCCCAGAGGTGGTGTGTGAAGATAATTATGTTCAATTACCCACAGTAATAGAAACTAATGTCATGTTAAAGTCCTCACAGAGATAGGGGGCTTATAGGGATGTTCATGTCAACACAGAATGAGTGTGTGAAGAAACCTGTGTTCAGGTTCCCACTGAGATAGTGTTTAACCCCTTCTGTGCCCAGGACGTAATGGTTACGTCCTGAGGCACAGTGCTGCTGTGCCCAGGACGTAACCATTACGTCCTGTGCACAGAGCCCAGAGGGAGCGCTCTCGCTCCCTCTGTGGGGTTCCCCCCCAAGTCAGGGATGGAAGGGGAAGCCCTTCCCCTCCCACCCCCGACCCCCCCAACCCCCCCTGTGACGTCAGCGCGCGAGCGCGCGCTGATTAGTCACAGGGTCTCCCCCATCGCGCTGGAAGCAGAGCTTCCAGCGCGATTGAAAAAGAAATGCTTTTGCATTTCTTTTTCAATCCCATGGGGGAGGCCCCGAGAGGCTTCAAAGGGAAGGAAATGTATTTCCTTCCCTTTGAAGTCTCTCACAGGTTTCAAAAGCCGGATTGCTTGCAATCCGGCTTTTGAAACCCCACTAGACACCAGGGATTTTTTTTTTTTTCCTTGAAATTGGCAAAAGGGAGCGACCCCTTGGGCAAGGGTCGCTCCCAGAGGGGCATTTTTTTAGGAAGGCCTTTTCTGCCCCCCCTGGGGGCAGATTGGCCTATTATTAGGCCGATCTGCCCCCAGGGGGGGCAGAAACCTCTAGGCACCAGGGACCTTTTTTTTTTTTTTTTTTTTTTTTTGGATGAATTCTTTTTTTTTAGGTGGGGAGCGATCCCTTAGGCAAGGGTCGCTCCCCTACGGGGCAATATATATTTAGGCCATTTCTGCCCCCCTTGGGGGCAGATTGGCCTATTTTGATAAGGCCAATCTGCCCCCAAGGGGGGCAGAAACCATTAGACACCAGGGAGTTTTTTTTTTTTGCGTGAATTTCACGCAAGGGGAGCGACCCCTTAGGCAAGGGTCGCTCCCTGGGGGGGGTGGGGGGGGGGATTCTTTTAGGCCATTTCTGCCCCCCTGGGGGGGTAGATCAGCCTATTTTGATTTGGCTGATCTGCCCCCAAGGGGGGCAGAAACCACTAGGCACCAGGGATTTTTTTGTTTTTCTGTTTTACAGATGGGGAGCGACCCCCTTGGACAAGGGTCGCTCCCCTGGAGGGGCAAAATGTATTTAGGCCATTTCTGCCCGCTTTGGCGCGAGGGCAAATTTTTTTTTTGTGATTTTTTTATTGGTTTGGTGTTTTTTTTAGAGAAGGGGAGCGACCCATCAGGCAAGGGTCGCTCCCTTGTGGGGCAAATTGTGTTTAGCCCATTTCTGCCCCCCTTGGGGGCAGATTGGTCGATTTTAGGTCAATCTGCCCCAAGGGGGCAGAAACCACTAGGCACCGGGGATTTGTTTTTTGGCGCCAATGTCACGCAGGGGGAGCGACCCCGTAGGCAATGGTCGCTCCGGGGGGGGGGGGTGGGGGTTCAGGGGGCAAATTTATTTTAGGCCATTTCTGCCCCCCCTGGGGGCAGATCGGCCTATTATTAGGCCGATCTGCCCCCAGGGGAGGCAGAAATCTCTTGTTGCCAGGGCAAAAAAAAAGTTTGTGTTTTTTTTTTGTTTGTTTTTTTTTTTTTAGAGATGGGGAGCGACCCATCAGGCAAGGGTCGCTCCCCTGGGGGGCAAATTGTATTTAGACCATTTCTGCCCCCCTTGGGGGCAGATTGGTCGATTTTAGGTCAATCTGCCCCAAGGGGGCAGAAACCACTAGGCACCGGGGATTTGTTTTTTGGCGCCAATGTCACGCAGGGGGAGCGCCCCGTAGGCAAGGGTCGCTCCGGGGGGGGGGGGGTGTTCGGGGGGCAAATTTATTTTAGGCCATTTCTGCCCCCCCTGGGGGCAGGTCGGCCTATTATTAGGCCGATCTGCCCCCAGGGGGGGCAGAAACCTCTTGTTGCAAGGGCAAATTTTTTTTGTTTGTTTTTTTTTTTGTTTGTTTGGTTTTTTTTAGAGATGGGGAGCGACCCATCAGGCAAGGGTCGCTCCCCTGGGGGGCAAATTGTGTTTAGACCATTTCTGCCCCCCTTGGGGGCAGATTGGTAGATTTTATGTCAATCTGCCCCAAGGGGGCAGAAACCACTAGGCACCGGGGATTTGTTTTTTGGCGCCAATGTCACGCAGGGGGAGCGACCCCATAGGCAAGGGTCGCTCCGGGGGCGGGGGGTGGATGTTCGGGGGGCAAATTTATTTTAGGCCATTTCTGCCCCCCCTGGGGGCAGATCGGCCTATTATTAGGCCGATCTGCCACCAGGGGGGGGCAGAAACCTCTAGGTGCCAGGGCAAATTTTTTTTGTGTGTTTTTTTTTTTTGTATGTTTGTTTTTTTTAGAGATGGGGAGCGACCCATCAGGCAAGGGTCGCTCCCCTGGGGGGCAAACTGTGTTTAGACCATTTCTGCCCCCCTTGGGGGCAGATTGGTCGATTTTAGGTCAATCTGCCCCCAAGGGGGCAGAAACCACTAGGCACCGGGAATTTGTTTTTTGGCGCCAATGTCACGCAGGGGTAGCGACCCCGTAGGCAAGGGTCGCACCTGGGCAGGGGGGGTTTGGGGGGGTGGGGGGTCAAATTTATTTTAGGGCATTCGCCCCCCCCCCCCCCCCCCCCGGGGCCGGCTGAGCTAGAGGCCAAAATCCACAGGTAGGCACTTTGCAAAAAACACCTCTGTTTTCTGTGAAAAAATATGTTGTGTTTTGGGCCATTTCCTTTTGTGGGCGCTAGGCCTACCCACACAAGTGAGGTACCATTTTTATGGAGAGACTTAGGGGAACGCTGGGTGGAAGGAAATTTGTGGCTCCTCTCAGATTCCAGAACTTTCTGTCACCGAAATGAGAGGAAAAAGTGTTTTTTTTGCCAGATTTTGATGTTTGCAAAGAATTCTGGGTAACAGAACCTGGTCAGAGCCCCGCAAATCACCCCATCTTGGATTCCCCTAGGTCTCTAGTTTTCAAAAATGCGCTGGTTTGCTAGGTTTCCCCAGGTGCCGGCTGAGCTAGAGGCCAAAATCCACACGTAGGCACTGTTTTCTATGAAAAAATTTGATGTGTCCACGTTGTGTTTTGGGCCATTTCCTGTCGCGAGCGCTAGGCCTACCCACACAAGTGAGGTGTCATTTTTATCGGGAGACTTGGGGGAACGCTGGGTGGAAGGAAATTTGTAGCTCCTCTCAGATTCCAGAACTTTCTGCCACAGAAATGTGAGGGACATGTGTTTTTTGAGCCAAATTTTGAGGTTTGCAAAGGATTCTGGGTAACAGAACCTGGTCCGAGCCCCGCAAATCACCCCTCCTTGGATTCCCCTAGGTCTCTAGTTTTCAGAAATGCACAGGTTTGGTAGGTTTCCCTAGGTGCCGGCTGAGCTAGAGGCCAAAATCTACAGGTAGGCACTTCGCAAAAAACACCACAGTTTTTTCCCAAAATTTAGGATGTGTCCACGTTGCGCTTTGGGGTGTTTCCTGTCGCCGGCGCTAGGCCTACCCACGCAAGTGAGGTATCATTTTTATCGGGAGACTTGGGGGAACGCTGGGTGGAAGGAAATTTGTAGCTCCTCTCAGATTCCAGAACTTTCTGCCACAGAAATGTGAGGGACATGTGTTTTTTTAGCCAAATTTTGAGGTTTGCAAAGGATTCTGGGTAACAGAACCAGGTCCGAGCCCCGCAAGTCACCCCTCCTTGGATTCCCCTAAGTCTCTAGTTTTCAGAAATGCAAAGGTTTGGTAGGTTTCCCTAGGTGCCGGCTGAGCTAGAGGCCAAAATCTACAGGTAGGCACTTCGCAAAAAACACCTCTGTTTTTTTCCAAAATTTAGGATGTGTCCACGTTGCGCTTTGGGGTGTTTCCTGTCTCCGGCGCTAGGCCTACCCACGCAAGTGAGGTATCATTTTTATCGGGAGACTTGGGGGAACGCTGGGTGGAAGGAAATTTGTAGCTCCTCTCAGATTCCAGAACTTTTTGCCACAAAAATGTGAGGGACATGTGTTTTTTTAGCCAAATTTTGAGGTTTGCAAAGGATTCTGGGTAATAGAACCTGGTCCGAGCCCCGCAAGTCACCCCTCCTTGGATTCCCCTAGGTCTCTAGTTTTCAGAAATGCACAGGTTTGGTAGGTTTCCCTAGGTGCCGGCTGAGCTAGAGGCCAAAATCTACAGGTAGGCACTTCGCAAAAAACACCTCTGTTTTTTTCCAAAATTTAGGATGTGTCCACGTTGCGCTTTGGGGTGTTTCCTGTCGCCGGCGCTAGGCCTACCCACGCAAGTGAGGTATCATTTTTATCGGGAGACTTGGGGGAACGCTGGGTGTAAGGAAATTTGTAGGTCCTCTCAGATTCCAGAACTTTCTGCCACAGAAATGTGAGGGACATGTGTTTTTTTAGCCAAATTTTGAGGTTTGCAAAGGATTCTGGGTAACAGAACCTGGTCCGAGCCCCGCAAGTCACCCCTCCTTGGATTCCCCTAGGTCTCTAGTTTTCAGAAATGCACAGGTTTGGTAGGTTTCCCTAGGTGCCGGCTGAGCTAGAGGCCAAAATCTACAGGTAGGCACTTCGCAAAAAACACCTCTGTTTTTTTCCAAAATTTAGGATGTGTCCACGTTGCGCTTTGGGGTGTTTCCTGTCGCCGGCGCTAGGCCTACCCACGCAAGTGAGGTGTCATTTTTATCGGGAGACTTGGGGGAACGCTGGGTGGAAGGAAATTTGTAGCTCCTCTCAGATTCCAGAACTTTTTGCCACAGAAATGTGAGGGACATGTGTTTTTTTAGCCAAATTTTGAGGTTTGCAAAGGATTCTGGGTAACAGAACCTGGTCCGAGCCCCGCAAGTCACCCCTCCTTGGATTCCCCTAGGTCTCTAGTTTTCAGAAATGCACAGGTTTGGTAGGTTTCCCTAGGTGCCGGCTGAGCTAGAGGCCAAAATCTACAGGTAGGCACTTCGCAAAAAACACCTCTGTTTATTTCCAAAATTTAGGATGTGTCCACGTTGCGCTTTGGGGTGTTTCCTGTCGCCGGCGCTAGGCCTACCCACGCAAGTGAGGTATCATTTTTATCGGGAGACTTGGGGGAACGCTGGGTGGAAGGAAATTTGTAGCTCCTCTCAGATTCCAGAACTTTCTGCCACAGAAATGTGAGGAACATGTGTTTTTTTAGCCAAATTTTGAGGTTTGCAAAGGATTCTGGGTAACAGAACCTGGACCGAGCCCCGCAAGTCACCCCTCCTTGGATTCCCCTAGGTCTCTAGTTTTCAGAAATGCACAGGCTTGGTAGGTTTCCCTAGGTGCCGGCTGAGCTAGAGGCCAAAATCTACAGGTAGGCACTTCGCAAAAAACACCTCTGTTTTTTTCCAAAATTTAGGATGTGTCCACGTTGCGCTTTGGGGTGTTTCCTGTCGCCGGCGCTAGGCCTACCCACGCAAGTGAGGTGTCATTTTTATCGGGAGACTTGGGGGAACGCTGGGTGGAAGTAAATTTGTAGCTCCTCTCAGATTCCAGAACTTTCTGCCACAGAAATGTGAGGGACATGTGTTTTTTTAGCCAAATTTTGAGGTTTGCAAAGGATTCTGGGTAACAGAACCTGGTCCGAGCCCCGCAAGTCACCCCTCCTTGGATTCCCCTAGGTCTCTAGTTTTCAGAAATACACAGGTTTGGTAGGTTTCCCTAGGTGCCGGCTGAGCTAGAGGCCAAAATCTACAGGTAGGCACTTCGCAAAAAACACCTCTGTTTTTTTCCAAAATTTAGGATGTGTCCACGTTGCGCTTTGGGGTGTTTCCTGTCGCCGGCGCTAGGCCTACCCACGCAAGTGAGGTATCATTTTTATCGGGAGACTTGGGGGAACGCTGGGTGGAAGGAAATTTGTAGCTCCTCTCAGATTCCAGAACTTTCTGCCACAGAAATGTGAGGAACATGTGTTTTTTTAGCCAAATTTTGAGGTTTGCAAAGGATTCTGGGTAACAGAACCTGGACCGAGCCCCGCAAGTCACCCCTCCTTGGATTCCCCTAGGTCTCTAGTTTTCAGAAATGCACAGGTTTGGTAGGTTTCCCTAGGTGCCGGCTGAGCTAGAGGCCAAAATCTACAGGTAGGCACTTCGCAAAAAACACCTCTGTTTTTTTCCAAAATTTAGGATGTGTCCACGTTGCGCTTTGGGGTGTTTCCTGTCGCCGGCGCTAGGCCTACCCACGCAAGTGAGGTATCATTTTTATCGGGAGACTTGGGGGAACGCTGGGTGGAAGGAAATTTGTAGGTCCTCTCAGATTCCAGAACTTTCTGCCACAGAAATGTGAGGGACATGTGTTTTTTTTAGCCAAATTTTGAGGTTTGCAAAGGATTCTGGGTAACAGAACCTGGTCCGAGCCCCGCAAGTCACCCCTCCTTGGATTCCCCTAGGTCTCTAGTTTTCAGAAATGCACAGGTTTGGTAGGTTTCCCTAGGTGCCGGCTGAGCTAGAGGCCAAAATCTACAGGTAGGCACTTCGCAAAAAACACCTCTGTTTTTTTCCAAAATTTAGGATGTGTCCACGTTGCGCTTTGGGGTGTTTCCTGTCGCCGGCGCTAGGCCTACCCACGCAAGTGAGGTGTCATTTTTATCGGGAGACTTGGGGGAACGCTGGGTGGAAGGAAATTTGTAGCTCCTCTCAGATTCCAGAACTTTTTGCCACAGAAATGTGAGGGACATGTGTTTTTTTAGCCAAATTTTGAGGTTTGCAAAGGATTCTGGGTAACAGAACCTGGTCCGAGCCCCGCAAGTCACCCCTCCTTGGATTCCCCTAGGTCTCTAGTTTTCAGAAATGCACAGGTTTGGTAGGTTTCCCTAGGTGCCGGCTGAGCTAGAGGCCAAAATCTACAGGTAGGCACTTCGCAAAAAACACCTCTGTTTTTTTCCAAAATTTAGGATGTGTCCACGTTGCGCTTTGGGGTGTTTCCTGTCGCCGGCGCTAGGCCTACCCACGCAAGTGAGGTATCATTTTTATCGGGAGACTTGGGGGAACGCTGGGTGGAAGGAAATTTGTAGCTCCTCTCAGATTCCAGAACTTTCTGCCACAGAAATGTGAGGAACATGTGTTTTTTTAGCCAAATTTTGAGGTTTGCAAAGGATTCTGGGTAACAGAACCTGGACCGAGCCCCGCAAGTCACCCCTCCTTGGATTCCCCTAGGTCTCTAGTTTTCAGAAATGCACAGGCTTGGTAGGTTTCCCTAGGTGCCGGCTGAGCTAGAGGCCAAAATCTACAGGTAGGCACTTCGCAAAAAACACCTCTGTTTTTTTCCAAAATTTAGGATGTGTCCACGTTGCGCTTTGGGGTGTTTCCTGTCGCCGGCGCTAGGCCTACCCACGCAAGTGAGGTGTCATTTTTATCGGGAGACTTGGGGGAACGCTGGGTGGAAGGAAATTTGTAGCTCCTCTCAGATTCCAGAACTTTCTGCCACAGAAATGTGAGGGACATGTGTTTTTTTAGCCAAATTTTGAGGTTTGCAAAGGATTCTGGGTAACAGAACCTGGTCCGAGCCCCGCAAGTCACCCCTCCTTGGATTCCCCTAGGTCTCTAGTTTTCAGAAATACACAGGTTTGGTAGGTTTCCCTAGGTGCCGGCTGAGCGAGAGGCCAAAATCTACAGGTAGGCACTTCGCAAAAAACACCTCTGTTTTTTTCCAAAATTTAGGATGTGTCCACGTTGCGCTTTGGGGTGTTTCCTGTCGCCGGCGCTAGGCCTACCCACGCAAGTGAGGTATCATTTTTATCGGGAGACTTGCGGGAACGCTGGGTGGAAGGAAATTTGTAGCTCCTCTCAGATTCCAGAACTTTCTGCCACAGAAATGTGAGGAACATGTGTTTTTTTAGCCAAATTTTGAGGTTTGCAAAGGATTCTGGGTAACAGACCCTCGTCCGAGCCCCGCAAGTCACCCCTCCTTGGATTCCCCTAGGTCTCTAGTTTTCAGAAATGCACAGGTTTGCTAGGTTTCCATAGGTGCCGGCTGAGCTAGAGGCCAAAATCTACAGGTAGGCACTTCGCAAAAAACACCTCTGTTTTCTTCCAAAAATTTGGATGTGTCCACGTTGCGCTTTGGGGCGTTTCCTGTCGCGGGCGCTAGGCCTACCCACACAAGTGAGGTATCTTTTTTATCGGGAGACTTGGGGGAACATAGATTAGCAAAACAAGTGTTATTGCCCCTTGTCTTTCTCTACATTTTTTCCTTCCAAATATAGGAGAGTGTGTAAAAAAGACATCTATTTGAGAAATGCCCTGTAATTCACATGCTAGTTTGGTCACCCCGGAATTCAGATATGTGCAAATAACCACTTCTCCTCAACACCTTATCTTGTGCCCTTTTTGGAAATACAAAGGTTTTCTTGATAGCAATTTTTTACTCTTTATATTTCAGCAAATGAATTGCTTTATACCCGGTATAGATTGAAAACGCACGTCAGGGTGCAGCTCATTTATTGGCTCTGGGTTCCTTGGGTTCTTGATGAACCTACAAGCCCTATATATCCCCGCAACCAGAGGAGTCCAGCAGACGTAACGGTATATTGCTTTCGATAATCTGACATTGCAGGGAAAAGTTACAGAGTAAAACGTAGAGAAACATTTATGTTTTTTTCACCTCAATTTCAATATTTTTCTTTTTCAGTTGTTATTTTCTGTAGGAAACCCTTGTAGGATCTACACAAATTACCTCTTGCTGAATTCAGAATTTTGTCTACTTTTCATAAATGTTTAGGTTTCTGGGATCCAGCATTGGTTTCATGCCCATTTCTGTCACTGACTGGAAGGAGGCTGAAAGCACAAAAAACTGCAAAAATGGGGTATGCCCCAGTAAAATGCCAAAATTGTGTTGAAAAATTGGGTTTTCTGATTCAAGTCTGCCTGTTCCTGAAAGCTGGGAAGCTGCTGAGTTTAGCACCGCAAACCCTTTGTTGATGCCATTTTCAGGGGAAAAACCACAAGCCTTTTTCTGCAGCCACTTTTTCCAATTTTTTTGAAAAAAACGAAATTTTCACTGTATTTTGGCCAATTTCTTGGCCTCCTTCAAGGGAACCCACAAAGTCTGGGTACCTCTAGAATCCCTAGGATGTTGGAAAAAAAGGACGCAAATTTGGCTTGGTTAGCTTATGTGGACAAAAAGTTATGAGGGCCTAAGCGCGAACTGCCCCAAAAAGGCAAAAAAAGGCCCGTCACAGGAGGGGGAAAAGGCCTGGCAGCGAAGGGGTTAAGGACAACATTCAAGCCCCCACCCGAGAGGTCTTTGGCCATGTGCAGTGCAGGTTTGGCCATAGGATCTGATATCTGGCCATGGTTCCGAGACAGTCAAGCTCCCTTGAAGAAGGTTGCATGGAACCGCAGAACCGGGGGGATGAAGCTTGAATGTCAGCTTTCACGGGAGGGGGTATGGGAATCCATGGGGTGTTCGTACCTCACAGGAAGGCAGGACTGCATCTCAAGTAAGTACTGCAGTACCTCATAGGAGGGCACCACCAAATCCCAGCATAGTCTGGCAGATATGAACAAACATATTTTGGTTCGTGGGTGGTGTCCCTCTGAGTCCCCCAAATGCTTGAGGTCATGATGTCCCTGACTTAATCCATTGTAGCCTATTTATTACACTTTTAAAGCCGTAAACTTTTTCAGGACAGGGGGACCGAGTCCACAAGTACTGTAATGGTGGCTACAACATTTTCTTTTGAATTGTGGCTAGCCAGTGAGAGCAATCAGTACCATGGGGACATTCCCAGTCCCATGGTACCAAACTAGCTAAAGAAAGTAAAGGCTCCCTCGATGAATTAGATGGATGTCTTTTTCATTTTCAGCACCATAATTCTCCCTCCTTTGGGACCAAACATACTGATATACTGAACTTTTGAATCCCTCATCTCCCAATGTCTCTAAATGCAAATGTTTTAAATGCAGCTGAATGAATGATACCAAATCAAAAAAGGCATGCTTTTTCAGTATACGTCTAACGTTTTGCCAAACTTGGTTTAATTAGCATTGTTTCTTCACCTGAGAGCAAACATTCCTATGGGAATTAACATGGGAACATTCCAGTAAAGAAACTGTTGAGGATGAACTTTTCTTTTGGGAAGTTTCATGTAGATTTGTCAAACAGGGCTAACATGAAAACAAAAGATGCTCTTCCGAAACTGGACCCCTTCTCTTTTTTTTATTGTAGCCCGAGCAGGTGGTAGTCCCCAGGGCTGTTTAGCCCTCTGCAAATTAATTAAATATAGCCTTGGGAAGGCGGTGGTCCCAGGGGTTGTGGGGAGGGGGGCTGGGTGCACTGTGTATTAATTAAATACAGCCCCAGGAAGGTGGCAGTCCCAAGGTCTGTTTTTTTTGTTTTTTCTGGGATTCAGTATCCGATTCCAAGATGGCTGCCAACACTTCCTGGGTGAAGTGTTGACAGCAAATCAGGACTCAGCATGAGATCGGGAGGAGTTGCAAATCCTTCGGGTTCCTATATATATAATTTTTCTCCTTAATTTCTCAAAAACTACTGAACAGATTTACACCAAAAGAAAAAAAAGTTGCTTTCTGGACCAGGACCTGCCTTTCTGCTAAATTGGTGTAATTCCGTTCAATAGTTTCGGAGCTATCACTGTTAAAAATCCCTTTGGGAAAATGAATGGGGAAAAGTGTTTTGAGACCCCCCATTTTTCTTTGCCCCCACCTCTCCCCGGACGGATCACCCTGCAACTTTCTAGACAACAGCTGACATGGCTGGCAGTTGTTTTTCAAAAGTGTCATGAAGATTCATAAAGCGATGCCAAAGATATAGGCAAATAAAAAAACGTGTTTTATACAGAAACTAGGTCTTATCTATAACTACCTAGGGGCAACTGCCACTAGGTAACATATATGTATCGATATATCTATTTATCTATATATCTATATATATACCAGATTAGTCTTTCAGTCCCCTTTTAGACTGCAAAAAGAAGTCGCACCCAACGGGTCTGCATCTTAATCTTGATTCTTTATTTGGCTACGCGTTTCAACACCGAAGTGTCTTCGTCATGGCCCAATTGAATATATATATATATATATATATATATATATATATATATATATATATATATATATATATATATATATATATATATATTTTTTTTTTTTTTTCACTCATAAACAAGGGTTGCAGGGACATAACAGTTAGGAAATAGAATTTAAAAAAACCATAAAACTATAACTCATGCCCCAAGGTAACTGTAACTCATGCCCCCCCGCCATAGTTTTTTTCGTCAAACATTTTACTGCAAATATTACACTGATATTATCGATGATATTGGCAAAAATGTCATGAGAGCCGTAATTTGTGGGTTAATTAGCAGCGTATGGTGAGGGTCCGAGTTATAGTTACGTTAGGGTACAACTTATAGTTATTTGAGATAGTTTTAACTATAACAGGTGAATATCTATGGATTGACACGTTTAAAATGTGATCCTTACCATAACATCCCTGTAACTTTTGTTTTTTTTCGGTGAATTTTTATTTTTTTTATTTCTGTTTCCTAACTATAATGTCCCTGTAACCTTTGTTTTTTTCAGTGAATTTCTATATTTTTTGATGTAAAGTAATTTTCATTACTATATGTTAATCCAACCACTTCTGTGCATGGCTGAGGCCGCAGAGCCTGGCCTGCGGTCAAATCCTGCAGCCAACTTCCCTAACCACACAACCCTATGGTGCGCACGGCCCAGTGGCTGTGCCCGTCAGTAGTTGGCAATGGCTTGTCTCTGTGGGTGTGAGAATAGGTGTGAGAGGGTGTATCTGGGGGTGAGAGTGGCTCTGAGAGTATCTGTCTGGATGTGAGAGTGGGTGTGTCAGTGTCCTAGTGGGGGCATCAGTGTCTGTATGGAGCTGTGAGTAGGAGCATGAGGGTTTTAGTGGGTCTGTGACTTGGTGTGTGAGAGTCTGAATGAGTCTGTGAGTGTCTGAGTGGGTCTTTGAATGGTGAGTAAGGGTCTGAGTGGGTGCTTCAGTGAGAGAAAGCGATTACAAAAGAGAAATTGAAAGAGAAAGAGAGGGAGAGAGAGAGAGATAGAGAGTTTTTTAGGTTTTGGTGAATGACGTACTTGGAATGCATTGAAAAGAAAAATTTATTTGTCAATTAAAAATAGAGGGAATACCTTTTATTATGAACCTTAAACTTTCGAAGTTGAAAATAATTTACAGTAGGGAAAAAACTACTGGCAGACCTGGACTAGAACCCTCAACTTTGAGTGGAAGAGTCTGCCACCTTACTCATTACACCACAGCAGAACTCTTAATGTGGTGCATTTTTTAGAAGTCATTGCATGGAGAAACCGTTGCAATGACTCTCTCTCTCTCTCTTCCATGCCATTATGGGATGAAAACTTAGAAAGGGATAGAGTAATGGGACTGTGGGGGGAGCCTCAAGGCTCCAGCGGTTCTAGCAGCTCTCTACGACTGTGGGAGCCAGCATTGCTCTCACAAGCAGCGAGCTGATTTAAATAGAAGCACACTGCATGCAGAAGCAATGTTTTCATCTGTCTTCCCTGAACGCATATTTGCATGCAGGGAAGACAGATGAAAACTCTGATTTCTGACATTGGGAGCTGTTTGACAGCTCCTACTGTCAGGAAGTGTACTTTGTTTTCTTTTGCTTGTTTGAAGCTGTCAGCTCCAACTAAGGAAAAGCAAACAGCTACTTCCCAGGGTTGGGCGCCCCGGGACACAGCAGAAGCAAGCCCGGGGCGATGGTGGTCCCTGTGGCCCCCTCCAACGACCACTGCCAAGGGTAGGTGGTGGTCCCTGTGGTTTGGGGGTCCGCAACAGACCCCCTTAACTCTTTTATTGTAGCCCCAGGGAGGTGACGGTTCCTGGGTATACGGGAGTGAGGGCGGACAGTCCCCCTGCACTGTTTTTCTTTGTGTAGTTGGCTATCAAATGAGGTGATACAAGAACCCACATGTATATAATAAGTTTTAAATGGGTGGTGATGTTGACGGTACCTATATAGTTCTAAATGGTGAGGGTAGACAGAAAGCCACTTCATAGCCTCTCTCACATATATCACAAAGTATATAACTAGGCATTATAGTCTGATACAAGGAGGGCACACTCTTACATTCTATCATTGCAGGGATTGGGGTGAAAGTCACATAAAATCGGGATGGATGTGGGTACTAGACCCTGTATGCATTTGAAGATTCCAACATCCCAGTTGCATCACATGGTTAACCTTTGTAATATACCTGTATATGTGATAGGATTGAGATGGGCAATGGGTACCAACCCAAAGAAAAAATTGAAGTAGGATGGAAGGTCAAAGAAAAGAGGTGCATGTCTGGGTTTGATACTATGGAAGAGGGGCTAGATACATGAGCACTCATTCACCAGCTAGCTGTTAGACAGTATGTGAATAAAATACATCTTGGCAATGGGCAACCCACATGCTCACCATATTAGGTTACTCACCTACAAATGACAGAAATGTGTTCCGAACAGCCACAAAAACTACATTTCCCATACTGCCACGGTCCTTACGTAGGGAGGCTGAAAAGAAAAGAACTGACCTTGTATAATCTGCTTATTGTGGTAAACATGATGACACTCATAACATGTATGACATAGTTTGATCTCATGAAGTTTATAGAGTCATATGGCAGATGGTGAATAATGTGTCTAACAAGCTGCGTGCCTCAATGTCCTAGTGGGAGACTGCACAGGCGTGTAAAGAGGATACTGTCGACACTTATGATTCTGTCGGAAAAAAGTGATGATAGTTGATAGTGCTGGACTTAGTCTGAACGAGCTGAGCAGTATGACAAGTACTATACAAGGAACAAACAAATATATGTCTTAATGGATTTACCGGTTGTTGGAGAATCATTTTTATAAATGAGGGTATAAAGGATGCATGTGCAAACGACTCTAGTTTTCTTCTGATATTAAAAGTGTAGTATCCTTTTTAATTTTATATGTTCTGTTTTGATTTGTAGGAAAGTGCCATCTTGCCTGGCATGTTACCCCCATTTTTTACTAGTATGTATGTTTGTGTGAGAAACTGGGGCTGATTGCAGAGGCCCCATAACTTTTTGCCCCCATTTTCCACTTTATGCTGGTGTTTTCCTGACTCTGATGGTGCCCTGGGTACTGCTAACCAGTCCCAGGGCCTGTGCTCTGTGTAAAATGGATATGCAAATTAGGCTAATTATAATTGGCTAAGTAAACCTACCTATAAGTCCCTAGTATATGGTAGGGCATGTAGGTTTAGGGACCACAGCATAGGTGGTGCACACCTAGGTGCATTGCTGAGGTGCCCAGTGTCATTTTAAAAGCAAGCCTGCCTTGCTGGCTGCTTTTAAATTAAAGTTATATGCAAATTCGACTTTGGAATTAAAGGTACTTCCAAAGTCTTAAACTACCTTATTTTTACATATAAGTCACCCCTAAGGTGTGCCCTATGTGCCCCTAGGGCTGGGTGCCATGTAACTATAAGCAGGGACTTTATAAAAATAGATTTATAAGCCCTGGTGAGGTAAAAACAGCCAAATTCGTTTTTCCCTCATTGAAGTAAATGGCCTTCATAGGCTAGAATGGGCAGACTTTATTTTAAATTTTAAAGTCTCCTTAAATGTTACATACCAAGAATTTGGTATCAAATGGATTGTTATAATAAATCCCACAACTTCCAGTTGTTGGATTTAATATAACTAGTGCAGGTAAAAAGTTTAGACTTTACCTAAAAAGTTGCCAATTTCAGCTCTGCATTGTTTTTGCTGCTGTGCTCTGATTGGCCAGCCTGCAGCAGCTTCTGCCAGGCTACTTTAATGAGGTGTGAAGTGGCCTAACTTTACACAAAGGAATGTGCTTGGGGGAGAGAATCTCCCCTCAGCAGATGGGGAAGCAGGAAGGGGGAGGGCTGCCAAACTGGTCTTCAAAGGCAGAGAAGGACATCTGGAGCACCCAGCAACACCCCCACATCCTGCAACCCCAGACAGCTAGGTGCCCCCTTGATTAGATTAGGAGAGGGCAGGAGAGGGGTGTGTTTATGATTTTTAGCCACACCAGTGGGTGGGCTCAGCCAGATCTCTCCTCTAAAAATCAGATTCATCCATTTTGGATTTTTAGAGACTGTTGCCTTCTGGGATGGATTTTTGCCACACTTCCCAGGAAGTGGTCATCACAGGGGGACGACCCTGTCCCTGATTGGAGGACCAGGGACCCCCTGCTTTTCACCCAGGAGCAAGGATAAAACTGGCAGACCTGCACCCACGCCTCAGATCCCCACCAAATTTCAAGAAGAAAGAACTACAAGGAGAAGAAGGACTGCCCTGCTGGACCCCTGGCCTGCACCTGGACCCTGCACTCAGAAAGACTGCACCAGCTGCACACTTGGGCTTCACCACAAGAAGGACTTTGCCTGGCTTCCACTGGTTCAAGGAGGGACTCCCTGTTTGCTACAGGTGAAAAATTGCTAACCAGAGTCCCCTGCACCAACTCCTGAAAAAGTGACCAGCTGACCACTGTCCAGTGGCCAAAAAGGAGTTTGCGCCAGGTGCATTCTGGGAGTTGAAGTCCGCACTTCCCAAGGACCATCACAGAACTTCTGGACCCTTGGGGTGAGCTGTGGACCCCAAAAGAACCTTAAAAGAACATCTGGGTGAAGCCCCAGAAGTTTGGAAAAGATTGGAGAATTTTTGGAAAAAAGCTCCATAAAGTGACCGACCCGACGCGGAAATTCTAGCCGGCTTGCCTCAACCGCGACCCGGCCTGACTTCGTGGTTCGTCCCGGTAAAGAAAAGCATCCAAAAAAGAGACTAAGTCAGAACGTAAAAAGTTGACCGGGACCTTCCAGCCATCGTATCCGAGAAGGGCTCCGCGGACGTCGGATCAAGATCCAGGTTTACCCCGGTCGAAGGATTTTCATCTCGAAAAAACGACTAAGTCCGAAGGTAAAAATCACCACCGAGGAAACCGACTTCGCGTATCCGGACAAGGGCTCCAGGAGGTCGGATCCAACTGGCAGGTTCGTCCCGGTGAAGAAAAACTTCAAAATAAAGACTAAGTCAGAAGGTAACTTTTTAACCGAGGCCTCCCGCGACCTGTAGCCGAGCAGGGCTCCATCGCGGTCGGCCTGAAAGTTTGACTTTGCCCCGGTCCTGGTGCAACCAGATGACCCGATTGGCGCTTTTTGTTTCTAAGCGCTAGAAAATAATAATACTTTAAAAATTCATATCTCCGGTTCCCCTGAACCGATTTTAATCGTTTTTGTGTCATTTTAAAGATAAAAATATAAGCTATTTTTATAAATTGGTTTTGGATTTTTAAACTGTTTCCTGTGTTTTATTTAATTACTGTTTTGTGATATTTGAATGCTTTACACTTTGTCTCCTAAGTTAAGCCTTGACGCTCGTTGCCAAGCTACCAAGGGTAGAGCTGGGATTAATTTACTGAGACCTAACTGTACTTTTGTGGAGGTTTGTGGCTTGTTGCTAGGTGTAGGTACCTACCTGCCCTACCAATAACCCATTTTCCAACATAATTGGAAGCAGCGACGGGATCCTGTACTTGTGTTCAATATCACGTTACAGTTTTAGATAAAACAAATTAAAAATCCTTTAAATTGTCCTAGTGCAAAAATTGTTTTTAATTTTTAATTTTAATTTTTTTTTTTTTAAATTAATTTGGATTAATTTCAATTATTGAATTTTTGTAATTTTTCTAAATTCTTGTTACCAATTTTTGCAAAAAGTTTTTGTTGACACAAAACTAGGGAACCATGGAGCTTGATCTGGCTAGCCTACCCACACTGACAGTAGTCCAGCTTAGGGGGTTGTGTATTGAGAGGGGGTTGCCTGCAACCACTAATCTCAGGAAGGAAATCCTGATTAAATCCCTAACAGCATGGGCTGAGGCCCAAGAGGTAGAGACAGAGGAAGCTCCAGAGGAGGAACCAAAAGAGGATGATGCTAACTCTAACCACTCAGGGGAGGAAAGGCATCAGACCCCAAGTGAGGAAGAGGAGGAACGGTCCTCACTGGACACAGTCACTAGGGGCAGACCCAAAGCTAGTGGTAGGAAGAGGGTCCTTTCAGGAGGAGAGAACCCATCCATCAGGGAAAGAGAGCTGGAAGCCCAGCTAGCCTACATAGCTTTGGAGGCAGAGAAGCTTGCCCTAGAAAAGAAAAAATGGGCAAGCAAAGAAAAAAAAGATGGAAGCAGCGAGAAAGAAGCTGAGGTGTCCATGGGTGGGGGAGTTTGCCCCAGATTACCCAAGGGGGTAGTTCCTGCTTATATAGAGGGGGATGACATAGATAAGTGGCTAGGGGCCTTTGAGAGGGCACTCCAAATGAGAAGGGTTAAGCCTCAATACTGGGGTTCCCTTTTGTGGGAGTTGGTCCCCAACTCAGGGAGGGATAGGCTTCTGACCTTAAGGGGGGAGGAGGCAGATTCATACCCTAGTATGAAGAGGTGCTTAGTCAAGAAGTTTGGTCTGACCCCAGAGCAATATAGAGTGAAGTTCAGGGACACCCAGAAGGTCAGTACCCAGTCTTGGGTTGACTTTGTGGACACCTCACTAAAGGCACTAGAGGGCTGGATTATTGGCAACAAAGTAAATACTTATGAGGGGTTATACAATCTGATCATGAGAGAGCACATCTTGACCAATTGTATCCAAGAAAGGTTACGCCAGCATCTAGTGGACTCTAAGCTGACCAACCCTAGAGAGCTAGGGGAGGCAGCTGATGAGTGGTTGAGAACCAGGGTGGTTGTCAAGTCCCAGGGGGGAGACTCCAAGAAGGGGGGGACAGGTCCCCAAAAACCTAAGGAGGGAGGTGGTAAGCCCACCACAGAGACTCCCTCTGTACCCCAGAACCCTAAGAAGGAGGAGAGTAAATCCCACTCCCACTCTGACATGCAGAGACAGGGAGACCCAGGGTTAAAAAAGCTCTTGGACAGTAGGGCTTGCTTTGACTGTCAGCAGACAGGTCACTTCAGAGGAGATGCAGCCTGTCCAAAGAAGGTGGTTAGCACTGGGCTGTCCAGTGTAGCCATAGAGGAGGATTCCTCAGATGATGAAGTCCTCCTAGCATTGTGCTGGGAGACAGGACCAGATGGTAAGCTGGTGATCCCTGAGGGTGGGAGTAGGCACTTCCACCACATTCAAGTGAATGGGATCCCTACCACTGGCCTGAGAGACACCTGTGCCAGTCACACTGTAGTGAGTGACCGGTTAGTGACCCCAGACATGTATGTCCCAGGAAAGACAAAGAAAGTCAGGATAGCCACAGGGGAGGTCACCTCCAAACCTGTAGCCATAGTGCCCCTAGAGAGGGAGGGTATCCTTGACTGGATTAGGGTGGTAGTCAGTGCTGACCTTCCCCTAGATTGTATCCTGGGCAATGACCTCCCAGAGGTGAGTCTGGTCACAGATGGGGTGGTCGCCCAGGGCGCCCCCCCAACCCAAAGTCCTGGGGAGTCAGTCCCTACAGTTAGGAGACAGGGGTCCCCAAGAAAAGGAAAGAAGAAAAGGAAGGGTAGGCCACTCTTAAAGAGAGTTCCAGGGAGCCAAAGGCCTTCTGTCCCAGTAGGGGGGGAGCCCAGAGTTGGCACTGGTGAGGCCTCCCCTGACCCCAAGGAAGTCCTGAGTAGTCAGGCAGCTGTCCAGATGCAGGGTGTTGCCCCTGCACTGACAGAAGGGAGAGTGGAAGGAGGGTGTCTGCCACAGGAGGTGGTAGCCCCCCACTCAAGACAGCAAGAGGGGTGCCAGGACCCCAAAGATGCCCCTAAAGCAGCTCAGCCACCTGTCAGTGGAGAGCTTAGGGTGTGGTTCTGGGTACTGACAGCTGTCAGTAGCCTCTGCTGGGTGCTAGCCTTCCTGGCAGCACTGTACTTGGCCTGGGAGGCAGACCCCAAGGCCAATAGCAAAGTAGGCCCCCTGACCCTGTTGGTCATGATGGGGTTGCTCAAGTGTTGGGTGACCTCTTTGGGTAAGCTAGGTGTTGCCCTAGCAAAGTTAGGAGTAGGGGAGGTGGGCACCTCACTACCCAAGTTGGCAGAGAGAGAGGAGGAAGACCCCCCTAGAGGGAAGTTTCAGTTTGAGTTGGGTCCTTTTACTGTTGGGATGGCTTCACTACCCAGAGGGAGTGACCCTGACAGGAGGATGTAAGGCAGAGTAGGCCCTGCAAAGGGACAGCCAGTTTTCTTCACTGTCTTCCTCGCCTAACAAGCCAGGAAGACTCTCCCAGGGTTGGGCTGAGTCTCCTGGGCGTGTGGGCTGGGGGGGGGTTGTGTGAGAAACTGGGGCTGATTGCAGAGGCCCCATAACTTTTTGCCCCCATTTTCCACTTTATGCTGGTGTTTTCCTGACTCTGATGGTGCCCTGGGTACTGCTAACCAGTCCCAGGGCCTGTGCTCTGTGTAAAATGGATATGCAAATTAGGCTAATTATAATTGGCTAAGTAAACCTACCTATAAGTCCCTAGTATATGGTAGGGCATGTAGGTTTAGGGACCACAGCATAGGTGGTGCACACCTAGGTGCATTGCTGAGGTGCCCAGTGTCATTTTAAAAGCAAGCCTGCCTTGCTGGCTGCTTTTAAATTAAAGTTATATGCAAATTCGACTTTGGAATTAAAGGTACTTCCAAAGTCTTAAACTACCTTATTTTTACATATAAGTCACCCCTAAGGTGTGCCCTATGTGCCCCTAGGGCTGGGTGCCATGTAACTATAAGCAGGGACTTTATAAAAATAGATTTATAAGCCCTGGTGAGGTAAAAACAGCCAAATTCGTTTTTCCCTCATTGAAGTAAATGGCCTTCATAGGCTAGAATGGGCAGACTTTATTTTAAATTTTAAAGTCTCCTTAAATGTTACATACCAAGAATTTGGTATCAAATGGATTGTTATAATAAATCCCACAACTTCCAGTTGTTGGATTTAATATAACTAGTGCAGGTAAAAAGTTTAGACTTTACCTAAAAAGTTGCCAATTTCAGCTCTGCATTGTTTTTGCTGCTGTGCTCTGATTGGCCAGCCTGCAGCAGCTTCTGCCAGGCTACTTTAATGAGGTGTGAAGTGGCCTGACTTTACACAAAGGAATGTGCTTGGGGGAGAGAATCTCCCCTCAGCAGATGGGGAAGCAGGAAGGGGGAGGGCTGCCAAACTGGTCTTCAAAGGCAGAGAAGGACATCTGGAGCACCCAGCAACACCCCCACATCCTGCAACCCCAGACAGCTAGGTGCCCCCTTGATTAGATTAGGAGAGGGCAGGAGAGGGGTGTGTTTATGATTTTTAGCCACACCAGTGGGTGGGCTCAGCCAGATCTCTCCTCTAAAAATCAGATTCATCCATTTTGGATTTTTAGAGACTTTTGCCTTCTGGGATGGATTTTTGCCACACTTCCCAGGAAGTGGTCATCACAGGGGGACGACCCTGTCCCTGATTGGAGGACCAGGGCCCCCCTGCTTTTCACCCAGGAGCAAGGATAAAACTGGCAGACCTGCACCCACGCCTCAGATCCCCACCAAATTTCAAGAAGAAAGAACTACAAGGAGAAGAAGGACTGCCCTGCTGGACCCCTGGCCTGCACCTGGACCCTGCACTCAGAAAGACTGCACCAGCTGCACACTTGGGCTTCACCACAAGAAGGACTTTGCCTGGCTTCCACTGGTTCAAGGAGGGACTCCCTGTTTGCTACAGGTGAAAAATTGCTAACCAGAGTCCCCTGCACCAACTCCTGAAAAAGTGACCAGCTGACCACTGTCCAGTGGCCAAAAAGGAGTTTGCGCCAGGTGCATTCTGGGAGTTGAAGTCCGCACTTCCCAAGGACCATCACAGAACTTCTGGACCCTTGGGGTGAGCTGTGGACCCCAAAAGAACCTTAAAAGAACATCTGGGTGAAGCCCCAGAAGTTTGGAAAAGATTGGAGAATTTTTGGAAAAAAGCTCCATAAAGTGACCGACCCGACGCGGAAATTCTAGCCGGCTTGCCTCAACCGCGACCCGGCCTGACTTCGTGGTTCGTCCCGGTAAAGAAAAACATCCAAAAAAGAGACTAAGTCCGAACGTAAAAAGTTGACCGGGACCTTCCAGCCATCGTATCCGAGAAGGGCTCCGCGGACGTCGGATCAAGATCCAGGTTTACCCCGGTCGAAGGATTTTCATCTCGAAAAAACGACTAAGTCCGAAGGTAAAAATCACCACCGAGGAAACCGACTTCGCGTATCCGGACAAGGGCTCCAGGAGGTCGGATCCAACTGGCAGGTTCGTCCCGGTGAAGAAAAACTTCAAAATAAAGACTAAGTCAGAAGGTAACTTTTTAACCGAGGCCTCCCGCGACCTGTAGCCGAGCAGGGCTCCATCGCGGTCGGCCTGAAAGTTTGACTTTGCCCCGGTCCTGGTGCAACCAGATGACCCGATTGGCGCTTTTTGTTTCTAAGCGCTAGAAAATAATAATACTTTAAAAATTCATATCTCCGGTTCCCCTGAACCGATTTTAATCGTTTTTGTGTCATTTTAAAGATAAAAATATAAGCTATTTTTATAAATTGGTTTTGGATTTTTAAACTGTTTCCTGTGTTTTATTTAATTACTGTTTTGTGATATTTGAATGCTTTACACTTTGTCTCCTAAGTTAAGCCTTGACGCTCGTTGCCAAGCTACCAAGGGTAGAGCTGGGATTAATTTACTGAGACCTAACTGTACTTTTGTGGAGGTTTGTGGCTTGTTGCTAGGTGTAGGTACCTACCTGCCCTACCAATAACCCATTTTCCAACAGTTTGTTATTGCCTGTGTCACTGGGATCCTGCTAGCCAGGACCCCACTGCTCATAAAGTGTGCCCTGTATGTGTTCCCTGTGTGGTGCCTAACTGTATCACTGAGGCTCTGCTAACCAGACCCTCAGTGTTTATGCTCTCTCTGCCTTTAAAATTGTCACTGCAGGCTAGTGACTAATTTTACCAATTCTGATTGGCACACTGGAACACCCTTATAATTCCCTAGTATATGGTACCTAGGTACCCAGGTGTAGGAGGCTGGCCTGGCTTATAGTGCATACCTTGGTACTTACACCTTGTGCCAGGTCCAGTTATCCCTTATTAGTAGATTAGTAGTGTTCTAGCAGCTTAGGCTGATAGAGGTGGCTATAGAAGAGAAGCTTAGGCTGAACTAGCAAAGCTCCTACTATACCACTTACATCACTTAGCACTATATCATAAGAAAACACAATACTCAGAGTTACTAAAAATAAAGGTACTTTATTTTAGTGACAATATGCCAAAAGTATCTCAGAGGATATACTCCCTGAGGAGGGAAGTAAAATACACAAAATATACACACAGACCAAAATCAGGTAAGTAAACAGCAAAGTAGTGCAAAAACTGTAGAACACAATAGAATGCAGTAGGAGACAATAGGCCTAGGGGCAACACAAACCATATACTCCAAAAGTGGAATGTGAACCACAAATGGACCCCAGGCCTGGTGTAGTGTGTAGAGGGTCGCTGGGAGTGTAAGAAAACACTAAGGGTGTTCAAGATACCCCACCCCAGGACCCTGAAAAGTAGGAGTAAAGTTACCCTACTACCCCAGAAAGACAGTAAAGCCGAGATAGGGGATTCTGCAAAGACAACAACTGACTGCAAAGCACTGAAGACGGATTCCTGGACCTGAGGACCTGCAAAGGAATGGGACCAAGTCCAAGAGTCACACAAGTGTCCAGGGGGGCCAGGAGCCCACTAAACCCTGGATGAAGGTGCAAAAGGGCTGCCTTGGGGTAGAAGAAGCTGAAGAATCTTCAACAACAGAAGGTGCCAGGAACTTTGGTCAGAAGATGTCCCATGGCGTGCTGGAGGATGCAGAGTTGTTTCCATGCAGAAAGACCGCAAACAAGCCTTGCTAGCTGTAAGAGTCGCAGTTGAGGATTTTGGGTGCTGCCAGGGCCCAGGAAGGACCAGGAGGTCGTCCCTTGGAGGAGGAGATAGAGGGGGCGTTCAGCAATAGAGAGAGCCCATGCAGAAGCAGGCAGCACCCGCAGAAGCACCTGAACAGGCATTCAGAAGATCTGAGCACGGCAGTCATCTCAGCACAACAAAAGAGGGTCCCACGAAATCGGAGTCCAACTCATTGAGTTGGGCAATGCAGGACAGAGTGCTGGGGACCTGGGCTAGGCTGTGTACAAAGGAAGTCTTGCAAAAGTGCATAGAAGCCCTAGCAGTTGCAGTTCACGCAGTACACAGGATTACTGTCTGGCGTGGGCATGCAAAGACTTACCTCCACCAAATTTGGACAGAAGGGCCACTGGACTGTCGGGGACTCTTGGTTCCAGCTCCTGTGTTCCAGGGACCATGCTCGTCAAGATGAGAGGGGACCCAGAGGACCAGTGCTGCAGAAGTTTGGCGCCTGCGTTGGCAGGGGGAAGATTCTGTTGACCCACTGGAAATTTCTTCTTGGCTTCCAGTGCAGGGTGAAGGCAGACAGCCCTCAGAGCATGCACAAACAGGAAACAGTCGTGAAAGCCGGCAGGATGAGGCGCTACAATGTTGCTGGTAGTCTTCTTGCTACTTTGTTGCGGCTTTGCAGGCATCCCGGAGCAGTCAGCGGTCGATCCTTGGCAGAAGTCAAAGAGTGAAGTGCACGGGAACTTTGGTGAGCTCATGCATTCGTTATCTGATGAGAAACCCACAGGAGAGACCCTAAATAGCCCTCAGAGGAGGATTGGCTACAGAGAGAGGTAAGCACCTATCAGGAAGGGTCTCTGACATCACCTGCTGGCACTGGCCACTCAGAGGTCTCCATTGTGCCCTCACACATCTGCATCCAAGATGGCAGAGGTCTGGGACACACTGGAGGGGCTCTGGGCACCTTCCCTTGGGAGGTGCTGGCCAGGGGAATGGTTACTCCCCTTTCTTTTGTCCAGTTTCATGCCAGAGCAGGGCTGGGGAATCCCTGAACCGGTTTAGACTGGCTTATGCAAAGAGGGCACCATCTGTGCCCTTCAAAGCATTTCCAGAGGCCAGGAGAGGCTACTCCTCTCAGGCCCTTAACACCCTCTCTCAGTGGAAATCCTTTGTTCTGCCTTTGTGGGACTGGGCTGCCCAGGCCCAGGGGGGCAGAAACCTGTCTTCGGGTTGGCAGCAGCGGTAGCTGCAGAGAAAACCCCGGATAGCTAGTTTGGCAGTACCCGGGCTCTATGCTGGAGCCCCAGGGATGCATGGAATTGTCACCCCAATACCATTCTGGTATTGGGGGAACAATTCCATGATCCTAGACATGTTACATGGCCATGTTCGGAGTTACCATTGTGACGCTACATATAGGTATTGACCTATATGTAGTGCACATGTGTAATGGTGTCCCCACACTCACAAAGTCCGGGGAAATTGCCCTGGACAATGTGGGGGCACCTTGGCTAACCCCCTAAAGTCCAAGTCCCCCTAAAGTCCAAGTCCAAGCATGGCCAGAACCTGCGGCCATCCCCACCTAACCAAAAAATCCTATGCTGTGCAAGGCCATTGTCCTTTCCAGAAGTGGAGCTTGAACTGGGATACCTGGTATGTTTATATGTGTAAATGCTTCCTGTTGAGGTTTAATTTCTGTGAAATGAGCATCTGGGGCAAAACAGCCTTTTACTAATTTATTTTTGGGGGGAGTGGCCGCTTGGTTGCACTCCCCAAAACAATTTCCATCCTCCAGGGCCTGGCCTCTCATTAATATGAATTATTATTATAATTTTTTTATGAGGGGGGCCACTCTGCCGATTTTACCCCAGGAACTTTATCCCCAAGGGCCTGCCCATCAGTTCAGGTTGCCCCACAGGGCACCCAGAGTGTGCTGGGGACCGTGAAAGGACCGTGAAGGCCCCGTGGTCCCAGCTGGCTCACCACCACCTTCAGGAGCCGGCATTGCTTTTGCACACTGGGAGCTGCGAAAGATGCAGCTTCCTGTCTGCCAAAGCAATTATTTCCTCTGTTTCCCTATCTATGGGCAGGGAAGCAGAGGAAACCTCCGCTCGCAGAAAGTGAGTTGTGAGTGTTTGCTGTGACTTGGGGAGAACTGTCAAAGTTCACATAAGCAATCAATAATAGTGATTTGTTAATATAAAATCATAATTATTGAATGATTGTTTATGTGCCGGAAGGGAGCAATCATTCATGCCGTTTGCGCTTTTTATGTGCCCACCAGAGTAAAACAGCATTTTTACCATTTTTGTCAGGAGTCCCGGACTTGCCAAAAATTCTAAAAGAAAAAAACAAGCTCAGGTTCCCATGCTTGTTTAAAAGAAGCCCCTGGGTGGGCCAGATCCTGGGGGCTTTGGAATTTTGAATGTAGGGGGAGGGTGAATTTTGAATGGAGGGGGAGGGCCCACCCCCCTGCAGCTTTGAGGACTGCCACCTTCCTGGAGCTAATATCTAACAAAATGTTGGAGGAGCTGCCTGTTCCCCTGGCAGCACCGGGAACCACCACCTCCCTGGGGCTGTCATGGAAGTGAATGCAGGGGACCGATCACCCCCAGCAGCCCCAGACACCACCACCTCCCTTGGGCAATCAGAAATGATAATGCAGGGGGCTGCACTGCCACCTTGCACCCCTGGGACCACCACTTCCACAAGACTAAATACATTCTGTATGCTGGGAAGCCATGCCCCTCCCTGTTGCCCCAGGACTAAATAGGTTAAGAATGCAAGAGGTCATTGGCACTCTCACTGCCCCGGGGACGAGCAACTCCCCAGGGATGTATAGGGTGGAGGGGGGGCAGCAGCACCCCCTCAAGGTTCCATAGATGGCCCTAAGGACTGTCAACTCCCAGGGCTTGCTATGTGCTGGGGTGCCCACTCCCGGGACATAGCTGTTTGCTCTGACTTGGCATGAGCTTTGACAGCTCCTAACAAATCAACCAAACACTCCAGTACAGGAAGTGAGAGCTGGCAAACAGCTCTCACTTGCTGAAAGCAGAGGTTTCCTCTGTTACAGTGGCTGCAGAGTTTTGGGCAGGAAAACAGAGGAAACAATTGCTCTCACAGAGAGGGAGCTGCATCTTTATCAACTCCCTCTATGTGACAGTAATGCTGGCTCCCACAGGAGACGGGAAGCCAGCAGGGACCGTGAAGGCTTTCAGGCTCCCTCCATTGTCCCCAACCATTTTGACTGGGTACCCTGGAGGTTACCCAGATGACATGGCCGGACCCTGGGAACGGGGTCCCTGGTGCTGAGATCAGTCGGGGGGAGCTGTGTGGCACCATTCCACAAAACAAATTAAATGTTTAGGCTTGGTCCTAGGGAATGAGGTGCCCAGGGCAGAGATCAGCCTGGGGAGGAGGGGGAGGCTGCATTGCACCATCCTAAAAAAACATGAAATGTGTAGGCTAGGCCCTGGGGCCAAAATTGGCCCTGGAATGAGTTCTGCGTGGCCCTCCTCCCCCCCCCCAAAAAAAAAATGATATGGCCGGGCCCTGGGAGTGGAGTCCTGAGGCTGAAATCTGCTTGGGGCCGTGTGGCCCCCTCACCGCACAAAAAATGTAGAAGGCCGGGCCCTGGGGATGGTGTCCCCAAGGCAGAGATCGGCCTGGAGAGGGGGGTCACGCAGCCCCCCCTCTGTAAAAAAAATATATATTAATGCCACGCCCCACGGGGATGGGGACCCCCGGGGCTGAAATCGACTGGGGAAGCGGGGATGCGTAGCCACCCTTGCCCAAAAAAATATATTGCACAAGGCGGTACCCAGGGGAGGGAATGTGGTCCCCAGGGCTGAAATTGGCCATAAAGGGGCCACGGACCTTCGGCCAACTCCTGCTGCACATGACCAAAAGCTGTGTGCAGCATGGGGTTGGGTGGTTAGGGAGGTTGGCCACAGGCTGTCATTCCCACAACAGCTGTAATGGCTTTAGCCAAGCAAAAGCAAACTGCTACCTCTCAAGGATGGGCACCTAGGGAGGTAGAAGGAGCCGGCACTGGGGGTAGGCAGGCCCCAGGGCCCTGTATGGCTCAAGGAAGGGGCTGTGTGGCCCCATTCCTTTCATTGAATTTTGGGCAGGAAAACAGAGGAAACAATTGCTCTCACAGAGAGGGAGCTGCATCTTTATCAACTCCCTCTATGTGACAGCAATGCTGGCTCCCACAGGAGACGGGAAGCCAGCAGGGACCGGGAATGCTTTCAGGCTCCCTCCATTGTCCCCAACCATTTTGACTCGGTACCCTGGAGGTCACCCAGATGACATGGCCGGACCCTGGGAACGGGGTCCCTGGTACTGAGATCAGTCGGGGGGAGCTGTGTGGCACCATTCCACAAAACAAATTAAATGTTTAGGCTGGGTCCTAGGGAATGAGGTGCCCAGGGCAGAGATCAGCCTGGGGAGGAGGGGGAGGCTGCATTGCACCCTCCTAAAAAAACATGAAATGGGTAGGCTAGGCCCTGGGGCCAAAGTTGGCCCAGGGATGAGTTCTGCGTGGCCCTCCTCCCCCCCCCAAAAAAAATGATATGGCCGGGCCCTGGGAGTGGAGTCCCGGGGCTGAAATCTGCTTGGGGCCGTGTGGCCCCCTCACCCCACAAAAAATGTAGAAGGCCGGGCCCTGGGGATGGTGTCCCCAAGGCAGAGATCGGCCTGGAGAGGGGGGTCACGCAGCCCACCCTCTGTAAAAAAAAAATATATTAATGCCAGGCCCCACGGGGATGGGGACCCCCGGGGCTGAAATCGACTGGGGAAGTGGGGATGCGTAGCCACCCTTGCCCAAAAAAATATATTGTACAAGGCGGTACCCAGGGGAGGGGAATGTGGTCCCCAGGGCTGAAATTGGCCATAAAGGGGCCACGGACCTTCGGCCAACTCCTGCTGCACATGACCAAAAGCTGTGCTTTGGGGTTGGGTGGTTAGGGAGGTTGGGGTTAGGGTGGTTAGGGAGGTTGGGGTTAGGGTGGTTAGGGAGGTTGGCCACAGGCTGTCATTCCCACAACAGCTGTAATGGCTTTAGCCAAGCAAAAGCAAACTGCTACCTCTCAAGGATGGGCACCTAGGGAGGTAGAAGGAGCCGGCACTGGGGGTAGGCAGGCCCCAGGGCCCTGTATGGCTCAAGGAAGGGGCTGCGTGGCGCATTCCTTTCATTGACACATGCTGGCACTGGGGGAGGTGATGGTCCCCAGGCTGTAAATGGCCCGGGAGGGAGACTGCATGGTCCCCTCCTATTTTTTTAATAAACGTGATGGCCACAGATAGATTGTGGTCACCAAGGCCCAGGGGTTCCACATGGCCCATCATACATTAACTGCAGCGCAGAGAGGTGGTGGTCCCCAGGGCCTTGGGAGTCCATGCGGCTACCATACCTTCATCCCCGGGGGGTTGGTGGTCCCTGTGGCTGGGGGAGAAGGGATTCGCACAGACCTTGCATACTTTATTTTAGCCCGATTGAGGTCATTGTCCCCAGGGATCTGTGTACCCTCCTGAAAAGTATAATATTTTTGCCAAAACTCCCTGATGTTAGTTTCTTCAGTCCCGGAGAGGTTGTGCTCCCCGGGGCTTTAATAATCCCTAGGAGGGTGGCCCCAGGTGCCCTCTCCTTTATGTTGTGGGAATGCCCCCATAACTGGCCAACCTGGGGGCAAAAGGATCCAGAAACATGGAGACCGTTTTTTTCTTATTCACAGAGAAATCCACTGATACAGCCAAGGATTTCTCCATGATTTTAAAAAATAAATACTTTTAAGCCCTGTGGGATCCAAGGGGGACACCTCAACCAATGCTAGGGGGTTAGGGCATGCATACCCTGAAACTCTCTTCTAGGATATGGATATGATTAAAAACAATCTAGGACAGTAATAAGGGCCTAATTACCTTAACTGTCTACTCTAGCCAACATATTTCTGCCAGCTCTATGAGCCTAAAGCTGTCTGGGGCTTTCGTCAGGGCTGAGGATCCCTAAAACCTAAACCCAGGGTGTATTACCCAAGGGATTAAAAAAACATTCAGGACCTAACCGAATGGGAGTCAAAAAATGGAGGTACCCTCTGTTTAGGGGGTAACAAGCTTCCAGTCTGGTGTCAGAAAAACTATTTCCAGTGTTGTTAAGTTCATCCCTCAGCCGAAACAATTCTGATTGGCACACTGGAACACCCTTATAATTCCCTAGTATATGGTACCTAGGTACCCAGGTGTAGGAGGCTGACCTGGCTTATAGTGCGTACCTTGGTACTTACACCTTGTGCCAGGTCCAGTTATCCCTTATTAGTAGATTAGTAGTGTTCTAGCAGCTTAGGCTGATAGAGGTGGCTATAGCAGAGAAGCTTAGGCTGAACTAGCAAAGCTCCTACTATACCACTTACATCACTTAGCACTATATCATAAGAAAACACAATACTCAGAGTTACTAAAAATAAAGGTACTTTATTTTAGTGACAATATGCCAAAAGTATCTCAGAGGATATACTCCCTGGGGAGGGAAGTAAAATACACAAAATATACACACAGACCAAAATCAGGTAAGTAAACAGCAAAGTAGTGCAAAAACTGTAGAACACAATAGAATGCAGTAGGAGACAATAGGCCTAGGGGCAACACAAACCATATACTCCAAAAGTGGAATGTGAACCACAAATGGACCCCAGGCCTGGTGTAGTGTGTAGAGGGTCGCTGGGAGTGTAAGAAAACACTAAGGGTGTTCAAGATACCCCACCCCAGGACCCTGAAAAGTAGGAGTAAAGTTACCCTACTACCCCAGAAAGACAGTAAAGCCGAGATAGGGGATTCTGCAAAGACAACAACTGACTGCAAAGCACTGAAGACGGATTCCTGGACCTGAGGACCTGCAAAGGAATGGGACCAAGTCCAAGAGTCACACAAGTGTCCAGGGGGGCCAGGAGCCCACTAAACCCTGGATGAAGGTGCAAAAGGGCTGCCTTGGGGTAGAAGAAGCTGAAGAATCTTCAACAACAGAAGGTGCCAGGAACTTTGGTCAGAAGATGTCCCACGGCGTGCTGGAGGATGCAGAGTTGTTTCCATGCAGAAAGACCGCAAACAAGCCTTGCTAGCTGTAAGAGTCGCAGTTGAGGATTTTGGGTGCTGCCAGGGCCCAGGAAGGACCAGGAGGTCGTCCCTTGGAGGAGGAGATAGAGGGGGCGTTCAGCAATAGAGAGAGCCCATGCAGAAGCAGGCAGCACCCGCAGAAGCACCTGAACAGGCATTCAGAAGATCTGAGCACGGCAGTCATCTCAGCACAACAAAAGAGGGTCCCACGAAATCGGAGTCCAACTCATTGAGTTGGGCAATGCAGGACAGAGTGCTGGGGACCTGGGCTAGGCTGTGTACAAAGGAAGTCTTGCAAAAGTGCATAGAAGCCCTAGCAGTTGCAGTTCACGCAGTACACAGGATTACTGTCTGGCGTGGGCATGCAAAGACTTACCTCCACCAAATTTGGACAGAAGGGCCACTGGACTGTCGGGGACTCTTGGTTCCAGCTCCTGTGTTCCAGGGACCATGCTCGTCAAGATGAGAGGGGACCCAGAGGACCAGTGATGCAGAAGTTTGGCGCCTGCGTTGGCAGGGGGAAGATTCTGTTGACCCACTGGAGATTTCTTCTTGGCTTCCAGTGCAGGGTGAAGGCAGACAGCCCTCAGAGCATGCACCAACAGGAAACAGTCGTGAAAGCCGGCAGGATGAGGCGCTACAATGTTGCTGGTAGTCTTCTTGCTACTTTGTTGTGGCTTTGCAGGCATCCCGGAGCAGTCAGCAGTCGATCCTTGGCAGAAGTCAAAGAGAGAAGTGCACGGGAACTTTGGTGAGCTCATGCATTTGTTATCTGATGAGAAACCCACAGGAGAGACCCTAAATAGCCCTCAGAGGAGGATTGGCTACAGAGAGAGGTAAGCACCTATCAGGAAGGGTCTCTGACATCACCTGCTGGCACTGGCCACTCAGAGGTCTCCATTGTGCCCTCACACATCTGCATCCAAGATGGCAGAGGTCTGGGACACACTGGAGGGGCTCTGGGCACCTCCCCTTGGGAGGTGCTGGCCAGGGAAATGGTTACTCCCCTTTCTTTTGACGAGTTTCATGCCAGAGCAGGGCTGGGGGATCCCTGAACCGGTTTAGACTGGCTTATGCAAAGAGGGCACCATCTGTGCCCTTCAAAGCATTTCCAGAGGCCAGGAGAGGCTACTCCTCTCAGGCCCTTAACACCCTCTCTCAGAGGAAATCCTTTGTTCTGCCTTTGTGGGACTGGGCTGCCCAGGCCCCAGGGGGGCAGAAACCTGTCTTCGGGTTGGCAGCAGCGGTAGCTGCAGAGAAAACCCCGGATAGCTAGTTTGGCAGTACCCGGGCTCTATGCTGGAGCCCCAGGGATGCATGGAATTGTCACCCCAATACCATTCTGGTATTGGGGGAACAATTCCATGATCCTAGACATGTTACATGGCCATGTTCGGAGTTACCATTGTGACGCTACATATAGGTATTGACCTATATGTAGTGCACATGTGTAATGGTGTCCCCACACTCACAAAGTCCGGGGAAATTGCCCTGGACAATGTGGGGGCACCTTGGCTAACCCCCTAAAGTCCAAGTCCCCCTAAAGTCCAAGTCCAAGCATGGCCAGAACCTGCGGCCATCCCCACCTAACCAAAAAATCCTATGCTGTG